>NC_086319.1:30645584-31301834 GCF_036172605.1 Pelobates fuscus | reverse complement strand
GCAGAAACAAGATGGAATGTGGTGGTTAACAGAAAAAAAAAGTAAACTCTGGGGCATTGGGAAACACACTTGTTATGCAGAGTAGGTGCCTGCAAGTAGAAAGATTACACAGATAGAATGTAGGATGAAAGGGGATTTGGAAATAATACAAGAATAAATATTTTTTTAAAGTAACACATTTTGAATTCTTTATTTGTTATAGATCTTATAGATCTTCTGCTAATTCCATAAATAATAAAATACAAAATTGGTTCTCTGTGATCAAATGACAGATCAATAAACATTATTAAGGTTTACGATGTTGTGAGTACATGACAACATGTTGGAAATGTAACCAATGCTAAATATGTATTGTTAAACATATTCTTCATTGGCACTTTGTGACTTTGCTCCTTATTGTGGATAGGGCTGACTTTTAGAAATCAGCTCTGGAGTGCATAACTGCTGGGCAGCAGGATGCCTTTGCATATTTCTGCTATTGTAAATTGTACAAACACAATAAAAATAAAATATTTAATTCTATGACCTTTTAAAAATAAAAAAATGGTGTACAAGAATGGTCAACGTCAGTTTGGTAGCTCCTCAATTTGTGAATTATTAATAAAAAATAAAAAATAAAAAGCTTAGGTACCTGAATACAATGAAATCTACAGAACCTCAGGTTCATTTTAATTAAATAGCATTGTATTTCAATAGTGCTTTTTAAAGCAATCGCTGCACTGGCCAATTGAAAAGAAAGTTACAATAGAATAGGCATCAATGATAGATCACACACTGACTTTGTATATTATTCTTGGCTTGGTGGACAATTTGCTAATGGCAATTCAAGTAACATTAAAAAAAAACCTAGATAATTAAAATAAAAATTTGATTTTAATAGCAAATCTCCCACAAAGAAAAAAAGTATAAATGTATTATTTTTTTTCAGCATGAAAATGACTTTCAGTGCTTTATCAATGCCTTTCCTCAGTAATAGACTATTTAATCAAACTCTAAGTGATTTGTCGATGTCACAATTTTATTAATGTGCCAGATCTGGACTCCAGAAATATATATTTATTTGCAAAATTGGAGGTTTAGAATTAGATTGGTTCTTATATTATTTAAGTATTTAAATTCATTTTACATTAATATTTTCTATTTTTAGGCTTTATAATCATGTTTATCAGTGTGTTTGCTTTTCTGTCCATTTTATTACCAATTATTAAACTTTATAATTATTTAATCATAATAATATGAAATTAAACATCTAATAATGGTGAAATAAGGAGCATGAATTGCCAAATATTTTCATATTCAGAAGAATTTATGTTCAGATTGCATGTCTTGATTTTAAAGGTTAAGTAAAAAAAAAAGTGAATTGCAAAATAAAGCAATAACTGCAACATAACAATAACTAGAAAAAGGCATTAAAATTCTACTGATCAAAAAATTGTTACATATATTTATGCCTACCTTAATGCATTTCCCATTTATGTGCATTGTATGTGGATGTGTCTGTTTACATAAATAAGAATATATTAATAAAAAGATACATCTGAGCAGCGCAATACTAGATAAAACTGGAGACATTTTTCAAAATCAGTTATTTACAGAAATATGTCAGTTGTGACATATTTTATTATTCAGTTGTGAATAATGACCTTAATGCTCAAAATACGTAAAATGTGGGGTAGCTTACTCTTCCTGTAAATTGTTCTTTCTGATGCATAGGTTCATTTTTGGAGTTGGTGAATAAGGACATGCTTCTATTTGTTCATTAATGGCTGATGAAGAGCTAGACTGGATTAAAAGTTACTTACTAGAATGGCCTCATACAAGTCACCTTAATTAAAGGTGGGAAGTGATGGAAAAATAACTGACATGCTTTTTTAAGTACCCTATGATGACTACTTATCAAGCTTTAGCTTGGAACTAACTTCCTAAAGGATTACTCCAACCCATGTAACTTAAAATAAAAGAATAATGCTCTAGTGGGCATCATTCTTTAACCCTCCCCACCCCCATTCAAAAAAAAAAGTTATATAGCAAAATGTTACTTACCTGTAATCCAGTGCTGCTTTCCATGACCCCTCCTGATATCTCGCCTGTCATTGTATTGTCCAATCAAAGTATCGTTTAGCCAGCTCAGAGTTAATGCACACACTCTGAGCCAGCAAGGGATGGGGGAGGGAATGGGGAAGGAAAGAAGGAGGGAGTCAAACATACAATTGCTTTGAAGGGAGGGCAGCCAGCTGGGAGGGCTGCAGGTAGGAAGGGAGGGAACAAACAAGACTCCTGTTGCAGGCTCTGTCTAGAAGAGAAGAAGCAGATTATGTGTGCCACCAGCATGCAGTGTGCGCTAATGACAAATATAAAAAGTGCAAAGAATTGACATTAGGCAGCCTGGTACAGACTTCTGGGCTGCCAAAGTCACCGGTTCTGGGGGTGTAACTAGCCCCAAAAACACAAGTGCTAATGATCCTAGATTTCATACTGAAACACTGCACTCAGAGATTACTTCCTACATGACCACTTCAAAATCCAAAGGTTGACATGGATGTTGGAGTAACAGTTTCAAGTGAGAAACCTGAGATCTTTAAATTTTGAAATCCTAAAACGCACAACCGTTGAAAAAGGCTACTAAACTGCCATCATGCAAACAGTTAAATGAGTAAAATAAATAAATGAAATAGAAATATAAGCCCTGATTTGTCCTAAACTCGGAAGGCGCCTATTTACAGTTTGGCGTTCATTATACTACTGTAGTAGCTTTTGGCTATATATGTTTTGCTATAATTGTTGAAGATTTTGTAAAGCTTTTGTGAAGACAATAATAGTTTTTATTGGCAAGAAGGTAACAAATTATCTTGGAACTTTACCTATAATAAGGATATGCTGTATATATCTGCACAGAGATTTTGTTTATACTGGCTGCTCTTTAGTAGGCCTATCCCACATCACAGAGGACAAGGAGAGAACATGTATTCTTATATTAACCCCTGTTCTCTCTTTAGGAGAGGAGAATTACCTAATACTAGGCTCTCTTTGTAAGCGCAGATGCATGTTTGGTGTATTTTAAATATCGTCATAATTTTTGTCAAAAAAAGTCACAGGGGCATTCAGACATGGACACATTGGTCACTTTTGGGATTTGGTCTGTTAAAAAAATTTGATCTGTTAACAAAAAGTATACATTTAATTGTAATTCTGCATTGTGAATGCACCTTTTTTATAGTTTGATTATCAGAGATGACACACACTTCAATGATGCATTCAGTTTTAGTGAAAGTAATTCCGATGTAATTTAAAGTTCATAAAAAAATATTTTCTAGGCAGCAGGATAATAAATACAATCAAGATTATTATTTTTTTTTTATATATATAAGTGGAAATTTTGGTATCTTTAAATTAAATATAATGTAGAAATAATTCATAACTTTCCCAGTGTAATTACTAGTTAAAATAACACTCTCATAAGATCAGAAAATTGGAAATGACTGGCAACTGTATCTAAAATATAAATTGCATTAAATAGCTTTTAAATTATGATAATAATAAAAATAATAAGATAACCTCATTCAGTGCAGGATACCTGTATGATTTTCCCATGGGCAGCTGCAAATATAAACAAGCAGAAACCAATATCATGGGCCCTGTAGAAGTGATCTGTAATTTCCCTCATAATATTATGTTTTATATTTAAATCGACCCAGTGACCAATCAAATTATATTCATGAATGTAATACAACATATTTATAAAAAGAAAAGAACGTGTTTACACATCCACTAAGAGATTTGAAATATTCATATAATTGCACGGAAAATCTAGTAAAATACATTGATCATTAATTAGTGAAACTCTGGCTAGGCATGTAAATATGTGGTTTGATATCAAGATACATCATGTCATGTCCCCAAAATGTTCTCAACTGACCAAACGATTGCAACATTTAGAAAAAAATTATTAAATAAGAAAAAAATTATGAGTAGGTGTATTTATTTTGTTACATTGATTTCGTTTTTTTTTCAACTTTGGTGCAATTTGTTTCAGCTATCAGTTCCCCACAATGAATAAACTCTCAGTTAGAGAAGTACAAATATTGATCAAAAAATAAAATCTATTCATTTTAAGGAGCGAAATATATTCAGTAAATAATAATAATTAGTTAGGAATCTATGGATATATAGGATGTAATTTTACATTTATATTGTAACAAATATGCTTGTTGTTTTACAGATATCATTACATATAGGATAGAGAAGGACAGGATATAGATATTAATAGAGAAGTTTTTTTGTTTTGTTTTCAGTAAGCTTGCATTCTTAATACTAGAACCTTAACAATGTAATTGTAATTGTATCCAGGTATTACTATTGTTTTCGTAATACCTCCTTTTCTTCTTTTTCGTATATCTATATGGTGAGAATAGGGTCAGCTCGAAAAAGTAGTGTATTTTCTCCTATCACAGAAAACTCAATGCTCACATTTGAATTAAGTCAACCTGTCATCTACATATCTTGTGAATGACAAGTTCACCTTCAGGTAGAAATTGGTTTAATTTGTTCATTGTAGTGGTGAAATTGCCAGAAAACTTATAAAATAAAAATTATACATATCTAAAGAGCATATTTATTTTTCTATAGCAGGATATATGGCTGTGTACGCAACAGCACTGCTTCCAATTTCACCCACAATTCCTGCAAGACAAGAATGGACGGATGCCGCTGCATTATCTGTTCAGGGTAACTCAGGTCTATCTGTCTATGAACACCATGATTGTTGCCTTTCCTCTGTAATAACAGCTGTATGGTGGGAAGGTTAGAAAAATATAGGAATCATGTTTTAGTGCACATCTACTAACTATAAATTGATTTTGTTCATTATGCCATCACTAAAGAAAAAGATAGAAATTTTATATCTGAGTATGTTTCACAGATTGTAGAGTCAAACGTCAAATGACAAAGTTGACTTAAAGTGTTTCAGGTCTTAATTTTGCCTGCATTCCATTCTGCCCATTGGCACATAACAAGTCCCTTATTAGGAAAAAAAAGGACTCTATTTGCATACAAAGAATATAATGTATCTGAATAGGGATTCCAACTATAATTTTTCTATACCTCCCATTTGTTTCTCGAAAACTGTTCAATCACAACATCCTTTCTTCTCCATTTACCCAGCTTCCATTCTCCCTTTGAACTCAGAAGCCCATTTATTTATCTCATCTCCACTATGCTCAGGTCAATACTTCCTATTTAATGTCACCTCCTATCATCAATACTATACTGCCTAAATCCACCTTAGCATAATCACAATCATAACACTTCCTCTCTCAATTTAAAATCAGCACAAACCTCAACCTCATCTCTCCCTCCATACCTGAGCCATCACCCTACTATTTATCCTAGCTCATCCCAGAACTTTCATCCCAAGTTAAAGGGAAAAAATATTGCCAGGAAAAAAAAAGTTGTGCCCTCCAATGTCGCATCCCCTCCCCCCCCCCCCCCCCTACCCCTCCGGTGCAGAATGTGCAAATAGCCCATTCTGCCACTTACCTAAATCCAGCTCTGATGTCCCTCGGCGCTGGCTGGACTCAGCCTTGGCTCGTCCCTTGCCGATATCAACCAGCAGTTGAGCCCTAATGCACATTGTGAAGTGGTCTGGGTTCCTCTAGTGACCCTTTAAGTACTCACATCTCTCATTTAGAACTATCACCTATATTAATTTTGATATGAGCACCCACATTTTCCATTCTCAGAACCTACACTCTATCTCATGATTCATCTCATATTATTATTGTCCCAGCACCCATGTTCCCTAACTTATCAACTTTACTCTCTTAATTTCACCACTCCTCATCTGAAAATTGGTATCCTCCACACTAGCACCTATATACCCCATTTATCATTCATGTTGCTGGACAATCAGACAATCAGTCAATTGTATATACTTGAATTGAAATGTTTTGTTTTTTTAACCACAGGTGAGAGATTATGGACCATCTCCAAGAATATTCAGCAACACACAACTTATATTCATATATATATATATTTTTTTAATTCTTCATTTTTGTTGTGCATGTGTAACAATCGAATGACAATAATGCCACAGCTGCATATTTAGACAATGTGAACATACAAGAGTATAGACTTATGTAGCATTTAAGAGATACACACATATTTTATATAGTGATAACATCAAAATCAAGCTGGGTACATGCTGGTCAGCAATAATCAATACTTCAGTTGTTTGGTAACAGTAGCGTAGGGTTAGTGAGTGTATTGAATGTAGTCGCTTTAGCCTCGGGCCCTAGGTATAGTCTTGCTTAGCTCGCTTAACTGTGCTCTAGTGTGGTATACATATTCCAAGCAATAACAAGCAGTAACAGGCTATCTAACCATTCCATTCATATAGTAAATAGACAGGTAGGTCATGTGTCAAGTATTGTGTCCGTCTCTAGTTAAGTCTCATTAACAGGATGAATTAAGTGTGCTTGTTCAAATCCTGCATTTGTCATTCATCAAATTGAACAGCAATTAAACATGCATTTATGATTTCAGTAAGTGACAGTTAGCTAGAGACAGGCTGGTTAGATCAACAAGCTGTGTGCTCATATTTAGAGTGTGGTCCATAGGCAGGCATATAGAGGGAGTATAGCACCAGGCATCATATCTCATGCGTTGGTCGTACAGAGTTCCTGAGGGAAAGGTGGTGAAAGGTAAGTTAGTTCCAGTTGTAAAAAGTGCCTCTTCAGATGAACGAGAGATGTCCCCCACGACTGCTGATGTGTGGTATCAGGGCGCACGGTCTGTAGCCGGTTGCTGAGTGCTGGGTAAGACCTCCGCTGTGCCTCATCCGCATGTGAGTATCTCTCCGACAGCAGTGGTGTGGATGGTTGATATTTGCTTCTCCATGTGCCTGTAGGCCCCCCAGTGCAGCAGTAGGTACGGTTTCGCTGATGTCCCTATGGGGCGGTTTGTTGCCCTGCTTGGAGGAGTGTCATGCCCCAGTTACCAGTAATTCCTTGTCTCTTCCGGGTTGACAGAGTTTAGCCACACCCCCTCTCTGACGCGGTCTCACCACGCTACATAATGCAACCGCGCCAGATACAAGACGCTGGATTAATGAACAGCGTTACCGCGATATCAAACCGGCTGAAAGTTTCTCTGCAACCCTACCTGTGTACCGAACCGGACTGGAACTCAAACTAACCTCCTTCTCCTCTCCTCGACCACGGCTAGTATCTGGACTTCTCTCATCCTGCCTCAGAAAGAACCTCCCCGGAGGAGAACTCCGGAACCTGAAGTTCACCCTCTGGAAGCTAAGTCAATTGTTTCATCTTTGATAAGAACTTCCTTCTCTCAAGCCTGCTGAGCATTCCTTCCATAGTCTGCTCTCAAGTTTCTCCAAGCATTTCTGCTACAGTCTGCTCTCAAGCCCGTTAAGCATTCAGGCACCAGCTGCTCCCTGACCTGCTATCTCTAAAACCAACAGCGAAGTATTTAAAGATACAGTACCTGTATTTTCCTATATTGAATAGACAATTCCTATTTTATTCTCTAATTTTATAATCATCAATTTAAATTCTAAGAAATCTGCAGTTGCGCTCCACATCAATCTATGTAAACGTAACAAGGAGTGAGTGAGTACAGGGACCCCGCGGGCGGTCTCTTAGTGTTCTGTCTTAGTAAAGGTGGGTGGCTTGCTGTGGTGCAGGAGTACTTCCAGGTATGTGGTTGCGGCAAGGATCTGTACCTGTGGTGTACTGCCGCTGTGGGTAACCAGCTTGTGAAGGTTCTGGTCACAACGCCATCCCACATGGCCTCCGCCATCTTGGTGTCATTGCCTGGAGCACGGGTCTTGGCGGCCCTGCTGCTTCACCTGTTGTACTTGTCGGTGGTCGGGTCCCGAGGGTGGAGACCGGGATCACCCCCCCAGTCCAGAGGGGGGGTACGGGGCCGGTTTCTCCGCGGGTCTGACTCTGAGCACTGGACGGTATGCGGCAGGGCAGCGGTCATGCGCCCCGCTCGCCTCCGGAGTAGGCCTCAATAAAGTCAGGTAGGATTCCTCCTCCAGGGGACTGAAGCCTGTTGGGCCAGTCTCACCCTGGATCCAGGGCTCTCCGCCTGGTGAGGGCCACCATTGCCGGTTGGTTTTGTGCCAAAATTCGTAAGTATATTGTTTAATTCTGTCTTAGGCTGCAGGAGCTGGTCTCGCATGCGACCAGCCAGCTCGGCGGTGCGGCCCCGCCCCTCAAGACTGTTTTTCTTACTTATCTTCTTAAAAATTTTAACTTTTACAAAATTCAAAACTAGAAAACAGTTTGAAGAAGCTCTTGCTTTAACTATATGAAAAATTACTAGATAGAAAACATGAAATAAAATATTAAATTTCAATAAGAGAACTATGCCAGTTATATCATTTATCATATTTTATTTTTGCTTTTAGGTCATTTGAATAAAATCATTTCAAGTGTCTGCTGGGTGATGTTGCATATGACTTGTACATTTTGGTATTTAATCCTAAAACTCATATTTAAAAACAAATGGTATAATAAGATTCATATAATCATTTTTCAGATATAAATAAGTAATCTAGACTTGCTCAAATTTTAAACACAGATGTTATATTCTGAGCCAGAATATTTAAACATATTAATTAATCAGTTTTGTAACATGAATAATGCATTCTGAAATTAAGTTCCAGCCACATTTTATCATTTTTTTCCCATTTGAAACATATTTTACTGTGAGGTACTGATATATGCATGCCTTAGCCCAGTGGTTCAGTGTCAAAATGAAGAACTTCATTATTTTCTTATTTTTAAAGAAAATCTCTATCTGCTAGTTAAACAATCCAGGTGTTAAATGGTTTGCATATATTCATTTTATGTAAAGTTTCATATTTTCATTTATTTGAATTACAGAGTTCTTTTATTATGTTATTAATATTTAATGCCATCTTGCAAATATCTCTCACGGCAAAACAAATTTGCACTTGTGTTTTACATGTAGTATTATCTTATTCTTTCTTAATATATATTTTCCACTGTTAATTTTATACATAGTTTTTTTTTTTTACTGAGCATTTAAGTGTGTTATACCCACCTTAAACTTTGCTAAATAAAAATAACGTTAATTGAACAATGTATATCATATCTTACTCGTAATGTGTTGATTACTTCTAAAAGTTTATATTTATCTTATTAGAAGTTTATTTTAGTAACACTTTATTTTACAAATTGACTAATGGATATGGAATTGGCATTGATTAATATTTTTGTGAATTTTTCTTTTTTGTAATATCACATACTACTTTTCTGTGAAGAAGAATTTTGTGGGAGCATTCTCAGGCTTATATAAAGGAACACAGAGCCATTTTACCAGTGCTTCAGTTTTAATTTTAAAGTATTTTGTGAACATTTTAAATGAATACATAGCTGGAATAGAAGAACATCTCTTTTTGAGACCTGACCATAAATGGACACTTTCTAGTACTATCTATAGCTGATAAAAGAAAACAGTATTGTGCAGAGTATTTACTATGCTCAAAACTGACATGCAAATTGCAAAATTTAGGCAATAGTATTGGATTTGGACAAATTCTCCATCTAAAGTATAGTCACAACTTGGCTATTTTTTCCTTCATTTGTCATTCATATTTTAATTCACCACAATTCATAATTTAGTGAATAAACCACTTATGCACCCCAAGTCACACCGCCCTGCACGTGAGTGACACATCCTTCCTAAACACATCTTGCAAATATATATCTAATGTTTAAACTTCCTATATTACTTAACATAGAAACCGCCCTACTCCACTTCACGGACCAATCCGTAGCACAATACAAGAGATCCATTTTGAGACATCTACTCAATGCGGCTAAAGCCCTAATCCCAACGCTGTGGAAAAGTACACAACCACCTACGATTGCGCAATGGCAACAGAAAGTTGAAGAAATTCACACAGCGGAGGCAAAGAACGCAGACTTACAGGGGAGAAGCACCAAACATGCAGAACTATGGAGGCCGTGGTACATATACTTAACACGACCACAAGCACAGAGAGGGAGGAGGGGAGATTCAGGGGACACCGGAGGACACACGAAAAATCCATAACTTACACAAACAACCCCCCTCGGCACGCCCCCCCCCACCCCTTGCTGCTGCCCCGACCTGCCTCAGAGCTCGCGCGAGAGCGACTAGCACCTGCATAACCTACCCCTGGCCCCCCTAGGAGGTAAGGCTACAACAGCACCGAATAAGATCCAAATCACACAGGGACTGGTGACACAGGTGAAAGAGAAAGAAGGTAACTTACCCATGGGGGCGTGCCTCGCGACCTCCTAACAAACCTTGACCACTGCTACACTACCTACACTACTCTCACCACAGAAGGTAAAGACAAATAAGTCAACCACATACACGAAAACATGACATTTGAGACAACCCCCTACTACACTCACAAACCAGACAACGCCAGACCACGCAATGAATCACCCACAGACGGCCTGAACCTAGACGAGGCCGATCAGGCCCAATTTGGAGTAACAAGGACCAAAAGAGGGACAACACACCCTTCCCCCATCCCCACCCATACCCTAAGACCCTTAACTCGAACTATATACAGCCATACGATATGTGAGAATTGACCGCATCGACAATCATCGAGACTGAGATGATAGCAAAACCTAGAAAAACAACCCTAGACTTAAAGAAGAGCATATTACAACACACATCTGCACATAGTTAACTGAACGGTAAACAACTAAAGTCAATCATCCTGACACCAGTATTGGTGACTTACAAACTCGCACCTGAAGGACGTAAACAAGATATACACCTTGCTAAAAGTCCTGCGAGTCTCCTTATTACTGAAGCTTACGCAGAGATTTGCATATCTCACTGTATAATATGTTCCTACAATCATCAGAAACCTGCAAGTTTCACAATGTTTACCACTTAAAAGCTTTTTACAACATGAAAAAAAAAACTCAATAAAAAGATTTATCAAAAAAAAATTCCTATATTGCACATTCTGTTTCATTTACCAATTCTTGTCACCCGATCTCTTGTTAATAGTCTTCTAGACCCTTCAGGCGGCTCGTATGTGTGATTAATGTTCAATTTCCAGTGCAGGTGATATAAACTTCTAAAGCAAGTTAACATCGTATTGAAAATTAAACAATTTTTCACATGCTGGCAGTGTGAGTCACAGCCAGGAGAGGTGTGTCGAGAGCTGCATAAACAGAAATAATAGTGATTTAACCACTAAATGACGAGGAAATGAGCAGTGAGACTGCAGGGGCCTGATCCATACACCAAATAGTTGTATTGTGTCCCTTAAAGTTTCTCTTTACTACATCTTCCCCTTTAATATACACGAGTGTTACTGAGAATTTTATTCATTCATTGTTTGCCAGATATGCTGGACCAATGTTAGTATGCTTGCTTTGATGAAGATTTCTATTATTACTGAATACAGATTGCCTTAAATATTGTAAATTTATATTGTTGTCATTCTAAAATTATTATGTGTATTCTAAATGCCAAATATGTGATGTCCTATGTGCATTTCATTCAATCTCTTTTTGTTATGCTAACAGACTACATTCAGTTTGAATGTAATATGTTGTTAATAAGAGATTACAGGTTTTAACTTTTAGCCATATTCCCATTTTTAGGCTGTCCCCCAAATATTAAGTGAGTTTGCAACAGCTGTCAAAGCTATCCTTTGTCAAATTTTGACAATATATATTTTTAATATCTAGGAAGTCAAAATCGAATGTACAACTTCTAAGTTATGTTCAATAAATATTTTTTTACTAGTAATTTATTTTTTAATGTGACTTAATGTGACTATTCTTTGTTTTGTAGTCCAATTCTATATAGGCTTCTCGTTTAACAGTTCTCAAGTTTGAGCTATTTTTTTGTGTTTGCTTTTATTCATAAATGACAATTTCTTTAAATTATCTGGGTGATCGATTAACGCAACCACAGAAAACCATGGGGTGTTAAAAATGGATACTTTTAACTAATAAGTGGTGACTCACTTAAAATACACAGAAAGACATAATATATTCCTATTCAAATGAGAAATGAAAAATAAATTGTCATCATTCTTTGGGGCATAGACATAAAGAACTGACCTCTGCTGAGGTTGTTTAAATATTTCAGCTCTATTTAAAAGAAAAAAGAAGAAACAAACAATAACCTGACAAGGATGTTTTATTTATTTTTTCCTCAGTGCATCATGGTCTCGCAGAAGTAGTATATTTTTGATTTTCAATTGTAAATAATCTGAACACTAGTTTAGTAGTTATTTAAAAAAACTACTTGTAATAATTAGTAAAATATATTAAACAACAGATATCAAAGTGCCAACACAAAATAACAGTGGTATCTAAGAACTGGTTCCCATGCATGTTAATTATATCCTTGCAAGTTCTATTTATCCAGAAAAGATCCAGTATTGTTTAATATATACAAACAGAATGTGATAAATCAACCTTGTTGGCCAGAGAATTCTGTATATTTTCCTCTGCTGTAGGCAAAATTACCTTTCTTCAAGTCTCCATGGATGACCTCTTGTCTTTTGTATATTCTCATTAATTAATAGATTACCAGATAGCTCTTTTTACTGGCCATGAATATATTCATATAGTAAAGAAATATATATTTTATATAAAATAAAATAAATGTATTTTTATAATTTTTCAGTTGCCCTTCTTTTAACTAAAATATTCATTTCACCTTGTTAATTTTACAGCTTGAATCTACATTGTTTGTAATTCTGTAATATCCTTCTTTAAAACGTATACAGAATTAACAATAACAGAATTGTTTGTCAAATAAATATTTAAAATTAGCTAGCCACTGCCAGCTAACTACTATACAATCTCTAGTTATTTATATAAATTTCTACTTGGTAGTGTTTTGTGAAACATCCTAATAAGGGTACTTGATGCAAGGTTTTGAAGTGCTACTCTAAAAGTATTTTAATTTTGAATATTAAAGATCAAATGTCTCACAATGCCAACAAAGAGGCTCAAACATCAAAAAGTCACAAGGAAAATACACATGTGAATATAAAGTACAAACACGCACACCGAGTTACCTATTCCATTGTCCTCACACTGTCATCCAACTGCCTACATTTGTAAAGAAGATGATTAGCGACAAGAAACATCAACTTTTCTTGACTTGACAACTGATTGGCAAACTTTAGGCTAGAAGTTGGATAAAATCTCTTAGCGAGTCTACTTGGCAAACTTTAGGCTAGAAGTTGGATAAAATCTCCTAGCGAGTCTACTTCTGTATTTTTTTTAACTTTTCTATGTAACTTAATTTTTTTAAGTGATTACAATTTGATGTTTAGATACCATTGTTTCATAGATTCACCAGAACAATCATATTTGGTCTTTCATTCCAGATCTTAAATCCAAACTTCACTATTAAATACCTCTTCAAGCAAAGCATTGAGTTGCTATTATTACTTCTGCCGATGTCTTTATTCTTCATGTATCTTGATCTCTTAGAACTTTAAGATGCACTCAGTACTCTTTTGTTATCCTGTTTGGAACGACATTTCTCACCACCATGCGGTGATAATTTTATACACTTGTCTATGTACTATTATAGCTCATTTCCTTACATTGTGTCTAAGGCTTGCTTTATAACTACTTTTGTGATTTGATTACTTTGATTGTACTTTATCCTAAGCTACAGAAGAAATGTGTGATATTTGAGGGATATAAAGCTAATTAATACCCGTCAATAATTTTTCAAATGGGAGACATAATACAGCTACTTTGCTGGGTTCTGCCAGCTACTGTCAGCTTAAAAAAGAATTATATATACTCTTATATATTATAAGAGTTTATAAGGACTAAGTATTCACATTTCCAGAACATTAATATCTGTAGTCTTACTTTTTTCTTGGCTATGTCACTAGCTTGATATGATTAGATAATTAGGTGCATTAATTACCAGTAGTAAATTACACATTTTTTTATTTATGTATCCTGAGCTCATACTAATGTGGTAGTTGTGTTTTTGTATTCATATTTTCAAAACAGAATTTTGTTTCTTTATTATACCAGTTGGGCTTGTTGGACATGTCAAGAGATTGATTCTTCGATCTTCTGGCTTCAAGGTAATTTGACCTTGTTGTTCTATAGTTCCTTATTAAATTTTTTTAAATAATTTTCCCTTTTTTATCAATACTGTTTTTATTACTGTTTTTTGTTTTGTTTATTTAAATTGCCAAAAAATTTTCACAGTGCTATACATTTGGTGTATTAAAATAGTAGAAAAATGTTATGTTGGACTGTCTGTAGTAAGATGTGAAAGGTACCTTTACAACCCATCAGAGAATTTTTATGGTGGTTTCTTGCAGTGACATGGTAAAGGAAGGAGCCAGCCACGAATTCCCATTGGGAGTCCTTATGACAGCTGTCTATAATAGGATTTTAAAGGCACCTTTAAAAAATGCCAGTGTGTCATCATGATGGGCCTTCTTTAACAAAATGCTAAATGTACTTTACAAAAAGCATAGTGGACTATATACTGTAAGATATTAAAATGATACTCTAAATACCAAAACAACTGGTTTACGTTTATTCTATGTGAGATATATGGCTTTTTTCCTGCTTGATTTGTGCTACTTCCAAACATTGCATCTACTGGGTCACAAGACCAAGATGCCTCAGTTGGGTGGGAATATTGGAGATCTCCTTCGAGCGGCACATGGCAAAACTAGGCCCAAGATGGCCTCCTGTATGTGAGACTGTTTCAGCTCCTCAAAGGAGTTATTCCTAGAGACTAAGTTTGAAGCCTCTCGCAAAATACTCCACAACTGGCTGGCACCTTTCTTGTAACCACAGCTGTGTTAAATTAGCAGACTTACAGACAAATTCTGGCAAATGTAGGTATGCTTTTGAATGAGCTCACAGACCTGGCAAGCCAGCTTGCTGCCATGGAGGATACCTCTGACAGTCATGCTCAATGATTTGCCTCCATAGATTACAAGATCTAGGTGATGCAGCTAACTTAAAGCCTGATTTAGCATCGCTTTATGACTCTTGAAGACATGCAAAAGTGAAAGAACCTGAAAATTCAGAGCATCTCGAAAGTGGAGCTCCCTTATTTTCTTTTGCACTTGTTTACAGCTCAGCTGAATGATTTCTTATGTCTTTCCAAACCTGCTAAACCAGCTACTAGATAGTTGGAGGTCAAATTTCAGAATGGTTGTGACAAGGCTACAGTTCTTTCTGCCCTACAGGGGAAGTTTCCTTTAATTTTTTGAGAATATGACATGTACCTTCTTTATTAACTTTTTCAGCAACACTCTCACAGTGTAGATCACTGTAGTCCTTTACATCCCTATTCTAGGTACATGCCATTCATTACCACTGGAGCCCATCCTGCTTCCTTATAGAGTCTAATGACACTTCTGCCTATCAAGTTCATGACTTCCAGGAAGCTTCCATCTTGGGGATGTGTGCCTTCCACATGACTTCCTTAAGTCTGCTGTATTACATATGCCTTAGCCACCCCACCAATGGGATCCAGGCAATGTTTCTCTTATTTGTACCTCAAAGGTTTATACCAGATCAATATGCAGCAGTGACCGCCTAATATAGCAATGGTGTAGGGATTGAATCTTGCTTGCTTGCTAATATAGATTTGAAGTATATGTTCAATATTCTGCTTTGTGTTTTCTTTTTATTTTGGCAGCTTTTAATTTTTTCTCTGTTGTATATTTGTGCCTATTAGCTCCCCCTCCCAATAGTCTATCAGTATACAGTACATTTTGTGTTTCATTTATTCAAGGCACATTCTCCTTATTATGTCTTGCCTCTACCTTTTTGAGATGCACTTCGGGGCTTCCTAGTATAAAAATACAAGCAAGAATGATATGGAAATAGATATAAATTCAAAAGTTAGAATTAAAAATATGAAAAATGGAAGCTGTTGTTAGAAAAGCTGCTAAACCTGAAAGAGGGTGTGACTCACTAAATCATTAAATGATTTTTTAAAATAACGTACTGCTAACAATCAATGCATCTAAAAATAAAATGAAAATTTTATTACAAAAAATACATAAAAAACCCGGCAGAAAATGAAAGAGGGGATTTAAACAGCCATAAAATATGGACAATCAGAGTTCCCTTTTGAGGTGACCACAGGTATATATTTGAGGAGGTTTTGGATAGTAATGCCACTTTAATTATAATTTTAATTGAACAGATATATAATTTGAATTGTGAGTATATATATCAAAGCACTACCACTTAATTTTTTTTTAATTTTGACACTGTAGTTTTTTTATTTGCATTTATCACTAATTATGCATTATATATATTCACAATGCTCTTAGAAGATTATTTAAATACACTTCAGCTTATTTAGCACTAGCACTATTTGATTTGCCTCCCATGTTGGAATTAGTGTAGGACCCACCAATATTTCTGGTACTGTCAATATGACCATTTGGTGGAACAGAATACCCATATTTGTTTGCTGAGATAGGGGATTTTAAGTAGCCCTATAGAATTTTGAAATTTTTTTTATGTGTGTGCTGCTCATTAATCTGTATTATGTATAACATATGGACAAACTAAAACTAAATAAGTAAAAATGACAATGTAGAAAGCACTTCATAATAAGCAACTAGTCTCAAGCCTTTCACTGGATTAACCGTCTATCCCTCAGCGGTGCACAAACTTCAATTGCCAGAGCCAGTAGTAAATCCTCATTGGAACAGTATATATGTGAGACAGGATCTCTCATATAGCTTTTTGATATATTGTTAAAAACTCGTGTTGAGGTACCGGGTATTACAAGGCAAATCCTGGGTATTCAACTCAATCAAACACAAATCTTGGTTCTTAGAGTGTCTCTTTCAAGGAAGCAATTATAGTCTGCCAGTGTGTCTCATGGTGGTATGTCTTTTTTTTACTATGTCCTAAAGTTAAGGTTGATTATGGGTTACTGTCACAAATTAATTCTAAATTATGGGGATAGATCCTGGGGACATGTATTGATGTCAGTACAAGGACTGTGGTTTGACCTATTTCTGTAGTGGGATCTGATGCCTATGTGCCTATATTGGTGTCAATTTAAAGGCAAATGTACAACACGGGCCTACTATAATTCAAACTCCTGTTGTAAAAAAAAATGTATAAATGTTGTGTATTAGGGTACAATATTTACATGAGGCGCATTTATTGCTTTGCATTACTTCAGTGGATAGATGCATGTAGTAATATTGCCCAGAAGACCAGGTTACATTGTCATAAGTGGGCATATAAAGGGAATAATACTACTGCTTTAAGTTTGTGGTTACGATTTAAGTGGGGGATATCAGAGCGGTGTTCACTCGGTTTCTGTATTTGGTTTCAAACAAATTATGTTTTGTCAACATTGTGGGACATCAGTGGGTTTTCTGAATTCCATAACTCCAAAAAGCAATAAGGACGTATCATGAAAGATAGGAAATAGACAATGGACAAAGAGTTTTGTTTAAATCATTATTCTCAGCTTCGTCCTTGGAGCACAAAAACAGACAATTGATAGGAAAAAAATGATTGATGATAGACAATGAAAATTGATTTTCATTCACAAATCAAGTAAAAAGTTACCAATAGTGGGGGGGGAAAAGGAACAGTCAAAAAATGTGTCTCAAATGAAATGCCCTTTGATGAGTTTTGGACCACCTGAAAAACTTTTTTTCTTTTAGAGGTATCTATACTGCCAAGCACAGTATTTGTGGTCCTTAGAATTACATTGCAAGTATCATGTCTATGTAATATTAAGTAGACCTTTATCATATATATTTTTAAAAGATACTCTGGTAAAAAAACAAAACAATTATATATATGTGTGTGTGTGTGTGTGTGTGTGTTTTCATCAATGAAATATACTGTTGGAGATGATTACATTTGATGGACAGAATAATGTAATATATAATTTGTTAATTGTAATAAATGTGTTAAAAAGACTGAATATTTTAAAATTAGTTAGGATTCTTGTAAGAGCCATTCAGTACTTTACTTGAATTGAACCATTACTAATCATTTTCCATTTGATGTACTGTAATGTATTGTCAAATTGCCAGTTTTGCTATTTCTACATTATATTGTCTCCTTCCTGGACATCTATAAATTTAGATCCAGATATCTTGCAAAATTACAAGATATCTTGAAATATAAACACAATTTAAAGGAAATATGGCATTATATCTTAATACAAATATAAATTATGTTCTGTTTTTGTGTCAATGCAAAGAAATAAACAGGTAAAATAATTGGTTGGATAAACACTTAACATCACTAGTGTGTGTTTATGTTTGGTACATTAGTGTATCAGATTTGGATGTTATGTAAAGCTCCAAATAAAATTATTAACCCTTTTGTAGCTAGG
This sequence comes from Pelobates fuscus, assembly GCF_036172605.1. Lineage (NCBI taxonomy): Eukaryota > Metazoa > Chordata > Amphibia > Anura > Pelobatidae > Pelobates > Pelobates fuscus. The sequence goes on along the minus strand of NC_086319.1, from coordinate 31,283,426 downwards.
CAATTTCACATGTGCAGAAAATAAAGAAGAAAGAAGAAAATAGTTGTAATTTCTGGTTGCATTTATTTATTTTATTTTATTTTTTCTGTTTCTCTCCGCTTACTACTCTTCCTAAAAAAAAATTAAGCAATATAAAAGGGTGCAAACACATGGGAAGTGATTGTCTTAGAGGATTACACATGGAAAGGCAGTATGGCTCCCAAAAAAAGATAAAGAAAAATTACAACAATCAAAACCTATTAGTGGATTCTACTCCCCAAAATCAAGTGACACAGGCAGAAAATCACTTCAAGGTACAATACATGGTCAAATAATACCACAGGAAAGACCTTGAGGAGGGCAGTGACACTGCTGATGAAACACTTGGCCTGGTGAATCAACTGATGCTCACACAAGCATTAGATGATCTGTTAGAGAAAATCAAAGTTGATTTGAAATTAAACTCAACTGGTTTAAAGCAGCAGATTACTCAGAATAGGTAAATTCTACCCATACAAACAGAAGAAAGCAAACTATTAAGAAAGGAATGCGAGGAACTCCAAAATGAAAATCAAAACATAAAAGAAATATTTTCTAAAACTGAATCCGAAATATTATCTAAAACCGAATCCAAATTAGCAGACCTTGAAGATCAGTCTAGAACAGAGGTTCTCAACCCAGTCCTCAGGACCCCCTACCAGTCCAGGATTTGGGGATTACCTGGGTGTGTCTAAGGTGTTTAGAAAAATGGAAAAAAAAACACCTTAGACGGTAAGGTGTTTTTTTTTCTTTTTCTAAACACCTTAGACACACCCAGGTAATCCCTAAACCGTGGTCTGGTAGGGGGTCCTTGATGACAAGGACCCCCTACCCCTGGTCTAGAATAAGAAATCTGAGAATAAGGAGGAATCACAGAAGATATAAAAAAAATCAGCTTGAAGAGGCAAAGGAAAGGTTTTTTTACTGTAAGAACAATCAGGATGTGGAATTCTCTGCCTGAAGAAGTGGTTTTATCAGAGTCCATACAGATGTTCAAACAGCTACTAGATGCATACTTGCAAAAACAGAATATTCAAGGATATAATCTTTCAATGTAGGGTAATAACTGCTTGATCCAAGCATAAATCTGACTGCCATTCTGGGGTCAAGAAGGAATTTTCTTCCTAGCTTGTTGCAAAATTGGAAGTGCTTCAAACTGTTTTTTTTTTTGCCTTCTTTTGGATCAACAGCAAAAAACATATGTGAGGAAGGCTGAACTTGATGGACGCAAGTCTCTTTTCAGCTATGTAACTATGTAACTATGTAACTATGTAACTATGAAGAGTACTACAAGAAATTAGTCTCCAGTGTCATAGAAGAGGAGAAAATGGGAAATTTCCTGTTTGAAAGACTCCACAGACTCCTTAAACCAAAATCATCGGCATTTGCAGACAAACCACGAGATACAATTATCTGTTTCAACAATTCATACCTAAAATGTCTGTTCTCAAGAGAATTCAAGAAAACACCCTCTCCAGGAATATACAGAAACATCACTTTCTTCACAGACCTTTCGTTAGCAATGAGGCTAAACAGGAAAAAATTTAGTGAAATTACCCAATGTTTGAGAAACAAAAAGATTGTGTACAGATGGCTCTACCAGACAAGAATATAATTTAATTGGGACAATCAATCATTTATTTTTGAAGACCCAGAAAGGGCAAAAAATGAGTTGATGAAAATCAGCCTAATAGAAAAGTAATTAGGGAACATGAAGGATTAAGGATGAAAACTGTCCCTTTCCCTAATTTTTTTGTTTTCCTTTTCAACCCAGTTATCTATTTATCTAATTACTTATTTCCTGTTCTTCGCCACATGAGTGGAAAGGGTAACATGAAGAATAAGCACTAACTAAAGCATTATACATAGGGTTACGAAACGTGGCATAGTTAAATTCATTGCTGCACTGGTTTAAAATAAGGTAATAAGAAGGTTGTCGGCTTGTCGAGCAACGGATGAGGACAGTCGCATGGCCGCAGAGCTCCCGAATCCAAACGTGTTTAATCACGGCAAACGACACCCGATCACGACCCAAACACCCTCCAGAGTACCCCACGACTTACCCGACCCTCATGGGCAGAAAAACAAAAAAGCAAAAGCCGGACAAACCGCGTCTGGGTATGAACATTGGGGATATGTGGAAGCAGGCCCACGAGACTGCCGGAGCAACAATGGCGTCCCTGCACGGAGGATGCTCAGATTTTTCGGACGGCACGTCAGAGGACGGAGAAGGGAGCTTCATGCCGACCAGGGCTCCACCGCCGCCAGACAGGCCACGTGTGCCCGCACCAGCTCCCACACCGGTGACTATGGAGGCTATTAGAGAGATTATGGCCGCCCATCACAGTAAAATCTCTGCAGAAGTGGCCACGATAAGAGAAGATCTGAAAGGCCTCTCAACACGACTTGGGACTGTGGAAGGCACCTCTAGCAGCCATACACGCCAGATAGAGGAACTACAAGTGGCAGTCCATGACCTGCAGCGACTAGCATCCCTTCATGAACAACAACTGGCTACACAAGAAGACAAGCGACGTCAAAACAACATAAAGCTAAGGGGGGTCTCCGACTCTGTACCAGAGGCCGAGCTTCCGCATTATGCCAGGCGGTTGCTAACCGCACTCCTAACCCCGAAAGTGGCCAAATCCATCGTACTGGACAACATCTTCCGTATACCACAGCCAGCTATGGCACCACTGCCTGCCACAGGGGACGTTATCCTCCGATTTCAAAACATGAGGGACAAGAGGGCCATCCTAGAGGCCACCAAGGGCCTACCAGCCTACACTTTTGAGGACATGACTCTATCATTTTACGCAGATCTCTCGAGTGGAACGCTGAACTGGAGAAGATCTCTCAAACAGCTCACGTCCTTTCTGCTGCAGGAAAAAATCAGATATTGCTGGGGCCCAGGCCGCGCCCTACACATAGAAGGCGCACGCGGCCCGCTGGTGGTGCGGAACATACAAGAAGCCACAAAGACACTGGAGAACCTAAGATTACCACTGATGGCAATGGCCGCCACGGATCCACTGGCTGGAACCACAAGTAGCCTAGGGAAGAACGCGGTCGGCGCACCAATCTTTGTGCCGCGACAACCTCCTGCAGGACTGCATACAGCTGCCGCAACATGAAACGGGACGAAAACCACAGGGACGCTCTCCCGCATTCTTCTTTTACCGGGCACAAGCCTGGCCCGCTACCTAACGACTGAGAGAACCCCAACACAACGAGAGTAATCAAGATTGTCTGATAACAATATCTCTCATGGTCTTTTCTCACTTTTTGTTCTTTATCTGATGTTTTGTTTTATTTGATTAATGTTGCCGACTCATTTAAACTGTCACAACACGATTGCATGGGCACCCACGACCACAACAGAAATCCACATACAAGGCCCGTAACAACCCTATTAAACAGGGCCTGTACCAACCCCATACGCAACATCACCATGTTGTTATACAGTGCTACTCATAATAAATCTTAGCCTTTTCTCATAATAAATCGACCCCAGTAGCCTTTTAATTACGCCCCAGCCTGCACTTATTAGGCTCCTAGCATAAGATTCCGCGACAGGTACCCACCTGATGTGGCTGGCAAGCACTCCATGAGGGGCCCTACTTACCACTACTCATAAAGAAATGTTCGCCTTCCACTAACAAAGCAAAATTCTCCAGGCACAGTGTCGGAATGTTTATTGTATATCTTAACTTAAACATGCGCAGAGTATTAGCCATACCCAAGTTTGCTTTTTATCTCACTACTCAGGTGCAAAGTCTTAGACAGGACGTGGTTTACACTTGTTCACTAAAAGATGTGTAGTCACAGTCACGCCAAGGTTTGTTACCTATACTATCTTAAATTGTGTGATCCTCGACATGACAAAGCCCATATAGACTAGATTATTCTATCGAATGCAACTGTTATGTTAGGCTTGTTTTAAATGAAAATAATAATAATGTGCATCTACTCCTGCCACGGTTTAACTTGTATACATCTATGTACGCTGTTGTGGCGTTTTGACTGTTTTGTACTCACCTGCACAACAAAAATAAAGAATTAAAAAAAAAAGAAGGTTGTCATTCGGGGGGCGGGAAAAGAAAGGAGAAATCTCTTTGTTTTGGTTGTAGGGATATATATTTTTTTCTTTTTCTCTATGGCATTACTTGCTGCACAAGCATAGAGTACAATATATAGAAAGTATTATAGAAGCATTAATAAAATCACTACACATAAGGATATGAAACATGGGATTTTCTATTTCACTGATTAATAAAAGGTAATAAGAAAGTTTGTACTTTTAATGCGTTACATAAGGATATGAAATATGGAATGTCCTAACTGTTTTATTCTAGAAGATCACAAGAAGAGAATATATATATATATATATATATATATATATATATATAAATATATATATATATATATATATATATATATATATATATATATATATATATATATAAAGCACCACAAATAAGCATATGAAATATATAAACATATATATCACTTTAATATAAGTACCGTATATACTCGAGTATAAGCCGACCCGAATATAAGCCGAGGCCCCTAATTTTACCCCAAAAAACTGGGAAAACTTATTGACTCGAGTATAAGACTATGGTGGGAAATGCAGCAGCTACTGGTAAATTTCTAAATAAAATTAGATCCTTAAAAAATTATATTAATTGAATATTTATTTACAGTGTGTGTAGATAATGAATGCAGTGTGTGTATGAGAATGCAGTGTGTGTGTATGAGAATGCAGTGTGTGTGTATGAGAATGCAGAGTGTGTGTATGAGAATGCAGTGTGTGTATGAGTGCAGTGAGTGTATGAGTGCAGTGTGTATATGAGTGCAGTGTGTATATGAATGCAGTGTGTGTGTATGAGAATGCTGTGTGTATGAGTGCAGTGTGTGTGTATGAGAATGCTGTGTATGAGTGCAGTGTGTGTGTATGAGTTCAGTGTGTGTGTATGAATGCAGTGTGTGTGTATGAATGCTGTGTGTATGAGTGCAGTGTGTGTGTATGAGAATGCTGTGTATGAGTGCAGTGTGTGTGTATGAGTTCAGTGTGTGTGTATGAATGCAGTGTGTGTGTATGAATGCTGTGTGTATGAGTGCAGTGTGTGTGTGTATGAGAATGCTGTGTGTATGAGTGCAGTGTGTGTGTATGAATGCAGTGTGTGTGTATGAATGCAGTGTGTGTGTGTATGAGTGCAGTGTGTGTGTATGAATGCAGTGTGTGTGTATGAATGATGTGTGTGTATGAATGTTGTGTGTATGAGTGCAGTGTGTGTGTATGAGAATGCTGTGTGTGTATGAATACAGTGTGTGTGTATGGATTCAGTGTGTGTGCATGAATGCAGTGTGTGTGCATGAATGCAGTGTGTGTGCATGAATGCAGTGTGTGTGTATGAATGATGTGTGTATGAGTGCAGTGTGTGTGTATGAGAATGCTGTGTGTATGAGTGCAGTGTGTGTGTGTATGAATGCAGTGTGTGTGTGTATGAATGCAGTGTGTGTGTGTGTATGAGTGCAGTGTGTGTGTATGAATGCAGTGTGTGTGTATGAATGCTGTGTGTGTGTATGAATGCTGTGTGTGTGTATGAATGCTGTGTATGAGTGCAGTGTGTGTGTATGAGAATGCTGTGTGTATGAGTGCTGTGTGTGTGTATGAATGCAGTGTGTGTGCATGAATGCAGTGTGTGTGTGTATGAGTGCAGTGTGTGTGTGTGAATGCAGTGTGTGTATGTGTGTGTGTAATGCAGAGTGTGATGCAGAGCCTTGGTGGGGGGTGGGCATTTTTATTTTTTAATTATTATTTTAATATTTTTTTGTTTCCTTACATTTTTTATTATTATTATTTTTTTATTTTATTATTATTATTTATTTAATTATTATTATTATTTTTTTTTTATTTATTATTATTAATATATATATGCATTTTTTTTGTCCCCCCTCCCTGCTTGCTAGCTGGCCAGGGAGGGGGGCTCTCCTTCCCTGGTGGTCCAGTGGATGGGCACTGTGTAGGAGGGGGCTGTGGGGGCTGCAGAGAGATGTTACTTACCTTTCCTGCAGCTCCTGTCAGCTCTCTCCTCCTCCGCCGGTCCGTTCAGCACCTCGGTCAGCTCCCAGTGTAAATCTCGCGAGAGCCGCGGCTCTCGCGAGATTTACACTGTGAGCTGACAGAAGAGCTGAACGGACCGGCGGAGGAGGAGAGAGCTGACAGGAGCTGCAGGAAAGGTAAGTAACATCTCTCTGCAGCCGCCACAGCCCCTGTCTGTATTATGGCAATGCAAATTGTCATAATACAGACTCTGACTCGAGTATAAGCCGAGTTGGGGTTTTTTAGCACAAAAAATGTGCTGAAAAACTCGGCTTATACTCGAGTATATACGGTAAATAAGAATGCTGGAAACCTAGAAGTAAGGGTAAATGCTCTGATTCATCTCTTTTCTTTTTTCGTTTTTAAGCACTAAAATCAAGAATAATAAATAACAGCAAAAGATTTACGAATAAGGATTTAAAGATACACATAACTATTTGAAAATATTGTAGGATGATTTTTGGAAGTAACGGTTAAACAGTTATAGGAAATATGGGAATTATTTTTTATATCTGCTGTACTATATCTAAATTTCCTAAATTTTCTTTAGAGTGTAAGCTCTAGGGTAGGGATTGGAGCTAGTCTCAGCTTCTCAGCCTCAGTAGGGTTATACACAGGACATATATAGGGACAAAGTTATTTTTGATAAGGCTTATAATGAGCACAATATTGGCAGTTTATAATACTATGGTAATATAGAATAAAGGGAATAGACAAAAATCCTGTAAGGATTTAGGAGGTTTCCTCTAACTTGTTCCTCTGTTGATATGTTTTTTGTTTCTTTCTTTCTTCACTCCTCCTTGGATGTTTATACTCCCTGGGAATATGATCTCTCTGTAAATATAGAAAAATAAGATAAGGTAAACGCCACCTCTTAGAAACTCAACACCTGCACATGGTTGTACTTGTTTTTTTAGTTGTTCAAGGATTGGCCAAGGGGATACAAAAAGTATCCTCATGTGCATTAGGTATGATTGGATCTGAAATGGATGGATGTTCAGAAGGGGTAGCAGGTTTTCTCAGGAGCACTGGAATAAAGGAATAAAGGAATCGGGGGCAAGGAAGTGGGAAAAGTTGGGCACTTTGGGGATAGGTTTTGTACTCAATGAAGATTAAAATAGTATCAATCAATACCAAGGGACAACATTCTCCCCAGAAAAGAGCCTATCTCTATGATTTACTGTTTAAAGAAGGGATAAATATATGCTTTGCACGAGAAACACACTGGGATTGTCAAGGCTCTTCTTTTTGGAGGTATAAAAAATGCCCAATAGTTTATGAAGCAGCTTTAAGGAATGAAAAAAGCAGTAGACATTACTCTTGCATACTCTTGTAAATTGTTACGCTCCCAATGATTACTCCATAAAATTTCTGAATTCCTTAATGGAAAAAGTGGATAGATTCTCCAAAGGAATCTTAATAATTGGGGGTGACATGAATTGCACTGTGGACGTCAATTTGGATAAAAAACTAATGAAAGGGAATAAGATAGATAATATATACAAAATGAGGTAGAGACAAAATACCTGCCTGTACTGATTTCCATTCCAACTACAAAAATACTTTCCATAGTGCTGCAATCTTTCCACACTTTAGTTCAACCAGTGTGCAATAGCAACAAAGAAAAAAATTGGAAACTTGCACAACTTGATTTTTAAGAGCACCCCCTGGTGCTACCACCTTTAATTAGAAGGACAAAGTACAATCTTTTCGGGCAGTACAAATATATATATACATATGCAGTGCTTACAATTATCAGAGTGCCGCCCCCCACACTTAGAAATTAATCAGAATAGGCTCTGTATTTTCTTCCAGCGTTCTGCCGCCATCCCTGAACCTCCATTCACTTCCACGTTGCGCAAGTTTCCATTTTTTTCTTGTTTGCTAAGATAGATAATAAAACTAAAGAGTACACAGAAAAACTAACTAGATGCATAATAAAGAATAACCTCTATGATTTGTGGAGAATACAGCATCCCTGCAGAGAGATTACACTTTTTTCTCCAGTAGACATCTATCATATTCAAGGATAGATTTTTTTTTAATACAGTTTGACTGTCTGAAATGTTGTACTTTGTCTTCTATTGGTAATATAAGCTGGTCTGATCATGCTCCGGTCTACTGTGAACTGAAGAACAACAATTCAGTGGTAGAGAGGAGTGAAAAATGAATGATTACAATTTTTTGTTCTGCAGAAGCTAAGCAAAAATTAGTAGATGGAATCCAACAATTTCTAAGTTATAATGATAATAGGGAGGTTTTAGACTCAACTCTATGGAATGCCCTGAAATATAATATAAGGGGGTATTTACTTAAAAATGATGTGACTCTGCGGAAAATAAAAGGAAAACATCTTGCAGATTTATATATAAATTTAGCTAATTTAGAAAGACAAATTAAATCAATCTAAGTCAACCTAATAAGACTTCAGTAAAACAAATAAACAAAGTCCAAAAAGAAATAAAAACCAGACTGGACGATATATTAGTGAAAGCTATTTTTAATTCCAGAAATGGTACTATAGTAACAACAGAGCAAATAAAATAATTACTATCAAATTAAAACAGAAACTAGAAAGATCTAGGATTCAAAGACTGGTAGTCAACAATAAAATCTTATTGGACCCTTCACATATAGCGGAGGCATTTATTATTTTTTATAGATCCCTTTATAATATAAACAGTAAAGAAATACCCAAATCATCATTGAAAAATTTCATACAGAGGTTAAACTTGCCAAGAATCTCAGACGAGAAGCAAGAGATGTTCAAAAAATCCTTTACTATAGGAGATTTGAAAAAAGTAATACTGGGATTGAAAGCAGGGAAATCGTTGGATCCCAATGGATTTACAGCACTGTTCCATAAGATAGCGGGCACCATGATTTCTCTGCAGCTAATCAGAATGTTCAATTATTTGGGGGAAAAGAGGGACATACATCAAGAGATGCTCCAAGCTTTTATTTTCCAATTCCAAAAGTGGGGAAAGATCCACGCTTAATCACAAACTACAGGCCCATTTCAATAATAAATATACATGTGAACTTATTTTCGAAACTTTTGGCAGACTTAAAACAGTAATGTCAGAATTAGTACACCCCGACCAGGCTGGGTTTTTCCAGGCAGATCTGGGGAGGATAATACCTGGAAATTAATAGATCTGATTTCAGAGATCCAACAAAAGCCAATTGGGCCTTTTTATTTGAGACATTAGATACTTTTGCGATCAATGGTTTAGTTAAGAAGAGCTCTATGGCACTTAACAGTAACCTGAGCACCAAAGAAACAGGTGCAATTTTAAGTTCACCCTTTTTCAGTATCCAAAATGGTACATGACAGGGCTGCCCTTTATCTCCTCTGCTATATGCTTTATCTATTGAACCATTAGCATCAATGATAAGCCCAACAGAGGAGATAAAGGGCATCAAAGTAAATAAGCATAAGTTTAAAGTAGACGACATTCTACTCACACTGACCACTCCCGAGATTTCTATTATGGCAGTAGTTTCAGTTATTAAGGAATTTGCACATTACTCAAATTATAAGTTGAATCTATCTAAGACCCACATTGTGAGCAGAAATTTAACATCATCTCAAAAACCTCATCAATCCTTACAATGTAAATTCCAATTTATTTGGAGCAAAGATTGGTTAGACTACCTTGGCATTAAGTTAATGCTAGACTTAATACAAGTTATTCCAGAAAATTATGAGTTTTTATTCCAATACCTTAATCAGCAAATTATTAAATTGAAGGGAGTAGAGGTCTCGTGGATGGGAAGATAATTTCTGGTTAAAGCCTATTTGGTCCCTAAGATACTATATCTGTTCTGAATGATTCCTACTTGGGTTCCGGGGTCCATCCTAGAAAAAATGAATAAATGATTCCTTTTCTTTTATTTGGGGAAGCAAGAAACCCAAAATTGTGCAAAACAAAACTAAAAGTGATAGTACCCAAGTGGGATTGGGCTTTCCCGATTTAAATCTATTACGTGATGTAACCATGTTCACATATGTGAAGGCCTGGGGCCTGGGGAAAAATAAAAAAGCGGGTTGGTTTCATTGTGAAAGTTCTCAGATTGGAATCTCAAATCCATTATATCTTTTTTGGATTAAGTCGTCTATGATTAAACATTTAAATCTAGAAAATCCATTGCTTAGAGATGCAGTTAAGACCAGGGCAAAGGTCAGAGCCAGATTAGGAATTAAAGACATCTCACTCAGGCTACACCCCTTAAAATTCTGAAATATTATATACAGGATTTAGATGTATCTGGATGGGATCATGTAGGCATTAATACCTTAGCCGATATTACGATAGACGGGAAAATATTGCTGTTTGATGTTATACAATCTAAATAAAATGTATTAAATAGAGATATCTATCTCTATATTAGAATAAAAAAAATCTTAAAAGCTAATTGTGTCTCCCCTGCAATGCAACTAGATGACTTTATATATAACCAACATAGCTGTAATGCTTACTTGATAAATAAATGGAACACAACTGCAGATAACTGATGGTTTTTGTTTTTTTGAATAGGATTGGAGATAATGTATAAAATAGTACAGGTACTGTATCTTTAAATAATTGGAAGTTGTTAAATGGAACAAGCAGCAGCAGATTTGCAATTAGTGTAGGAGAAAGGCAATAGTTAGTCCATGGAAGAGAGTAGCTTTCCAGAGCAGAATTAGAGAGTAAGCAGACTTGCAAGCAGGTAGAATCCAATTTTCGACTAAGTGTACTACTTAGCTTTGTAGTGGTGGAAGTCCAGGCTTGCTTTATCATTTTCTCCAGGAAGAAGAAAAGGTCTTAGCAGGTAAGAGTTGGTCCGTGGTACAATCCGTGGTCGAGGTGAGGAGAAGGTGGGTCAACGGTTTCCAGTCCGGGTCCGGTACACATAAAAAGAAGAAGAATATTGCTCGCCAGTATTGAGGTTCGCGGGTAAAGCTTTCCAATAATCCAGCATTTTGAATCTGGCGCGGTCTCCCTATGTAGCGTGGGGAGACCGCGTCAGAGAAGGGGGCGTGACGGAGCTCCGTCTACCCGGAAGTGTCAAGGTAGCGGTAATGCCGGCAGTTAGGATATGACAATAGCTATAAATTAATCTCTAGGTTGAAAAAAAATATTATTAATAATCAGGAAATATTATTAACCTCACCAGTGAGGAAATGGGAAAGGAATATGAAAGTCGATAATTCAATAACAAATTGGAAGGAAGTTTTGGAACTAGTTAAAAAAAAGTGTACACTCTATTAATCTACAGGAAGTATATCTTAAGTAGATGAACCGTTGGTATCTTGATCCTCTTCGCATTACTACGTTTAATAAATCTACTCCAGATTGTTGCTGGAGATGTTTTCAGGCGCACGGTACCATGTACTACACTTGGTGGAACCGCAAGAAATTACAACAGATTAAAGTTAAAGTAGAAGAAACATTAGCTGACATTTTACAGTTAGAGTTTACATTCAAGCCAAAAATATGGCTTTTCTGTCTAGATCTACCGGAGATGAATAAGCACTGTAAATAATATTAGTAGTAATATAAGTAGTAATATTATTATTTATAGTAGTATAATATTAGTAGTAAATATTTTACTGGCGCTTAAGATATGCATGGCTAGATAATGGCGGAAACCAGACCCTCCGGAATGGCCTAGAATAATTAATTAGATTACACATCAAGCACCTATGGAAATATATTTTTATAAGGTAAATGAGAAAATCTCTACCTATAAGGAAATTTGGGCCCCTTGACTAGAATATATTAAAGAGACTTAGAGAGTGGGAGAATGCCTAAACTCTGGCATATGGAGAATTAATATTGTCAATGGCTTCTATTTCCCTCTCCTCTTCCCTTTTTTATCCCTTTTTTTAACAAAGGAAAGATTAACCCTTTCCAAAGAAAGAGGAGGAGGAATTCTGATGCTCATGAGAACACGACCGGTACTGGAGGATGCATGGGATAATGGGTTATGCATGCTTCTTTGGTGTTAAATTTATTTAAGTTTATGTAGGTTTGTACTTATGTATGTCATGGAAAATAATAAAATGTATATTTGGACAGAAAAAAAATAGGAATAACAAATGATGATTTTGGTAGTACATTTTATTTTTGGAGGTAAAAATAAGTTCAAAACACTGAATACCAATGTCTGATGTTAAAAAAAATAACAAAAAATACAAATATTATGTACATTTTAAACTATACCAAATTCTGATTTCACAGTGGGTGACACCACAAATCATTCTATTCAGATGCATTAATATTTATTTGAAACAAGTCAATGTCTGCTTTCAAAAAAAAATTTACATGCTTCTCTAGGGGTAGCAAGATGTTACCCCATTGGCTTTGCTATCTATGCATATTGTGTTATCAGGCATAATTGTAATTGTAATCACCAGCTAGATAAATGGATATGTGCCCCTCATTTGAAAGATCTTTTTACCAAAAAATTGTGCTTAGATTGGGGTTTTAAAGTCACCTTTTTGGCCCTAAAAGTCAGCTGGTAAATGGGTGATTACAACCACCTGATATCTACTGAGGTGTGAAAACACATTCCCAAGAGACTAAACATATTTTCCATATGATAGGTATTGTATGTGGTAGGGAGTCTCAAGATTAAAGGGGCATATTTTGAACTTCCATTTTTTCATGCTGTAAACGTATAAGGTAGATGATTTCCATTTTAATTGTAGTTACCTGCCTGTGATAAGGCATGCAACCCTATATTGGAAAGGGTTGCCCCTCTGTTTCTAATTTAGAGTTATGTCCATCTGCTTCATAGGGTGTGATAGGAGCTCACCCCAACTCCTATTATAAAATGCAGTGATCACCATTGGCAAAAAGGTAAGTTCCCTATTTCAAATGAAGGGACTCATCACTCTAAGAAATGTAGAGGGAGAGATAGGGATTTGTAGAGTCCTGATAAAAGAGTGTCTTAAAATAGTGAGATAATACATCATTGTTTGTTATGGTGATCACATGTGCAACAAGAGACCCCTCATTTGATATTACAGGTACTTTCCAATTAAATAAAGGGTGCCTTGTCTCCTGAGAGTAAACACTGTGGGAGGTAGAGGCTCCATTAGATCACCACTCCTCCTATGTAAGTTTAATGCACTGGTTGCTCTTGGAATTGTTAAAAACTTGCTGGTTTCTCTACCCCCCAGACACACACATGTTGTCAGACATGTAGTGATCTGCGAGCTGTATTGTCCAGTAGTAGAAGTGATATTTTTTATGTCTCCCCAAATAGACCGCATAGCATTACAAAGCCTTTTGTTAGCCCCAGCGCTTGTCCATACTCTTTTAAAAAGTATTAGCTGACAGCGGACCCAGTTGCAGATGGTCATCGCTTTTGCACCAGTCTGCTGCAACTGACAGAAACAAGGCACTGCTCATTATCAGCACTTTCATGCAAAGGCTCTCTTGCCCCTCTAGATAGTGCAGGAAAGAAATGTGAGCAGCAGTTCAGAGCTAACCCCATAACACTGGACTAAGGAAATACCAGTGTCCCACATGGATCAAGGGGCACCTAAAGTATAATATAGTGGGATCAGTACACTCCTCATATTATAGGGCTTCAGAAATGTGGCAGAAGATACTGTCTCCACTGAGGAGTTAAATGTCCAAATATGAAATTATCCTTGTGGAACCAGAGCTCTTGTCACCTGCTGCCACGGCATGATTTATTCTGTAATCAATTAATTGCATAGTATATACTCATTTTATTGCAGAATATGTTGGCATTTTATAAATGACATACAGTATTTTTTTACACTTCTATGAAATTTTAAATGATGATCTAAACACTGAAAAACACCCTGGTTTACGACACAAATTTAGAAAAAATTGAAAGAAGAAAAACTATAGCTTCAAATACTTGCTGGTGAAGGTCCAATTCCTCCACTTACCAGGAAGTCAATCTCACAACACATTTTGCAAATGGAAATGTCTTAGTACCCAGACTTGAAACCCCAAGCTATTTGTCTAGAAATACATCTGAGCGTTTCTGTAATACTCTAGAGTTTTGTACTTGACTGTAGAATATTCCCTAGGTTCTTGTATAAGGTGTTCAGTCTGGGTTTTACTTTTTACTTATGAATGATAATGCCTCTTCTCTTTCTCGTGTTCTCTATGTGACCTATAGATTCATTATTTGTTAAGCCTTTCTCAAACCCTGCTTAAACATCACCTATGAATCTATCACCCAAGCCAACTGCAAATCTACTTTTGACAATCCTTACCTACCAATTTTCATTTGATTTATGTAAGGCTTGTCTTTACACTATTAATTGTTCAATTTACGTGGAAGGCACCATGGTGCTCTGATGGTATTAGTCACAAGAATATTACCCATACAACAGAAGTTATAGGTCTTTAAAGTATTGTATAAAACATTTTAGATCATTCAATTATCTTTTGCTGATCCTGCAAACTTTTGACCTAATACATGTCTTTGCAAAGCTTCCATTGAGCCTTTTAAGAGAAAACATATTATTGTTATTTTTAAAATATATAGCTTGTGATTTTGTAGAATTAATTCTTCAAATTAAATAACATAAATGAGAATTTAAAATATCGCTCTTCTAAAGTAAACAGAATAGTAGAAATGAGAGGGCATATAAATGATTTAGTTAAATAGAATGCTACAATGAGTATATTACTACTTACATTTAAGATATCTCACTAAGACAGGCATAGGCAACGTTCGGCACTCCAGATGTTTTGAACTACACCTCCCATGATGATTTACCAGCATTATAGGTGTAATATGGGGGATGTAGTCCAGGGCCGGCCTTAGGGGTGTGCGAGCTGTGCGGCCGCACAGGACGCCATGGAGCAGGGGGCGCCCTGCGGCCGCATAGCTCACATGGCAGGGGCGTATTAGCCACGAGGCAAACAAGACATTTGCCTTGGGCGGCATTTTCCAGGGGGCGGCAAAAAAAGCCGCCCCCAAATGCCCAAGGCAAATGTCTTGTTAGCCTTGCGGCTAACAGACATGCTAGGCGGTCGGGCAGCGCTGGCGGGCGGCTGGCGAGGGAGCACTTCCTCTGAGCTGTCTGCTCAGCTCCCTCGCGCGCCGCAGAGTGAGACTGGGAGCCGGAATATGACGTCATATTCCGGCTCCAAGCCTCACTCTGAGGTGCGCGAGGGAGCTGAGCAGACAGCTCAGAGGAAGTGCTCCCTCGCCAGCAGCCCGCCCGCCAGCCAGTGCCGCTCACCCAGCAGCCACTGGACCACCAGGGAGGAAGAGACACCCCCCACCCCCTCCAGCATTCCCAAAGGTAAGGAGGCTGGGGGGAGGGGGTGTTTAAATAAATTTTAAAAAATGTGTTAACGTGGGTGAGTGTGTGTGTGTATGTTAGTGTGTGTCTGTGTCTGTTAGTGTGTGTGTCTGTTAATGTGGGTGAATGTGTGTGTGTCTGTTAGTGTGTGTCTGTTAGTGTGTGTCTGTGTCTGTTAGTGTGTGTCTGTGTCTGTTAGTGTGTGTGTGTCTGTTAATGTGGGTGAATGTGTGTGTGTCTGTTAGTGTGTGTCTGTTAGTGTGTGTCTGTTAGTGTGTGTCTGTGTCTGTTAGTGTGTGTGTCTGTTAGTGTGTGTGTCTGTTAGTGAGTGTGTGTGTGTGTCTGACTGTGTGTGTGGCTGTCTGCCTGTGTGTGTGACTGTTTGCCTATGTGTGTGTGTGTGTGACTGTCTGCGTGTGTGTGTGTGTGTGTGTGTGTGTGTGTGTGACTGTCTGCCAGTGTGTGTGTGTGTGTGTCTGTCTGTCTGTGTGTGACTGTCTGTGTGTGGCTGTCTGCCTGTGTGTGTGTGGTGGTCTGCCAGTGTGTGTTTGACTGTTTGTCTGTGTGTGTGACTGTCTGTGTGTGTGTGTGTGACTGTGTGCGTGTGTGTGGCTGTTTGCCTCTGTGTGTTTGGCTGTCTGCCTGTGTGTTTGTGTGTGGCTGTCTGTGTGTGACTGCCAGCCTGTGTGTGTGGCTGTCTGCCTGTGTGTGTGTGTGTGGCTGTCTGCCTGTGTGTGTGTGTGTGACTGTCTGGGCAGACTAGATGGGCCGAATGGTTCTTATCTGCCGTCACATTCTATGTCTGTGTGTGTGTGTTTGTGTGTGGCTGTCTGTGTATGACTGCCTGAGTGTGTTTGTGTGTGTGTGTATGGCTGTCTGCCTGTGTGTGTGACAGGGTGTGTGGGAAGGGGGAAGAAGTGGGGGAGGGGGGACGGGAAGGGGGGGCGCTGTGAAGATTTTTCGCACAGGGCGCCCAAATGCCTAAGGCCGGACCTGATGTAGTCCACAACATCTGGAGTGCTGAAGGTTGCCTATCCCTGCACTAAGGCATCGATTTAATATTTCTGAATTAGCTTTTCAAATGATCGCAGTATGGAAAAAAAACTTTTCAAATGATTTATCTACACAAGTCACCCTTAAAGTTTATGGGAATTTTTGTAGATAAATCAGTTGAAAATATTTTTAATTTGAAACATTCATCCAAAAATGTTAAATCAAGGCCTAAATATTTTATAAGCACGCCATTAACCCTGACATCTCCTAACATTTGCTACATTATATTTGTTTTTATTACAGCTACAAGTGCATGTGATTTTCGTTCAAAAAATGTTTACTGAGACAAAATGTATGAAATAGGGAAGAAAGGGTAAGAATACATTAGTAAAACAAAGTAGGAATAATGAGGAAGAGTCTCTCAACACAGGTAAGGGAGCTAGTAAGCAGGGCTTAAAAATATGAATCACACAGGGGACGGAGCCCAAGAGCCAGGTTGACCGGTCACACATTTAGTGAGATTCACAAACATAGGCTATATAATAAAAAAGCAGACCTACGGTTACACTACTAATGTATCCTGGAGACGAGAGGAGGTCACAGTGTGTGGTTTTACCTAGTTTTCGAATGAAAACATCAGATTTTGTTGAGAGCAGACCTGTGGCCTACCAGAGGCCTACTCACAGTTGGTGCGAGGGAGGCAGCTGATCCCTCAGCACTCTGCTGCTACTTAATCCTGAGGTCTCCCCTTTACTCTCTCCCCCCTGCAGGTGAGGGATATCCCAGGACTTCCTACCAGTGCTACAGTGGCAATGTCCCAGCAGTCTATCACCAGTAGTAACCAACCTATTGTGGCCACCAAGGGTGGATCTGTGTCTCGAGACTGGCAACCCTCTATATTAGAGAAAGTGGATGGACTGTTCTCTAACTTCTGATCCACACTCACTAGTCACCTGGGTACTACTGCAGAGGTCTTACTGATTAGAACCATGCTAATTGTTCTCAGTTTTCTCTATTATAAGCATTATATGTTCATCTTGATATACTATAACCTAAACAATTGTGCAGTGATTCAGACATGCATTGCACTTTTCATGTGTACATTTTCTGCTTTAATATACTGTAATGTCTATTTTTATCTGTGCTTATTGCAATGCACAACAAAGATAAAAAAAATTAATAAACTAAAATAAAATATGTGCAACAACAACCAATGTTCTCTTACCCCCACACACACCAGCAGTGTTGATGCAAGCGATTGGTGTTTCAAACACACATAGGCTGCAATTGCAATGTACATTTAATCTATGATCTGTGCTCAGAGCTGATCCCATTGCCCAAACTCTTTTTTAACCCATATGGTATTCAGGAATACAGAACACATTGATCAAAAAAGATTATTTTCAAGTATATTAGGATCAATGGGATGATAGAAGTTCTTGTAGCAGAGCGCTAGTCCTCACAAGGACTTTCCCTACGCTGGATCTGGGAAGACAGGAACTCTGGAACAATGCGCTGTGAAGTGAATAGCTCTGTCCCTCAACAGTAACTGGACAACACACAGTTCTGGGAGTACAACTGATTTATTCAACACAAACTCAACCTTTTACGCACAAACCCCCAGCATGTGGTCTCAATTCAAACTATACACAAGCCCCTTCCAGATTATCTGTGAGATAATTGAGTCAATAACTAAGTAACTCAATTATCTCTCAGTTACAGGGAAATACAGGAAACATACATAAAACATCCCAAAAACATATTCATATTTTACAGGAACCCCACAAGTCTTATATCCCCAAATATCCAGGATCTGAGTGCACAACATATCCAAATAGCGCTCATATCCGTTTGGTAGCAGGAAATGCCATTCAGATAAAGTTCTGACCGGTCACAAGGCGACGGCGAGACCCAAAACAGTTCCAGAGAACCAAGGGCATTGGCCAGTCTGCTTCCGGGGGTTCCTGTGCAAATGCTCCCCCTGTCTTTTAGGAAGCAAATGCTCCCCCCAGTCGGTAGTTCCAATCTCCTGAATGTCGTTCATCTAGTTGGTTGTGAAGTGGGATGGGCAGCAGTACAATCTTTGCCTGGATCTTTGCCTGGGATTGCGTGGGCGAAAATAGTTCCAGGCGTCGATGGTCATGTACCGCTGCCTGTGTTCGGGAGACAAAATGGCCAACATTCGCTGGAACACATGCGTTCGGTTATATGAATGGCGGCCACCCAGGGAAAGCACTCAAGTTAACGACTTAATTGCGTTTAACAGCCAGGACTGGTCAGTGTTCGGGGAGGTATAAAAGGTGGACCACACACCATCCATTCAGGAAATGAACAAAATGAACAAGGGGGGTACGGACAACCAAACTGAATGGAAATGGGTCTGCTACAGCTCTCAGCTAGGTTAGGACCATCACTAAAAATAAACATAAGTGTAAATGTATTCTAATATACTTTTGCACAAAAAATTAGAAAAATGTAGAAAGTTATTGGTATTATCCAACATTAATAATCCCCTCCTCTTGCAAAATTTTCATTAATACTCATACTAACTGTGCTGGAGGATCCCACTGTCTCGCAGGATCCTCCACAGACCTGTACTCGTGCAGAAGAGGAAGAAGATGGCTGCACAAGAGACAGATTTAGGTAAGTAAATCTCACCTTGACCCCCCCCCCCCCCCCCCCCGGCTACCAGACTACCAGCGGTAAATTATGCAAAGTCCCCAGACGGTGACAGTCCTGCTTTCATTATATTTTTGCTAGGGTGTTATAAAAGTTTTAACAAATTAGGGAAAGATATCATGATAGCATTGAATTGGTTAAATCTTACATAGTAAGCTATCAACACAGTATTAATTATAAGAGCTTGTAAAAGCATCTCAATGAAAAATAACTGTGCTAGTCAAACTTTAAGTGATATCAGCATTATTGGCATAATGATTATTTTGCAATTGTATGTCCTAATATAACGCATTATTATTGTTATTGTTATTTTTATTATTACAATGAGCACAATTTATCACTATAAACAAGCTACTTTAATGTGATTTTCTTCAGATGACCAGTTTGGTCTAACTATAAAATAAATTAAAGGGGAAAAACACATCTTTAAGTGTCAGCTATATTAAATTAAAGAACTGTTTACCCATCATAGGAACAGCATATGTATCTAAATAGGCATCTTTTACCGTTTGCATAGTAGATTTGAAATTAGCATTTTTGTTCATTTCCCTATGTATGCACAGTGCCTGGAAGAGTAATACTCCATGCATATCAGATCAGCCAGCCTACAATTTTTGTGTAATATATTATTTGGCAATCTCAAATTTGTAATTTGCATGAAATTGCTTAATTAAAATACAGTCACTCAGGGTATTAATTTCTCTGTCTGGCAGTTCACTGTACTAAAGGCAGACTACAGAAAATGTGAATTCCTGTCAAATATATTAGTAAAATATTAACAAAAGAAATCTTCTTCTGGCAACACAGTGACAGCATGAGAATGCCTCTTGTGATTCCAGGCTCCACTCTAAACGTGCAACCAAAGGCAAGGGATTCTAGAGAGAGAGGGGATACACACAGCCAGAAAGTACTGAAACAAAACAAAAAATGGTTACGTTCCAAATCTTCACACACGAAACACAGGGTCACATCTCTTGTAGGTAACCAGTTAGCAGTGGCCGATATCACTAACCCTAATGTAAAATATATCAAACTAAGCCTTCCTAAGTGTCAGGATGATTTTATTGCATTTATGTCCGCAGCAGCCAGATATACTGCAAATGTTGCTTATTTACAAATCTTGTAAACTATGCATCTGTCAGAACACAAACTGTTGTACATAAGGGAGAGCTGTATATTTTCAAAATGTTATTATAATTGTAGAAAATTTCGAAAAGGTTCATGGTAATATTTTAGCTAGTGTAAGATAATCATTCATAAATACGAATCATTTATACGAAGTGAATATTGTTCAGAGCACAAGCATGCATCAAAAGTAAAATCCACATTAAAAAACCATTCAAATCATTGTTTTAAGATATGGTCCATAGACTTAATCCAGATTTATTTATTTATTTATTTATAAAATATTTTACCAGGAAAGATACATTGAGATTTCTCTTGTTTTCAAGTATGTCCTGGGTCCACAAATCATTGCATTGTTACAGTTATCCAGATACTTGGCATCACATCCAGTCTTGCGATCAGTTCCTTGGACTGGCTTTCATAAACATGGAGCTAGTTATTCACTAAATTTTGAATTTAAGAAAATAAACAAAGGGGTTTGCAAATTTGAAAGCCTGAGTAGAACAGCTGAGTTGAAAAATGGCCATGACAACTTAATTGCTATGAAGTTGTTATGGTTTCCAGAGTGTTCCTTTAAAGAGTGATTAAGGTAATTGTTATTCTCACAAGTACTCTAGATGCTAAGTGATCGTGTTTTTTTCCATTTTACTTGAACTCCCATGGCTGTTAATAAAATAAATAAAAATATATTAGGGGGTCTTTGGAGAACTGTTAAACTGTGAATTATGGTGAGAACTTTCTCTTACCCTATATACTGCAGCATGTGCCAGATCATTTAATTTGTCATGGGAAAGTACTATAAATACCATTTAAAGATTTTTTGGGGGCATTGGGTTCGTATTACCAAATCTGTAATTGTCATTACTATATATATTCTATGCTGTATATTACCTTAAAGTGATATTGCATGTTCATCTCACATGGTACATAAAATCTCTTATTGGATATAGTTAGAATTTGGAAACAGTTTGACTTTCCTATCAATAAAGTCCTGTAGAAGCATATCACTGGGATACAACATTAATTTCAGTTTTGCAAGAAAATTTGCATCTATAAAATAGCAGCTTATCATTAAAAAGCATCAGCATTATAATGTATAATTCATGGTCCATATTTTTCACTTCAAGTAATTGTCAGTCGAAAATGTAACAGCTTTTCTTGCCTATAGCCCAGCAATGGGCAAGTGGAAAAAACAGTCGCCTATGATTAAGCACTTATAGTACAAAATGCATCAGGGTGAATGGATGTGTGTAGCAGTGTTTTGGACTTTGATCAATTATGCTGTTTAATTCTTTTATGATGTAGAAAAAGAGACTTAATTATAGCCATTATCTCTGAATCCATGGATATCCCAAAGATCATTTTTTTTTGTCGTAGCACAACTATGGGTGCCAGTGTGTGTTGGTAGCTTCAGTTCTTAACATGGAGAAGATACCCAGAACTGTTTGGGTAATGCTACACTGAAAGCGCCACAGCTTTCTTAGAAAGAATGATGTTACTTGCACAATTTACTGGTTCCTTAGGAGTCACTCAGAAGCTTTGCTAGAAGTACAATCACTGCAAACCCATGAATCCATAAGTCTCACACAGGTATTGGAATGATTACAGTATTATACTTATAGAATATCTTTCTAGGATCCAAAGGCTGCTAAAACCTCTGGCAGTTGTAGCAAACTGAATTAGACCTTGGTTTTCATGATTGTGATGGGCATTAATTCCAATACTGAGACTAAGAAGGCTTAAAATATTTATTTTTATTGACTATAGGTCAGCTTTTTTAGACTTGGTGTTAGAGACCTTCCTCATTACATAACCATCTAACCACTTTCTAATAATGTTCCCTATTATTCTTTTCTACCGTGGCTTTCCCAAAATGGTATAACCAAAATGTGCTATTACAACCATCATTTACTGAAGCATTCTAGTGCAGTGCCAGATCCCTATTTTAATTTGGAATGCTGTGTGTGTGCTTAGGTTGTATACTCCAAAGACAGACTATGGTTCACAATTTTCCCCAGAATTATTGAATTATTTTATTTGTGGGTCATCAAATCCCTGATATGCATTAGTCTATTGAATATTCTTGTATTCTCAGTACCACTGACAGGTGAAGTGAATAACATGTATTATATTGTTACAATGGGTGGGATATATTAGTCAGCAAGTGAACAGCCAGTTCTTCAGTTTCATGTGTTGAAAACAGGAAAAAGCTGAAAAGATCTGAGTAGCTTTGACAAGGGCAAAATAGTGATGTTATACAACTGGGTCAGAGCATCTCTAAAATGGCAAGTCTTGTGGAGTTTTCTTGGAATGCAGTGATTAGTACCTATCAAAAGTGGTGCAAAGGAGGACAACCAGTGAACTGGCAGCAAGGTCAAGGGTGCCCAAGGCTTATTGCACGTGGGGAGTAAAGGCTAGCCCGTCTGGTCTAGTCAAACAGAAGAGCTACTGTAGCTCAGATTGCTGAAATATTAAATCATGGCCATGAAAGTAATGTAAGAGAACATACAGTGTATCACAGTTTGCTGTGTATGGGGCTTCGAAGCTCTGATGAATCATGTTTTCTTTTAGATCAGGTGAATGGCCGGGTGTATGCATCATTTACCAGGGGAAAAGATGACAGATGGATATTCTGTAAAGAAGGCAGGCCTGCATAGGCTATGGGCAATATTCTGCTGGGAAACTTTGGGATCCTGGCATTCATGTGGATGCTAGTTTGACATTTACCACCTACCTAGAGATTGTTGCAGACTGCGTACACCTTAGCAGGATAATGCACCTTGCCATACTGCAACCATTTTCAGGAATGGTTTGAGGAACATGACAAAGAGTTCAAGCTATTGCCTTGGCCTCCAAATTCCCTAGATCTCAGTCCGATTGAGCATCTGTCAGATGTGCTGGAACAACAAATCATGAAGGTCCCACATTGCAACTTGCAGTACTTAAATGATCTGCAGCTAAAGACTACAGGACATGTTCAGAGGTGTTGTAGAATCCATGCTTGGATGCATCAGAGCTGTTTTGGCAGCACGAGGGGGGGCTATACGATATTAGACAGGGGGTTTTAATGTTGTGGCTGAGCAGTGTATATATATATATATATATATATATATATATAATGCATAAATTCTATATCATAATATACACAATCGTAATAATGTATGATGTAATAGTAAAATTAATAACATTTCATTTGAACACATAGTTTGAACCAAGTAATACACTTTATTATTATTAAATTTGTCATTAAAATTTAAACATGCAATACATTTGGAACAAACAGTTGACAGTTCTCCTTCTTTAAATAGGGTTCCTTATTTCCTCCCCTAGATAGCTTAAAATACTCCCTCCAAAATAAATGTTTAATAATTTTAAAAAATGCAATCGCTTAGGATTCACACATGCAAAACTTAGGCGAGATAAGATATTGTAGTGATGTGCGTGACTCTAAAACAAATGGTAATTTTTAATATAATACCTTTTCTTTGTTTTTTGCAGGATAGATTAGATTCACAAGGTTTTCACCATTTACCCATCACAAAGCAGATGCAGCAACACACAATCAGGACTAAAAGTCTAAAGAAAAGAGTCCATTCAAAAGCTAGATTTAAACAAAAGTATGGGAAAAAAAAAGAAAGAAAACAAAACAAAAAAATAAAAAAGAAAGAGGGAAATAGCCAGCAATGAAAAATGACATGTTCAGATGACTGTAAGTAAGCCTTTGCTGCCCTCAACAGCTTTCTAGTGTAAGCACGCCACCCATTTTGTGATGAAGTTAATTGGTCCTTTGATTTTCCAAGAAAGGTGTTAGGGAAAAGGTGTAGGTCCAGTGTGTTTATCTAGAGAGAGAGAGAGAGTAAAAATGATACAAGAAGAATAAGATTGGAAGCTAGTCTATCACTTTGTACCTCCCCTTTAACCTCATATATTTTTGATCCTGGCACCCTCACTGTAATATATTATCTACTAAGGGTCACTTATTTTATTATATATTTTTTTTTATTACTAATTTTCACTTGCTAATTTCCCGGCAGGGGAAAGTAAAAAAAGAAAAGTGAGAGTACGGCGGCTTCCTGCTGCCACAGCTGATCAAATGGAACAACAAGGGCAATGTCTGCTAATATGGGATGCTATTTAGTGCCACGCTACCTTTTGAAATGATGATGATAATGGATTCAGTCTGCTCATTAATAGAGCCAGAGTGCTCATTAGAGTGAACAAACAAGCCAGGTTGTCAGCACTGAAAATGCCAAGTGCTTGTTTCTATTTTATCTAAGGAGTCTAGAGACAGTGATTTTACCACTTATTTCCCCTTTCTGCGCTTGACCCCATAGCTTCCCAGCATCAAAGTCCCTCATCTAGTAGATCCTGTGTTTGTACTGTGTCTGGCTTATACACTGGTTCAAGGTCACACATGTTATGTGAAAACTGTTATTTTTTTTCTCACATTAGCAGAATTTAAAATCCCTCAGTATACTGCAAAAGGTTCCATTTGCAATACATTAAACAATCTATTTTAGACACATATTTCATTCCTCGCAATGCCTAAAACATTGCTGGCTGCTGGCAAAACAGTATTCATTTTATATTGATTAAAAAATTGGTGTCACTTCAAATTCTGTAACATTCTCGCGTTAAAATGTTCAATTCGAATATGGGAACGATTTCTTTATGCGGCTTTTATGTAAGTTTTCATTGCAACGCAAAAATATTTATATTATAAAGAATCTATATGTTGTCGTGAAAAAAAAATATTTTGAATTTACAAAATAAAATGTTCAAATCTAAAAATATTAAACAGATACTAAATAAAGCTTTGTAGAGTCGCTGTTTTTAAATTGCAACAAATCTTCTATTATTTCGTAAAAAGAAAACCACAAATGCACTTAACTCGTTCACAGGAAACATACAGAATATGATATGTGTTTCTTTTTAGTTTGCTGAAGAAAAAAATTTATCTTTAAAAAAATATTTCAAATATCTATTTTGGTCTCGGGGCCCAAGTGTGAATCTTTGAAAAGTACATTTCAAAATTTATTTTCAGATATATATTTGTAGCTCTGTAAGACTAGCTGATCTTCTCAAACTTCAGTAATAATTATGGAGTAAAAGGTCTAGTATAGGGTTATTTTTCACCAATCCAAAAACCCATAACATGGTAAAGGTTAACTGCAGAGGTGATAACTATAATAACCTGCTTATTGTATGTCACATTAGGGCAGTAAGAGAGTTTAAGGTACCATACCTTTGTATTTCTATATCGATGTATGAGCAGAACGTAAAGCAAAGTGCATCGGATTTCCTTTTTTTACAAGAGAGTGTCTGAAATCCAAAATAGAAAACATTAATTTCACAAACATAAATAAGAATATATTTTTATCAACTTGATTTGATTACATTACTTCTGTCAAGTATAAAGTGTCACAGAGGTTTTGTTTTTTTTCTGTAATAAAAATATTTCCTTACTAAGGTGTATATATTTAACACAAATATACCAATTATGGGAGGTGTGATCAGGGCCGGTGCAAGGATTTTTGCCGACCTAGGCAAAAGAAATATTGCCGACCCCCCATATGTCCTGCCCACCATGTGACATCACAATGCCCCGCTCATTTGCTTTGCCATATGGCCAACGTCAGTCTGCACAAAGTGTCTTTTATCTGAAAAGACAGTGTGTTTACATTAAAAAGCCTACAGGCACAGGCTATAGACACCAGAACCACTACATTAAGCTGTAGTGCTTCTGGTAACTATAGTATCCATTTAATATGAGGTAAATAAGAGATTAGTGCCCCTAATAATATATTGGATTGACTACTTACCACCAGGTGAGGACAATAGCCTAATGATGGGCTCAGTCTGGCTCCACAGGTCTGGTGTAAAACAGGAAGCAGCGCCATTTTTTGGGCCCCTTACACAGCTCAAGGTCTGGGCCCCCAGGGCTTGACCATGAGTATGCCTACAATGCCCACGCATAAATCCACCTACATGGCCCACCCATGAGTTCTCTCACAGGTAGTGGAGTGTA
This sequence comes from Pelobates fuscus, assembly GCF_036172605.1. NCBI lineage: Eukaryota > Metazoa > Chordata > Amphibia > Anura > Pelobatidae > Pelobates > Pelobates fuscus. Next base: position 31,257,182 of record NC_086319.1, on the reverse strand, counting down.
TGTGTGTAGGGGATGTTTTATGTGTTATTGTAGAGGATGTAATGTGTGTGTTCTTATAGAATGTAGTGTATAGGGATAAGAATTTGTGTAAGGGATGTAGTGTGTGTATAGTGGATGCAGTGTGTTTTTGCGTGTAAGGAATGCATTGTATGTTTCTGTGTGTGTGTGTGTGTGTAAGGGATGCAAGGTGTGTTTCTGTGTATGTAATTGAATACAGTGTGTGTCTGTAAGGGGTGCATTGAGTGTGTAAGAGATGCATTTTGTTTCTGTGTGTAAGAGCATGAGTGTTTGTGTGAGCGTAAGGGATGCATTGTGTGTTTCCGGAGTGTCTGTGTGTAAGGATGCATTGTATGTTTCTGTGTGTGTGTGTGTGTGGGGGGGGAGGATGACTTGTGTATGTGTGTAGTGTAAAAGAGAGGATTTGTGGGGTAGGATAGGGACTGAGAGGGGAGCAGCTCTTTATTTTTTAAAAATTACATTCATAGTGCTCTCCCCTCCTGTCAATTAGTGATCTCCCCTTCCCTCCTGTCCCTCAGTGTTCTCCCTTGGCCCCCTGTCCCTCTGCAGCCCCCCCTTGGTGGTCTTCTACCTCCCCCCTCCCCCTCTTAGTGGTCTTCCCTCCCTCAGTGGTCCACCCTCCCCCCCTTTGGTGGTTCGTCCCCTCTTCCCCCCTTAGTGGTCCTCCCTCTTGCAAACCCCTAGTGGACCTTCCCCCCTCCTCCCTCAGTGGTCCTTACTCCCCCCCTCTTCCCCAGTTGTCCTTACTCCCCCCTCCTTCCCCAGTGGTCCTTAGTGTCCCCCCCTCCTTGCCCAGTGATTCTTAGTGTCCCCTACCCCTCCTCCCCCAATGGTCCTTAGTCCCCTCCCCCCTTAGTGGTCATTAGTCCCCACTCTCTTCCCCAGTGGTCCTTAGTCCCCCCTCATCCCCCAGTGATACTTAGTGTCCCCTCCCCCTCCTCCCCCAGTGGTCCTTAGTCCCCCCTTTTCCCCCAGTGGTCCTTAGTCCCCCCTCCTCCTCACCCAGTGGTCCTTAGTTCCCCCCTCCTCCCCCAGTGGTCCATTGTACCCCCCTCCTTCTCCCCAGTGGTCCTTAGTGTCCCCCTTCCCTCCTCCCCCAGTGGTCCTTAGTGTCCCCCCTCCCTCCTCCCCCAGTGGTCCTTAGTCTCCCCCCTCCCTCCTCCCCCAGTGGTCCTTAGTCCCCCCTCCTCCTCCCCAGTGGTCCTTACTCCCCCCTCCTCCTCCCCCAGTGGTCCTTAGTGTCCCCCCCTCCTTCAGTGGTCCTTAGTGCCCCCCTCCCTCCTCCCCCAGTGGCCCTTAGCCCCCCTTCTCCCCCAGTGGTCCTTAGCCCCCCTCCTCCCCCAGTGATCCTTAGTGTCCCCTCCCCCACCTCCCCCAGTGGTCCTTAGTCCCCTCCACCCCCTTTGTGGTCCTTAGTCCCCTCCAACCCCTTGTGGTCCTTAGTTCCCCCCTCCTCCCCAGTGGTCCTTAGTTCCCCCCCTCCTCACCCAGTGGTCCTTTCCCCCCTCCTCCTCCTCCTCCCCCAGTGGTCCTTAGTGCCCCACCTCCCTCCTCCCCCAGTGGTCCTTGCCCTCCTCTTCCACTTCCCTCCTGCCAATGTAGCATGGCCGGGTGGCGCGGAACGCGGGACAGGAACCTCTGTTTCCTGTACCCGGCCGCCGCCGGACTGAAAGGAAGTGAGCACTTCCTGTCAGTCCGCCGGCGGCCGGGTACAGGAAACAGAGGTAACTGTCCCGCGTTCCGCGCCGCCCAGCCACGCTACATTGAGAGACCGGCAGGAGGGAGCGCTCTGCGCTTCCCTCCTGCCGGTCACTCAAATCCGGCTTCCCCCACACAGCGGTGCTGCGCCGCCTGGGGCTTGCTAAAGCGCTCAGGCGGCGCAGCATGAGGAGACGCACCGGTGATTCCGGGTGCAGGGATGCCTAGGTCGCCTTACAGGTGTGATCGACGGCCACACAGAATGGACGCATAACATGGAACGTCTTCTGAGGTAAATCTGTAGCAACAATTATCAAAAGCTCACAAGCATTTTATTGTGTTTTATTTTTCTTTATTTATCACATTTTTTGTTATTTATTAACATGGCTACTCCTACCAAGTCAAAACAATGTGGAATTGTGCAATAAAGCATACAAAATTAGGGAGTTGTCTGTTAAAAAACTGAAAATGCAAAATTAGCAAAGTGTTTTACATAATTTTAGAATTTTTAGAAGTCTAGAGCAGTGTTTCCCAACCCAGTCCTCAAGGCACACCTACCAGTCCAGGAATTAAGGATTACCCAGTTTTGTCTAAGGTGTTTTTAGAAAAAAAAGAAAAAACACCTTAGACAAAACTGGATAATCCTTAAATCCTGGGCTGGTAGGTGTGCCTTGAGGACTGGTTTGGGAAACACTGGTCTAGAGGATAACTCCCTAGTTAATAGGATTTGCCATTAAGGATACCAAATACAGGTGAAGTAGATAGCTCCTTTACTTGGTAATTGGTATCCTTATGTAATCCCAGGTAAGGATAAGCAATTATGGAGTTATCTACTAAACAGCTAAAAGAGCAAAATTAAGAAAAGGGCTTCTATTCATTTTTATATTTCAGCTGTTTAGTACATAGCTTCCTTATATGGTATTCTTAAATATGGAAAATCCACATGAGGATAGCAAATTAAAAGGACACTATATAGTCACCAGAAAAACTACAGCTTATTGTATTTGTTCTGGTGAGTATAATCATTCCCTTCAGGCTTTTTCCAGTAAACACTGTCAGAGAAAATGCAGTGTTTACATTACAGCCTACTGATATCTCCACTGGCCACTCCTCATATGTCTACTAGAGGTGCTTCCTGGGGCACTGCTGCACAGTGTGGACTTATAAAATCTTGCTGATGTTTGTAGTATTCCTCACCCGGATTCGAGAAGCTTTTCTTTTTATTCTTAGTTGTAAAATCCATACACTCACATTTTTTTTAACTGTATTATAGACGATCATGCCTTAGTTACTTTGTATCTCCATGGTCAGTTAACCTACAAGGGTAAGGTATACTGTAAACTTAATGATTAAATAAAAAATAATTTGTAGAACATATTAAAAGGAATGTATTTCTTATTTCAAACCCAATACATCCTGTGAACATATCACTAGCCACTCATGGTTAGCTCATAAACCAATGATTTGTGGACTCTTTCTATGCAGTGCTATGATTATACAAAGGCAACATTCAACATTGCTTCTGATGCTTTTAGTCAATATTATTACATCACCAAAGTCAGGCAAGCCCCTAAATAATGTAAACATTTTAGACCAATTGCTCAACATTGATTACAAATACTTGCTTCCAGACTTAAGGATGGCAAAGTTGAATTTAATAAAGGTAGATAGGGCTCTGATAATTCCCATAAAGATTTATTGTGTCACCAATAATAAATAATTGGTTGTGTCTTCTTCTATCTATGGATATCAAAAACGTATTTGAGTAAGTAACCTCGGTCTTAAAAACTTTTTCTTTTCTAGATCTCTTTATTTCAAATCTAATGGTCTGATATAGTCACCCAACTGCATTTCTTCAAGTAGAATTTCTCTGTTCAATGGTACCAGACAAGGTTGGCCCAATTCACCTTTATTATACATTTAAGCTATAGAACCTTTGGCTGAATCAATTAGAGTCATCTCTACTATTCATTGCATTACATTAGGCCATAAATCACACAAATTAAGCTTATCTGCAGATAACTTTTTATGATATTTAACACAAGCATTAATCTAATTGCTAAATGTCATTAGATTTTACATCAACCTCTCATTACACACTGAATGAAATTAAAACCACAACTATTTGTATAAGTTTAGAAAGGGGCTTGTTTAACGCCTAAAATCTAGTTTTTCTTATGATTGGAAGGACTCTATGATTGGAAGGATTACTAGCAACCTGATTTGTTTATAAAGAACTATATTTTTACTTGGAATGAAGTGAAGAAAACTCTTAGAAACTGGTGGAGTAAATACATTTCACGATTAGGTTGATTTGCAGCCTTCAGGATGTATTGCTTCCCAAATTACAATATATAATTTATTTCCTTCAAAGTATAGCTCCAAGATAGTTTTTAAGGAGATGCAAAAAGAGGTATGACGTGTGGGCACGATAAAAAAAACCAACCCTTGAGTATCTTTCAAAATTTTACATAGACATAGCAGTAAAGGAGCTATTACTCTTCCTAAAATTTTTCTTCATTATCAAGCAACCCTTATTGTGCCACTTCTTTCCTTAGGTTTTACTTATCCTCAACTATACTATACCAACTATAAAAAAAAAAATCAGAATATAATTCTTTCCAATTACAAACTAAATACAAATGTCCTCTTAACTTACAGTAATTGCTTACAAATATCACGTTTTAAACTCTTGGTTAAAACACTAACTTAACTAACTTAACTTAACCTTTTTTTTTAATGTGTGTGGGCAATCTTCCTCTGAAGCATCATATTTTTTTATGTTACAGAACCCTTACTGAAGGCTCATGTGGTATATAGTGCTAACTCAATTAGTAGCTATGATTTCAAGCTTTTCCCCAACCTATGGCAGTCCTGCAACATTACCTAACTTCTGGAGTTAAGTACATAACCAAAGTTCTTTAGTTACAGGGGCCACGCTTGCTTTTACACCCTAAAGTAAGCTTTTACTTTACTTAATTTCAGCACTTTATCTAATTGCTACTCTATGGATATTTGATAAATCCTCATTCACAGAACATTTGTAAGCCTACTAGTTTTGTAATAGATCTTATGAGGTATACCTAGCTAATCCATTTCCAACCAACTAAAATTACTCTATAATTGGCAAAAATAGGATATCGTGTGATAGATTGCCTCGGACAGATTGAGTAGCCAATCTTTTTTTTCTGTTGAATTTCTATATATGTGTTTTCTAACAATGCTACCTGACCTTATATATTGCCTTAATAATGTACATAATTATTGCAAATTGTTGCATATTATCCTACCTCTCAAAATGGTATTAGTATGTTGCGCCAAATCCTATTTTTTATGCCTTTTTACTTTTTGGCAGCTTATTTAAACTCAATCAGTACATACCTTTTTATGAATGAGAACTACTGATTGGCTTAGAGTGTCAGTTGACTGGTCTAGCTAATTATTGACATCCCTGCCCAGTGCTTCGGCTTCCTAAAACTCAATTGGAGAAGCTGTATGCCACTAGGAGAAATGATATCTGTTGGGGTTAAACCATTCAGTAATGGTTTAACCCCTTCAGGTAAGTAAGTGCCAGGGACCTCTGAGTACCATGAAAACATATTTTTGATGAAGTTGTTATGGTGTCTGTGACAAACTACCCTTTGCCACTGACTTTTGGAGAGGCCTGCTTGCCAGCCTCTTGCCCTGTGACATTTAAAAAGACTATTTGGGCTTATTGACTTTTAAAAGACTGTTTCTGTCCCTTTGATTCCATGGGAGAATGTGCCTCTTCCCCTCCCCCTTTAATACCTACCCCATTGTTCTCCAGCATGGCGTTGTCCCAGGGACACTGCCAGACCAGTTTAAACTGGCTGCTTTGTCCCTCCTCAATCTCTCATCAGCCCTTGCAAAACTTTAATCCCATGGCAAATTTACTCTGTTCGTGGGATTTGAGCGCTGTTCACATATATTGGGCGCTCAGATCAGTGTGGGGGTTCTGTGTAATATAATAGGAATTATGTATTTTTATGTATTTTACTGTTAGTGTAAAATGGAGATATTTTCTGTACCTGGAGATAATTGAGTTTACTGCAGTTCCTTAAGCCAATTATCTCCAGGATAGATCAGAGGGATTTTTTTTTTGTGTATGTGGGAGTGTTATTTTGTTAATCAGTGTTCCCATTGGTTTGTGTACCTTTTGTCACAGTTTACCACCAGGTCCAGGGAGTGTGCCTCTGGCCTGAACACTTGTATAAAAGAAAGTCCTGTTGTGTGCATTAAACAGACCTGCTTACCCCTTCATGAAGTCTTGGCTCATGTTTGGGGGATTGGAGAATTGCCACACTCTGGGGATTGCTAAGAGCTTGTTCCTGGTTCCTGCTCTCTGGATTCTAGGAGAGGTTTACCCACTGGAAGCTGAACCATGGTCTTGGGTACAGAGTGGGTGGAAGATGGAGAGACCCCAACCAAGCTGCGGCAGTTCGTGGGAGTCTACAGTGGTTATGGTATCTGGTGGAGTGCTGGGAGCCCTCGGTGAGCACTAGGAGCATCCGTCAGCGGAAGGTACCCGGTTGGGGTGCCAGCGGTTCCGTTACAGTGTCCATACAGTTTCTTTAAGTACTTTTAAAGAAAAAATGGCTCTTTAAGCATCCAAAGTCTACTGTGTCTCAGAGAATGTGGGAGTGTACTTCTGCAATATCCATCCTTAAGCAACTATAATAGACTGCAAGCCATAAGGTGAACAATTCCAGTACTTTTAGCAAACTATGATTGTGATTTGAGGTTGGACAGAAGGGGCAACTCTAGACTTTGTGAGGCCTTAGGCGAAACTCTACCTTTGACAGTGAGTATCATTGTATGTGAATGTTTCTGTGAGCATGTGTATGTTTGTGTCTGGGACCATATGTGTGTGTGGTAGCTGCTTGCTGTGTTTTGTGTATATAGGGGGCTGCCTGTGGCCTTTGTGCACTTTGTTTATGGTGAAGCTATGTTTAATAACGTTGTGTGTATGATTGTCTTCAGAGGTGACTGTAACAGGGTGAGTAAAGGGGTAACTGTGGCAGGATGAGTGTGACAGGGTGAGGGGGTGAATGAAACAGGGTTGGGGGTGAGTGTGAGAATGAGGGAGGGCAAGTGTGACATCATTGGAGGAGGGGGTATTACAGGGTGAGATAAGGTAAGCGTGACAGGCTTAAATTGTTATTGTGACCGGGTGAATGTGACATGGTTGGGGAGGCATCACAAGGTTGGCGGGTATATAACATTATTGGAGTGAGTGTGATAGGGCAAGGGGAGGTGAATGTTACAGGATTAAAGGGGTTAATTGACAGGGTGAGTGTGGCAGAGTGATGGGGGTGTGACAGGATTAGAGGTGTTAATGTTACAGTGTGAGTGTGGCAGGGTTAAGGGTGAGTGTGGCAGGGTTGGGGGTGGGGAGCATGACAGTGAGAGAAAAGGTAAGTGCAACAGTTGGGGGCTTAATTCGAGTGTGGCAGAGTGAGGGGAGGTGAGTGCAGTTTGGTTGGAGGGGATGAGTGTGACAGGATCAGGAGGGGTTAAAGTGAGTTGCAGGGTTAAGGGGGTGACAGTGTGTGTGGAAGGGTGACTGTGTGGGAGTATGGTGACAGTGTGTGTGTGCAGAGTGGTGACAGGGTGTGTGGAGGGGGGGTGACAGTGTGTCAAGAGGGATGATAGTTTGTGTGTGTGTGGTGGGGATGACAGAGTGGGAAGTTGGGTGACAGAGTGTGGAGGTTGGATGACAGAGTGTGAAAGGGAGTGACAGGTGGCAGAGTGTGGGAGGGAGGGGTTGACTGTTAATAGAGAGTGTCGGAAGAAGGGCGTGACAGAGTGAGAAAAGAGGTGACAGAGCGTGAAAGGGGGTGACAAATGGCAGTGTAGGGGCAACAGGTGGCAGTGTAGGAGGGAGAGGGTGACAGGTGGCAGAGTGAGAGAGGGAGGAGGTGACAGAGTGAGGGAAAAGGGTGTGACAGGTGGCAGAGTGAGGGGGTGACACATGGCAGAGTAAGGGAAGGAGGGGGTGACAGGTGGCAGAGTGAGTGGTGGGTGACAGTGGGCAGTGTGAGGGAAGGAGAGGGAGACAGGGGCTGAGTGAGGGGGTGACAGGGTCTGAGTGAGGGATGACAGTGGGCAGCGTGAGGGATGGAGAGGGTGACGGGGCAGAGTGAGGGGTAACAGGAGGCTGAGTGAGGGGGTGACTAGGGGCACAATGAGGGAAGGAGGAGTGACAGGGGGCTAAGTGAGGGGGTGACAGGGGGATGAGTGAGGGGTGACAGGATGCTGAGTGAGGGGTTGACTTGGGGCACAGTGAGGGAAGGAAGGTGAGGGGTGTCAGTGGTCATGCCGACAGAAATAATACATACTTACCTTACTCAGGGCTAACCCAACCTCCTTCCCTACCGGTCCCCAGCGTGTGCAGCGTTCCCAGAGACGCCGGCCACTGCGGTACTGGTTTTAATAAGGATATAGCCTTTGCCCATATTAAAGATGTCGCTTATGTGCGTGCAACGTCAGGTCATAGACGTGAATGCACGTTTTGTGGTCAGTGATCACATACAGCCAATTACAGCTTCAAGAGGGTTGTTTAAAACCAAAATTGCCTTTTGATCAGTGCCCTGTCGTGGTTTCCCTTTGATGGTTGACCATGTGATAGGAGTCTTGCGATCTCTAGAATTCAGAGCATTGCCGTGATAACCAGTGGTAATGCTTTGATTGGCTGGAGGTTGCGAGACACTTTACAGTATGCAGCTCACTCCCGGCGGAACTGCAGACTGTAGGCGCTCCCCTCCCAGGTCAGACTGCTGGGAGGGGGCCATGCACTTGTCCTCGTGGATCGAGGACCCGACATGTAAGTCTGCCCTAATGGGATTTAGGTGGCCGTGAGGCCTTAGGCAGCTGCCTAGATTAGAGAGTCACCACTTTTGGACAGATAATGCAGACAGTTACTTTCACATTATCTGAGAGGCATTTAGAGGAGTTCAGGTAATGGGCAACTCAGGTATTTGTTTAACTGCCCAAACATTGGTTCACAACTTCACACCTAGTCAGATTGTGGGGGCCAAAGAAGTTTTGCAGCATACCTACTACAATGACCTGTTATGCTTCTTGTTCCAGAATTTTGGAACACAATGATCCTTAAGGGTTTTCGATTAACAATGAATCTACATAACTTGAATTGGTCTATAAAAATATGATTTTATCTAACAATGGGCACATATTTTTGCAAGATGCTCATCAGAATGCTGGAACATTAAAGCAGCAGCAAATATGAAACCAGCAGAGCCTATTTAGAATGATATTGATGTGATATTTCAGGTTGAAATCAAAGCAGAAAGTCAAACTTTCAAAAGGGTTGTGTGTAATGTAGGAAAGGTCAGGTCTATACATTTGTATAGGAAGATGAATAGAAACTAAAATAGAAATGTGAAATCAGATCAAGAGTGTACACTGATAGCAAAACCACGTATAAGGACAACTAACAGACGACTTTTCAAGTTCAGAAGATGAGGAAAGGTTTATAACAAACCTCAGCAATAGGACTAACTGGGGATATTTTTAAGCATCTGAAATAAAACCACTAGAGGATTTAAGTAATGAACTAAGCACAATTTCAGATAATCAACCTTAAAACCTTTCATCTGATTGGCGACTATATTAAGTATTCCATACTGAATAGATAATAAATTGCCCCATGGGTTTGATAGGTTAAATATGACCTGGAGAGAAAAGCATGTATTAAAAACAAGCAAGGGAGGAAATTTCATATTCCAGATAAAATATTGTTATCAACGGACAGTAGTGATGTACCGAACTGTTCGCCGGCGAATAGTTCCCGGCGAACATAGCATGTTCGCGCCCGCCACCGCGGGCGAACACATGCGGTGTTCGGTCCGCCCCCTATTCGTCATCATTGAGTAAACTTTGACCCTGTACCTCACAGTCAGCAGACACATTACAGCCAATCAGCAGCACACCCTCCCTAGCAGACCCTCCCACCTACTGGACAGCATCCATTTTAGATTAATTCGGAAGCTGCAACCATTTTTTATTTTTTTTTCAATTTATTATTTTTTTTTTAGTGCATATAAATGTTACAAGTAGATACTACCCCCAGACACTCTGTGTTACTGCAGATACTCCCTCCAGACACCCTGTGTTACTGCAGATACTCCCCCCAGACACTCTGTGTTACTGCAGATACTCCCTCCAGACACTGACACAGAGCAGAATAGGGACTGTTCCCCCTACACAGGGTCACTTGGCAGATATGGATTGACACCTATCCTAAGGATCCCTGATAAACACTGACACGGAGCCCTCCATGGGTGAAGATGGATTAATTTTTTTTTGTGCTCGGGTTTTTTATTTTATTTTTAAGTTCGACGGGTATGATGGCTTTTTATTTGGCCTTTTTTGGGGCAAAAAAAATGAAGATTTTAGAAGAAGAAGACGTTGAATAGTAAGTTGAATTTTACTTTACAGGGTAGTAATTTTATTCCCCCTTCACTATTTTTTAGGGTGAGGGGGTAGGTAGGGGCTTTTTTATTTGGTTGTGTGACTAGGGGCTTGGGGACACACACTGCATACACACTATACACACACTGCATACACTATACACACACTGCATACACACTATACACACACTGCATACACACTATACACACACTGCATACACTATACACACTATACACATACTACACACACTATACACACACTATACACACACACTGTACACACTATACACACACTGTACACACTATGCACACACACACTACACACACTGCATACACACACTACACACACTGCATACACTATACACACTCTACACACACTGCATACACACTGCACACACTGCATACACTATACACACACTGCACTAACTATACACACACTGCACACACTATACACACACTGCACACACTATACACACACTGCATACACTATACACACACTGCATACACACTATACACACACTGCATACACACTATACACACACTGCACACACTATACACACTATACACACACTATACACACAATATACACACACACTGTACACACTATACACACACTGTACACACTATGCACACACACACTACACACACTGCATACACACACTACACACACTGCATACACACTGCACACACTATACACACTGCACACACTATACACACACTGCACACTCTATACACACACTATACACACACTGCATACACTATGCACACTCTACACACACTGCATACACACTGCACACCCTGCATACACTATACACACACTGCACTAACTATACACACACTGCACACATTATACACACACTACACACACACTATACACACAATATACACACACACTGTACACACTATGCACACACTGCACACACTGCATACACTATGCACACACTATACACACACACTACACACACTGCATACACACACTATACACACTCTATACACACACTGCACACACTATACACACTATACACACACACACTATACACACTCACTATACACACAATATACACACACTGTACACACTATACACACTCACTATACACACAATATACACACACTTTACACACTATACACACACTGCATAAACATACATTTAAAAAAAATTGCAGCTGTTTTTTACATTTCAAAGTTGGGGAGGGGGGGTGCCAAATAAAGGATCCGCCCCGGGTGCCAAATGCTCCAGGTACGCCCCTGTATAGAGGGGAGCCATGTTACTCTGTATATAGAGAGGAGCCATGTTTACACTGTATATAGAGGGGAGCCATGTTACTCTGTATATAGAGGGGAGCCATGTTACACTATATACAGTGGAAACATGGCTCCCTCTATATACAGAGTAACATGGCTCCCTCTATATACAGAGGGGAGCCATGTTTACACGGTATATAGAGGGAAGCCATGTTATTCTGTATATAGAGGGAGCCATGTTTACACGGTATATAGAGGGAAGCCATGTTACTCTGTATATAGAGGGGAGCCATGTTACTCTGTATATAGAGAGGAGCCATGTTTACACTGTATATAGAGGGAACCATGTTTACACTGTATATAGAGGGGAGCCATGTTACTCTGTATATAGAGGGGAGCCATGTTACTCTGTATATAGAGAGGAGCCATGTTTACACTGTATATAGAGGGGTTCGCGACAACACTAACGGACAGCAATAATTAAAGAAAGAATAAAGTTTAGAAATATTCAACAGAAATGTATATGAATTTAAACCAGTATGTTACAAGACTGAGCTAGTAGTAGAATGGCAAACAATTACATGTGAAAAACTAGCTTTCTACGTGGTTCCTCCATTTTCACTGGTTAAAATCCATGACCATAAAGAAGATGACGTCATCTTCCGGCGCCGGCATCCCTACGCGGCGCGCGAGGGAGCTGTAGAGGAAGCACTCAGGGGAGAGTGCTCCCTCACGCACCGGCCAGCCTGACTGCCGCTTAGGAGCCCAGCAGCACCACTGGACCCCAGGGAATCCCCTCAGCACTCCAAAAGGTAGGGAGGCTGGGGGGATTAAATAAAAACAAAAAAAAAACGTGTGTGTGAGTGTTAGTGTGTGTGAGTGTGTGTGTGTGTGTGAGAGTGTGTGTGTGTGTTAGTGTGTGTGTGTGTTAGTGAGTGTGTGTGTGTTAGTGAGTGTGTGTGTGTTAGTGAGTGTGTGTGTGTTAGTGTGTGTGTGTGTTAGTGAGTGTGTGTTAGTGAGTGTGTGTTAGTGAGTGTGTGTGTGTGTGTTAGTGTGTGTGTGTTAGTGTGTGTTAGTGTGAGTGTTGGTGTTTGTGTTAGACTGTGTGTGTCTGCTAGTGAGTGTCAGTGAGTGTGTTACTGTGTGTGTCTGTTACTGTGTGTTTGTGTGTGTGTGTTAGTGAGTCTGTTTGATGTCTGTTAGTGAGTGTGTTTGTCAGTGAGAGTGTATGTTTTGTAAGTGAGTGTGTATGTATGTCTGCCGCTGAGTGTGTCTCTGTCAGTAAATGTGTGTGTCTGTTAGCTAGTGTGTATGCATTTGTTCGTGAGAGTGTGTGTGTGTGTCTTCAGCACTTACCTTTCTCCAGCGCAGGACTCCCATGGCGCTGGGGATCCCTCCGCCTCTCAGCTCCGAATGCGCCTTCAAACCGCCCATAGGAAAGCATTACTCAATGCTTTCCTATGGACGTTCAGTGTCTTAAAATGGCGGAAGCGCCTCTAGCGGCTGTCAGTGAGACAGCCACTAGAGGCTGGATTAACCCTCAGTGAAACATAACAGTTTCTCTGAAACTGCTATGCTTTCAGCTGCAGGGTTAAAACTAGAGGGACCTGACACCCAGACCACTTCATTGAGCTGTTGTGATCTGGGTGTCTGTAGTGGTCCTTTAAGTGTGTGTGCATCTGCATGCACTGGCGTACATACCGCGGTCGCAGCCCTGCAACCCCTGCGACCAGGTGCCCGCCGCCATGTGTTGCTGCCCCGGCCCGCGCAGAGTAAGCGCGAGGGGGGGGGGGCACGGATCAATTTTCGCACCGGGGCCCCATGGGTCATGTGTACGCCACTGGCTCTCCCTTACCTGCTCAAAGAAGGGAGGGGAGAAATAAGGCTTATTTTAACATTTATAATTAATTGAAAATAAATATATTTATACATATTTATTTATTCAACTGCATTCCTCTCATCTCACCCCCCTTCCCAAACAATACAGGCACACTGCACCCCACATGTACACTGGATTCCCTATAGACACACTGCACCACCTACATACACACACACAACATTCCTGACACCCACAACATCCCTGATACACACAGAATAGCCCTGATACACACAGTACATTTTAAGGATCAGTGCAGTGTGTCAATGTGTGTGGGGCCCTGAAACACACAGAACATACCTGACACACGCACAGTACATCCCATATACACACTGTGGATCCTTTACACACACACTAGATCCCCTACAGACGCACACTGCACAACATACATACATACAGTACATCCTTGATTCACAGTTCATCTTATGTACAGAGTATAGATCCTTTACAAAGACGCTAGATCATCTATAGACACACACTGCACCACCTACATACACAGACACACACACAACATCCCTGACACACAAACAGCTCACACTACACATGCACAATAACACAATTAGCCACCAAATGCATGCACAGTACCCTCTCCTGGCCTTTTTGTCCTCTGGTATCCCACTTATGGAGACACCAGAGACAAGTCAAAAGTAAAAACAGCACTGCACATTACATTAGACTTTTTCCCAAGAAAGAGCTCTTTAGCAGAGCTCTGCGCATGGGCTACCCTGGAAGAACATTGAACTAACATGCTTATTTTGGGGAGATGTGCTTATCATTGGTGATGACACATCACAAAAATCAAAACATAGGTGCACTGTGCCTTTAAGACCAAAATTTCTCTAAAGTGCAGCAAGAGCTGTATTGTGCAGAATGTGATTTTGATAAAGTTCATATATCCTTAAACACTTATATTGTGCACGAAAATGTGCAATAGTGATAATATACACAAAGCACTCACTTAAAGATCCATATGTAGATCCTCTCCATGTAACATAAAAGGAGGGAAAAAAATAATAGTGTAATTCTATAACACAGAAAGCTAAATTTAAATGTATAAAGTGTTCACACAAGAGTAGAGCAGAGAAGTCTGCTCTAACTATGACAGCTCCTGTTCTAAATCCCTCCTGGGATAAAAACGGCAAAGACAAAGACGATCCACTTTCAAATTTATTGAACAAATATAAACAGCAGCTTTCTCCAAATAACCCCCTCGTATATGCAGTGTGTCAGTTCAGACTTCTCCCAGCGTAAGGGCCGGCTTCTTTCACCGCAAGAGCCAAAAGTCCACAATCAAAAGACTTTCGGGGGGGTGGAGCAATCAACCTGCAAGCTTCCTAAAGTGCGTCCGTACGCGGTCGAGCGTGATGACCGTTTTGCCGTGTGCACGGCTTCTTCACACTGTTTAACCCCTTCACGACGGGTGACGGATGAGGTCCGTCATCCAGGGGATACCCTTAACGACGGATGACGGACCTCGTCCGTCACGCGGTAAAATTAACCCCAGATCGCCGCAATCGCGGCGATCGTGGGGTTAATGGTGCTCCGGTCTGCCTCTGTATTAGAGGCAGACCGGGAGCACCGGATCGGGCTGTCCCAGTACATGTGCCCGCTCTGACAGCATGTCTGAGCGGACACATGTGCTCTGCATACTCACCTCCGCCTCCCTTCACTTCCGGGTTCAGTGTGAAGTGCAGGGAGACGGATCTTCAGTGGTCCTGCCCCCTGGTGTGTAAAAAAAAATGTTAAATTAAAATCCCACCCCCCTTTACCCATATTAATAAAAAATGAACCCCTTCCCTGCCAATTGGGGAGGGTGGAAGTTAGTGGGGAATTGGGGGATTTAGTGTTAGGCTAACTAGGGGTTAACGTTAAAAAAAGTTTTAAAATAAGCTTTAAAAAGTTAAAAAATTAAGTTAAAAAAAGTTTTAATAACGTTTAAGTAAAAAATTAAAAAAAAATAAACCCTTTACCCAGTCCAAATAAAAATTAACCCCTTCCCTGCCAGTCTATCACTGCCTACAGTGATCAAAATACAGATCACAGTATTGTGATCTAATTTTTTTTTTAACCCCTTACAATTAACTTTTATTTATTTTTTAACCCTCAGGGGTTAAATTAATTTAATTAACTAATTTAAATATTGTATAATTAAATATTTTGCTAGCTGGGGTGGGTGGGAGTTACGGGAAAATGGGAATTTACTGTTAGTGCTGCTTACTGCTAGTTAGGGGTTAACGGTAAAAGAAAAAGCTTAGAAAAATGTTAAATCTGTAAAAAAAAGTTTTACGAAACTTTAGGAAACTTTAAAAAAGTGAATAAGCAAAACAAAAGTTTAAAAAATAGTTTTAAAAAGTAAAAAAAGTTTTAAAAAGTTAAAAAATTTATTTAATAACGCTCATTACCACTACACCTGGTACAAGCTAGCGGAAAAATTATCCCACGCTAAGGTTCAAAATATGCCTTTTGAAATACCCTGGGGTGTCTACTTTAAGAAATGGTAGGCCTTTGTGGGGTAGTTTGAATTTAAAACTTACGAAGATGCTTGGAAATTGCACATAGGCCCAGCATCAAAATCCAAAGTTCTGTACAAACTGATATGGCTTGGTCTCCAATATGCCACTGTAGCTTCACAAAATAGTGCCAAGGACATTCATTGGGGGTGTCTTTTTACTCAGAAGACTTAGCTGAGCATAATTTGGAGGTTTTGAACTTAGTGGCACATATGAAATATACAAAATGCCCAGCAAAAATGCAATCCGTATGTCAAAAAATGCACAAAATTATTTTTTACCACATACTTTGGCATATATTGGTGAAAAAATGGGGGCATGCTAAGGCCCAATATGCACCTTATGATATACCCTGGAGTGTCTACTTTTACAAATGGTAGGCCTTTGTGGTTTTTTTTTGAATAGTCAAACTGTTATAATACCCCAAATGGAAGCATAGGCTCATTAAATCCGTCTCTCAAAATTCTACTCTGAATACTGAAAAGGACAGGTCTCCTGTATGGCACTGTAGCTTCACGAAATAGTGCCATAGACATACAATGGGGGTGTCCTTTTACTCAGAAGACTTAGCTGAGCATAATTTGGGGGGTTTGAACTTAGTGGCACATATGAAATATACAAAATGCCCAACAAAAATGCAATCCGTATGTAAAAAATGCACAAAATTATTTTTTACCACATACTTTGGCATGTAATGGTAAAAAATGGGGGCATGTTAAGGCACAATATGCACCTTATGAGATACCCTGGAGTGTCTACTTTTACAAATGGTAGGCCTTTGTGGGGGTTTTTGAACAGTCAAACTGTTATAATACCCCAAATGGAAGCATAGGCTCATTAAATCCGTCTCTCAAAATTCTACTGTGAATACTGAAAAGGACAGGTCTCCTATATGGCACTGTAGCTTCACGAAATAGTGCCAAAGACATACAATGGGGGTACCTTTGTACTCAGCAGAAGTAACTGAACACATAATAAAACTTTGTACAGGAATAGCACACACCAACTTTACAAAATACACATGAGAAGTTCTTTGTTATACGTTTGTGTGCGAAAACCCCCAAAAAACACAATTTTACTCCAATATTTAGCAGAGGTTGGCGGTAAAATGGCTACGTACAAAGTGTCAAAACAACCTTAGGTAAATAGCCTGTGGTGTCTACTTTATATAAATATATACTTTTGTGTGGCAATTTTGTTTTATTTTATGGCTATTAGGCTTACAAGACAAACATACCAAATTCTAAAATCGCTCCACATTAAAATTTTATTTTACTCCTTGTGCTTTGTGACCTGTAACTACCAAAAAAAACTTAAAATCCCAGACACATTATATATTCTGTAAATCAGAACAAATAAATGAATTTATTTTTAATTACTTTCCTTAACCTGCACTAATTATGCACACATTATGATTGCAAAAATAATGAAAAAAAACAATATTTTTCATTTTTTTTGCATTTTTCTGTATTTTTTTATAATAAGTAAGCATTTATATATATATATATATATATATATATATATATATATGTTATATCAAATTAAAGCCCTTTCTGTCCTTTAAAAAACAGTATATAATATGTGTCGGTGCAATAAATGAGAGAGATGCAAATTGCAGTTGAACGCAAACAGCAAGAAAATGCAAAAATTGCTTGTGTCATTAAGCGTAAGTCAAGCTTCTGAAGCTCTGTCCTTAAGGGGTTAAGGTGCTGCTATTTTGAAAAGATTGTTTTGCACTTTAATCTAAAAGACAAAAGTATATTATATTTTCACTTGTCACTTTTTCTTGTTCTGATGACACACCACACCCCGTTTCTGGCTCCACCCCTTACCAGTGGACCTCTCTAACTAGGAAATATCCGGGCCACATTTTTTTCCCAGTCGGGCCCTGATGGCAGGAGAATTTGGTTAGGTTGAAAATGTTTTTCGACCAGATTTTATAAACGTAAAGATTCAGCGCATCTCAAATTAACAATGCAAATTATTTGAGAAATCTATATGAACAAACCAAAATTGAGTGAAAATTAAGTCTATCACTTTACTGCAGAATATATACATAATATTTACGTAGTTTTTGCACCCTTTTAATGAAGCTTATTTCAATCAAATTTGGCTAACCAAATTCCAGCTTAATAGAAAGGTATTTTACCAATAAATTTGATCCACATTCAGTCATTATTCTCTATTTTGAGTGTTTGGTCACTTGTGAGCACTCAACTATGTCTTTTAAGCACTCGGTTATTTTATATATATATATATATATATATATTTGATTCACCCCCTTTTTTGTGTATTTATTTTTTAATTTATTAAATGAAGTGGCTCCCAATCAATCATCTTCTTTTTTTTTTTTTAGCACTGGAGACATAACAACAAATCATGAAGCAAACTCAATCGGCCAATGTCCATGTAATTTTATCTTGATAAGTCTATATGGTGCTCTGTAGTTATGGAATTCAGATGACCTGACAATCGAGCAAAAATGTAAATGCTCAAGTCTTTTAAGGACACTACATACTAATGTAAGTACTATGAATTTGGATGTTATTGCCTTTGTAAGAAATTCATATAAGCACATTTAAATTAGAATTCCTTTATTCCTAGTACTATTATGATGTTTATATAAACTCCAAATAAACCATATAATTTATATTTGTTAAATATAGCTTGATTCAAGATACCTCAGAAAGGCCTCAATTTAATTAGTTTGAATCAGAAATGATTCAATTTTGTTAGAAAAAATAAACATTTCAAATAATTAATGTATTATTATTATTATTATTATTATTATTATTATTATTATTGCCATTTATATAGCGACAACAGATTCCGTAGCACTTTACAATATTATGAGAGGGGATTTAACTATAAATAGGACAATTACAAATAAACTTACGGGAACAATAGGTTGAAGAGGACCCTGCTCAATCGAGCTTACATTCTATAGGAGGTAGGGTGTAAAACACATTAGGACAGGAATTTGCAGTCAAATAAGGTGGGCTGCCCTTTAGGAGAGGGCAAGAGACAGGTATGTGAGGTAGGGGTTAGTCTTGGAGGCCATAAGCTTACCTAAGGCACTTCTTAAAAGATGCAAGACTAGGGGAGAGTCTGATGGTGGTAGGCAGGTTATTCCATAGGAAGGGAGCCACCCGCGAGAAGTCCTGCAAGCGTGAGTTGGCTGTACAGGTGCGGACA
The DNA here is from genome assembly GCF_036172605.1 of Pelobates fuscus. Classification (NCBI taxonomy): domain Eukaryota; kingdom Metazoa; phylum Chordata; class Amphibia; order Anura; family Pelobatidae; genus Pelobates; species Pelobates fuscus. The sequence continues at coordinate 31,238,193 of NC_086319.1, read as the reverse complement.
ATGGACAGGAGGTGGTCACGGGCAGAGCGGAGAGACCGAGAAGGGACATACCTATGGATCTGTGAGGAGATATAAGAGGGGCTAGAGTTGTTCAGTGCTTTATAGGTGTGAGTTAGTACCTTGAATTGACTCCTATAGCATACAGGAAGCCAATGTAAGGACTGGCAGAGGGGTGAGGTGTGAGAGAAACGACTAGAGAGGAAAATCAGTCTAGCAGCAGCATTCATTATGTACTGTAGGGGTGCAGTACGGCTTTTGGGAAGACCAATCAGGAGAGGGTTACAATAATCCATGCGGGAAATTACAAGAGCATGGACAAGCTCCTTGGTAGTATCTGGTGCAAGAAAGGGGCGGATGCGGGCTATGTTTTTAAGATGGAATGTATGTAAGTCTATGACAATTCTTGCCAGTGCACAGTGCCACTCATATCTGGTGTCACAATAGCGTGCATTTAAAAACAAAAAAAGTTTTTGACAGTAATCTAATAGCATTCAGTGTCCTTCAAGCGGGTGTCAGGCCTACAGCGTGTACTCTGCCAACCTCTGCCAGTGCACAGTGCCACTCATATCTGGTGTCACAAAAGCTTGCATTTAAAAACAAAAAAAGGTTTGACTGTAATATAATAGCAGTCAGTGTACTTCATAAATGTGTGTCAGGCCTACAGCGTGTACTCTGCCAACCTCTGCAAGTGCACAGTGCCACTCATATCTGGTGTCACAATAGCTTGCATTTAAAAAAAAAAAAAACATTTTTGACTGTAATCTAATAGCAGTCAGTGTCCTTCAAGCGAGTGTCAGGCCAGAGCGTGTACTCTGCCAACCTCTGCCAGTGCACAGTGCCACTCATATCTGGTGTCACAATAGCGTGCATTTAAAAACCCAAAAACTTTTTTCACTGATATAGATTGAATAGCAGTTAGTTGTCTTCAAGTGGGTGTCAGGCTTCAGTGTGTACTCTGCCAACCTCTGGCAGTGCACATTGCCACTCATATCTGGTGTCACAATAGCATGCATTTAAAACCAAATTTTTTTTTACACTGTTATAGATTGAAAAGCAGTTAGTTGTCTTCAAGCATGTGTGTCACCAGCATGTACTCTGCCAACCTCTGCCACTGCACAGTGCCACTCATATCTGGTCTCACAATAGCATGCATTTAAAGACAAAAAACGTTTTTCACTGTTAAAGATTGAATAGCAGTTAGTTGTCTTCAAGCGGGTGTGTCAGACCTACAGCGTCTACTCTGCCAACCTCTGCCAGTGCACAGTGCCACTCATATCTGGTGTCACAATAGCGTGCATTTAAAAACCCAAAAACTTTTTTCACTGTTATAGATTGAATAGCAGTTAGTTGTCTTCAATCGGGTGTGTCAGGCCTACAGCGTGTACTCTGCCAACCTCTGCCACTGCACAGTGCCACTCATATCTGGTCTCACAGTAGCATGCACGCTTAGTACCACTAATCCCCCCAAAAATGACAGGCAGAGGCAGGCAACCCCGCAGGGGCCGTCGTGGTCGTGGTGCTGTGATTCCCTTTTGCCCTAGAATAATGCCCAGTTTTCAGAGGCCACGTACCCTAAACTTGAAAAGTTCTGAGGACATAGTTGACTGGCTAACACAGGACACCCAATCTTCTACAGCTTCCGCTCGGAACCTTGACACACCATCCTCCTCCAGCTTAGCTTCAGGCACCTCTCAAGATACCACTCACCCGCCTGCCGCCACCACCAACACTAGCACCACAGCCGCTTCACTTGGTATGTCAGAGGAGTTATTTACACATCAGTTGGAAGAAATGAGTGATGCGCAACCATTATTGCCAGAGGATGTAGATAACGGGGATATGTCTCAGTCAGGCAGCATGACACACGTACGGTGTGATGATGATGATGTTGTACCCGCTGCTGCTTCCTTTGCTGAGTTGTCAGATACAAGTGAAGTGGTTGATGATGACGATGCATCCATGGATGTCACGTGGGTGCCCACTCGGCAAGAAGAAGAACAGGGCGAAAGTTCAGATGAGGAGACAGAGAGGAGACGAGTTGGAAGCAGGGGGAGGTCGTCGCAAGGAGCTAGTGGCACAGTCAGATAGCATGCATCGGCACCCGGGGTCAGCCTGACAGCACGACAATCAACGAATGCTGTGTCCATCACCAGAATGCCGTCATTGCAGAGCTCAGCAGTGTGGAATTTTTTTTGTGTGTCTGCCTCTGACAACAGCGATGCCATTTGCAACCTGTGCCAAAAGAAACTGAGTCGTGGGAAGTCTAACACCCACCTAGGTACAACTGCTTTGCGTAGGCACATGATCGCATATCACAAACGCCTATGGGATCAACACATGAGTACAAGCAGCACACAAACTCAAAGCCGCCATACTCCTCCTGGTCCAGCATCTTCAGCCACATCAACCACTGCTGTCCTCCTTGCCCCCTCTCAACCATCCACCACTCCGTCTCTCACCTTGAGCAGTTCCCGCTCATCTGCCTACAGTCAGGTGTTTGTCAAGGACATGTTTGAGCGTAAGAAGCCAATGTCAGAAAGTCACCCCCTTGCCCGGCGTCTGACAGCTGGCTTGTCTGAACTATTAGCCCGCCAGCTTTTACCATACAAGCTGGTGGAGTCTGAGGCGTTCAAAAAATTTGTAGCTATTGGGACAACGCAGTGGAAGGTACCCGGACGAAATTTATTTTCACAAAAGGCAATCCCCAACCTGTACTCGATTGTGCAAAAGGAAGTAATGGCATGTCTGGCACACAGTGTTGGGGCAAGGGTCCATCTGACCACTGATACCTGGTCTGCAAAGCATGGTCAGGGCAGGTAAATCACCTACACTGCACATTGGGTAAACCTGCTGACGGCTGCCAAGCATGGAATGCGTGGCACTGCAGAGGAGTTGGTGAAACCGCCACGACTTGCAGGCAGGCCTGCTGCCACCTCCTCTACTCCTCCTACTCCATCCTCTTCCATAACCTCTTCGGCTGAGTCCTCTTCTGCTGCTGAGTCTTGCTCCACATCAGCGGCACCCCCCCAGCTCCCCAGGTACTATTCCACATCCCGGATATGGCAGTGTCACGCCATCTTGGGTTTGACTTGCTTGAAAGCAGAGAGTCACACCGGACAAGCACTCTTGTCCGCCCTGAACGCACAGGTGGAAAAGTGGCTGACTCCGCAGCAACTGGAGATCAGCAAAGTGGTTTGTGACAATGGAACAAATTTGTTGGCGGCATTGAAGTTGGGCAAGTTGACACATGTGCCGTGCATGGCACATGTGTGTAATCTGATCGTACAACGCTTTGTGCATAAGTACACAGGCTTACAGGACGTCCTGAAGAAGGCCAGAAAGGTGTGTGGCCATTTCAGGCGTTCCGGCCATGGTGCACTTTGCAGATATCCAGCGGTGAAACAACATGCCAGTGAGGAGCTTGATTTGCGACAACCCGACATGTTGGAATTCAACACTCCTAATGTTCGACCGCCTGCTCCAACAAGAAAAAGCCGTTAATGAATATTTGCATGACCGGGGTGCTAGGACAGCTTCTGAGGAGCTGGGAAATTTTTTGCCACGTTACTGGATGCTCATGCGCAATGTCTGTAGGCTCATGCGTCCTTTTGAGGAGGTGACAAACCAGGCCGTAGATGAGCGTGAAGAGGAAGAGGAAGAGTTGTGGTCACCATCACCACCAGAAACAGCCTTATCAGCATCGCTTGCTGGACCTGCGGCAACGCTGGAAGAGGATTGTGAGGAAGAGGAGTCAGAGGAGGAATGTGGCTTTGAGGAGGAGGAGAAAGACCAACCACAACAGGCATCCCAAGGTGCTCGTTGTCACCTATTTGGTACCCGTGGTGTTGTACATGGCTGGGGGGAAGAACATACCTTCATTGAGATCACTGAGGAGGAGGAACGTGAAATGAGTAGCTCGGCATCCAACCTTGTGCAAATGGGGTCTTTCATGCTGTCGTGCCTGTTGAGGGACCCTCGTATAAAAAGGCTGAAGAAGAACGACCTGTACTGGGTGTCCACGCTACTAGACCCCCGCCCAGTATAAGCAGAAAGTGGCTGAAATGTTACCAAATTACAAGTCAGAAAGGATGCAGCATTTGCAAAATAAATTAAAAAGTATGCTTTACACAGCGTATAAGGGTGATGGCACAGCACAACGGGAATCTAACAGGGGAAGAGGTGAAAGTCATCCTCCTCCTCCCACGACCACGCCGGCAAGGACAGGATGCTTTACAGACATGTTGTTGATGGAGGACATGCGGAGCTTTTTAAGTCCTATGCATCACCACAGCCCTTCGGGATCCACCCTCAGAGAACGACTCGACCGACTACCTCGCCTTAACTGCAGATATCGACACTCTGAGGAGCGATGAACCCCTTGACTACTGGGTGTGCAGCAAAAAAGAACAAGTAACAAAAGGCGCTCAATACACGTCTACAATTTGTAAATGCTAGTACTTAAAAACTATAAAAGCAGCTCCCTTGTAAAGTGCAATAGCTCATAAAACACTCAAAAAACGACAATATAGAAAAAAAAGGGTGCGCTGTGCCTTTAAGACAAAAACGTGCAATATTTCTTTAAAATCTAATTTGAAATATTTGTGCTTGTAGTACTTCACAGTAATTATATTGTGGATGTGGTATTCTCTAATACACACGTGAAAATACACAAAAGTGCAAATGTGCTGATATCTCTGATATCACAGTGCTTCAGTGCAACACAAAATTCAGATAAATTAAGTGAATACAATACCCAGCTGTATATACCCTCGATTGGGTTACTTCAAATTACTTGCGCATACGTATAAAAAACAAAAAGAGAAGTACATAGCGTGATACAGTAAAATAAATTAGCATATGGAGACAATCTCTATGGGTACACTCACAAGTGAGGAGCAGATAAGCCTGCTCCAACTGTATCCGCTTTGTATACAAAAGATACACAGGACGGCAGCAGCTTGAAAACGAAATAGACTTTAATATCTGCAAAATTCCACAGTATAAAACGGTGTCACTTAGCTCCCTCAATCCTTCTTTGGACGAATGTTCTGTTCGGTTTGGTTGCCGGCAAACACAATACCGCAGACACTTCCTGGAGGCGGAGTCTTAGTGACGTAACCACGGGACGTGCGTGATGACGCGTTTCGCCTCAGATTCGGCTTCCTCAGATCACACTCCCATCCTGCTGCTGCCTTCTTTTTAATCCACACTCATTGGCGTGTATCCGCCCATTCTGTCCTCTCATTGGTTAAAAATTAGTCTCTATGTGTTAATCCAAAATTCTTCATTACAATGTTCATTCATAGAGTCCTTATCACCTAAATAGCGTTTTATTATAACACATATCTCAAACACCTTTATATGTACAGATTATATTCATATTATACATATCTACTCAATCTGAGTGAGAGAAAAAAAGAGGAATATATTAGTCAAATGTTACATATATTAAAAATCAAGTTAAAATCTCTAGAAAATCTTTATTATACAATATACTATAATTTATAAAAATTAAAAATTAAGCTTCAGATAAAATGAAATAAAAATGCTAAATTATATTATTCATCTTACAGGAAATTATACAAGTCAAATTCTATATTCAAACCTCTTGGTTCTAAAGTTCCCAGACGATGTACCCATTTCATTTCTTCCCTACCTATTGCATTTATATGATCCCCCCCTCTCCAGGCTTTAATAACTATTTGGATACCTAGAAAGATTAACCCATTAGGATCCTTTTTGTGGTACTTATTAAAATGGGCTGAGACGCTGTGTTGCTCATAGCCCCGTTTTATATTGTACACATGTTCATAAATACGTTTATGAAGGGGACGTATTGTGCGACCTACGTATTCAAGCCCACAGGGACAAATTAATAAATAAATTACATTTTTACTACAGCAAGTTATAAAATTATTTATAGAGAATTCCTCATCACTTTGTCTCGCTTTAAATTTACTTATTCCTTTTAGAGTTTTGTTTTTGCTGCACTTGCAGCCCATACACTTTCCGCATGAATAAAAACCACTTTTATTATTTAGAAATTTTGTTTTTACTTCTTTTTTAGGGTGATTAAAGGTTAAAAGTCTTTTAAAATTTGGTGCGCCTCTAAAAGTAATAAAAGGCCTCTCTGGTATGATTCCTGCCAACTCTTTATCTTTTTTCAGTAAGTCCCAATGTTTATTAATTATAGACCTCATTTTTCTAGAATCTCTATTAAAATCAAAAACTAAGGGCATCTTATTCTCTTTTTCCTCAATTTGCCGATTTTTACCTCTCATAATAGCATCGTCCTGATTGAGTTGGCTCACTTCCTCATATGCCCTATCTAATATGCTTTTTGGGTATTTTTCTCTGAAAACTTATCCATAAGGATATTGGCCTGATCTTTAAAAACATCTAACTCTGTGCAATTTCTATTTTTTACCTATTTCAAACACGACATTTACTGGTTACGAGATGTATTTTGTGCTTCTTAATCAAATCATTCCATATTCCCTCTATTGGTATTCTTGGAATGCAACACAAGCAACTGAAAAACTCCATAAATAAAATATTTATCATTTGTATTCTATGGTAGGAAACCATTGTACTGCAGAAACTGATTACATGTGATGAGGTTTATAATGAACATTGTAATGATAACATATTAAATGTAATGCATATATAAACACTCTGCTGTATTCTTCTGGGAACTGCCTAAGAAACTGAGAGTGGACAAATGAATGCAGGTTTTATATAAATAATGGAAAAAATATATAATTTTATTCATGTGCTAGATGTATCAGTAAAGAAATAAAATAAGTTAATCACACAAATATTACATAGGTATTTACGTGTCCACTTTGTTAGTACCTGTAGCTGCTTGTTAATGCAAATATTTAATATGTCAATCATGTGGCAGCAACTCTCTTTGCATTAAAGTATGCAGGCATAGTGAAAAGGTTCAAGTTTTAGAGGTAACTAAAAGGAAACAAAAGAATTGCAAGAAGAAATGCATCTAATTGGCATTGATCATGGAATAATTATTGGTGCCAGCTGTGATGGCAGAAAAACCCATAACATTGGTGGACTGAGGACAAGAAATATGTTTGAGTTTCTTTTTTACTCCTTAAAATCTCAAGATTCAATATTTGTTTTTCTTTTTTTACAGGCTTGAGGCTCAGTTTCAGAGCCGAAATCTTGCATATTTTGTATCCGTAAAAAAAATCTGCTGAGGATTAAACCATGTGTGTCCAGACCTATTCCTGCTTGTTTGAACTGATGGAGGTTCACCTCTCCAGTCTGGTGGCATTTTGGTAAACTGTTCGCTTCTTATGGCGTGTCAAATGCACACTCTCTGAGGCCTTTTAACCCATGCTAACAAGACAAATGATAGAATGCTTCAAAGGAGTAATCTCTTTGTGACCATGATTGTTTCATCAAAGAAAATGTTAACCTGACAAGTAGTAGTAGTAGTAGAATAAATGTCTTTCGGCATTGGTGGATTTGTTGAGAATTGATTGGGTTTCCATCACACCCTGTTTTCCCTAATATCCACCATAACTCTTTCCCTATACCATACATTTTTCCCAGCCTCACCTTCCCTATGCTAGTTTCCAAATATCTATCAGAGACCATCCTTCCAACTCCAGTTTCCAAATCCAGAACCCTCAACCTTCTTCATGTTAACCTCCACAGCACGTCGTTTCTTCATTACAAATATGCTTTTAAAGTGTCCAGATCCCATGACAATATATTGTCAGTGGTCTTACTACGAACCATAGAACAGATGAAATTCTTCCCAGCAACCTCCAGTTGCTCAGCTTTCCCTAGTCTAGCACTGTAGCAGTAACAGTATATGTGTCCCTTTACCACGTCAACAGTACATATTTCTTACAGCTCCCTTCCAGCCTTAGGAGTTAAGGAAGCAGACTAAGAGGAGTGTCCAGGATCACCTAGCAAATGCACATACCACCTCTTCCAATTTACTGTTTGGGCTCTCATGGATTGAGCATACCAGAAACTCAGCCAGTACTAAGCCAGGGATAGCAGGTAACTCAGCGCTGCTCGGAAAGTTATGGTAGAATGGGTGAGTTCCTAGGCCACTCTCTGTTAAATGATTAAAGAGACAAAATAGCACCAAATTAACTTTATGGGGTGGTTTTGGTGTAAATATCATGCCTATGCAGTTGTATTGCACATTTCTCTGCCACTTATGAGTTAAATCAATTTGTTTATGCAGCCCTAGCCACATCCCTCCTGCATGTAACTTATACAGTCTACCTAAATACTTCCTGTAAAGAGAGAGATATTGTTCAAACTTCCATTTTGCACATTCTGTTGTTAGGGACCAGGAACCAGACAGAGACAGGACTAGATGCAAAAACACCTTTATTAATAAATAACAAATAAAGAACCAAAAACAAAGTCCAGGCCTCATCAGAATATTTTAAAAATAAAAAAATGCCAAAAATAACTAGAGAACAACTTATGGAAATAAATAAACCAATAAATTCCGATGATATTAAAGCAGCAATAAATAAGTTACAGATCAACAAAGCCCCGGGCCCAGACAGTTATTCAAATAAATTCTATAGGATATTCAGAGATACTCTCTCTGGGCATCTTGCTAGGATATTTAATGAGATAGTGGTAAATCGTACATTTCCTAAAGAGATACTCCAAGAAAATATTGTCCCAATCTTGAAGCCGGACAAAGATCCAGCTAAATTAGCGAATTACCGCCCTATATCTCTTCTCAATGGAGATGTAAAGATCTATGCTTCGATTATAGCAGACCGCTTAAAAATCTGCTTTCCTGCCCTGATACATCAGGACCAGTCCGGATTTATTCCCGGCAGAGCAGCTTCAGGTGGCCTCAGAAGGATCTTGGATGTTCATGATGCGGCAACGAGGAAGAATGTTTCCCTTCTGACCCTTTCATTGGATGTTGAGAAAGCGTTTGACAGGGTCAGATGGGATTTTCTGGGGAATGCATTGAAGTCATATGGCATAGTGGGGGCAGTCTATGACGCCATTATGGCGTTATACACTATGCCTTCAGCAAGGACAGTAGGTCCAGGAATAGATGCAGACTGGTTTAATATCACGAATGGTATTAGGCAGGGTTGCCCCCTGTCCCTGTTGCTTTATGTTTTAACCATCGAGCCTTTGACAGAAGATATAAGGCAAAATGGGAAGATTAAGGGACTAGGTTAAATAATGTAGAACACAAGATCAATTTATATGCTGATGATGTCATGCTTATGTTGCAGAATCCTAGATCCTCGCTGCCGGAATTGATAAAAGTATTAGGCCAGTATAGTGAATACTCAAATTATAAATTAAATACTAATAAGACTACAATAATGACAACTAATATGTATAGTGAAGATAAGCATTTTATTAAAATATCTTATGATTTTGCCTGGGCAATGGACAATACCAAGAAACATAAAAAAAGTTATAGAGGTAAATTTTCTCCCCCCATTAAAATATACAAATAAGACCTTAAAAGAATGGGTCAGTAGAGAGATTTCCTGGATAGGGCGTACAAACACTATTCGTTCATACATTCTGCTTAAATGGAATTATCTTTTTAGAATGTTACCAATACAAGTCCTAATTCTCTGGTTAAAAATTATACAGTCAACTTTCTCTTAATTTATTTGGAAGGGGAAAAAACCCAGAATAAGTTTACAGTTGTTATCTAAGAAAAAAAAAAGATGGGGGTCTTGCTGCCTCAAATATAATAGAATATCACAATGCCTGTATGTTGGCACATGCTGTTAATACCTTAAGTATAGATCAAAAAGATCAAGCTTGGCACCAAATAGAGCAATCATTAGTAGAGACAGACAGTCTGTCTGCCCTATTCTGGGCAACAAGGAAGGAGAAAAATAAGAGCAAATCAGAATGTTCAGGAAATTCGATTATTATTGACAGTATTTTGAGATACTGGAATAAAATCAAGAAAAAATTTAAAATAGAATATAGACTGTTTTCATTCTTACCCATAGAGGTGATTAAGGGGAATATTGAGGATATTAATATCAGTGGATGGTCACAGAAGGGAATTAAGAATATTTAAGAGATTATAGATAGAAAGGAAATCAAGCCATTCAACCAGTTAAAAATAGAGTTCGGGATTGATAATGAGATATTTACATATTTAAGAATTAAGTTTTATTTGGCGAAATTCTTGGATTTCCAGGTTAATAAAAACATAAGTAATCTTAAAAAGATTCTGGAAACTCATAGAATTAAAGGCCATATTACTAGATGTTACGAGTTCTTAAAGGACTCTCAGAAGCCCTATGTCTGGAAATCTAAGACCACATATTGTAATCCCTGAGCAAGATATGATAAGTGCGATAGTTAAGGTCAATAAATCGGTACATTGTCTGAATATAGTAGAGAATTTTTATAAACTCATAAATAGATGGTATATGGTCCCAGAAAAATTGGCTAAAATGTATAAAGATCAGAATCATGCTTGCTGGAGATGTGATGATGGGAAAGGAGATTATCTCCATGTATGGTGGCAATGTAAATCTTTAAGCAATACATGGAAGAATATCTACCAACAGATTTATTATACCTGCCAGATATATATACCTTTCACACCACAGAGCTTTTTGTTACATGCTACCGAAAAATGCATGTTAATAATACATATTTTAATGGCAGCCAAGATAGTTCTAGCTAGGTATTGGAAAAGCAACAAAGTGTTAGAGTGGACTGAAATTAAAAAAACAAGCAACATATCTAAAATGTAAAATGGAAATTGGAATAATTCAAGGAAACTCTGTTGGTTTGAGGAAAATTAGTAGGTGGGAAAATATAGTTGACAAGTTTATCGCTAGTAATGAAAGTTTATAATATAGAAGGTCTGTGATGCCCCCGATGTGTGTTTGACTCTGGGGAGATACTAGCGAAAGATGTACCCATTTGGGAAGTAAAGGAATAAATGGCTAGAATAATGCTAGTTCCTCGGGACAGTATATGTGTTTTAGTATAAATGCTGTTTAGTGATACCTCAATTTTGCTACTTATGTTACTAATAGATACTGTTATCCTACTGCGGTTTATTCTAGCTATGCAATACACGGTTTTTAGGTGTACGTATTTAAAGTTATATTTGCACTGTCTGTATTAATGCATCTTTAGACATTTGTTCTAATGGAAACACATTCATTTGTATATTTGTATCGCTCATTGAGGTAATGTATGTATTTTTGATAATTGTAAAAACTGAAAAAACTTTTGAAAAAATAAAATATTTAATTAAAAAAAAAAACAAGTCCAGGAGGCAAGCAGGGGTCAGTCACCAGAGCGGGTAGTCAGACAATCCAGGATCAGGAGAATGGAGATCAGCGGAGTCAGGAACAAGGCCAGAGTCAGGAACCAGGAACAAACAGGAACTCACCGGAACAAGGAGACTTCTGGGGAACAGGAAACCACGCAAGGGCAAGGAGGTACTGGGATTTGCTGCTTAAATAGGCTGCACTGATTAGCAGGATGGTTGATTACTATTCTCAGGTGAGTAACCATGGCAAGAAAGTGAAGGAGCTGATCATTAATCTCAGCTGAAAAACTGAAAAAGGAAGGGTTGCTGTTTAAAACAGCAAAGAAACCCTGACATCTGTTTAATTTAGAATATGTTATCTTCTACTCTGTTAATATGCTGGTAGACATTGCAGGAGTCTCCTGTGTGAGATTAAAGTTCAATTAACAGAGCAGGAGATAAAAAAAACCTTCTAAAGTAAACACACTGTGCTTTCACATCTAATTGTAAGTATATCCTTTTTATTTTCATTTTCAATGAAAGTCACAGCTGGAGGAGTTCTGACTAGGAATATATAAACAGAAACAAGAGTTATTTGACTTCTGAATGTCAGATAAATGAGCAGGAAGACTGCAGGGGCAAGATCTATGCACCAAAACTGCTTTATCAGGGTACAGCTGTGCTTCAAGTATCCATTTATTTTCTTTTGTCTTATATGTGATCTGATACCCAAGATCTACAGCAGAAGGTAGGAAACTTCGGAAGAGGTTATCCGGCAGGCAGACTTCAAGTATGGCAGAGGAAGCAGGGCTTTAAAGATACATGTTCCCAGCAGGTGTCTGCTGTCTGCTCTAACTACAGAGATGAGGAGTCCTCCTGCTCACTGTGTGCAGAGAACGGTAGAGGGTTTTTAAATACACGTGTATTGTATGTCACTCCTGCATTTAAGTGCATAAGAGTATTCACCTGTATGTATATCTGAGTGTGTCTATAAATGTGTTTGTAAGAGGGTGTGTCTAGAAATGTGCACATGGTATGTGCCTCTAAATATATTTGACTGTATATTTGTGTCTATGAATGTATATCTTAATGTGAGTCTCTGAAAGTGTGTTTCAGTATGTGTATGTGTATATCTATCAATCAGTAAAAGTATGATTGTGTGTACCTGTAAACAAGTCTATAAATGTGTATATTGAATAGTTTAAGTCTGTACATGTATGTGTATGTGTATTTGTTAATGTATTCCTGTATCTATGTTAATGAAACACTTAGAGAGATCCACAGTAATGTGCCTCTCCTAATATTGAGCTTGAGATCCCCCTTGCTATGCAAAATGTTTCTCTGAAGCATGACAAGTGACACCTTGAAATGAATAGATCAATGTTTTACAGCCACAGAAGACACTGGGTTATACTCTTATCAGCTAACAACAGGTAAGTGAGGCTGCAGTAAGTATGGTATATCAAATCTGCACAATAGAAGACACGGAAAAAGATGTCACCTCAATTTCTGCTCCAAAATGTGGATGAGTAAACAAGCTCATTCTAATTGATGGTATCAATTTGTTACTCCAGGTTTGTTGGACTCTTTCCCCAAATAGTCAGGTCTGGAACCATCTTTTTTTGCAACCATCAAGCTTTCTCATCAGTGCCAGTCTTAATTTGATCTTGAACTTTTAATGCTAAAAAGAGTTGATTTGAAGTGAGCTTTTCATCATTCTACTGACTTATGACTTTGCACATGTGAAAAGCAAAAAACGGGTATTCTGTGAACGCACAAGATGAGCAAACACCAGCATGAGAACTGAACGGGGACCCACCGAAGGGCAGGCTATTTCAGCTGCTGCCCGTTCTCAGTATTCTCTTGCGACCCATTTTTTTGCTCTCCACAAGTTTAAAGGGTAATCCAGACGTGGACCCCTTGCTCACGGTGCCTAGGGAGATATCAGCTATGCCTCACTAATGATGCCTAACAAGGCTGAAACGATCGTCTGGGGTTGCTGTATCTCTCGTGCAGAGGGAACTTGCTGGCATTTCGGATCTGGACTGCCCGTATGGGTGGGACCAGTCTGATATGTTTCAGATATGTTCTCTCTGTAATGGCACAAGATGAGCAAAAACCAGCATGAGAACTGAGCGGGGACCCACCGAAGGGCAGGCTATTTCAGCTGCTGCCCGTTCTCAGTATTCTCTTGCGACCCATTTATTTTACATTACTTTGTAGTTTCCTATTTATGCTTATCTTATTGTTCAGTTTTGTGCAGGCACTATTATTAATTGTGATGACAATGCAAAAAATCAGGTGCAACACAGTGCAAAGTTAACATTTAATCTCTTTTGATGAAAGATTAGGACAGTTTAATCAATAATACATATATGATACACAGTTATGTATTTTCATAGCACTAGACCTTTTTCTTTCACGGTACAAAACTAGTACATACAGCACAATGAAAGTATAATTTTTGTTCCTTCGCAGTTGGAATGTAAATAGAAAGGTTATTGCAGGTTAAAAAAAATCAAACTAAGTACTGCCAAATTAATTGGACAATTGGAAACAGATAAATGCACATTTACAAACTGGCCTTTGTGTGCATTCAGACTTTCAAATACAAATTGATTGTACACCATGGCCCATGAAATAACTGTAATAAAAATAATTCTAGCCCACCTTTAAATGTCTAACTCATAGTTGATATATCATTATTATAGCAGCTCAAATATATATTTGTTTCAATTTTATTTGACAAACATTCAATGTATATATCTTTTTTACCATTGTGTTTTTTTAAGTCTTTGCAGAGTTTGTATTTCATTAGGGGGCTAATATTATATCCTGTATTGCAAGATAAACCTAGGCTACTCTGAAAAAAAGAAAATTACTTAAGAGCAAATAACTCTTCCGGACAAATCTATATATTTCTTCAATTGTATAATAACTTTTGGAACATTGTTCTTTATATTCTCTTATTGTATGCAAAATAAAAGTTAATGCATCGTCCATATATGCACGGGTGAACTTTCTTGAGGTGTCCTTTGGAGAGAGGGCTTGCAGAGGGTTGATTCTTCAGAGCATGTAATTGTGCCAGCTATATTGAAATACAACAAATTATTATTCCAATTCTTTCTCATTCCATTCATTACTTATCCATTAATTTCCTCGATATAATAATAATAATAACAATAATAATAATAATAATAATAATAATAATAATAATAACAAAGTATTTAACCACTAAAGGCACATTCAGATTATTCTGGTTTTCAAGGATGTTACCTTAGCCCAACATGCAGGGGTATGCCTTTGGCATACCTGCACTTTCTTTCATATATGGTCACAATACCAACTTGTCCAATAGTTTGAAAACTTACTCGTCTTTTGATGTAAGAAGTGACAAATAGCTCCATCCCTTCTGCCCTCAACTCAACTTTGCCCTCAACTCAAGCTTTTACCACTCCTATTGCACTTCTGTAGTCGATCTATAATTTGACACATCCTCACAGCAAATCCAAGGGAAGCAGTGATGACCCTACTGCTCATGCAGGACAATTGGTTCACTGCAACATTATAGAATCCTTATAATGCATCAACTGTGTTCAACATCATCATACCACTGAATGTAAATATTTTTAATATTCATTTTTCATATTACTTTTTTATATTACTGACCATGTAATAGCTAATGGTCAAAGAAATTTAACGGACAACGGACATCTAATTTTCTAGAAAAAATAAAGACACAGATTATGTAAAGACCCATCAATTATTCACCACATTGTAGCAAAGTATAAACCCAAATAAACAACTTTGTGATACTTAATTTAAAACAACCCTACATTTTTAAGTAATGCTAGACAACAGATTTACCCAAATCTGCAATTAAAAATCCTGTACTTACCTGTAACTAATCTCATTGATTTTGCCACAGAAGCACATTACACAAGTTCATTAAAGGCACACTGTAGTCATCAAAACAACTTTAGCTTAATGAAGCAGTTTTGGTGTATAGATCATGCCTCTGAAATTCCACTGCTCAATACACTGCCATTTAGGAGTTAAATCACTTTTGTTTATGCACACCTTCCCTGGCAGTGACTGACACAGCCTTTATGAAACCTAAATGGTTTTATTTTAATTCAAATGTTACTTACTTTGAAGGTTTTTATTTCCTGCTATGTAAATTAAACTTTAATCACATACAGGAGACTCTTGCAGGGTCTAGCAACCTATTAACAGAGCAAGAGTTAAAACATGCTAAGCTAAACAGAATTTGCAATAAAGTGACAACATTAGATGACTCTTTACAGGACGTGTTTAGGAAGGCTGTGTAGTCACATGCAGGGAGGTGTGACTAGGGATGCATAAACAAAGTGATTTAACCTATAAATGACCGAGAATTTAGCAGTAAGACTGCGGGGGCATGATCTATACACCAAAACGGCTTCATTAAACTAAAGTTGTTTTGGTGACTGCTTAATTAAGGTCATCCTTTCACACTTTGTTTTATGTTGTCGAATCAAAAGAAAACAAAAACTCGTTTGTAGCACATTGTCATCCATAAATAATAATACATAACACATATGCTTTGCATTTGAAATGGTTGTTTTCTGAGTGCTAACCATGTTTTGTACCCACACACAGTAGAATTGAAAAAAATAAACCATCCTAAAATACGTAGAATTCTATCTTAAAACCTTACTATCTTGGAAGAAATAATTAGGTTTGTCACTATATTTATTGGCAATAATATCATAGTCAACACTTTGCTAATTACTATAATAGTGGGAGCTTTCCTTAACAGGACACTACATTTACTATCAAGCTCAGCTAGCATTGATGCTCAGCAAAGATAGTTCACAAAAAGTTTGGGATCCCAAATTTAGTCATCACTCATATATAAGAAACAAACAATGTTTTCACTCATATTTACATACGTAGTATATGCATAAATAATGTATACCTTCTTCAATTAAAAACAGATAAATGCTTCAATGTTATCAAGTTTTACAGGGAAAAAACTGATGTTTAGATAATTAAATGTATTAGTGTCTTGACTAGTATTTTTGAAAAAAAAATGTGATTGCACATGATTTGCTTACCATATTTCCTAATCACGTACTCAATGTGAACACAACTCACACAGACATAAACACACACAAAGAATGACAATGAGCAACGTACACCTGACACCTATAAACATTCTTGGAGACAAGTTGATAAGAGTATGTATAAATACTAATATTAAACCAAATTAGCTTTGGGGAAAAAAAATAAAGGAATTATTGAGGTGCAAATTGTCACTGTCAGGAGAAATAAAGTTGTATCAGAGAACAAGTGACATACAATTTTCTCTAGAGTGTTTTTAATAAAAATAGCTTTTCTTTGAATATTTTGAAGTCAAACATGAGAGGCAATCTGTGCGTTTGTCAGAGTTTGAGAGTGTGAAAAATTGCTGCCTTAAATCATTTAAGCTGAAAAGCAACTTCTTCCTGCTGAGATAATTTCACATTGACTTACCGTGCAAACCCTTCAGGCATTCTCAGCTCAGAGCAGAAGTTTTCAAGGTAAAAACATAGAGAGAGAACATGAGAGAAGCTGGTACGAGGATCAGCAACAACTCCAGGCGTTCAGGCAGATCTGACTTTGATTAATTAGAGAGCTAGTTTTCTATTTCCACATGCATCGGCTGATGGAAAGGTAGAGTGGACCGGGATACACAAACTTGGAGTTGACTCTGTTAGATATCAGCAGGTTTTGACATCCTCTGCAGAGTTTGCAGGATTTCTACTTAGAAGGCTTAAATTGCTGGTGCACACTTTTAATGTATTCATTGCGCTAATGTAGAGGAATTGTCTGAAGTGAAGTAGATGAGATCTTCATTGATTGTGCAAGTTACTGTAAATGTTTATGTTTCATGATTACTTGACTGTAGAGTGGCATAATTAAGGATTAGTCATGCAGCAGGTTTCAATGATTCTTCGCAACTTTGTTAACATGAAATGGTATTCCCTAAATTTTAATGACTTTGTGTGTTGAAATCAATGCACAATTATTCTTAGAACAGGTTGCGTTTTACAATATCTCAACGATATCTAACCATTTTATAAAACAACATTAAAAAAAAAAAAAGTTTATTTTTAACCTCTTCGGATCGCGAATAGATATCAGAAAATATTTTGGCACTGAAAAAGTTTTCTCAGGTGTGTCTATAGATTGTCACAAAATTCTGTAAGCTGACTTTGGGGATATCTACTCATGAATGTTGTCTTGAAGAAAGAAAAAAATGGCACTCGATAATAAAAGCTCTATATAGATAATACTTAACATAACCCATGCGTTCTTATATAAACATTTTGAAATCCACGTGTCTTCCAGATAACCTGCATTTCAGATTGATGTTATGGACTTGTTGGTAACGTCATCTGTCTTTTTTTACACATTGTTTTTGGATTTTGTCTGTTTTTTTGTGTTTTTGCTTCTTCCAAAAATTGAGTTGTTTTAGCTAATGTACCCCAATAGGTAAAAATGTTACCCTACGGACATTATTGCATTTTTTTATACTGACCTTCTTTGTTTTAATTCTAGTACACCATTTATGAATGGTTAGACAATTTACCCGGGGTTCACCAGTCATAGGTCACTTTCTCCTGTAAGTAGCTTAATTTGATAAACTGAGCTGAATCCAGTCTTACAGGGTTGGCTCATGGGCTTAGAATGTCGGCTGAGCCCATTCACCCAATGAACGCCTCCCTGCACTTTGGTTTAGCTCAGTGCAGAGAACTTTTCAGACTGCATAGAAGGAGGTGACTGACCACGGACCCCACGTAAGTATTCAAACTATTCTTAAACTGTTTGACTGAATCACTAGGAGAGCCCCGGGGCACTCCTGGCCTGATAATCACTACCATGGGTTAACCTTGTTGTGAAAATTGGTGATAAAATGACTGTGTTAGAAGTGTTGAAACTACCTCTGATTGATTGATTGTCTATTTATTTAGAAAAATACACCTAAAATTTAAATAATCAAAAGAGAAAGAGACAAAGAGAAAAGACATAGTCGCTGAAATATTATTTTCCTTTGTGTTCAGTTTTCATCTCCTGAATGTGAATTAACAACTAGTTTTGTAACTGTGGCTATGGAATAAGCAAGTTACAAAAAAACAATACTTTTCCAAATGCATTAAAAATTATCTGTGCATTGTTTAAAATTGTGATATCTATATTAATTTAGTTTTCTGTCAATTGGTGGCACTTTTATATATATTTTTTATTATTCATAAGCTCTGAAATCAGGTTGGCATTTTGTAATAATGACATGTCCAGACAGAATTGATGATACCTCCTACTCTATAACCAAACACGAATTCATAGCTTTTAGCTTCCCCAGTAAATAGTACACTTGAGTCTCATATTTGAATTCACCAACATTTCTATGACAGATTTAGATAAAACTGTCTCCATGAAGTGATTGTCATTAGATGCAGAATGGGACTTCATCTCTTTAACACATAACTACTGTGCCATTTCAATGTAATTCAGTTCAAATTTTAAACATTTCTAGTTAACATAATCAAGTGGCATGAAATGTCCTCTAAAAATGGCAAGTATACAGCATCCTCTCAATTGGTACTTAGCTATGTTCCTCTTATAAAATGCACAATAGGTTTCAGCAGGGAGCTCTTAAGCATTATCCCTTTAGAGTACATGTTCACATGTTAAATCAGCACATATCTAGGAACTAACCCTAAATCGCTCAATCATTGAAAGGAGGTCTTAGCATAGTTAAAACATATGGGTGTTTATTGAAGCACAGATTATTAGCCCTTTCATTTTGAACTTTGGTTCATACTACGCTTCTCTAGATTATAATTTAAAATTTTGTCTGCAAAAGACTGTTTTATAAATTGTAGTAGTAGTTATTTTTGCAACCCTAAAGAGAAAGAATTAAACATTTAATCTTCTGAATTGGAAAATACATACATTACTTAAACAGAGAAAGTGATATGCAATTATGCTCTATCTATCCATCTATCCATCCTATCTATCTATCTACCCACCCATCCATTCTATCGATCTATCTATCTATCTATCTATCTACCCATCCATCCATCCATCCTATCTACCCATCCATCCATCCATCCAATCTACCTACCTATCTACCCATCCGTCCATTCTATCTACCTACCTATCTACCCTTCCATCCATTCTATCTATCTATCTACCCATCCATCCAATCTACCTATCTATATACCCATCCATCCAATCTATCTATTCTATCTGTCTGTCGGTGTAGCGGTACTTACCCTTTCCAGGGGCCGGCCGGGGTCCTCTGTTCAAGCCGCGCGCGGTCCTGCTGCTGCACGAGCCGCGCGCGGCTCATCCGCCGTCTGTGACAGGAAGGTGGGCAGTGACCGCGAGAAGCGGTCACGTGTCCCGTCTGACTCTAAGAGCGTGCCGCGGGTATTGGGCGTGCTCTTAAAGGGACAGTGGTAGCCTAAATTGGCAAAGGCCTCCCATTGGTCCCTGTCATGCCACACTCCCCATACACTTACCTGTTGGGGGCGTGGATATGACAGGGGCCAATCAAAATAGATGTTAAGGTATATATACTCACCTTTTTCCCTTAGCTCCTTGCCCTAGCGTGGTTTCTGTTTCAGTTCCCTTTAGTGCTTGTTGTGTTCAGTTGTGTTCCTTCGTACTTGACCTTGGCTTTGTTTCTGACTACGTTATCTCTTTATCCTTATCTGTTCTGTTTGCCGGCTTGCTGTTTACTGTGTCCCAGACCCCGGCTAGTCTTAGTTTACGCTGTCTCTTTGTGCCCTTGACCTCGGATCGCTCCTGACTCTGTACTCCTCTCATATACGTCGAGTCCGGCCATTCTAAGGTCCGGTAGACGTATCTCCCCTCTGTGTTGTCTTCTGTTGAGTTGAATCCTGCTTGTTGGGGTATATTTTCGTTACAGTTGGTCTCTCCGTCTGTCTGACTGTCTGACTGTCTGTCTTTTCTCATATTTCATAAAACAATATTATTACCCTTCTACTTTTTTTTTTCAATCTTGGCCATACAGATCTTTCATATGAATGTTTACCTCTGGGTGAACTGAAAAATTCCCTTTGACTCTCATGTATATGGTTCTTGAAGGATTAAACCAGTAGTTGAACTCTGTGCCTCATGTGTCTTAGATATGATGTTTCATTGAAAAATATTGCACTTTCTAAGTGGCTCAGACATTATTCTTCATTATACATTTGACAAGAAGTGTAGATGATTAATACTCCCATTCATTAACACAAGAGTGGAGTTCTTATAAACACTGTTTTGTAATTACAGCTTGCTTTTCTTTTTGTACCATTTTTGAAATTCTTAATTTCACACATGTGAACTCTGCATTGTTTTACTAAATCTCAATCATGTAGAGTAACTCAAGTCTTATTTTTAGTATTACTCAAGCTGCTTTTAATACAAATTCAATCACAATGTGGAGATCTTTCACTGTGTTGTGACTACAAATGATTTGTAATTCCCTGAAGCCCTGCAGCTTTGAGAACTTCCTTCGGTGGTGTGGGAAATGATCCAAATAATGATTGCCCAAGTAAAACATTTTTTTGGTCTTGTCTAAATGCAGAATTAGTGCAGAATAGATACATTTTGAAAACTGTGTTTTTGGAATCTTTCAATTAATGTTTTGTTTAATCATCCAAGTTTATGTTAAATGATTAAATTATCAAACTAACTACTTATTTTTTTTTTGAGTGTTATGACTCTTTCTTCTTCTTTGGTAAGCAGCGTATAGTCACTAAACAAGCTTTTGTGTTACTACACTTTACCAAGAGTATACCCCATATAAAGTTTAATTAATTGTCTGTTAAATTATTTATATCAAGCTGAGCAATACAGTATGTCATATGATATCAATAATAGTAATTGAATATGCAAGGACAAAAGAAGGATTTTAAAACCTGAAGAGGTCATATTGATATTGGCTTTCCCACTTAGAACAATTATTACAGCAATTTGCAATCACAATAGATTTTGTTGAAGCCTTTTTGTTTTTGTGTTGACAGCTAAAAGTGAATGATCTGAAAACAAGAGCTGTTTTATAATTTTCAACAAAGAAATAATGCAATCTATTGAAAAACAGTTCAACATTTTCAGAAAAGAAGTAGTAAACAGCATATTATATATTATGCAAATAACAAGATAGGATAGCAAATAATGTGATATATAACAAAACTAAAAGTATGATTAAAGGAACACTATAGGGTTAGCAACATAAACACCAACAACACTTCCAAGCCAGATTCCTTTAGACTCGTTGAATTCAGCTACTGAGGGACACATAGCAGCAGTGATCCTTGGCTTACACTTGCTGTACCTGTGTTGGAGTATATGTTAGCCAGGGTCATTGATTCTAGTGTGAGGCTAGGTTTAGCTCATGGCAGCTGACCTTCTTGGGGTTGGAGTTTGAGGCATCTTGATGTGTGTTTGCGTGATGACTAGTTTCACTGTCAGTGCAAACTAGTCATCACGCACATCACACACATGTAAGGGCAACTCAAACTCCAACCCCAGGAAGGTTGGCTAGGATTTCAGAGGACATTCAGTTCTGAAATTCTGAGAAAAATATGCCAGAGGATTTACTTAGATTAAAGCCAAGGACAGGGTGAATGGGGATAATAGAGGACTGTGTTTTTTCTGCCTGTGTCATTTTAATCTGTAAATAAATGTACTTGTTTCTGAAGACATTGTTGTTTCTAATGGTTTTCTGTACATTATGACTTGGAGATTGTCTAAGACCCAATGCTCTGTGGATTGTTAAACAAGGGGTCTCCAGAGCTATAATCATTGCAGAGACCTATAACCACTACAGAGACCTATAACCACTACAGAGACCTATAACCACAGCGGCCTGGTCCATGGTGGCAGAGCTGCACAGAGACCCCAGTCAAGCTTTGCCAAATGGGTCTAAAGCAGTTCAGGGCCCCTGTTTGAAGCTTGGAAGCATATGTGGTGGAGGTACTCAGCCAGAGTACAGGAGCTCTGTTACAAGACTAGACATGTGCAATTAGTTTCGGTCCGAATTAAAATTCGGCCGAATTTCAGGTAATTCGGACATTCGGGTGCTTCCGAATGTCCGAATAGTTGAATTGCCGAAGTGCCGAATTGCTGAAGTCCCGAAGTGCCGAAATTACAGAATTTCCGAAGTGTAGTAGTGCCGAAGTGCCGAATTGCCGAATTGCTGAAGTGCCGAAGTTCCGAAGTTGCCAAAGTTCCGAGGTGTCAAAGTGCAGAAGTTCTGAAGTTCCGAAGCACAGTATTGCCTAAGTACGAATATATACTTACCCAGTGAAAGAAGAAGAATGTTACACTGTATACAATTTAAAAAAAAAAAAGTATACAAACATAGACAGGATTCAGCTGTAAGCATTTGCAACACTTACAACAATCAAGTAACATACATTCATATAAAATGTATGCTACTTAGCCAGTCAGTGTAATGACAGGAATGAATAAGTAGATAACTCCCTAATTCCCACGGTATTAGGGAGCTATCTACTAAAAGGCTGAAAGACCTTAATTTGTCTTTCAGACAAATTTACTAATACTAAGTGGCTGCTCACTGTTAAAAAAAATAAAAAATAATAAAAAAGGGTCCCCCCCACCCTGAGCGGGTGGGGGCCCTAAAGTAAAAAAAAGGGGGAAGGACCTATTGTCCTCCCCACCGGCCCCCACCCCTGAGCGGCGGGTGGGGGCCCTAAAGTAAAAAAAGGGGGGAGTACCTATTGTCCTCCCCACCGACCCCCACCCCTGAGCGGTGGGTGGGGGTCCTAAACAAAAATAAGGGGGGGGACCTAATGTCCTCCCCCTGGCCCCCACCCCTGAGTGGTGGGTGGGGCCCTAAACACAAATTGGGGGGTGGGACCTAATGTCCTCCCCGCTGGCCCCCAACCATGAGCGGTGGGTGGGGGCCCTAAACAAAAATAAGGGGGGGGACCTAATGTCCTCCCCCCTGGCCCCCACCCCTGAGCGGTGGGTGTCGGCCCTAAATACAAATTGGGGGGACCTAATGTCCTCCCCCCTGGCCCCCACCCCTGAGTGGCAGGTGGGGGCCCTAAATACATATTTAACCCCCCTCCCCCCAGGTGACTAGGGGTCCAAAAAACCCTAGTCACCCCCTCCCCCAAAAAATAAACTCCTACCTACCTTCCTCACCCTAAAAATAATGAGGAGGGACCTTTAACTAAATACCTGTAAAAATAAATAAAAATAAACTTACCATTCAATGTTTTCTTTCTTCTAAAATCTTATTTTTTCAGCCCCAAAAAAGGGGAAATAAATATCCATAATAACCAACGCAATTTAAAAAAAAAAAAATCCATCTTCACCCGGCGAGGGCTCCACGCAGACTGAGCTCTGCAGGGCGGGGGAAGGCTTATAAAGCCTTTCCCCGCCATGCAATGAGGCTCAGAGCACTCTGATTGGTGGGTTTAAGCCATCCAATCAGAATGCTCTGACAGGTAAATTAAGAGACTGACAGATAAGTCTCTACATTTACCTGTCACAGCACTCTGATTGGTTGGTTTGAAATCCACCAATCAGAGTGCTCTGTGTCATTTTACACAGCATGGGGAAGTTCTTTGTAATTTTCCCACGCTGTGTAAGTTGACTCATAACACTCTGATTGTTGGATTAAGTAACCAATCAGAGAGTTATGAGTCCAATTACACAGCGTGGGAAAATTTCAAGCTTTCCCCCACCCTGCAGAGCTCAGTCTGCGCGGAGCCCTCGCAGGGTGAAGATGGATTATTATTTTTTTGCGCTCGTTTTTTTTATTGCGTCGGTTATTATGGGGGAGGGGGGTTACATTTTTATTTAGGGCCCCCACCCACCACTCAGGGGTGAGGGCCAGGGAGGAGGACATTAGGTCCCCCCTTATTCTTGTTTAGGGCCCCCACCCACCGCTCAGGGGTGGGGGCCAGGGGGAGGACATGAGGTCCCCCCATTTGTATTTAGGGCCCCCACCTGCCGCTCAGGGGTGGGGGCCAGGGGGAGGACATTAGGTTCCCCTCATTTGTATTTAGGACCCCCACCCGTTGCTCAGGGGTGGGTGCCAGTGGGGAGTACATTAGGCCCCCCCCTTATTCTTGTTAAGGGCCTCCACCCACCACTCAGGGGTGGGGGCCGGGGGGGGGAGATTAGGTCCCCCCCCAATTTTTATTTAGGGCCCCCACCGCCGCTCAGGGGTGTGGGCCGGTGGGGAGGACAATAGGTCCTACCCCCTTTTTTTACTTTAGGGCCCCCACCCGCTCAGGGAGGGGGGATCCTTTTTTATTTTTTTTTTAACAATGAGCAGCCACAGGCTGCTCACCGTTTAATAGACATGCCCCTACTCGCGGTATTGCGAGTAGGGGCATAATTTACTAATACTAAGTAATTTTCACTTAGTATTAGTAAATTTGGCTGAAAGACCAATTTAGGTCTTTCAGCCTTTTGGTAGATAACTCCCTAATACTGTGGGAATTAGGGAGTTATCTACCAAGCGGCTGCAACAAAAGTCCCGAAATTCCGGAGTTCCGAAGTTGCCAAAGTTCCGAAGTTCCGAAGTGCCGAAGTTCTGAAGTTCCAAAGTTGCTGAAGTGCCGAAGTTCCGAAGTGTCTAAGATCCAAAGTGCCGAAGTTGCCGAAGTTCCGATGTGGCGAAGTTCCGAAGTGCCGAAGTGGTCAAGTGCCGAAGTGCCGAAGTGGTCAAGTGCCGAAGTGCCGAAGTGGTCAAGTGCCGAAGTGCCGAAGTGGTCAAGTGCCGAAGTGCCGAAGTGGTCAAGTGCCAAAGTGCCGAAGTGGTCAAGTGCCAAAGTGCCGAAGTGGTCAAGTGCCGAAGTGCCGAAGTTGCTGAAGTTCCGAAGTTCCGAATTGCCGAAGTTCCGAAGTGTCGAAGTCCCGAATTGCCGAAGTCCCGAATTGCCGAAGTCCCGAATTGCCGAAGTCCCGAATTGATGAAGTCCCGAATTGATGAAGTCCCGAATTGATGAAGTCCCGAATTGATGAAGTCCCGAATTGATGAAGTCCCGAATTTCAGAATGCTGATCCGAGCCGAATATTATCCCCATGCACATGCCTATACAAAACTATTCTCGCTTTTGTTGTAGATATCAGTTCCAATATTATTAATGTCTATTCTTTATGTATAAAATATTTATGTTTTCTGTGTAGAGTCCCATTGGACAGGGTATTGGTGGTCTTTCAACTTGGATCAGTTGTCAGGTATCTATGTCTCCAGTAGACTTTGTCATCTGCATTATATGTGATTTTCCTTTGACTCTTCCTTATGCTCTTTGCATTGTTGGATTGCATATTATGTGGGGTCAATAAATAGCACTAAATAACTATTGTAAAAAGCTTAAACAGATTATGGAGTTTATTAATACAAAAGAGTCACATAAAGCAGCCACAGAGCAGTCATTGTTAACACTTTGTCGTTATTTTAGACTTGTTTACTGCCTTCATCTAAACTATGGAATGGTTCACACAGTTATGCTATCATTTTTCTCCTTGCACAAATGTCCCATCTTCTATAAAAATTTTCATAACAGCAATCCACTTTAAGTGACAATAGTTGAAAACAAATCATTGTGAAAGTGGGAGGACATTAGCTTGCAACCTACCTGCTACAGAGAATGTGGGCGGTGGTATATATCAAGTATACACTTATAGTACACATGTGCTGTTGCTGATGATTTTGCCAATACTCTATTTTAGCAAATAAAATACAGCTACTGTCAAATGTGAAAAAAGAGATCCTTACCAAATATAACAAATATCACTAACATGCATTCACGTTTATTCATATAAGAAGAAATAGTTCCTGAAACAGAACTTTTAAGTTATTTCACAGAAGTATATGGAAAACGAGTTCAAAAGACTACGATGCAAGATGCTGGATTGCATGCAGTATGTGCAATCACGTGTTTTAAAGCAGAAACAACTGATCAGGTAATAACCTTTGGAGATTTTGTCAGAGTTGGTTGATTAACAATCAATGTAAATGTGAGCACTACTTTTGGTGGCCTAGGAAGTTGCTATGAAGCCATTGTGCAGTCAATCCACAATCTTAGAATAAATGTCCAGCAAACATCTTCAGTTGAGTTCTCTTTCCCTATTTAAACAGCTTCCCAATGAATGATATTGGCTAAAACTTCCTGGATCCTTTATTCTCAAGTTAGAGACACTGAATCCTGAAGTATGCAGGAAACAAGGATGGAACTAAAGTTAATAAATGTACAAAAACCTTTATTATTTCCATCTTTAACTACACCTGCAAAGAATGTGTAAGAATTCACTAGTTTAAAATATAAATATATAACTCTCATGGTATTAAAACTCCACCACACAGTAAATTATCCCATCCTTAACTAGACAGGAAGGTATGAGAATGTAGAATAGGTCCATAGAAGTGGCTGGATTAAAATACAAAAGAGAGAAAGGAATAACCAGAAACAAGTCAAAGTCAGAGGGAACCTAAGATCAGAAAAATTAGGAAAAAAAAGGACAAGGACAAGGATGCCAGAGGTCTGCCTATTGACTTTCACAATGATGCTCTACTGGGACCAGATAGGAACCACAAGAGGGCAAAGAGCGTGTTATAGACTGAATTTTTAATATCTATTGATGATCTGCATCATTATTGGCCCAGCAAGTAGATTGTCAACTGAATGCTCTATATCATTATTTTTGATTGACATAGTACAGAGTATTCAGTATCAAAAATGATGCCATGATGTCATGTAGTATCAATATAGTTGTGAAAAGGACATATTACATCAGTATGGGTGTGGGAATGATGCTGGGAACTAGAAAACTCAAGAACTGCGAAACTCAAGTTCAAATACCAAGCAGACCACGTCACCAGTAAGTGTCCTTGGGCAAAGCAACTGCCTAGCTGATATTCTCACAGATCTCCGTAGAATATTAAGGTGTTTACATAAATGATAATATTTACAGGTAAGATACAACTTGTAGACCAGTAAAGTTCAGAGTTATTTAGAGACTTTCAAAGTATCATGACTAATAACTACAGACATTTTAAATGTCCCGTAAATCCCATTTACATAGCACTATTATTTTCTTCCTAAGTGATGTCCATATTTGATGGCCATGACTAACATCCAAAGATAATACTATATCACATGTGTTTTAATTACCTCTTTTGTATGGTAGAGGGTTACCAATTATTTAGATCATTGATTTATCTAAATAATAATGAGAGAATGAAGTTATCTTTGGAATACAGTTCAACAAAGCTAAACTATTAAAGCAGACAAACTATTTTAAAAACCGTGGAAAAAAATAAAAAAGTTATATTTTTCCCTAGTTGCTAGACATGCTTGCTAGACAAGAAATTGTGCTGACAAAGTAGGCAGGCATATATAACAGAAATATTGCTATGAGCTTAGAATCAAATAAGAACAGGTTTTTAATTCAAACTACTTTAGATTTAAATGACAATATTGAATAGAGAGTGGTTAGATATTTTGAAGCAACAAGATTGCACTAGAGATTCTGGCACTCAATACACAAGTTGGTTACAGTTACCTTTATGTTAATCCAGCACTAGAAGAGCACGATGGAATATGTAGTCCATTATACATTGAATCCCAGAATTACTGAAACCTGTTGAAGGCACGAGTAACATGGAGAAATGTTGCCTTATAATTTCAGTTTTCATTCCGCATCCACTGCCTGTTCAAAATGTTGTTTTGTTGTAGCAATAAAAATGTCTTAATAGCCTGAAGACTAGGGTAAGTGTATTTTACAATCAGTTTAAATAAGTGTAAGTGCACTCTTGCACTTGTGACAAAGTTGATGGTCCTAAGAATCTTCTTAGTTATGTAAACAGCTATTTGCTTTTTTAATTGTGGTTCCAAGCCCGTGTCTCATGACACCATTACCGCCGATGACTCACCTCTACCCTTGTAATGCCCAGTTTAAGTTTAATTAAGGTCCGTTGTCTTGCATTTTGGGAAATGTTTCTGGAAGCGATTGCATTTCTGTGTCAGAAATGGTAACATACAGATAATCCCATCTTTGCCTAAGAAGGGAATCCTACACGAGGCGACATGTCGCATTTGTACCCGGTCAACTGTCAACTTGCTAATAAGAGGAAGGTGTGGTCATATATAGCATCATCAACATACTCATGATATATGGAATATATTTTTATATTGCCCTATAGTATGGTACCTGAAGCAGGGAGATATGCTTAAAATATACAATGGTCAAATTTCACACACAACAACGCACAGAACACTTACCTTAACACTGATACAGTAGACCAGTCTCACCGATACAAACAAGTACATTGGTTACAGGAAGATCAAGCTTCACATTTTCTTGAGAAAAAAATATGCTTGTTGTTAACACTGCAAGTTTATTGTATTTACTATTATGTCTATGCTCTTTGGAACTTTTCATCTTTGACTATTAACCAATGCTAGTGATTAATATAATTTAACTGGGGTCCATTAAGACTGAAACAAAATAAAAATATAAATTATATTTCCATGTATTATTAAGAATCAGTCTTCATTCTTTTTTTGATAAATAATGTTTTATAGACCTGTGAAATGCAATATGTTAAGTACTAGGTTCAAGAGATTAAGGGCAATGAAGCCATCTAGCTCACTTTTATTTCCATCTCAATGCAACCTCACATGGCTATACATCTGTTTTGTTGATTCAGAAGAGCACTTCAAATGCTATACAGTTGATTTTAACAAGTGCTACAATTTTTAACTGGTAGATGATTCTTTCTGAGATGATTTCAAAAGAGAATTTATAATTTAGCTCTGATGCTACCTTTCCTCACAATAGCATATTTCCTTTAATATACTATGCACTTAAGACTGATGATTTCATTTTATAATTTACATTTTTTTTTTTCTATTGTAGTGGAGAACATGTTTCATTTAAGCTTGAATTAGAGCTATTAGGAGGATATATAGATGCCTATCTAAAAATATTGCAGGAACACCAGCATCTTTTAGTATAAGATGTACATAAAAATACAGAGTTTATTTCTAAGTGGTTCTGTCAAAGCTTGCTAGGAATAAGTCAATGCAGTGGCCAAGAAAGCACAGTCCAGGCCAGGGGTAGGCAACATTTGGCACTCCAGTTGCTGTGGACTACAGCTCCCCTGATGATTTTGCCATTATGTCTGAAGGAAAATTTATGGGAGATTTAGTAAACATCTGGAGTGCTAAAGGTTGCCTACAGCTAGTCTAGGCTATAGTACTATTTTAGAATTAAGGTATTTTCTGTCTATTGCATTAAAAACAATTAGGGATAACTCCATCCAGGAGCTTTGGTAGCAAAACATAGTAACATGTGTGAGTGAAAAGTTAATGTAAACTTAACTAGTGATATTGTCAAACATGACATTTCAATGTTGAAGGGAAGATGGTTGTAGTGGGCCCTGGGCAACCCGGCTGGTCACCTCTGCTATTAATGAAAGAAGAGACCCATTTCCTCACGTAACTTCATGACACACAGTTCCAGGGCTTCCCTAGTTCCCGCCAGCCAGCCTCAGGGCTTCCCACTCCAGGGGCCAGGTGGTCTTCATCCCATGAGCCTCTGTACCTGGGAGTCCCAGCGCGAGAAAGCTTCCCGTCTCTGTGACTCCCAGCCCGCCAAACTGCCATTGTCCCCAAGAGAGTGTCCCCACCAATCTCAGGGACCCCCAGAACGGTAACTTCCTCCATTTGTTGGGTCCCTGGGTGAAACTAGGCAAGGGAAGTGTCTCTGTTCGGGACACGAATGCTCACACTGGCCTCCAGCCGCCTATACGAATTGCGGCCACCCAGGGAAGCATTCATTAATTACTTCCCTCGTGGTTTCACACTTATGTTGCAAGTTGCCAACGTTCTAATTGTTTGGTGTGAACACTCCAAGGGGCACTGGGGAGGTCCCGAATGGGGTGGGAAGCAATCCACATATACTCCCCCTAGATGGCGTTCGTCTAACGAACCGGCCACCACCCAGCATCGGCATGCACCGAGGCTTCCCTTGCAGTTTGTGGTTTTCACACCTCATATGAGGTTTCTTGGTGATCCCCGTTTGGGAGGTGAACGGAACCAGTTTGCATTGATGTCAGGTTCCTATCCTAAAAGCAAGACTTTTCCGTTTAATATTGTCCCTTTAAATACAGTTCCTGTTTTTCACCTTTAGTGGCCTCCCTAGCCACTAGTCACCTCAGACTCACCTGTATCATATGTAATGAAGTTCTGCTGTAAATGGCCACACCCAACAAAGCAAGGGGCCTTTACATTGAAGTTGATGTTCATACTACAGACTTCAGATCCTGGCTCCTGTGAAACAACCTGTAACTTACCTGCATTGCCTCTTACCTGAATTGCTATGACCCCTGCTCCTTATCAACTTGGATTATTTACAACTAAACTTCTCTGCAATATCCTACCCAGGGGCGTATTAGCCGCGAGGCAAACAAGGCATTTGCCTTGGGCGGCATTTTCCAGGGGGCGGCAAAAAAAGCCGCCCCCAAATGCCCAGGGCAAATGTCTTGTTAGCCTTGCGGCTAACAGACATGCCGGCGGGCTGCTAGGCTGGGCGGGCGGCGCTGGTGGGCGGCCGGCGAGGGAGCACTTCCTCTGAGCTGTCTGCTCAGCTCCCTCGCGCGCTGCAGAGTGAGGCTGGGAGCCGGAATATGACGTCATATTCCGGCTCCCAGCCTCACTCTGCGACGCGCGAGGGAGCTGAGCAGACAGCTCAGGGGAAGTGCTCCCTTGCCAGCCTGCCGCCCGCCAATGCCGCCCGCCCAGCAGCCACTGGACCACCAGGTAGGAAGAGAACCCCTCCACCCCCCCCCCAGCATTTCCAAAGGTAAGTGTGTATGTATGTCTGTTAGTGTGTGTGTGTCTGTTAGTGTGTGTATGTATGTCTGTTAGTGTGTGTATGTATGTCTGTTAGTGTGTGTATGTATGTCTGTTAGTGTGTGTGTGTATGTCTGTTAGTGTGTGTGTGTATGTCTGTTAGTGTGTGTGTGTATCTGTTAGTGTGTATCTGTTAGTGTGTGTGTGTCTGCTAGTGTGTGTGTGTCTGCTAGTGTGTGTGTGTATGTATGTCTGTTAGTGTGTGTGTGTATGTATGTCTGTTAGTGTGTGTGTGTATGTATGTCTGTTAGTGTGCGTGTCTGTTAGTGTGCGTGTCTGTTAGTGTGTGTGTGTGTCTGTTAGTGTGTGTGTCTGTTAGTGTGTGTGTCTGTTAGTGTGTGTGTCTGTTAGTGTGTGTGTCTGTTAGTGTGTGTGTGTGTGTGTGTGTCTGTTAGTGTGTGTGTCTGTTAGTGTGTGTGTGTCTGTTAGTGTGTGTGTGTGTGTCTGTTAGTGTGTGTGTGTGTCTGTTAGTGTGTGTGTGTGTCTGTCTGTTAGTGTGTGTGTGTGTCTGTCTGTTAGTGTGTGTGTCTGTCTGTTAGTGTGTGTGTGTGTCTGTTAGTGTGTGTGTGTGTCTGTTAGTGTGTGTGTGTGTCTGTTAGTGTGTGTGTGTGTCTGTTAGTGTGTGTCTGTTAGTGTGTGTGTGTCTGTTAGTGTGTGTGTCAGTGCTAGTCTGTTAGTGTGTATGTCAGTGCGTGTGTGTGTCTGTTAGTGTGTGTTTCTGTTAGCTAGTGTATGCGTATCTGTCAGCGAATGTGTGTGTGGGTGTATTTAGAAGGTGGGGGAAGGGTTGGGTGGGGGTGGCGGGGGAAGGGTTGGGTGGGGGTGGTGCGGGCGGGAGGGTGGCGCCTGAGTTTTGTCCTGCCCTGCTTCATACCAACCTGGATAACATACATCTCTGCTTTAATCTGCCTACCTGATTTATACAACCCTGCTTCATACCAACCTGGATAACCTACATCTCTGCTTTAACCTACCTACCTGATTTATACAGCCCTGCTTCATACCAACCTCGATAACCTGCATCTCTGCTTTAACTTACCTACCTAAATTATACAGCCCTGCTTTATACCAACCTGGAAAACCTACATCTCTGCTTTAACCTACCTACCTGATTTATACAGCCCTGCTTCATACTAACCTGGATAACCTACATCTCTGCTTTAACTTTCCTACCTGATTTATACAACCCTGCGTCATACAAACCTGGATAACAGACATATCTGCTTTAACATGCCTACCTGGATTTAAACAACCCTGCAAAATCATTATCTGGACATTGCTGAACACATTTATTAAGAAGGTGTTTTTCTTTATCTGGCTCCTTATAGTTCCTAATATCTGTCCTATTATTTTTCCTATACTTTTATGCAGCTTTATTATTTGCACACTTGTTTGTTTTCTATATAGGGCATATTGCCTTAACGTTTATTTCTCCCTTTCCTTCTCCTTATTATTTATTCTACACGTTATACTGCTGTAATGTTAAAACCTCTTCAGTTAAAGGGACACTATAGTAACCTGAACAACTACAGCTTAATGTAGTTGTTCAGGTGAGATCTATAGCTCCCTGCAGGCAATCTAATGTAAACACTATATTTTTAGAGAAAATACAGTGTTTACATTGATTGATAGGAATACCTCCAGTGGCCGTCACTCAGACGGCCACCAGAGGGACTTCCTATCCTGCAGGGCCCTAAAAAGTGTGCAGGAGAGAGAAGGCATTGTGTGCGCGCCTTCTCTCTCCAGCCTGTCAGCAGAGGAGGGGGGCGGGCAAAGACCGAGAGCTGAGCTGTCAGTCAGCTCAGCTCGCGGCCTGCACACCGCGCGCATGCGCGGTAGTGCACTCAGGACTTCAGAGGGCGGCATGCGCACAAGAGAACCGCGCATGCGCACAAGGGAGCAATGACGCTTCCAAATGGAAGCGTCTGATTGCTCCCTGCTCGTGCCCGCCTATTTCGTCATTTTGACGAAATAGGGGGCGCGGCTTCACGAGGCTCCCGAGGCTCTCCGGCAAACATCTCCTACCTGACCTGATTGAGAACATGACAATTGAGCTCTTCCGAATGGGGAGCTAGTAAATCACACAAATACAACACAATACGGGGGGCATCTCCCAGCCATTCACAAAGAGGCAGCTGTCCCACCACAACAGTAAATGCAAAGTCTCTAGATTTTACAATCTATTGTAAGACTAGCATAATGTTTACATAAAAAATATTCCCAACACAAAAAGAAAGCATAATGTAATATTTCCTGTGACTTGAAACACATTAAGGATAATGCACACAAAAGAGATCTTTTGAATGGGCATTCTAGATCCCATTGTACAGCGCTATGGAATGGCGTTATATACATAATCAAGCAGGGCTATATTAGCTAATTATAACTTCTATTTGGGGAGCTTCGTTTAACATTGTGTATATATTTTGTCACATGCACTCATGCTAATTAATCCATCATGGATTGTTACTATACAATACAAAACTGCTCATGTAAGTTACTGGATGCTAATGGAACTGTAAATCATAAATACATTATATATGAGCAGAAGTAATGTTTTTTTTTATATGAAATAGCTGTGATATAAATTAAATGTTTATACGGGACCTGAGGACATGAGTATATAGGTTCGTAAAGATGCCACCAGAATGTACAAATAATTTCCACATGCAAAAGGTTCAATTATAACAAGCGTCTGTACCACTACATCTGTAGTAATTGTGTCTGGTAATGCAGTGTGCTCATATCAACAACCATGAAGTTTGACCTACAAAGGTAGCTGTACAGTGAATGCTACGGGTGTCATTGACTATCACTTGGGCAGAGCTGTACAAATTTGGTGGCAATCGGCTGGTATACCTCCACAGAACACCCCATCCCACTAGAGCAGGCATCTTGTACAGAAGTTGCCTGCTCCCGCACTGTGTCATATGTGACTGCAGAGCAGGCACTGAGGGATCTCCTGGGATATATCTGTACTCAGTGCCGATCTCCCTTGTGAGCTTGGCATTGATGCTAATAGTCGGAATGCGATGTCACCCCAGCTCTGACATCCTACTACTAGACCCAAAGGATGAGGTTCTACTTTAACTCGCTTTCAAGGTGAGAAAAGAAAGGGAGGTTGGGTGTATCTTGATGTGTAAAAAATAAGTGTGTGTATGAATGCTTGTGTATGATTCAGTGTGTGTATATGAATGTGAATTTATATATGAGACTTTGTTTGTGTACATGAATTTGTGTGTTTGGGTCTGTCTGCATTTATGAATATGTCTGAAAGTATATGAATGTGTGTATTTATATGTGTGCATGTGTTTGTGTATAAGTTAGTGTGAATGTAAATGAATCCATACCTTATCCATATTATTGAGAAGGTATTGCATGTTGTATAAATACATATGTAATTCATTTAACATCATATGTGTATAATCTAAGAAGTTAAACTCAACATAACCAGAGTGAATACTACAATAAATCATATCATTGACATAGTTATGTTTCTTACAATTATTCAAACATCTCATCTACAAATGCTGTATTTAATTATGTTTGCTAGGAATCAGTGGTGAAAAAAAGTTACAAAAAAAGTGGTGGAAAAGTGGTGGAAAAAAGTAAAGTAGTGAAGACACCCCCCCCCCCCCCCCCTCCTCATATTGCAAGGATGGCAAAAAGGTTGATTCCCATCTTTCAAAAAACTCCCACAGTGCTTTGCCAGCAGGGGATCTACCATTTGGCCAACTTTGCAGAATTGTGTTTAGCACTGAGCAGTGTTTGTTAATCGAATGTTTTTAACTGGAGTATGTGTATGTGATTTAACTCCTAAATATCAGAAGAATGAGCAGTTAAACTTCAGAGACATGATCTATACACAAAAAAAACCAAACAAAAAAAACCGCTCAATTAAGCTAAAGTTGTTTTGGTGACTATAGTGTCCCTTTAACTATGTGTTTTTCCATTGGTGGTATATGTGAAAACAGCTTGCGAAAGCTGTAGATCTTTTGTTTGCGATCCTTGCAAGTCCCTCAGCCCCTGCTGTCCATACACAGACTTCCCAGTGAATCTTAGTGAGAAGTCTTTGCAAGGCAGTTACTCTGAACAATTGCTGCCTCTTGCGTTTAGCTCCACTGAGCTAACCAAACCAGGAGGTAACAGGACCAGTTGTCTGATTGACAGCCAGTAGGTGTAACAAGTGGGTATAAAAGTATACATTTCTATTCAAATTTGTTAAAAGCTTTGTAAAATGAGAAAAAGAGTACACACGCTTCATACATAAGCTGAAGTGATTTAGGGGTCTGGAGTGTCATTTTAGTTAAAGTTGTTTTGGTGTTTAAAGCATCCTATTAACCAAGGCTAACCCACAAATGCAATTGGTTAATTTGTTTTTTTATTGCAATGTATGAAGACTACAGACTTCGGCGCTGACGTTTGCATGTACTGTCCGTCGGCATGTAGACAATAAATGTGTTTAAGAAAATGTGGCAAATCTAGCAACATTATTGTTGCAGTCGTGGTAGGAGTAGGCCTTCCCTGTTGCATGTGTCGGCAATGTTCCATTAAGTAAGTAATAAAGTAATCTCACTTAGGCATTGCCATTAAATTAGACCAAATTTGCATGCTCTGACAGTAATTAAAATGTTACTCAGCCCAAACATTATCATTTAAGATAGATATTTTATGCAGCCTTAAAATATCTGTCATGAGTAAGTGTAGCATATGACTTTTGATTTTTGCGTTCATTTGTGCTAATATTAATTCATTAAGGCACCTTTATATGTGTATCTGAGCATATGTCTAGTCCAATAAATTGTTTCAAACTAAATCCTTAGTAGAAAAATGATTTATAGCTTCATAATAAATTATCACTTTAAAGTAATATTTAGTGATCTCATTTATTTCTATATTGGTCAAGTCTTATATTTTTTATATTGGTGATTGATCCGATGGTCATAGAAATAATCTGAACACTATTATATCCCAAAATTCTATATTATCTGACTATCAATATCTGTAGGGAGTGGACCAAGGAATGGAAATCCTCTGATAGACCATTGTTCATGTTTATTTACTAATCTGATAATTTAGTGTATTTTTACATTTGTTTCACTGTAATTGTAAGTATACAATATGTAGTCAATGTGTGTATTATATTCTCATTTCAAAAAATAAAACTAATCTCTCTGAGTAGGTTCAAAATAAAAGACATTTACTTGTTGGCATATGAAATATGCCAACAAGTAAATTCTTTTTAACCCCTTCTCTTTTTCACTTTTTTTTTGTTAAATCACAAATGTAACATTTATTTTAAACATGCTTAGCACTGCAAAAGAAGACAAAAATACATTTTGTCTATGGACGGACGTTACATTTTTTTTTAGCAATTATGAATTTGGGAAATTGGTTTACAGACTCTTATTGATTAATAGTGAGATCGCGAATACAAAATTTTCGGTTCGCGAACGCTGAAAGAGAACTTCTGCAAACAAACGCGAACCGGCGAACCGGGCGAACCGCCATAGACTTCAATGGGCAGGTGAATTTTAAAACCCACAGGGACTCTTTCTGGCCACAATAGTGATGGAAAAGTTGTTTCAAGGGGACTAACACCTGGACTGTGGCATGCCGGAGAGGGATCCATGGCAAAACTCCCATGGAAAATTACACAGTTGATGCAGAGTCTGGTTTTAATCCATAAAGGGCATAAATGACCTAACATTCCTAAATCACAATGGATATGGATTGACACCTGACATATGACATATTGACAACTTGACATATGGATTGACACCTGTTCACAGAGACCCTGATACACACTGACACAGAGCAGAATAGGGACTGTTCCCCATACATAGGGACACTTGGCAGATATGGATTGACACCTGTCCTCAGGGACCCTGATACACACTGACACAGAGCAGAATAGGAACTGTTCACCCTACATAGGGTCACTTGGCAGATATGGATTGACACCTGTCCTCAGGGACCCTGATACACACTGACAAAGAGCAGAATAGGGAATGTTCACCCTAAATAGGGTCACTTGGCAGATATGGATTGACACCTATCCTAAGGATCCCTGATACACACTGACACAGAGCAGAATAGGGACTGTTCCCCCTACATAGGGTCACTTGGCAGATATGGATTGACACCTGTCCTCAGGGACCCTGATACACACTGACACAGAGCAGAATAGGCACTGTTCCTCCTACATAGGGTCACTTGGCAGATATGGATTGACACCTATCCTAAAGATCCCTGATACACACTGACACAGAGCAGAATAGGGACTGTTCCCCCTACATAGGGTCACTTGGCAGATATGGATTGACACCTATCCTAAGGATCCCTGATACACACTGACAGAGCAGAATAGGGACTGTTCCCCCTACATAGGATCACTTGGCAGATATGGATTGACACCTATCCTAAGGATCCCTGATACACACTGACAAAGAGCAGAATAGGGACTGTTCCCCCTACATAGGGTCACTTGGCAGATATGGATTGACACCTGTCCTCAGGGACCCTGATACACACTGACACAGGGCAGAATAGGGACTGTTCCTCCTACATAGGGTCACTTGGCAGATATGGATTGCCACCTATCCTAAGGATCCCTGATACACACTGACACAGAGCAGAATAGGGACTGTTCCCCCTACATAGGGTCACATGGCAGATATGGATTGACACCTATCCTATGGATCCCTGATACACACTGACACAGAGCAGAATAGGGGCTGTTCCCCCTACATAGGGTCACTTGGCAGATATGGATTGACACCTGTCCTCAGGGACCCTGATACACACTGACACAGAGCAGAATAGGGACTGTTCCTCCTACATAGGGTCACTTGGCAGATATGGATTGACACCTATCCTAAGGATCCCTGATACACACTGACACCGAGCAGAATAGGGACTGTTCCCCCTACATAGGGTCACTTGGCAGATATGGATTGACACCTATCCTAAGGATCCCTGATACACACTGACAGAGCAGAATAGGGACTGTTCCCCCTACATAGGGTCACTTGGCAGATATGGATTGACACCTATCCTAAGGATCCCTGATACACACTGACAGAGCAGAATAGGGACTGTTCCCCCTACATAGGATCACTTGGCAGATATGGATTGACACCTGTCCTCAGAGACCCTGATACACACTGACACAGAGCAGAATAGGGACTGTTCCCCCTACATAGGTTCACTTGGCAGATATGGATTGACACCTGTCCTCAGGGACCCTGATACACACTGACACAGAGCAGAATAGGGACTGTTCACCCTACATAGGGTCACTTGGCAGATATGGATTGACACCTATCCAAAGGATCCCTGACACACACTGACACAGAGCAGAATAGGGACTGTTCCTCCTACATAGGGTCACTTGGCAGATATGGATTGACACCTGTCCTCAGAGACCCTGATACACACTGACACAGAGCAGAATAGGGACTGTTCCCCCTACATAGGGTCACTTGGCAGATATGGATTGCCACCTATCCTAAGGATCCCTGATACACACTGACAGAGCAGAATAGGGACTGTTCCCCCTACATAGGGTCACTTGGCAGATATGGATTGACACCTATCCTTAGGATCCCTGATACACACTGACACAGAGCAGAATAGGGACTGTTCCCCCTACATAGGGTCACTTGACAGATATGGATTGACACTTATCCTAAGGATCCCTGATACACACTGACACAGTGCAGAATAGGGACTGTTCCCCCTACATAGGGTCACTTGGCAGATATGGATTGACACCTGTCCTCAGAGACCCTGATACACACTGACAGAGCAGAATAGGGATTGTTCCTCCTACATAGGGCCACTTGGCAGATATGGATTGACACCTATCCTTAGGATCCCTGATACACACTGACAGAGCAGAATAGGGACTGTTCCCCCTACATAGGGTCACTTGGCAGATATGGATTGACACCTGTCCTCAGAGACCCTGATACACACTGACACAGAGCAGAATAGGGATTGTTCCTCCTACATAGGGCCACTTGGCAGATATGGATTGACACCTATCCTTAGGATCCCTGATACACACTGACAGAGCAGAATAGGGACTGTTCCCCCTACATAGGGTCACTTGGCAGATATGGATTGACACCTGTCCTCAGAGACCCTGATACACACTGACACAGAGCAGAATAGGGATTGTTCCTCCTTCATAGGGCCACTTGGCAGATATGGATTGACACCTATCCTTAGGATCCCTGATCCACACTGACAGAGCAGAATAGGGACTGTTCCCCCTACATAGGGTCACTTGGCAGATATGGATTGACACTTATCCTAAGGATCCCTGATACACACTGACAGTGCAGAATAGGGACTGTTCCCCCTACATAGGGTCACTTGGCAGATATGGATTGACACTTATCCTAAGGATCCCTGATACACACTGACACAGAGCAGAATAGGGACTGTTCCCCCTACATAGGGTCACTTGGCAGATATGGATTGACACCTGTCCTCAGGGACCCTGATACACACTGACACAGAGCAGAATAGGGGCTGTTCCTCCTACATAGGGTCACTTGGCAGATATGGATTGACACCTATCCTAAAGATCCCTGATACACACTGACACAGAGCAGAATAGGGACTGTTCCCCCTACATAGGGTCACTTGGCAGATATGGATTGACACCTATCCTAAGGATCCCTGATACACACTGACAGAGCAGAATAGGGACTGTTCCCCCTACATAGGATCACTTGGCAGATATGGATTGACACCTATCCTAAGGATCCCTGATACACACTGACAAAGAGCAGAATAGGGACTGTTCCCCGTACATAGGGTCACTTGGCAGATATGGATTGACACCTGTCCTCAGGGACCCTGATACACACTGACACAGGGCAGAATAGGGACTGTTCCTCCTACATAGGGTCACTTGGCAGATATGGATTACCACCTATCCTAAGGATCCCTGATACACACTGACACAGAGCAGAATAGGGACTGTCCCCCCTACATAGGGTCACATGGCAGATATGGATTGACACCTATCCTATGGATCCCTGATACACACTGACACAGAGCAGAATAGGGGCTGTTCCCCCTACATAGGGTCACTTGGCAGATATGGATTGACACCTGTCCTCAGGGACCCTGATACACACTGACACAGAGCAGAATAGGGACTGTTCCTCCTACATAGGGTCACTTGGCAGATATGGATTGACACCTATCCTAAGGATCCCTGATACACACTGACACCGAGCAGAATAGGGACTGTTCCCCCTACATAGGGTCACTTGGCAGATATGGATTGACACCTATCCTAAGGATCCCTGATACACACTGACAGAGCAGAATAGGGACTGTTCCCCCTACATAGGATCACTTGGCAGATATGGATTGACACCTGTCCTCAGAGACCCTGATACACACTGACACAGAGCAGAATAGGGACTGTTCCCCCTACATAGGTTCACTTGGCAGATATGGATTGACACCTATCCTAAGGATCCCTGACACACACTGACACAGAGCAGAATAGGGACTGTTCCTCCTACATAGGGTCACTTGGCAGATATGGATTGCCACCTATCCTAAGGATCCCTGATACACACTGACAGAGCAGAATAGGGACTGTTCCCCCTGTAACGGAATGCAGTATAGTAGTATACGATATCCGTTGGTATATCCAGGAAATCCACAGTCAGAGTAGAAAGCAAGGCAATATTCCCAATCCTCCCAATAACCGGACGAAACACAGTTTGGGAGTCAACTAACTCGGTTTATTCACAAGCAGCGTATTTATGCAGTTCCCCATGCAAGGGGTTTCCATACAGATAATCCAGGGGATTTCTCCCAACATGCATCGTGACTTTCCCAACAGGCATTGCTGCACGAGAAGGATACTCCCACCACAATGGACGATTAAGTGGATTATCCCCTCGTGCAGCAAAACCGACAATTGACATTAAAATACATAATTTACATAATATTCGGTACTTTGGAATAACCGAACGTTCGGTAGATAGCTGGGGTCGGAGCGCACGTTTTGTGAGAATACCGCTCTGATCCCAGCTGAATTAACCGAACGCCGCACATAATACAGTTAAACATTAAAGTGGGTTTAAAAGTACCGAATAAGTACGGGACACATAATGTGTCATTGAGTAGCCGTTTTCAGTTCCAGGCTCTCGACGACCGAACACCGCTGCAGAGACAAAGGATCCAAGATGGCCGACCGCCGCATGGTCGGTAGTCGAACGACGGCCACCTAGGAGAGCCCTTAATTTCCGATTGCAACAATGTTGCAATCGGTTAATTGGTGCCACACGACCTGTGAATGTGTGGTCTACCTGGGGAGTCCACATTCGTACGGCGAACGGCCAGGATAGTCGTGTTTTCGTTGTACGAACGCTTTGTATGCTGGCAGCATACGGCTGCCAGCAGGCGAACGGCCATAGGACAATACATATACATTTAACGTTACACAGTATACCTTCAGCCTACGGACAACCTGTAATGAATATAGTTCAGAAGTGGCTAGGTTTGCCACAATGCTCCCCCAGAACCAAGCCGGCATACACAGTCTGATCCCAACGGATCGGCTTGGGGATGTCCGGGAGAGTACTCACAGATCACTTCTCGAGTTCAGTCTGTCTGGATAACCCGTCAGCGTTACCGTTTTGTTTTCCTGGCCGGTAATGGATAGTAAAGTCAAAGGGCTGCAGCGCCAAGCTCCAGCGCAGCAGCCTGGCATTGTCTCCAGACACACGGTTTAGCCACACCAACGGGTTGTGATCTGTGAGTAAGGAAAAAGGTTGTCCGTACAAATATGGCTGTAACGTTTTAAGGGCCCACACCACGGCCAGGCATTCTTTCTCGATGGCGGCGTAGCTCACTTCCCAGGGTAGCAACTTGCGGCTTAAATAGGCTACGGGGTGTTCTCCGCCATCGGCTCCCACTTGGCTCAGTACTGCCCCCAATCCAAACATTGAAGCGTCTGTGTGAACAAGAAATCTTTTAGTTGGATCAGGAGCAGTTAACACAGGAGCATTAGTGAGAGCTGTCTTGAGTCGTTGGAATGCCTGCTCACACTCTGGGGCCCAGACAACCAGTCGGGGAAGGTTCTTTTTCGTCAGGTCCGTGAGGGGTTTGGCCAGGGTGCTATAGTCGGGAACAAACTTCCTGTAATAACCGGCCGTCCCTAAGAACGCCAGCACCTGGGTCTTAGTCCTGGGGGTAGGCCACTTGGCTACGGCCTCAATCTTGGCTGGCTCGGTCCTCTGCTGCCCACACCCTACACGGTGGCCCAGATACTGCACCTCTGCCATACCTATGTGGCACTTGCTAGGTTTTAGCGTTAACCCAGCCTCCCCAATGCGATCTAGGATCGCCCCTATGTGGTGTAGGTGGTCTTCCCAGGTCTGGCTAAAGATGGCTATATCATCTAGATAGGCACAGGCATACTCCTGAAAACCGTCCAGTAGCCGATCTACCATCCGCTGAAAGGTAGCCGGAGCGTTTTTCATCTCGAAGGGCATGACCTTGAACTGGTACAGGCCAAACGGGGTGACAAACGCCGACTTGGGGATGGCGTCATCGGCTAGAGGGATCTGCCAGTACCCCTTACACAAATCAATGGTAGTGAGATACTGGCCCCGTGCCATCTTATCTAACAGCTCGTCTATCCGGGGCATCGGGTAGGCATCAGACACCGTTTTGTCATTTAGCCTCCGGTAGTCAACACAGAATCGGGTGGTGCCATCCTTTTTAGGTACCAGGACTACCGGCGATGCCCAGGGGCTATTGGAGGGTTCGATAACCCCTAGCTGCAGCATTTCGTCTAGTTCGGCTTTCATATGGGTACGGACTGATTCCGGAACCCTATATGGAGCCTGGCGCATAGGTAGCTGTCCCGGGGTCTCCACTCGGTGAGTGGCTAGCGGAGTGTATCCAGGTAAATTGGAGAAGGTAGTCCCTTTGGCTACAATCAGCGCTTGTACCTCGGGCACGCTCCTGGGGGCTTAGCCGCTCCCCCAGCTGAACTCCCCGGGAGGGCTCTATCTGTTCCTCGGGTTCTAGTAGGTCAGGTAAGGGTAAGTTCTCCTGATCCTCTAAGGAGGAGGCACAGATTGCCGTCACATCCTCGATCCTCTCATGGTAGGGCTTGAGCATGTTCACGTGGAGCATGCGTCTCTTCCCTACCCCTGAGCAGGGGCCGATCACATAGGTAGTGTCGCATCGCTGCTCCACTACCTGATATGGGCCTTGCCAGATGGCCTGCAGCTTATCTGTGCGGACGGGTTTTAAGATCAAAACCTTCTGTCCCACCTGAAAGCTGCGGTCCCTGGCTCCTCTATCGTACCAGCGTCGCTGGCGTTGCTGGGCCGCCTGGAGGTTGGTGTGTACAGCCTGAGTTAGCGCCTCCAGACGGTCCCTGAACTCCAGGACGTATGATATGATAGGGGTTTCGTTAGTGGTACTCTCTCCCTCCCAGTGTTCCCTAATTAAGTTCAAGGGTCCCCGCACTCTCCTTCCAAATAGTAGTTCAAACGGGGAGAATCCTGTCGACTCCTGGGGAACCTCTCTATAGGCAAAGAGTAGGTGAGGCAGAAACCTCTCCCAGTCTTTGTGGGTCTCCCCGAACGTCCGAAGCATCTGCTTCAGGGTCCCGTTGAACCTCTCACATAGCCCATTGGACTGGGGGTGGTAGGCGGAATTAACTATTGGCTTAATGCCACACACCTTCC
Organism: Pelobates fuscus; assembly: GCF_036172605.1. NCBI lineage: Eukaryota > Metazoa > Chordata > Amphibia > Anura > Pelobatidae > Pelobates > Pelobates fuscus. The sequence goes on along the minus strand of NC_086319.1, from coordinate 31,194,238 downwards.
ACATATGTTGGGTAACTTCGGCCGTAAATTGGGTACCTCGGTCCGAGATGATCTCTTGGGGAAACCCTACTCGGGAAAATACCTTCATTAATGCTTCCGCTACGGTCTCAGCGTGGATATTAGAGATGGCCACAGCTTCGGGGTACCTGGTGGCGTAGTCTACTATAGTTAAGATATATCTTTTGCCAGAGGGACTGGGTTTTGGCAGGGGCCCTACGATATCCACCGCTACTCGGCTGAAGGGTTCTGCGATGATGGGTAGGGGACATAGCCTGGCCTTGTGGCGATCCCCTCGTTTACCTACACGCTGGCAGACGTCGCAGGAGGTGCAATACTGGCGCACATCCTGAGAGATCCCGGGCCAGAAGAAGGCATGTGTCAAACGGTATCGGGTACGGGTCATCCCTAGGTGTCCTGACAAGGGGATGTCATGAGCAATTCTCAGCAGCTCCTGTCTATACTTCTGGGGTACCACTAGCTGTTTATTAGTTAAGGTGACAGACCCCCCCACATCTTTTGCCGTGACACGGTATAGCAACTTTCTCCCAGATGAACCGCTCCCCCTCTAACCCCGCTTGGTCTGTTTGTGCCCGGTCCCTATATACTTGGAGGGTGGGATCGGTCTGGACTTCGGTCGCAAAGGTAGTCGGGGTATCCCAGGACATGGGGGTCAGTTGGGGAACATGGTCTCTTACCTGAGCCTCAGAGTGTATCGGTGTAGCCGTGGTGCGAGCCTGTTGTCGGGTGGTTACGGGGTGAGCCTCCTGGTACGGAGCCTGGGGGATAAAAGCGGAAGTCATTTGGCCCAAGTCATTCCCCAGCACAACATCTGCAGGTAAATTCTGCATCAGCCCCACTTCCACAGTCCCCTCTCCCACACCCCAATCCAAATGAACTTTGGCAGTAGGTAGCCGGTATACTGCTCCCCCGGCCCGGGCCGGCCACTACCCGGCCCGGGTTGCGCCTGGTACCAAATGTGGTGCAACCAAAGTTAAAGTGGCTCCCGAATCCCGGAGCCCTTGTACCTCCTTCCCCTCCAGGGTCACTAACTGCCGATGATGTTGTCGGTTGTCGGTGGCTCGGACTGACATTACTTCGTGCAGCACCCCTAGAGGCTCCTCAATTTGAGCGCTCAGCAATTCTTGGGTGGCGGGTGCTACCTGGTAATGGTGCGCAGCAGCCCTGGGTGCCAAATTTTGTCGCACCTGATTCCAAGCTTGCCGGCTCCGGTTTTGGGTGCACTCTCGAGAAATGTGCCCCCACTGCTTGCAGGTGTGACACTGAATGTTAGCCCGGCCGTTGTATCGGGAGGGGGGTGGTGGAGTATTCAGTGCCGGCCTGTGCAGGGGTACGGTGGGGCCGGTAGGGATAAAATTATTGGGCGACCCTGTAATCCGAGGGAGAGTCTTATTTTGGGCACCGTGATGCCTCCTGGCATCAAAATGCTGATCCGCCAATCTAGCGGCTTCGGGTAGGGTGAGTGGTTTACGGTCTCTCACCCATTCTTGTGCTTCTGGGGACAAACCATTAAAAAACTGTTCCAGTAGCATTAACTGCCTCAACTCCTCCATGTTAGTAGCGTTGCTGGCCTGTATCCAGCCTAGTGATGCTTGGTCCAGCTTGTGCGCCCATTCGGCATGAGAATCTTTCTCAGGCTTGCGCAAGCCCCGGAATTTCCGCCGGTACGCCTCTGGGGTAATAGCATACCTCTCCAAGATCGCCCTCTTTACTTTAGGGTAATATTTGCTGTCCTCTCGGGGTACAGCACGGTAGGCTTCAGCTGCCCTACCCGATAATTTGCCTGCCAGCAGCGGCACCCATGTTGTGGGTTCCAAATCGTGCAAATCGCACAGCCGCTCAAAGTCCTGCAAATACCCATCAATTTCGTCCTTTTCTTCACAAAACGCTTTAAATGCGTGATGTGGGACTTTGGGCTTTACCTGTCCGTAGATGGAGGCAGTAACAGACTCTGCCCTAGGCGGTGTCGCTGGTGTGCTGGTTGCCATCAGATAATCCTGTACATCCGATACCATCACGGTCAATATTTCCAGCGGTACTGGTTGCGGTAGGAACGCCAACCTGGTTCGTAGCTCTTTTTGGAATGGGGTCTCTTCCATGGCTGGTGGGGGTGTAGCGCTGCGGGCTCTGTCTCCCTCCATCAGTTCAGCGATCAGCACAGCCTTAGATTTGTTGCTGGCTATCTTACCCCTGGCTTCCAGTAGTTCTTTTAAAGTCTGTCGTTTCAGTATGGTATAATCAATCTCCATACGAATTGCCCTTGCTTTCCTTGTTCGGTAGTTCCAGTTTACACGAACGCTGCTTTTTCGGCTGTAAGGTTCGGATCCCGTCGCTTGCCACCAATTGTAACGGAATGCAGTATAGTAGTATACGATATCCGTTGGTATATCCAGGAAATCCACAGTCAGAGTAGAAAGCAAGGCAATATTCCCAATCCTCCCAATAACCGGACGAAACACAGTTTGGGAGTCAACTAACTCGGTTTATTCACAAGCAGCGTATTTATGCAGTTCCCCATGCAAGGGGTTTCCATACAGATAATCCAGGGGATTTCTCCCAACATGCATCGTGACTTTCCCAACAGGCATTGCTGCACGAGAAGGATACTCCCACCACAATGGACGATTAAGTGGATTATCCCCTCGTGCAGCAAAACCGACAATTGACATTAAAATACATAATTCACATAATATTCGGTACTTTGGAATAACCGAACATTCGGTAGATAGCTGGGGTCGGAGCACACGTTTTGTGAGAATACCGCTCTGATCCCAGCTGAATTAACCGAACGCCGCACATAATACAGTTAAACATTAAAGTGGGTTTAAAAGTACCGAATAAGTACGGGACACATAATGTACCGAACGCGGAACTCCCGAACGCTCTGGAAGTCCAGCTGTGTTCAGATCATTGAGTAGCCGTTTTCAGTTCCAGGCTCTCGACGACTGAACACCGCTGCAGAGACAAAGGATCCAAGATGGCCGACCGCCGCATGGTCGGTAGTCGATCGACGGCCACCTAGGAGAGCCCTTAATTACCGATTGCAACAATGTTGCAATCGGTTAATTGGTGCCACACGACCTGTGAATGTGTGGTCTACCTGGGGAGTCCACATTCGTACGGCGAACGGCCAGGATAGTCGTGTTTTCGTCGTACAAACGCTTTGTATGCTGGCAGCATATGGCTGCCAGCAGGCGAACGGCCATAGGACAATACATATACATTTAACGTTACACAGTATACCTTCAGCCTACGGACAACCTGTAATGAATATAGTTCAGAAGTGGCTAGGTTTGCCACACCCCCTACATAGGGTCACTTGGCAGATATGGATTGACACCTATCCTTAGGATCCCTGATACACACTGACAGAGCAGAATAGGGACTGTTCCCCCTACATAGGGTCACTTGGCAGATATGGATTGACACTTATCCTAAGGATCCCTGATACACACTGACAGTGCAGAATAGGGACTGTTCCCCCTACATAGGGTCACTTGGCAGATATGGATTGACACCTGTCCTCAGAGACCCTGATACACACTGACACAGAGCAGAATAGGGATTGTTCCTCCTACATAGGGCCACTTGGCAGATATGGATTGACACCTATCCTCAGAGACCCTGATACACACTGACACAGTGCAGAATAGGGACTGTTCCCCCTACATAGGGTCACTTGGCAGATATGGATTGACACCTGTCCTCAGAGACCCTGATACACACTGACACAGAGCAGAATAGGGAATATTCACTAAATGCCAACCATTGTTATACAGGGGAATATTCAGTAAATAAGGATAAGGGGGGGTGGGGGCTACTGTCCTCCCCCCTGGCCCCCACCCCTGCGCTGTGGGTGGGAGCCATAAATCACAATGGGGGGGACCTACTGTCCTCCCACCTGCCCCCACCCATGAGCGGTGGGTGGGGGCCATAAAAATAATGAGGGGGGACCTACTGTATGATGTTGTATCGATCAGGTAGTCTAAGGGTTACGCCTTCTTCACAGTGACATACCAAACTCCCCGTTTAACGCACCGCAAACAACCGCAAACAGTGCATTTGCACAACCGCAAACTCCCCATTTTCACAAGGTTGGATACCAAGCTAGCCATGTCCGTTCCTTGTCCTCACTGATGTCATTGAAGGTCTCTTCCTCCACCCAGCCACGTACAACACCAAGGGTCCCTGAAAGTATGCTAATAAACTGAAAAAATAAAAAATCTCCCAAGAAGGAGATCTAAAATGGCATAGGAAAGGTTAGACAACTATAATAAAGTGATGAGAGGTAACACCCTAGGTGCAGTGTACGTGATCCAGGAGCTGACTTGCAAAAATGGCTAAAACTAGAGATAGTAAGATTATAAAAATTCCAATGTGCAAATAAATAATGAAAAATTGTGGTGGTGATATAATAGTGGTATAAATATAAATATATATATATATATATATATATATATATATATATATATATATATATATATATATAAATATGGTAGAAATACTTCAAAAAAGGAACACTGGGATAAAGTGCAACAAGAATGTATGGTGAGTATACCTTTAAGAACTGCTATAGGCAGAATTTGTGGAATAAGCACCAAATAATATACTTTTATAAAAAGATATAAACATAATACAGCAGAAGAAACAGTATGTGCAAAAAACTGTTTCCTGCAGTGCAATATAATGGTGATATCGCTGTAAAGTGCCACTAGAACAAATAATTGGAATAGTAAAAAACTGGGTGAAAGTAATAACCAGTTCATTCACAATATAAAATAAATATAGATAAAAAATATGTGTCAGGAATGGAGTCCAGAATGATTACCAGCACAGTGGATGAGGGTATTGGAAGTCAGCCTCAAGGGCCAGTCCGGATGGCTGTGGATGGTGTGAGCACTTTTCTCTTTCCAGCTGCCGGCTGCCGGTAAAGAAGGCGTGCATGTCAGACCTCGCTCAGGGAGGTGAGTGATGCAGAGCTCCCGGTCCGGGACTGTGAAGGCTTCGCTGTCAAGTTGTTACACCACTGGCTGGAACATAGATGGAATCGGTAACCTGCTTGTTCAGACTGACTACATCTCCCTTGATGCTTTGCCAGCAATATGGCTGTAAAAGCATTATGGGAGATGTAGTCCAAAACATCTGTAGAGCCGAAGGTTGCCTACCCCTGCATTAGGCATACCAGATCCTTTTGTTCTCATCTATAATAAAGTGATACCTACAAATCCTAGTGAACATAGGTGTATAATAGAGGGATAAAGGGAAAGCAGAGTAATGCTTCCTAATACCGTGGTTAGTACCCTTTGTTAAAGTAAATTGAGTAATGGCCAAAAGTCTTTATTTTATCATTTATTAATAACAAAGGGATACTATACTCATTCCCCTATAGTGGCTAATTGTGTAATAATGGTAATACTATTACCTATTATATAATATTGGCAGGGGCAAGGGAATTCCCTCTAAATAGATGGGTATAGGCAGAGAGTATGGAGACCGGAGTGATAAAGTGTCAATAAGGTGATATAAAGTTAAATGTATCACAGACACACAGCCACCCTTTCTCTTAGCTAGTTTCCAGAAATGCTGGATAAGTAGAAGGGCTATAAAGACTCAGAGAGATCTAAGAAGAATCCTCTAAACTAGCCCTAATCTCCTTAAACGCCTTCAAGGGTGTTCTAAGCTAAAGCTCAATCTAAACGTTTAGATGACTGCCTGATTTCCCATCACAGATGCTGGCTAGGAATAACACTGTGCAAGACAAAGAGTGGGTCTAAGTGCCCACAGTGCAGTAAAGTGTCCCTAGTGAAGTGAAAAAGAGAATAACGAGCTGGCGCCCAAGAGAATAACGAGCTGGCGCCCTATCAGGGGACGTGTATATGGCATTGATTTTAGGAACCGGGAGATGGAAAAAGATGCTTGGTCGGTCCTCCTACTTCAAATTTGGGGCACTGTACGTGCAATCTAATGTGCCACCAGATAGGAGTGGTGTGTTAAGTAGTACTATTCCTATCAGTTTAATCCCTGTTATGTGCCTTTTTTTTGTTTTTTTAAACATGCCTGAAAAATTAGGTATTGTTGCAGCCGCTGCTGTACCAGCGGCCATAATAATTGATGTTTGTTTCCCAGGCAGAAAGTGCCCTAAAACATTGCGGCTTGAACCCTAGTTGATGGCGAATAAGTCACGCAAGTCAACCGGCATTCAGAGCTAAAATACAGCAGCGTGTGGACCATTTTTAGCCCAAGGCAGCTCATCTCATCAGGCCTTTTTTAGTCAAATGTATCGCCCACCTTCAGTCCCTTCGGGATCCATCCCTCATTCATCTTAATAAAGGTGAGGTATCTAGACTTTTTCGACCTAGGCGACTTCTCTTCTCAGTGACAATACCTCCTGCTGCACTGAAGGTCCTTTCTGACAGGACACTTGAAGCGGGGCAGGCCAGAAGTTCTATCGCAAATTGGGATAGCTCAGGCCACAGGTCAAGCTTGCACACCCAGTAGTCAAGGGGTTCATCGCTCCTCAGAGTGTCGATATTTGCAGTTAAGGCGAGGTAGTCTGCTACCTGTCGGTTGAGTAATTGTCTAAGGGTGGATCCCGAACGGCTGTGGCAATGCGTAGGACTTAAAAAGCTCTGCATGTCCTCCATCAACAACACGTCTTTAAAGCGTCCTGTCTTGCCGGCGTGGTCGTGGGAGGAGGAGGATGACTTTCACCACACCCCGTTGTGCTGTGACATCACCCTTATACGCTGTGTAAAGCATACTTTTTAATTTATTTTGCAAATGCTGCATCCTTTCCGACTTATTGTAATTTGGTAACATTTCAGCCACTTTCTGCTTATACCGGGGGTCTAGTAGCATGGACACCCAGTACAGGTCGTTCTCCTTCAGCCTTTTTATACAAGGGTCCCTCAATAGGCACGATAGCATGAAAGACCCCATTTGCACAAGGTTGGATGCCGAGCTACTCATTTCCCGTTCCTCCTCCTCAGTGATATCAATGAAGGTATGTTCTTCCCCCCAGCCACGTACAACACCACGGGTACCAGATAGGGGACAACGAGCACCCTGGGATGCCTGTTGTGGTTGGTCTTCCTCCTCCTCCTCAAAGCCACATTCCTCCTCTGACTCTTCTTCCTCACAATCCTCTTCCAGCGTTGCCGCAGGTCCAGCAAGCGATGCTGATAAGGCTGTTTCTGGTGGTGATGGTGACCACAACTCTTCCTCTTTACGCTCATCTACGGCCTGATCCAGCACTCTTCGCAGGGCACGCTCCAGGAAGAAAACAAATGGTATGATGTTGCTGATGGTGCCTTCGGTGCGACTGACTAGGTTTGTCACCTCCTCAAAAGGACGCATGAGCCTACAGGCATTGCGCATGAGCGTCCAGTAATGTGGCAAAAAAATTCCCAGCTCCCCAGAGGCTGTCCTAGCACTCCGGTCATACAAATATTCATTAATGGCTTTTTCTTGTTGGAGCAGGCGGTCGAACGTTAGGAGTGTTGAATTCCAACGTGTAGGGCTGTCACAAATCAAGCGCCTCACTGGCATGTTGTTTCGCCGCTGGATATCTGCAAAGTGCGCCATGGCCGTGTAGGAACGCCTGAAATGGCCACACACCTTCCTGGCCTGCTTCAGGACGTCCTGTAAGCCTGTGTACTTATGCACAAAGAGTTGTATGATCAGATTACACACATGTGCCATGCACGGCACATGTGTCAACTTGCCCAACTGCAATGCCGCCCAAAAATGTGTTCCGTTGTCACAAACCACTTTGCCAATATCCAGTTGCTGCGGAGTCAGCCACTTTTCCACTTGTGCATTCAGGGCGGACAGGAGTCAAACCCAAGTCAAACCCAAGACGGCGTGACACTGCCGTATCCGGGATGTGGAATAGTACCTGGGGAGCTGGGGGGGTGCTGTTGATGTGGAGCAAGACACAGCAGCAGAAGAGGACTCAGCCGAGGAGGTTATGGAAGAGGATGGAGTAGGAGGAGTAGAGGAGGTGGCAGCAGGCCTGCCTGCAAGTCGTGGAGGTGTCACCAACTCCTCTGCAGAGCCACGCATTCCATGCTTGGCAGCCATCAGCAGGTTTACCCAATGCGCAGTGTAGGTAATATGCCTGCCCTGACCATGCTTTGCAGACCAGGTATCAGTGGTCAGATGGACCCTTGCCCCAACACTGTGTGCCAGACATGCACAATCGAGTACAGGTTGGGGATTGCCTTTTGTGAAATAAATTTTGTCCGGGTACCTTCCACTGCGGTGTCCCAATAGCTACAAATTTTTTGAACGCCTCAGACAAGCCAGCTGTCAGATGCTGGGCAAGGGGGTGACTTTCTGATATTGGCTTCCTACGCTCAAACATGTCCTTGACAGACACCTGACTGTGGGCAGATGAGCGGGAACTGCTCAAGGCGAGAGACGGAGTGTTGGATGGTTGAGAGGGGGCAAGGAGGACAGCAGTGGTTGACGTGGCTGAGGATGCTGGACCAGGAGGAGGATGGCAGCTTTGAGTTTGTGTGCTGCTTGTACTCATGTGTTGATCCCATAGGCGTTTGTGATGTGCGATCATGTGCCTACGCAAAGCAGTTGTACCTAGGTGGGTGTTGGACTTCCCACGACAAAAAAAAATGCCACACTTCTGAGCTCTGCAATGACGGCATTCTGCTGGTGGACACAGCATGCGTTGATTGGCGTGCTGTCGGGCTGACCCCGGGTGCCAATGCATGCTGTCTGACTGTGCCACTAGCTCCTTGCGATGACCTCCCCATGCTTCCAACTAGTCTCCTCCTCCTCTCTGTCTCCCCATCTGAACTTTCGCCCTGTTCTTCTTCTTGCCGAGCGGGCACCCACATGACATCCATGGACACAACGTCATCATCAACCGCTTCACTTGTATCTGACAACTCAGCAAAGGACCTGCATAAAAGGCTGAGCTGGGGCCGCCATTAAACAGACTGTTTTTACCCCTTCATGAAGTCTGGGCTCATGTTTGTGGGATTGGGAGCTATAATTCACAGGTATAAAACATAATTTAATATGAATAATATATTAAAGAATGGTAGGAATTAAGATTTATTTTTTGATTTCTGCATGACATTTTAACTGTGAAGTTTGCTTTTACTGCAATAAAACACATATATGTATTCAGCGATGTCTCACGTGTATAACAGTACCCCCTATGTACAGGTTTTATGGTGTTTTGGGAAGTTACAGAGTCAAATATAGCATGTTACATTTTTCACACTGAAATTCGCAAGATTGGTTATGTTGCCTTTGTGACCGTATGGTTGCCCAGGAATGAAAATTATGGCATAACATTTGCAATAGTAGACAAACCAAGGTATTGCAAATGGGGTATGTACGATCTTTTTTAGTAGCCACTTGGTCACAAACACTGGCCAAAGTTATTGTTAATATTTGATTGTGTGTGAAAAATGCAAAAAACTAATGCAAAACTAATGCAAAAAACTAATCTGAATGCCAATTTTGGCCAGTGTTTGTGACTAAGTGGCTACTAAGAAAGACTGGACATGCCCCTTTTGAAATACCTTGGATTGTCTACTATTGCAAATGGTATGCCATCATGGGGGTAATTCTCATTTCTGGGCTACCATACGGTCTCAAAGGCAACGTAACCAATCTGGCTAATTTCAATGTGAAAAAACTGAAATGCAAGACTTATATTGGACTCAGTAACTTTTGAAAACACCATTGTAGCAAACTCACCCCTTTAAGGGAGTTTGCCATGAGCTTTTGGAGGGGCCTGCTTACCGCCTCCTGCCCTGTGACTACAGCCCCTGTGATGTATTGCCCTTTAAGAACATATTGGGGCATAATAGATTTTTATTGTGCGGCTACTGGCCCATTTAGCACAGTGAATGGACTTTTATTGGACTGTGTATGCCCCTTTAAGAACCATCTGGGGACATATTGTGACTTTTGGGAACAATGCCCCTTTAAGACTTTGTCCCCAGAATGTTAAAATCCTTTGTTCATTGCTATTTTCCACTTGGTTCAGTAAATGGGGCTTACTGAATCAGGTACCACACAAACAGACCACCCAGAAGTGGAAGTGTGCCATCAATTTACCTCCCAGGCTGGGAGCCTGCTGTAGGTAAATTGCTGAACGCTGGGGGCCATCTTTGTTCATTCAATGCGGTCAGCGGTGTGTGTAGCCAAATCCATGGAACTAAAATCGGCTATACAGTTCCGCGAACACCGCTGAGCATTACCTTCTCCCACAATGATTTTGCAGCAGCAGAGACTAAGTCCCATTTCAGTGTGAAATTGACCGACCACATGGCCCAAATCTATGGAACTGTTTTGGGCAGGAAAATGTCGGTCGGCCATAAAGGGACCTCCAGCTAACTTTTAAACCCCTGGATGTAATTGGCTGAATTTTCACTATGTTTATAATTAAAGTGTGCTGAATAATAATATGTAATTTTTTTGAATATTGAATGTTAGTTTTAAAGTTATAGTACATGTGTAAAAACTTTATTTCTCTGCCAGTGATAATTACATTAACCCATTGTGTAAGGTAATTAAATCACAGGCAGAGGGGAGGATTTTGTCTGTAATTGCTGGGAGTGTCTGAGTGTATTGTACGTATTGATTGGTTGTTTTACAAAACCCTGTGGGCAGTACTATGTGTGCAAAATGTGCATAAAAGCAGTGTCTCATTAAAAGCTTCAGTTCTTCTTCACCCTCAATTTGAGTCCTGTCTCTTATTGGTGGAATCTGCTACAAGGAATTGCTATGCTCTGCATATTCCCTTGCTATAATCACTCCTAAACTCTTGCAAGAGCTTGTTCTTGGTTTGCGTTAGGAGCATCCTCCAACGAAGGTACACCCAGTCAGGGTGCCCATCGATCAGTTACAACCATAAAACCTGTACATGAGGGGTGCTGTTATACTCAGGAGACTTCGCTGAACACAAAAATTTGTGTTTCAAAACAGTAAAACGTATCACAACAATTATCTCGTCCGGGTAAGTGCCATTTGTGTGTAGAAAAATGTAACTTTCCCTGACGATATTACCGTTGTAATACATTTTACTGCTTTGAAACACTAATATTTGTGTTCAGCGAAGTAAAACAGTACCCCCCATGTACAGGTTTTATAGTGTCATAGAAAGTTACAGGGTTAAATACAGTGCTAGCAAATTAAATTCACTGGACTTTCGGCCTGGGTTGTCAGGCAGGTCCTGCAAATTGTAATTAATAAAATGACATAATTATGTAAAAATATTACATAAATATATACATAGAATTATTATATATATATATATATACACGTGTTTGTGCCTATATATAATCCGACCTCCAACACTCACCATCATTAAAAAATATAACTTGTAATACCTGGGTGCTTCCAGCGCCAAACATAAAGCAAATAGTGAACGGAGCACTCCTTAGGAAATTTTCAATCGTGTATTTAATAAGTAATCAATACACAATTGAAAATGTCCTAAGGAGTGCTCTGTTCACTATTTGCTTTATGTATATATATATATATATATATATATATATATATATATATATATATATATTTTTTTTTTTTTTTTTTTGTAATTATTTTTATTTATATATTTTATTTATATATAGGTATAGGTATAGGTAAACACAGGTTACTGGCTATGGGAGGCTAATGTATAATAAACACAGGTTACTGGCTATGGGAGGATAATGTATAATAAACACAGGTTACTGGCTATGGGGGATAATGTATAATAAACACAGGTTACTGGCTATGGGAGGATAATGTATAATAAACACAGGTTACTGGCTATGGGGGGATAATGTATAATAATCACAGGTTACTGGCTATGGGGGATAATGTATAATAAACACAGGTTACTGGCTATGGAGGATAATGTATAATAAACACAAACACAAAAAAAAAAGAATGCAGCTTCAGAATTAATCTAAATTGTATGCCGTCTAGGAGGTGAGAGGGTCTGCTGCTGATTGGCTGGAATGTGTCTGCTGACTGTGAGGTACAGGGTCAAAGTTTACTCAATGATGACGAATAGGGGGCGCACTGAACATCGCATATGTTCGCCGTCCGTGGCGAACAAGCTATGTTCGCCAGGAACTATTCGCCAGCGAACCGTTCGGGACATCACTAACTCTCAATAATGAAAGTATGGCATTTAGACTAGGAGTGCTGAACTGTGCCCATCAACAAAGGTATCAGACACAGTGGCGGCTTGTGAAGTTTTAACATGCTGGGGTGCCAGACTCCTCCCCCAGAATGTTACTCCTCCAACACAGAGAGCTGAGCATAATACAGAGATGTTCATACAATAAAACAAACTGGGCACAACCATGCAACAAACAGAGTAAAAAAAAAAGAGATATAATATGCAGAGCTGGGCACAATACAAAGATACATATACAATACACTGAGCTGGGTAGACTACAAAGACACCCACACAACAGGTAGAACTTAGTAAAATACAGATATACAACACACATAGGTGGGAACAATAGAAAGATACCTAAAAACGTGCCCACACAGCAAGGATCACTGTGATGGATTACACAGAGCAGCAATACAGAGTTCTCTATACAGTACATCTCTGTAAAATGATTCAGTTTTCTCTCTCTCTCTCTAGCCCTCTCTTAGATCTCCCTTACATCATCTAATCTTCAGTAGTGCTCCTGAAATCATAACTTTAGCTTTTTGTTAAATATTGTTGCTGTTATGAAACATGTTAGCTACCCCATTAGCTCTCATCACACTGGGTGCTCATGGTTAAAGCATCAAGATACTGATAGGCCCCAACTATTTCAGCTACTCCTGACTCACGATTAGCTCTCAGCACACAGTGTACACAAGATTAAAGCAACAGGATACTTAAAGACTTCGTATTACCTTTGCAGCACGCAATATAATTAGTCTGCAGTAGTAATTTGGAGCCAAAAAGTAGACGTAGCTGATGTGGTTAACAGAATTAACAATCATTACAGATTAAAACAGAATCAAATCTGAATCAATTCAGTCCTCTGAGTCACAGTCCCAGTCTAGTGTCTATAGCATGTCCCTGCAGTGTTAGCACGGTAAACATTGCCTTTTCAGAGAAAAAGCAGTGTTTACATTAGTGCCTAATAACACCTTGTCACGTATTCATCCTCACATAAAAATGTGGTTAATGGCATTTACTGTCCTGACAGGAAAAGTTGTGCCGAGCAACATTACCGTCCTGACAGGAAAAGATGTGCCACACAGCAATCATGCACATGGAAACACATGTAATTACTTTTGGGGTCAAAGGCCGGTCATGGCCAATCAAATCCACAGGAGGGTTTGTGCTGAGTAGCAATCATGAACATGGAAACCTGGTAATTGCCTTTGGGATCAAAGGCCAGTTACAGCCAATCAGATCCACAGGAGGAGTATTTAAATCCAGTTCTCCTCTTGCTCATTGCCCTGTCGTGGTTTCATGCCTATGGTTATCCGAGAGTGCGTTCCTGATCTTGATTTTCTGGTATTTGATTTTGGCTTTGTTTTGACTTCCCTGATATCTGGTATCCTTGACTTTTGGCTTTCCCTCATCGTTGTGTCTGATTCTGTGTTCCTGACCTCAGCAAGTATTTTGACTATTCTTGGATACGTTAAGTCCGGCCATTCTAAGGTCCGGTTATACGTTATCCTTAGTCCGAGGTGTGACACATTTCTGCGTGCTGGATCAACTTGTAATCCTGACACACTTGTAGTGGCAGTCACTCACACTGTCACTAGAGGTGCCTCCTAGCCCACTGGTGCACAATGTTAGGACTTGCATTCAGTGTCTCCACACTCTGCATGGAGGTGATGAATGTTCCCCATGAGTCAATGATGTCCCCTGTATAGGGAGGCCAATAGCATGCCTCCACACATGGGCAGCTGGCCTGCTGCCCAAATAGAAACTCAATAGAACATCCAGAAATGTCTTCTTAAAGGACACTACGCATGTGCAAAACCTGCTGAAAGAGAGCAGATTTCAAAGCAGCCCCATTTTTGACATGCCTAGATGCTCTCAAGTAAGCTTCACCAATTAGCTACCAATGAAAGTTAAATATACACATTTTTTCCCCCATATTTTGGCTTACCAACCTCGCTTCCAAAAAAAAGTATCTTAGTGATTCTACACTACTGCAAATATATTTTTTCCTCACAAAAGCTGGTGGGCCACTCCCCCAAGTGTCCCTATGGACGAACCTCCATTGGTAAGACAATTACAGGAGTTGTCCTGCATTAGGCATTCTATGGAAAATGTGAATATAAATATTTACCTTGTTTTCTAAGCACACCAAGCACAGTTTGTTTTTTTAAGATTTTGGAGATGTGTTGAATTTGTACATGCATAGCAGATAAAGAAAAAAAAAATATACATTTGTATACAGTCACAAGTGTTTACATTACAGTTCTTAAACAACCAATCAACTCTGAAAGCAAAAGGACAGTACAGTTACAGTTGAGATGCTGTGCATTACAAAACTGCAGCTCAGTAGCAGAATTACAAATGCAGCCTTTGTACAGTATTTTTTGGAAAAGAATATCTGTCTGACTTTTTTTTCTTATAACATTTAGATTTTTATTTCCCTTTGGCACATAGATATGTTCAAAAATGCTCATGACTTCATTTCTCGAATACAATATTTTACATAAATTTTATTGAAAAATGTAAAGAAACTTGGCCTGCCTTTTTCAAAATGATTAATATTTTATTTTTAAGAAAAGCAAATTAAAGAAAAAATCTCCAACCTAAGGTCAACAGTGCCTTTTTAAGAGAACTATCTTATTCTATTCTGTTCCATGCACTGTCTGTTTCAGAATATTAATGGGGGGAAAAGTGACAAGGATGACTTAGACGTACATGTCAGCAGAAGGGGTCAGCTCTTGGCAGTCGGATATTAATTCACATCTATTAATGAAATTTATCCTCCTTACTGTCTACTATTTTTTTTTTAATAAAAAGGTCTTTTTTGAGTGAACATCATGGACTTTTCACAAGAGCTCGAAAGGGCCACAGGGGCAGGCCGAGGTAAGAGGCTGACAATCTTCAGGTGATTAAGGAGACTCAAAGGCTAGGTAGACCTACAAAATGAATAACTATGGACCCAGAATCATGCCATAAGGCTCAATGGCTTGTGATTTGCAAGTTGATAAGACAAGAAGATTAATAATGCTGCATTATAATGGCCGCTCCCCCTCAGCTTGGGAGATGGTAATGATCTGATATTGCTGTAGGAGAAGTTCACTCTGCTGCAAAAAGGAGGGTGCAAATTCACTCATCCCAATTGGCCCCGAGGATATAGAGATTTTGAAAAATGGGAATGCAGTTACAATTTTAATTAGATATAAAGTTTTTAATAATTTTGCTGAAATGAGGACTTCAAAGAACATATTTTGCAACATTCAGGCCCATAACTCCTGAGTGACAGTTTTGGTTAATTTGCAAGTTTTCAGATCAAACTTTGCCCCTGGCTCCATGCTGAGGGTAAAGTAAAATGTCATTTTCCTTTTTTTACTGATCTCAAGCATCTTATTTAGGCAGGTGTGTTGAATCTTCTGACTCTGTAAATGATCACCGAACAAAACTACTCATTAAAATATATGCTTAGGAATTAAGTGCAGTAAAATAAAAATGTCTTGTAATAAAGGAAATCAAGCAACAAATAAAATTATAGCAAGGTGGAACACACATTTTAAAATGAGTAAGAGGTTAATATTGTATGCAGAGGGAGATTAAATATTAGTATATGAATATTCTGTCTTTGCATGTTATCATCCCGGAACATTTTATTAATCAGATGATTAAATCATGCTTGTCTAATGAAAATATAATGACGTGCCCCTAAAGATCGATAGACAGAAATGTTTAGGGCTTTGCTATGAAAAAAATACATTTACATGTTAAGAGAACTGGTTCATAAAACTGTATATTTAGAATTATTTAACTGGCAGCGTAGTATGTTTATACATATAATCATCACGCCTGTACTGGTTTGAATCAAGCCTTTAGGGGCACTGCTACATACCCATCTGGTTCTCAAAAGGTTAATGCTATTTCACAGAATGAGAAATGGTCTTTCTGTGTCTAAGAAGCAAATAATTATTTTTAAATATTGCAGTTAAAACATTTATGTAGAAAATTATGCTATTTTTTCCCATAACGTCTCTTAATTTAACTGACTATTTCAGTTATAATTGTATCTTATACAGAAAACATAAGAAATACAATTAAGTAATAACAGGCATACACTGCAACGTAGTTAATTATAAATAATGCTTTAAAAAAAGTTACTTAAATAATTTGCTTATTCAGAAAATCTTTCTGTCTAATTTGTGATTGCTATTTGACTCAAACTTTGAAGCTCATTTAAACCTGCATCTGGAACGCCATGCAATATGTTTTATTTACATCGTATTATTTAGCATGTTTTGTAATCCGTCGTAAACAAACTGTAAAATATATATTTATTTTATTCGGAAAATACGCACAAACAAAATGCACATCTATGGGTTAAATCCATTCAAACGTTATTTACAGTTTACAAAAATATATAGTGGGTATCACACGTCTGCACCCCTCAATTGCAACTGCAGCTGTTGTTAATATAAAGACTAAACCCAAGACGAATCACCACAAATTGTTGTGTAAGATTTCTTAAGTGATTCTGATTAATATCAGCTGCTCGTTTTGGATTGCCTAGGCGGTTTGTGGTTGTATGCTGTGAATATCGCTCTGTTCCTCAATAACTTAATAAAAGAGGTTTGGGAACTGTTTGTTGAAATGTACAGATTAAGAAAGGATATAAGAATTCTGAAGATCTTATATGTAACATTTTATAATCTGAAGCCTTCTTCAAGGAGTAATGAAAAGACAGCAACTTCTGCCACCAATTAATTAAATATTATAGATTTATATAAATTAAATATTAATGCTTTACAGTAATACTAAATGGTTTTTGTAATGAAGTATAATAACCACAAGAGGAAAGGTTTTAGAAAGGATCATCCAGACCAAAGTCAATTAGAATCGTGCATCCCTTTGCTTGGGACTATAGATTTGAATTTGAATTTCTTCTCCTGAAGTGATGTCACACTGATCGTTTATATTCAATGAAATTGCCAGGTTTCGTTACAGATTAAAGGAAAAAAAAATATTATTTTCATTGAACAAAAAAATATAGAGCACGTAATTACTTGAAACCAGTTTTGGCTGGCGAATTTCAAAAGTGCTGGAGAGCTAGATAGTGGGGACACTTTTGACACCTTTAAAGGCATCGGAAAATACCCCCAAAAAATAAACAAATAAAATGCACCCCCGCACTTGCAAACAAAAGCTCAGCCTGAATGTTTTGCCATCTAACACTCCCTGTGTTGGATACACAGTTATGTCAGCTCAACTACAGACTCTGTCAATGGCCAAAATGCATACGCACAGTGAGCAATTACAGATATACTAAAAACACTACGACACACATACTAGACTTGCATTTGGTTTTAAATAAATAGCGATTCATCTGAATTCTGCCACTTTGAAATGCCATATGGGCATATCATGAAAGAAATTAAACGGGCAATGGATGGCCATTATATTTGTTTCATGATTTTGAGTTTTATTTGTGGCAACAGAATACAATGGAGGGAATGGAGGAGAAAGAAAATCCCATTTGAAACATTAAAATGTAAAAAATAATAATCAATAAGTATAAAATCATATTAGTATCATGGAGGTTTAACATCAAGTATGGCCCCACCCAGCAACTGCTCACTGTAATAAAATCTAGTGACTGGACAGCTATTACTGCCAACTCAAAAACAAAATATGCGGTGAGAATGTCACTGATCTGCTCATGTCATTGTCCAAGGGTGGTATTTTACACCCAGTCTATACAATCTATAGACTAGGTGTAGATATCAGCACTATCTACATCCAGTCTATAGATTGTATGACAGTAAGTAGTCAGAGATCTTTGGTTTCTCCAAATGAAACATGGAGCAATACATGAAACAATTGCATGGACGAAATTCATCCATACCGAAATGTTGCATGACGGATTAAGGTTTTGCCATTCACAAGTCTAATACATGCATAAACCTTGCATGTCCCCTGAAGAACAAGAACTATCAACACCCTTATTTCCCTATGTGTTCACAACAATAATAATATTATTAATTATATATCTGCACAGACATTTGGAGAAGATGCGTCCCCCATTCTCTCTTTTCCACTATGGCCTCTGACACAGAGGAGTCTAAAAGACGATCATGCTGTCTACTGAAATAAAGAAGACGGGCGTGATCCTTGGCTGAAAAGCTTCAGGAGCACCAAAAGAGATAGTTCTGCAGAAGTTGTTCTGCTTTAAATAATAGTCTAAAATTCTTGCGGGTGACATTGAAAACATGACCCCAAAGGAAAATAAATCAACAAATAAAACTAAGTATACCATAACCACTATATACACTGGGGTGGGTCTAGACCACAGTATGTGCTTAGTTGTATAAAGTGAACCTGATGCCTCAAAGGAACAACTCTGCTACCTGAAAAGTGTTGTGTACAAAAGAGACACAGTCAAGTAGCAGCTGGATATGTCCCAGGTATCAGACAGTAGAATAAAGCAAAAAACTCTAAAGCTAACTCTAAAGCTAAAAGCTATGTTGCAACAAAATGTCTTATGACTGAGCAAGAGATACTAAATAACCCTTTAGTCTACTAGAGAGAATATGTATCAGCCAGAGTGTGAGGTTACAGACTTTTAAAGACCACTTGTATGTTGAGAGCCCCTAGTGTGTAGGGAGCTATAGATATACTGTTCGAAAAGAGAAAAGACTCTGTGCTAGATACTAGTGGACTAGTGGTATATGGAGATCTGAGTCTAGACTAAGTTGCAATAGGTTAGACTACAAATAGTCTGCTGAAAACATATAGAGCTCTCCCTGGTATAGAAGGAGCTGCTGGTTGTGTGCTGAAAAGTAAAACCAGATTCTATACTGAACACTGTCTGGAAATAGTCTGCTGAAATCTTATAAACCCCCCCTCCTTGGTATTGAAGGAGCTGCTGGTTGTATGCTGAAAAATAAAATGAGATTCTATACTGTACACTTGTCAACTAAGGTGGCTAGCACTAATATCAGATAGGCTAGCTACTTGACCCACTCCCCTACCACAGTGATCACATCAGTCCGTGGTGGTTTAAAATAAAGAAGAGAGATTACGACCTAACGTCCGTTTCGGTGCTAATAGAGCGCCTTTGTCAAAGGTGAACCGGGTAGTGACCGTCACTTAATTTAAATACCCAGACCGGCAGGTCCGGCAGCCAATCCTGGCGCTGGGCGTGTTTGCCTTTTCGCGCCAAGAATCAGAATAGCTTATGGCCAATCCCTCGTCTATGAGTCCGCCCACGTGGGTATGAGTGGGGCGGGCAACAAAGACGCTGAGGGGATGTCAGTCATCGGCCGGCTCCAGTGTGCTGGGAGGAGACTCCTCCCCTGTGTACATAATTACCATATGACTCGCTTTTCTCGTCGCAAGATATCCTGCGTGAAATCGCAATGTACACAGAGACGAGAAACCCGTCTCTGAAGGATTAGATGTCTATGAGAGCAATAGAATGGTTGTCATAGATGTGAAATGTATCACTATGAACCCCTAGTGATCTGAAATGCTGGACAACATGTCCAGATGGTTATAAGATCCTAATTATTGGGTCTCCACAGTGAATAAAGTGTATAGTAACCCCTTCCGTGAGCTTGAACGTAATTAGGCTCCCATAATCATCTTAGACATGAAAGGAGGGGTGTTCAATTACGAAGTGCACAAAATGGGGTGTAAAATATACTGTAAGGTGGACAGTGTCCAATACTGCAGAGACTTCCATCGAAAAAAGGGTGAGGGGGGGGTCAAAATTTTTTTCTGTGTGCCCCTATTGTGTACACGATAAAGCGTGTTCAATTAAAGGGACATGTTTATGCTACACACATATTTGGCCAGATATTGGTCCATATGGGATGGATATCAGACAGTGTATGCAGCAAAGTCGGACAGGTGCCTGGTTAAACACGTGCTCGGTGTGCACAGAGTAATATTTGTTAGAAGAAAGACATAAATACATAAATAAAGGAATGAACAACACATATCTATATACATATTTACAGTGGTAAGTCATCATGATTCGATGAAGGGAGTGAAGGTGAAACCCTCATTTAGACCCTTGGGGGCTAATGTATCGAATTTGTAAATCCAGTAGCACTCCCTTCTTTTAAGCATCTGGTCTAGATCTCCACCGCTTTTTCCCAGCTGAATTTTTTCTATTCCCGCAAACTTGATACAATTTGGGGTGTCTATATGATTGGTTCAGACTATAGCAGACTATTTCCAGACAGTGTTCAGTATAGAATCTGGTTTTACTTTTCAGCACACAACCAGCAGCTCCTTCTATACCAGGGAGAGCCCTATATGTTTTCAGCAGACTATTTCTAGTCTAACCTATTGCAACTTAGTCTAGACTCAGACTCTCCATATACCACTAGTCCACTAGTATCTAGCACAGAGTCTTTTCTCTTTTCGAACAGTATATCTATAGCTCCCTACACACTGCAGGTGCCTGCCTGCCAGCTTCTGTGTGAGGTTCACATTGGATACTGTGCCTACTTGCCCAGTGCCACCACTCATATCTGTTTTAACAATAGCTTAAGCTTTAGATTTAAAAGAAATAATTTGTTTTCACTGTAATAGAAGAGCAGTTGCCTGCCTGCCAGCTTCTGTGTCAGGTTGGATGCCTTGCCCATTTGCACAGTCAGTGCCACCACTCATATCTGTTTTAACAATAGGTTAAGCTTTAGATTTTAAAGGAATACCGTATTTATCGGCGTATAACACACACCGGCGTATAACACGCACCTCATTTTTAGAAAGAAATTCCAGGAAATTTCCCCCCTCCCATAGTATTCCCCCCCCCTCATCCCATAGTATTCCCCCCTCATCCCATAGTGTTCCCCTCCCATAGTATTCTCCCCCCCTCCCCTCCCATAGTATTCTTCTCCCCTCTCCCCTCCCCTCCCATAGTGTTCTCCCCTCTCCCCTCCCCTCCCCTCTCCCCTCCCCTCCCATAGTGTTCTCCCCTCTCCCCTCCCATAGTGTTCTCCCCTCTCCCCTCCCCTCCCATAGAGTTCTCCCCTCTCCCCTCCCCTCCCATAGTATTCTCCCCTCTCCCCTCCCCTCCCATAGAGTTCTCCCCTCTCTCCTCCCCTCCCATAGTATTCTCCCCTCTCCCCTCCCCTCCCATAGTATTCTCCCCTCTCCCCTCCCCTCCCATAGTATTCTCCCCTCTCCCCTCCCCTCCCATAGTATTCTCCCCTCTCCCCTCCCCTCCCATAGTATTCTCCCCTCTCCCCTCCCCTCCCATAGTATTCTCCCCTCTCCCCTCCCCTCCCATAGTATTCTCCCCCCCTCCCCTCCCATAGTATTCTCCCCTCTCCCCTCCCCTCCCATAGTATTCTCCCCTCTCCCCTCCCCTCCCATAGTATTCTCCCCTCTCCCCTCCCCTCCCATAGTATTCTCCCCCCCTCCCCTCCCATAGTATTCTCCCCCCCTCCCCTCCCATAGTATTCTCCCCCCCTCCCCTCCCATAGTATTCTCCCCCCTTCCCCTCCCATAGTATTCTCCCCCCTTCCCCTCCCCTAGTATTCTCCCCCCATAGTGTACTTCCCCCCCCTCCCCTCCCCCCATAGTGTACTTCCCCCCCCTCCCCTCCCCCCATAGTGTACTTCCCCCCCTCCCCTCCCCCATAGTGTACTTCCCCCCTCCCCTCCCCCATAGTGTACTTCCCCCCCTCCCCTCCCCCATAGTGTACTTCCCCCCCTCCCCTCCCCCATAGTGTACTCCCCCCCCTCCCCTCCCCCCTAGTGTACTTCCCCCCCTCCCCTCCCCCCATAGTGTACTTCCCCCCCCCTCCCCTCCCCCATAGTGTACTTCCCCCCCCTCCCCTCCCCCATAGTGTACTTCCCCCCCCCTCCCCTCCCCCATAGTGTACTTCCCCTCCCCTCCCCTCCCCCATAGTGTACTTCCCCCCCCTCCCCTCCCCCATAGTGTACTTCCCCCCCCTCCCCTCCCCCATAGTGTACTTCCCCCCCTCCCCTCCCCCCATAGTGTACTTCCCCCCCTCCCCTCCCCCCATAGTGTACTTCCCCCCCTCCCCTCCCCCCATAGTGTACTTCCCCCCCTCCCCTCCCCCATAGTGTACTTCCCCCCCCTCCCCTCCCCCATAGTGTACTTCCCCCCCCCCTCCCCTCCCCCATAGTGTACTTCCCCCCCCCTCCCCCATAGTGTACTTCCCCCCCCCTCCCCCATAGTGTACTTCCCCCCCCCTCCCCCATAGTGTACTTCCCCCCTCCCCTCCCCCCACCCCATAGTGTACTTCCCCCCCACTCCCCTCCCCCCATAGTGTACTCCCCCCCCCCTCCCCTCCCATAGTGTACTTCCCCTCCCATAATTACTTACCTGTCCTGAAGCGTGGGCCGGCTTCACAGCTTGCACCGCGGTACAGGAACTTTAATTTCATGTTCCGGTTTCCGGTGGGACTGAAAGGAAGTGTGCACACCACTCATATCTGTTTTAACAATAGGTTAAGCTTTAGATTTTAAAGGAATACCGTATTTATCGGCGTATAACACGCACCGGCGTATAACACGCACCTCATTTTTAGAAAGAAATTCCAGGAAATTTCCCCCCTCCCATAGTATTCCCCCCCCCCCCTCATCCCATAGTATTCCCCCCTCATCCCATAGCGTTCCCCTCCCATAGTATTCTCCCCCCCTCCCCTCCCCTCCCATAGTATTCTTCTCCCCTCTCCCCTCCCCTCCCATAGTGTTCTCCCCTCTCCCCTCCCCCCTCCCCTCCCATAGTATTCTCCCCCCCTCCCCTCCCATAGTGTTCTCCCCTCTCCCCTCCCCTCCCATAGTGTTCTCCCCTCTCCCCTCCCCTCCCATAGTGTTCTCCCCTCTCCCCTCCCCTCCCATAGTGTTCTCCCCTCTCCCCTCCCCTCCCATAGTATTCTCCCCTCTCCCCTCCCCTAGTATTCTCCCCCCTCCCCTCCCCTCCCATAGTATTCTCCCCCCCTCCCCTCCCATAGTATTCTCCCCCCCTCCCCTCCCATAGTATTCTCCCCCCTCCCCTCCCCTCGTGTTCTCCCCCCCTCCCCTCCCCTCCCATAGTGTTCTCCCCTCTCCCCTCCCCTCCCATTATGTTCTCCCCTCTCCCCTCCCCTCCCATAGTGTTCTCCCCTCTCCTCCCATAGTATTCTCCCCTCTCCCCTCCCCTAGTATTCTCCCCCCTCCCCTCCCCTCCCATAGTATTCTCCCCCCCCTCCCCTCCCATAGTATTCTCCCCCCCCTCCCCTCCCATAGTATTCTCCCCCCTCCCCTCCCAAAGTGTTCTCCCCTCTCCCCTCCCCTCCCATAGTGTTCTCCCCCCTCCCCTCCCATAGTATTCTCCCCTCTCCCCTCCCATAGTATTCTCCCCCCCTCCCCTCCCATAGTATTCTCCCCCCCTCCCCTCCCATAGTATTCTCCCCCCCTCCCCTCCCATAGTATTCTCCCCCCCTCCCCTCCCATAGTATTCTCCCCCCTCCCCTCCCATAGTATTCTCCCCCCCCTCCCCTCCCATAGTATTCTCCCCCCCCTCCCCTCCCATAGTATTCTCCCCCCCCTCCCCTCCCATAGTATTCTCCCCCCCCTCCCCTCCCATAGTATTCTCCCCCCCCTCCCCTCCCATAGTATTCTCCCCCCCCTCCCCTCCCATAGTATTCTCCCCCCCCTCCCCTCCCATAGTATTCTCCCCCCCCTCCCCTCCCATAGTATTCTCCCCCCCCTCCCCTCCCATAGTATTCTCCCCCCCCTCCCCTCCCATAGTATTCTCCCCCCCCTCCCCTCCCATAGTATTCTCCCCCCTCCCCTCCCATAGTATTCTCCCCCCCCTCCCCTCCCATAGTATTCTCCCCCCCTCCCCTCCCATAGTATTCTCCCCCCCCTCCCCTCCCATAGTATTCTCCCCCCCCTCCCCTCCCATAGTATTCTCCCCCCCCTCCCCTCCCATAGTATTCTCCCCCCCCTCCCCTCCCATAGTATTCTCCCCCCCCTCCCCTCCCATAGTATTCTCCCCCCCCTCCCCTCCCATAGTATTCTCCCCCCCTCCCCTCCCATAGTATTCTCCCCCCCTCCCCTCCCCTAGTATTCTCCCCCCATAGTGTACTTCCCCCCCTCCCCTCCCCTCCCCCCATAGTGTACTTCCCCCCCTCCCCTCCCTCCATAGTGTACTTCCCCCCCCTCCCCTCCCTCCATAGTGTACTTCCCCCCCCTCCCCTCCCCCCATAGTGTACTTCCCCCCCTCCCCTCCCCCCATAGTGTACTTCCCCCCCCTCCCCTCCCCCCATAGTGTTCTTCCCCCCCTCCCCTCCCCCCATAGTGTACTTCCCCCCCCTCCCCTCCCCCCATAGTGTACTTCCCCCCCCTCCCCTCCCCCCATAGTGTTCTTCCCCCCCTCCCCTCCCCTCCCCCCATAGTGTACTTCCCCCCCCTCCCCTCCCCCCATAGTGTACTTCCCCCCTCCCCTCCCTCCATAGTGTACTTCCCCCCCCTCCCCTCCCCCCATAGTGTACTTCCCCCCCCTCCCCTCCCCTCCCCCCATAGTGTACTTCCCCCCCCTCCCCTCCCCTCCCCCCATAGTGTACTTCCCCCCCTCCCCTCCCCCCATAGTGTACTTCCCCCCCTCCCCTCCCCCCATAGTGTACTTCCCCCCCTCCCCTCCCTCCATAGTGTACTTCCCCCCCCCTCCCCTCCCTCCATAGTGTACTTCCCCCCCCCTCCCCTCCCTCCATAGTGTACTTCCCCCCCCTCCCCTCCCCCCATAGTGTACTTCCCCCCCCTCCCCTCCCCCCATAGTGTTCTTCCCCCCCTCCCCTCCCCTCCCCCCATAGTGTACTTCCCCCCCCTCCCCTCCCCCCATAGTGTACTTCCCCCCTCCCCTCCCTCCATAGTGTACTTCCCCCCCTCCCCTCCCCCCATAGTGTACTTCCCCCCCCTCCCCTCCCCTCCCCCCATAGTGTACTTCCCCCCCCTCCCCTCCCCTCCCCTCCCCCCATAGTGTACTTCCCCCCCCTCCCCTCCCCCCATAGTGTACTTCCCCCCCCTCCCCTCCCCCCATAGTGTACTTCCCCCCCCTCCCCTCCCCCCATAGTGTACTTCCCCCCCCTCCCCTCCCCCCATAGTGTACTTCCCCCCCCTCCCCTCCCCCCATAGTGTACTTCCCCCCCCTCCCCTCCCCCCATAGTGTACTTCCCCCCTCCCCTCCCCCCATAGTGTACTTCCCCCCCTCCCCTCCCCCCATAGTGTACTTCCCCCCCCTCCCCTCCCCCCATAGTGTACTTCCCCCCCTCCCCTCCCCCCATAGTGTACTTCCCCCCCTCCCCTCCCCCCATAGTGTACTTCCCCCCCTCCCCTCCCCCCATAGTGTACTTCCCCCCCCCCCATAGTGTACTTCCCCCCCCCTCCCCTCCCCCCTCCCCTCCCCCCATAGTGTACTTCCCCCCCCCTCCCCTCCCCCCTCCCCTCCCCCCATAGTGTACTTCCCCCCCCCCTCCCCTCCCCCCTCCCCTCCCCCCATAGTGTACTTCCCCCCCCTCCCCTCCCCCCATAGTGTACTTCCCCCCCCTCCCCTCCCCCCATAGTGTACTTCCCCCCCCCCCCTCCCCTCCCATAGTGTACTTCCCCCCCCCCTCCCCTCCCATAGTGTACTTCCCCCCCCCCCTCCCCTCCCATAGTGTACTTCCCCCCCCCCTCCCCTCCCATAGTGTACTTCCCCCCCCCCTCCCCTCCCATAGTGTACTTCCCCCCCCCCTCCCCTCCCATAGTGTACTTCCCCCCCCCCCTCCCCTCCCATAGTGTACTTCCCCCCCCCCCTCCCCTCCCATAGTGTACTTCCCCCCCCCCCCCTCCCCTCCCATAGTGTACTTCCCCCCCCCCCTCCCCTCCCATAGTGTACTTCCCCCCCCCCCCTCCCCTCCCATAGTGTACTTCCCCCCCCCCCCTCCCCTCCCATAGTGTACTTCCCCCCCCCCCTCCCCTCCCATAGTGTACTTCCCCCCCCCCCCTCCCCTCCCATAGTGTACTTCCCCCCCCCCCCTCCCCTCCCATAGTGTACTTCCCCCCCCCCCTCCCCTCCCATAGTGTACTTCCTTCCCCCCCCCCCCCTCCCCTCCCATAGTGTACTTCCCCTCCCATAATTACTTACCTGTCCTGAAGCGTGGGCCGGCTTCACAGCTTGCACCGCGGTACAGGAACTTTAATTTCATGTTCCGGTTTCCGGTGGGACTGAAAGGAAGTGTGCACACTATTGTGCACACTTCCTTTCAGTCCCGCCGGAAACCGGAACATGAAATTAAAGTTCCTGTACCGCGTTGCAAGCTGTGAAGCCGGCCCACGCTTCAGGACAGGTAAGTAATTATGGGATATCGGCGTATAACACGCACCCACGATTTTCCCCCTATTTTCAGGGGGAAAAAGTGCGTGTTATACGCCGATAAATACTGTAATTTTTTTTCACTGTAATAGAAGAGCAGTTGCCTGCCTGCCAGCTTCTGTGTCAGGTTGGATGCCTTGCCCATTTGCACAGTCAGTGCCACCACTCATATCTGTTTTAACAATAGGTTAAGCTTTAGATTTAAAAGAAATAATTAGTTTTCACTGTAATAGAAGAGCAGTTGCCTGCCTGCCAGCTTCTGTGTCAGGTTGGATGCCTTGCCCATTTGCACAGTCAGTGCCACCACTCATATCTGTTTTTACAATAGGTTAAGCTTTAGATTTAAAAGAAATAATTTTTTTTCACTGTAATAGAAGAGCAGTTAGTTGTCTGCAAGCATCTGGGTGTCAGGCCTACTTCAGCGTGTGCTCTGCAGACCTGTGCCAGCGTGCTTTGACAGTTGCCAATCATATCTGGTGTCTCTTTAGCGTGCTTTTACAAAGAAAAAAGGTTTCCAGTGTAAGCTAATAGCAGCCAGTCAGTGTCCTTCAAGCGGCTCTGTCAGGCCTTCCTTCAGCGTGTGCCCTGCACAACACTGCCAGCGTGCTTTGACAGTTGCCAATCATATCTGGTGTCTCTTTAGCGTGCTTTTACAAAGAAAAAAGGTTTCCAGTGTAAGCTAATAGCAGCCAGTCAGTGTCCTTCAAGCAGCTCTGTCAGGCCTTCCTTCAGCGTGTGCCCTGCACAACCCTGCCAGCGTACTTTGACAGTTGCCACTCATATCTGGTGTCTCTATAGCGTGCTTTTACAACCAAAATTTTGTTTCCACTGTAATAGAAGAGCAGTTGCCTGTCTGCCAGCTTCTGTGTGAGGTTCACAGTGGATACTGTGCCCTCTTGCCCAGTGCCACCACTCATATCTGTTTTTACAATAGCTTAAGCTTTAGATTTAAAATAAATATTTTTTTTCACTGTAATAGAAGAGCAGTTAGTTGTCTGCAAGCGTCAGGGTGTCAGGCCTACTTCAGCGTGTGCTCTGCAGACCTGTGCCAGCGTGCTTTGACAGTTGCCAATCATATTTGGTGTCTCTTTAGCGTGCTTTTACAAAGAAAAAAGGTTTCTAGTGTAAGCTAATAGCAGCCAGTCAGTGTCCTTCAAGCGGCTCTGTCAGTCCTTCCTTCAGCGTGTGCTCTCCAGAACTGTTCCAGTGCACATTGCCAATCATATCTGGTGTCTCTATAGCGTGCTTTTAAAACCATCAATTTTTCTGCAACAATACCAAATTTTTCAGGCATGTATACATGCCTAATTTTTAGGCCCACTGGTGCAGCACTGTGGCTTCAAAAACCAAACCAAAGAAAAATCCTCCAAGATGGCACCAATATACCAGTGGTCTAAGCATCTTCCCACCTTGGCCTAAAAAGGGGAGGTGATTCAACAATTAAAAATCTCTGCCATTTACACGTCCACTGATAGGAGACGCGGAAGGTATTAAACTGATATGAACAATACTAAACTCACCACTCCTATCTGGTGGCACATTAGCTTGCCCGCGCAGTGCCCCAAATTTCAAGTAAGAGGACCGACCAAGCATCTTCTTCCATCTCCCTGTTACATAAATCAAATGCCATATCCAGAGAAATTGTAGAGAATATCCAGGATAGTTTTACAGGGCCAAATCATGTCACCTGTTGAAAGAGGTGACCTTGCTCGGGTCCCAGGTGTGCGGTTCCTAAAATGGCTGCCATATACATGTCTACTGATAGGAGACGCGGAAGGTATTAAACTGATATGAACATTTACTAAACTCACCACTCCGAGTGCTGTTATTTATTTAATTTTTTGTGGTGAGGCTTTACAGGACAGAGTGCTTCTCCACGGGACATGTTAACTCACGGGCAGCTGGCTCATCAAGGAACCAGAGCAGCTTGAACGAGGTGACCTTGCTCGGGTCCCAGGTGTGCGGTTCCTAAAATGGCTGCCATATACACATCCACTGATAGGAGACGCGGAAGGTATTAAACTGATATGAACAATACTCCACTCCTATCAGTAGGTCCGTCCCATTGTGATTTATGCCCCCCACCCACCGCGCAGGGATGGGGGCCGGGGGGGAGGAAAGTAGGCCCCCCCATTGTGATTTATGGCCCCCACCCACCGCGCAGGGGTTGGGGAGGACAGTAGCTCCCCCCAGTGTGTATCATGGGCTTTGAGGACAGGTGTCAATCCATACCTGCCAAGTGACCCTATGTAGGGGTAACAGTCCCTATTCTGCTCTGTGTCAGTGTGTATCAGGGGTTTTGAGGACAGGTGTCAATCCATATCTGCCAAGTGAACCTATGTAGGGGGAACAGTCCCTATTCTGCTCTGTGTCAGTGTGTATCAGGGATTTGACTATCTTTATTCAGATTCAAAAATTAAAATTCCAGGAAAAATTTAACAAACATTTACAAGAACATGTTATGCACATCATAGAAACAACGTGAACCTCTTTAAAGCCACAAACTTAAGACAAAAAATACGTACACACAATGTGTAAGGGTTTGAAAGAATATTCTGAATCCTTACATGTTTACTTTATTGTTTGTTTGATTTTTGTGAACCATATATAATCTACGAGCAGCGTGAAAACTATAAAAACTCAAGTGGCCATGCTGATCAAATTAAATAGTATGCTTTACACAGCGTACAAGGGTGATGTCACAGCACAACGGGAATCTAACAGGGGAAGAGGTGAAAGTCATCCTCCCCCTCCCACGACCCCGCCATATATGCCAAGTGACCCTATGTAGGGGTAACAGTCTCTATTCTGCTCTGTGTCAGTGTGTATCATGGTCTCTGAGGACGGGGAACAGTCTCTATTCTGCTCTGTGTCAGTGTGTATCAGGGGCTTTGAGGACAGGTGTCAATGTTAGGTGATTTCTGCCCTTTATGGATTAAAAGCAGACTCTGCATCAACTGTGTAATTTTCCATGGGAGTTTTGCCATGGATCCCCCTCCGGCATGCCACAGTCCAGGTGTTAGTCCCCTTGAAACAACTTTTCCATCACTTTTGTGGCCAGAAAGAGTCCCTGTTGGTTTTAAAATTCGCCTGCCCATTGAAGTCAATGGCGGTTCGCGAACATTTGAGGAAGTTCGCCGTTCGCGAACCGAAAATTTTGGGTTCGCGACAACACTAGTCTGTAACCTCACACTCTGGCTGATACATATTCTCTCTAGTAGACTAAAGGGTTATTTAGTATCTCTTGCTCAGTCATAAGACATTTTGTTGCAACATAGCTTTTAGCTTTAGAGTTAGCTTTAGAGTTTTTTGCTTTATTCTACTGTCTGATACCTGGGACATATCCAGCTGCTACTTGACTGTGTCTCTTTTGTACACAACACTTTTCAGGTAGCAGAGTTGTTCCTTTGAGGCATCAGGTTCACTTTATACAACTAAGCACATACTGTGGTCTAGACCCACCCCAGTGTATATAGTGGTTATGGTATACTTAGTTTTATTTGTTGATTTATTTTCCTTTGGGGTCATGTTTTCAATGTCACCCGCAATTAAAGAATTTTAGACTATTATTTAAAGCAGAACAATTTCTGCAGAACTATTTATTTTGGCGCTCCTGAAGCTTTTCAGCCAAGGATCACGCCCGTCTTCTTTATCTTTGTATAAATACAAGGGTTTCCTTTTGAGTTCTGTAGACACACTCTATTCCCCTTGTTGGGAACCCAGCATCTTTGGTGCCTTCCTTTTTCTATGCTGTCTACTGATACACAAGAAAAGAGCCAACCACTTTGTTATGCCTGGAAAAAATGGAGATATTACCCTCGGGTCATCTGACAAAGTTTTGTAATATTAAGAGATGGATTATATTCCAAAATATACACTAACTTATGCTAGCTCGATACATTTATATTCAAAAGCAGGCATATATAGAATGGAATTTAGATATAAAGATAATATTGACCTTATTGTATTATGGATTTTATTATCATCGCTGCATTATCCAATAAGCTCAATCTCAATCCTAACTGATATACATATATACAAAAATGCCTTTTTGACTTTATTAGCTCAGATGAGATTTGATTTACACACATAATGGACAAAATAAAACAATTTAATATAATCAAAATGTAAAATACAATGTACCAATTACTCCAGGTTAAACCTTGCTTGTGCCAAGGAGGCACTCTAATTTGTTTTTATTTTGTAAAGTTTATTTTTAATTATATACTGATTGAAAAGGGGCATTATTATTTAAATAAAGGAGTATTAGTTCACAGGAAAAATGCCAATGAATAAAAATGAATTTGCAAATAACTTGTGGATCCTGATATTATTATTATTATTATTATTATTATTTTCAATTTTTTTTTGTCTTTTTATATTTATGGATTTTTCTTGCTATAAAACAATCTACTTTCTAAAGGTGCTTGGCTGAAAGAAACGCCATGTGTTTTGGCAGAATTTCAAAGCACTCCAATATATTGATTTAAATCTATTTTACTATTGCACATTTCATTAATATGACTTCTCATTAACTAATTATACTGCAATGACAGAGCAAGAGCAATGAGATTTATTGATTTGCTTTTTCATTACTGAAAACAATTGAAAATAATAAAATACATGAAAAACAGCAAAAAAAAAAACAATTTGTGACTGCTTATATGCTTACAACTGAATCCTGGCTGGTTTGTATACTTTTTATTTAAAATTGTATACAGTTTAACATTCTTCATTCTTCCACTGGGTAAGTATATTAGTACTTAGGCAATACTGTGCTTCAGAACTTCGACACTTCGACACTTCGACACTTCGACACTTCGACACTTCGACACTTCGACACTTCGACACTTCGACACTTCGACACTTCGACACTTCGACACTTCGGACATTCAGAAGTACCCGAATGTCCAAATTGCCCAAAATTCGTCCGAATTCATATTCGGACCAAAACGAATTGCACATGTCTAATTTTTAATTCGTATGCAATATAACCAGGAAAGGTCCACATGGTTGTAACACTTTGATAAAGCTTATTGTCTGGTAAAACACAAAAGTGTATTTTACTTTGTATGATTTTATTTCTAATAAAAGTAGTATACTTTATACTTTCTTTGGATCTTCCTGACTGTTCTAACGTTCTAAGAAGAATTTACCAAGAAGACTCACTTTTAAATATTTGGTGTGGATTATACCACCACATCATAAGGACTGAGCAAAACCTATTTTTTATTTTTATTTCTTTTATTTAACATGCGCATCAGTGAATTGCTGCTGCTATGCTTGAAAGCTAGGATTCCTACATTCCCCAATAGGGACTGGATCCACACATATCTTATGCTGAATACTAGTCCAAAACTCCACCGGACCAGTATATCCAAAGGCGGAGATTTGGAGCTGATCAGAAGATTTAAAAAACTTTGAGTATATTTATTTACTTGCCCTAATGATTTTGAGGACATACTACACTATATTGTGTTTCCTGTCCTCTTATTTTGCATATTGACTTATTTTTATTTAAACCTGAGGACACCAGCAAAGTGCTGCTACCCCTCCACTATTTTGCATTGTATTTATCACTACAGAAGGGCAAAATCTGGGGAAAATTATCAAATTCTTACCACATTGACAATTCTCATATTTTATAAAACCAAATATAGGCTAAAAGAAAAGATAAACAGTGGATCAGCTCTAAGTGATCAAGAGAAAATACTAAATGCAGCACACCTAAGAGTATGAGGTAACCTCTAGCCCCAAAAAGTATACAACCACAAAAAACTGTAAAAAAGATTAAGTTAAATATGTAATGTTTGTCCCAGGTATTACAGGCAGGATTCATGTCCAGCCCATTTACCATCACCAATGGGACAAGACAGGGGTGTCCCCTGCCCCCCCTGTTGTACGTGCTGGCCATGGAGCCCCTCCTACGGACCATAAGGACCACCCCAACATACAGAGTATAAAGGTAAAAGGAATAGAACATAAAATCAGCACCTTTGCTGACGACATTTTGATCTACATTTCAGACCCCACTAAAACCCTCCCTCCCATGCAGACGATAAAAGAATATGGTTTGCACTCATACTACTCCCTAAATACTACAAAAACACAAGCTCTAGAAATAGGTCTTCCCTCCTCAGTGATGGAGAAGTTGTATACAACTTATCCCTTCGGATGGAGACGAGACAATATCAAATACTTAGGACTACTGTTCTTCAGAAGGACCACTGACCTAAGCACGGGTAATTATATCAGGGTCTGGAATGACTGTAAGCAAATCCTAGCAAAATGGGTCCTCTTGTCCTTACATGGACCGAAAGGATAGTGGCAATTAAGATGTAAATACTCCTAAGATTACAGTACGTCTTCTGAACCCTACCGCTATTTATGCCACAGTCCTACTTCAAAACTGTCCAAAGAGACATAACCAAATTTATTTGGGCGGGAGGGAGACCCTGAGTATCCATGAAACACCTAAGATCACCAGTTAGGGCAGGTGGCCTTGCAGACCCGGATGTTCGCAGCTACTACTATGCATCCATTCAAACTTCAGCTATACCACAATCTGTATATCAATCCCCCCTGCTAAGCCCTGACAAGAGAAAGGCCTTACCCACTTGACCCACTTCTACTTAAGGGCACATCTTCAAGACTTCCACACCCTCCGCACAATCCATAGTATGCCACAAACCTCACACTTTTCCTACAGACAACTGCAATCTTTTTTACACAAAAATGACATACTGGGTCCCCTCCACCCAATGACTGCTGACAACCCTACAGTATGGGAAACTATATGTATTAACAAAACGCTTACCTGCACTGTGTAGATCAATCTCCATGTGTTACCGATTACTTTTAGAGCATATACCAATATCAGAAGCTGTTCCAGTGAAGTGGGCATCAGATGTAAAAAACGAGCTCACACAAGAACAATGGAGCACTATATCCACCACCCCTAGGAAACTTATCAAATCTGCCACACTCCTTGAACAAAATAAGAAAATATTATATAGATGGTACATGGTACCTGAACGGCTACACAAACTTTTTCTCTCCACCACCCCGACTTGCTGGGGATGTAAAGCAAATGTAGGATCCGTACTACACATATGGTGGCAATGTACGCTAATCCAACCCTTCTGGGAGTCCATACAGATATTTATACCTCACAAACGTTAAATTGCCCTATGACCCACTCACATATCTATTACTGCACATTCCCTCGGGAATCCCCAAATATGTTCAAAAGATCGTCTGCCACACGGCACTAACAGTTTAACGCCTAATTGCACCAGTCTGGAAATCCCAATGCACCCCATCTGTACTGACTGTTCAATCCGAACTTGACGACTAGAGGATCTATGAACGTTACTTTGTTAATATATGCCCACCTAATCAAATAACATTAGCAGCGTGGGAGACTGGGGACACATGGAGATTGGCACACCCAAAATAAGGGAGTCTGTATAATGCAATGTTCTTCCATATGCTGTACCGAGAAAATACCACTAATAAAGCAATATGGTCTAAAATCCTTTATATGTATGTACATGTGGAGGTCTTTGGTACAAATTTGTATGTACCAATATGCACAAATTGTACTATGGCATATCAATTACTACTGTCATCATGAAACTCTTCCCCTTCCCTTGCCCCTCCCTTCTTTCCTTCTGTATCCCTCTCCCCAATGTTGTTTTATCTGTCTTAAAACAAATACAAATTGTCACATTTAAAAAAATATATATGTAATGTTTTAAACCATAATAAACAGAAATACACAAGCCAAAAAAAACTTAAAAGCTTTATAACAGTATTTTATAAGTCCAAAAAACAAAGTAATAAAAACTGGACTACTGCTTGCAAGTTAACCACACACAGTAGCAGTGTCCAATAGATACAGTCAATATCAGTGGGGAAAGCAGCAAATCTTCAAAATCGGGTATAAATGGGAGTATAACAGCTTGAACTATATAGAGCAGGCACACCACTCTATGATGCAGGTGTAGGTAGTATAATCCCAACCAAGGATTTTTTTGGCTGGTCAGTTTGCAAGGGAAAAGCACACAGCAACCACATCCAATGCAAATAATACTCAAGATATATAGAGGTATAGCAGGTGACTCCATAGTAAAGGACGAGAAAACCCCCAGAGAAAGAAAAATGACAATAGTGTTCTCTGTATAGTCTAAATCTGGATAAGTGATATAGAAACTATTACTCACACTATGTTGAGCAGACAAACTGCTCTTTGAATCAGGTGTAGGTATTAGAATCCTCACAAAGGAGTAATTAATTTGGTCGTTCTTGGGAAGATGAACAGGATGCCAGATATACAGAAACAGATAAATAAAACAATGAAAAGGTATATGGCCCACTCACATATATTAAAGTAGCCCATATTCCTTTATTTCAAAACATAAAATAGTAATATAATCCACAGTATAAAATCGTAATATAATCCACAACGCGTTTCGCCACACAGGGCTTTCTCAAGTTGACAAAACAATGAAAAGAAAAACAAAAATATAAAACAAAAACATAAAAATATAGTCTAAATTTGGTCTCCCAGAGTGAATCTCTGAAGTAACTGTGATAATAGCACCCGTGTGGCCATCAGTGGGTGCTAATTAACAAAATAACTGGAAGACATAAGCATGGTCAGTGGGTGGAGGCTATCAGACTATTCATGGTAGATGTAGTGTCTCCCCTGCCCCTCCTATTTTTGGTGGCTGGTTGGCCTAATATTAATACGTAAGGGCTCCCCACAGTCCCACCCTATGTAGCCCTAATTGGTGGCCCTAATTCTTTAAACAAAAAGTGGTGGTGCACATGCCAGTGTCCTGGGTGGCTGGGGGTTCCTAACTACCCCCTCACCCTAATATTGTTTAAAAATATATATTCTTATCATCCACAGTATCCATTATTGTATTTCTTCTTATCTTGAGGCTCAAAAAAAGGCCAAATAAAAATCCATTATCTCGCAATGCAACTGTTGCAAAAAACAATACAAAAAAAAAAAACACTGGACAATTAGAATATGTGGTTGCAATAAAATAAATCCAAATTTCTAATGCTTTGTAGTATGACCATGAGTGCTCTGATTTTTCGGCTGGTAATTTAACCATACAGAGAACTCTGAGGGCTGCAATAACTGCCAGTTTCTTTTTTTTTTTAAAACAGCGAGCAACCACTGGCTGTTCACTGTTTAGTAGACATACCCCTACTCACAGCACAGAGAGTAGAGACAGGAGGAAGGATTTACCTTCAATTTACTAATACAAAGTATTTTTTTACTTTGTATTAGTAACGTTGTCTGAAGACCAAAATTACACAATCTTTGGTATTTCTGCTTCTTACTAGATATCCTAATTCTTTTGGGATAGCCATAAGAATACCAAATAGGAGCTATGTACTAAACTACTTAAATTTGGCACTCTCACAAGGGTACCAACAGGGCTGGACTGGCCCACTGGGATACCGGGAAATTTCCCAGTGGGCCGTGGTACCTGGGGCTGGGCAGACAAGTAATTTAAATAATTTTCCCCTTGGACTGTGTCAGCCTGTGTCAGTCTGAGTGGAGTAAAGAGGGAGAAGCTGGGTGCAACTGCAATTAGGTTACCCGCGGCCGGAGGGAGACCTGTCAATGTCCCTGCACTATTTACCTAAATTTCGTCCGCATGCCCCACCTCTGAACACAGCCCCACGTCCTGAATGGAAGCCCTGCCTCCCATACACAAGCTCCACCCCCACGTGCACATTGCTGATCTCTTCACCCACTAGTGCCAACTAAGCTTCAGCCATGGCTGTGTGTGTGTGTGTGTGGCTGCTAGGAAGTGAGCTTGTGTATGTGTGTGCCTGGTAGTGAGTCAACTTGTGTGTGTGTGGGTGGCTGCTAGTCAGTGAGTTGTGTGTGTGTGTGGCTGCTAGTAAGATGTGTGTGTGCATGATAGTGAGTGAACTCATGTGTGTGTGTTTCTGGGTGTCTGTTAGTCAGTGAGTTGTGTGTATGTGTGCCTGATAGTGAGTGAACCTGAGTTGTGTGTGTGTGTGTGTGTGTGTGTGGCTGCTAGTAAGTGAGGTGTGTGTGTGTGTGTCTGCTAGTGAGTGAGGTGTGTTTGTGGATGCTAGTGAGTGAACGTGTGTGTGTGTGCGACTGCTAGTGAGTGAGGTGTGTGTGTGTGTGTGTGTGTCTGTGTGGCTGCTAGTGAGTGAGCTTGTGTGTGTGTGTGTGTGCCTGCTAGTGAGTGAGCTTGTGTGTGTGCGACTGCTAGTGAGTGAGGTGTGTGTGTGTCTGTGTGGCTGCTAGTGAGTGAGCTTGTGTGTCTGTGTGGCTGCTAGTGAGTGGTCTTGTGTGAGTGTGTGTGGCTGCTAGTGAGTGAGCTTATGTGTGTGTGTGTGTGGCTGCTAGTGAGTGAGCTTGTGTGTGTGCCTGCTAGTGAGTGAGCTTGTGTGAGTGTGTGTGGCTGCTAGTGAGTGAGCTTATGTGTGTGTGTGGCTGCTAGTAAGGGAACATGTGTGTACTGCTGCTAGTGAGTGAGCTTGTGTGTGTCACTGCATGTGAGTGAGCTTGTATGTGTGTGGCTGCTAGTGAGTGAGCTTGTGTGTGTGCCTGCTAGTGAGTGGTCTTGTGTGAGTGTGTGTGGCTGCTAGTGGGTGAGCTTATGTGTGTGTGTAGCTGCTAGTAAGGGAACCTGTGTGTGTCGCTGCTAGTGAGTGAGCTTGTATGTATGTGGCTGCTAGTGAGTGAGCTTGTATGTGTTTCCCTGCTAGTGAGTGAGCTTGTGTGTGTGTGTCACTGTCATCTAAAACATGGCTGTCAGGAGGATCACCAGAATTATCCATTTGAGAGAGGGTTGGAGTGCAGGGTATTCTCTTTCATTGTTCAAACTGAGCTCAACTCCTGATGCATGGAGAAAAGGCCTTCACAAGTCTCTGCTATTGTGTACATAGTTTATACTAAGTGACCCATAGGTTGAGGACTGCCTGGGTTCCTAATCAGTGGGGAGGGTAAGTGTCCGGGCCAGGGAAGTGCCAGATAGTAAGTGTGTGCTATGCCACCCTAACATCATGAAAGGGGTTAAAGAAGTATTGAGTGTTTTTTTTAATAAACGTAGAATCTTTAAGAAATAAAATTATATATTGAATTTGTATTTCTCTACAGTTCAAAGCAATTTATGATATGTGCTATGGTGGAACATTCTTCTGGATTCCTGTAGTGCATGTCTGCATAACATGTCACTAAAATGTACTCATTGCAAAGCAGTATTTTAATCTTTCTCTGCCAGTGTAACACATTTGTGCCCACTCTTACAGGGTAAAGCTTTAAACATAAGAGGAATTGATTAAGTATAATTATAACTAGCTGATGCAAACAAATCTAATTCCTTTTACCTATGCCTGTATGACCCGATCATCTTGGATTTACCTCTGGAATCTAATTCACTGAAAAAGATACATCCGGAACGGATCAATTCGTTCGAGTATATATAAAAGCAATTTGATTTGTGCGAACCAGGTGAAATGGATTTGTGCATTTTGTCTTATTATAATATAACTATTATTTACATAAATGCGTACAATTAAAAAAAAAAATTAGAAGCAGCTAATACCAATGAATGGTCAGATTTAGGGCAATTGCCAAAGTATAGTTTTGGCAAAAATGTATAAACCAGAAAAAAGTATGATTATACTAATGCATTTCTAAAACGCTTACTTTAGTCATGTCTGTTTTACTGGACTCAAGAAATACATTGCATCCAATAGATGACAATCGGAATCCCAGAAAAGATAAATGTAGACCTATGGACATTGAGTACATTAAACTACATTTTAATAAGTAAAATCAGTTTCATCGTTTGGAGATATTTTTATTCTATTTGACGTAATACCATCATCGTTATATTATAATTATAACTTGTTTCATTTAACACTGCCATTCTAATTAATTATTACAGTCAATTTGTAATATGACATAGTTCTACATTTGCATAGGTCACTATTAAATAAATTAATCACTGGAATTACTGTAGCATTTACAATGAATGTCAACTTTGGTAGAAGTCAAGATAATTTCAAATTACACACATTAGTTACAATAATTTTACAGCAATTATACAACCAAGATGCCCAGGAAACAGTTAATAATAGCAATAATATGCAATAATAAGCATACTAAATTTAAATATATATGTATACAAAACATAAGCACTATATATATATATATATATATATATATATATATATATATATATATAGTGATAATATTTGTTTAATTATGAAACATTTATAATGCTTGTGTACAGCCATATTGAGGCTATAGAGTATAGACCCGTTTAAGACAAATTATTTTTTAATACATTTTAAGTTTGTCTTTGGTTATAAAGTTTATTATTAACCCCTTAAAGACACAACTTCTGGAATAAAAGGGAATCATGTCGGAATATTTCCGTCATGTGTCCTTAAGGGTTAAACAACTCTAAAGCACCCGTTGTATTGACCACAGAAAGACGACAGTCTGAGATGACCTTCCTAGGAGGAAACCTACAATTATGAGATGTAAATTGATGTGAAGACACCACTGCTGAAGGACTAACTACCGATTTAAGGCCAACATAGTCACTCTATTCCTGGCAATTCTCACTCCAGTAAAGCAAAAACTGGAAAAATATATTTTAGATCAGCTATCTTTGGAAAAAAATTCTAAATTCAGTTTGAATTCACACTGAATTTCTCAACATTCACACTTTATTGTAATTATTTGGGTGTTAAAGTTAGGGTCCTGTGAGGTTAACCTTAAAATAAATCACTATTAACAATTAATAGTTGACCCTAAAGTAAAACACAATCTTTAAAGGAACGCTATAGCATTAGGAATATAAAATTGTTTTCCTAGCGCTATACTGTCCCTCAGCCTCCACGTCCCCCACCCCAGTGTTAAAACTCTTTTTTCCACTTACCTCTTTCCATCATTGAAGCTATCTCAGTGCAGGATCTTTGTCCTTCTCCAGCAACGTCAAGCCGATGAGGAAACCTAATTGAATCAATGCTTTCCTATGGAGATTTTTAAGATGCTGGATGTCCTCATGCAAAACATGCACAAAGCAGTTAAACTCCATAAAAAAGGAAGAAAGTGTCTCTAGCAGCTGTGAGGGAGACAGCCAGAAGAGACAACATTACAGTTTCTCTGAACCTGCAACGTTTTTCATTGCAGGGTTAAGGGGACTGGGACACTGCACCGAAACTACGTCAATGAGATGAAGTAGTCTGGGTGCCTATACAGTTTCTAACCATTTTTTTGCGTTTAATCTAATTTAGTTCTAGTTGGCAACAAGCTATGCAAAATCAGGCTAATTGAGAGGAGATGTAATCTGCAAACGCAGTGTTAATCTTAATAAAAACTTATGACGAGTGTTTAGCCCTTACAGATC
The DNA here is from genome assembly GCF_036172605.1 of Pelobates fuscus. NCBI lineage: Eukaryota > Metazoa > Chordata > Amphibia > Anura > Pelobatidae > Pelobates > Pelobates fuscus. Next base: position 31,154,278 of record NC_086319.1, on the reverse strand, counting down.
TTATAATACACTGGTGCTTTAAGGTTAAAAGTGTCATAGATACATGGGGTACAAGGGCATTGTTTACAAAAGTTGCAGGGTGTTCTCCTTTGCATAAAATAGGGGAAATTAATATACATTTAAAGGACAAACTAAACAACTTCTGTCATTGAATGATGTGTTCCAAACGAATGAAGCAGTTAGATTTAATTAAAGCACCCCCTAAAGCACTTTTGTTTTTTGAAGGGCTTTGTGTGGAGTGTATCCTTTTTTCATTACAAAAAAATGCAGATTTCTATAAAAATTGGCACCTTTATAAATGAACCTTGTTACACTCTCTAGCTCTCAATCAGACAACCAGTCGTGATACTTCCTGGTTTGTTTAGCTCAGAGGAGAAAAACTCTAGAGGCAGCACTGGCCTTGCAATTACTCAGAGCACCTGCCTTGCAAATACTTCTCATTGAGCTTGATTGGGAAGTCTGTGATTGGACAGCCACAGAAAATCTGGGTGGGGTTTGAAGGGGCGGATCTGCAAAGGCACCAGACAAGAGATCTACAGCTATTACAAGTTGTTTTTAGATATATACCCAATAAAAACATTTGTAATTAAATGTGTGTGCGTGTTCATTTGGGATATATCTACTAAACAATGATTTGTACTTTTTCTCTCTTTTAATTTGGTCAGTGAGGTGTCCCTTTAAAACCTTACTTCAATTCAAAGTGTAAATATCTAAAGATACAGTTAACCAGTAAAATTACAATCCGTCCATCGTAGCCACTTATGGTCCTTGTATGATTTATTATGCAATGGATACCCTTACCCTTTCATCTTATTTCAGTTAAAGTAAATGTACAATATTTGCAGTAATACAGTCTGGACACTGTAATGTAATAGGGGGAACACATAAATAACGCCTAGAGTTTCCATTGCATTTTATGATGGAGAGTGCACTAGTAAGCCAAGTAGATGTATTCATCCTGTGGCCCCCCAGAGGTTCCTGAACTACAACTCCCATGATTCACTGGCAGAATCATGGACGTTGTAGTTCAGCAACATCTGGGGAATTGAATACAGCTATTTAAGAAACAAAGAGAAGTCTGAGAAAACTCATCTAGCTTCTGGACTCTGCAAAACCTGTGATTTAGCAGCAGACATTCTATCTAGACTATCATTTTTATTATGTCTTTATTGTATTGTTTTTTGCATTTGTTAAACCATTTCCTCCATTATTATACATGGGCTAAATTCCAGATTTTATTCCCACATCATCATCAGAAGCCTTAGTATGTCAGATAAAAGTTCAAATTACCTTCACTGTTAGTCATATATGTTAACATTTTGAGGAATTACTAGATAGACATACATTTCAAAAACAGTAACAATTGTAACAGATATTACCGTGTGTATCTATAGTTGTCACGTCAACATTACTTATTATAAACAGTATTTATTTGTCTAGAACTGTTACTAGGATAAGGGATACCATATAATGTCTAAAACATGTCAAATCCACTCAAATATTTATGAACTTAATAAAATCAAAAATAAAAATGTGTACTTTGCATAATTTAAGTATCCCTTAACAACATTCTGTATGCAATGTTTTTATTTTGGTTACATTGACATGCTAGGTATGGATAGCATTTTTAATTTAATGTGATGAAATTTTTTTTTAAATAGAGCCTGATTGTGATGGGGTTAATGCATTATCTCCATAATCCTTTAAATAAAGAAGGGTCAACACCATGCTTGTTAGTGAATGTTCATGTATGTATGAAGCAATAGAAAATAACAAGATAAGCCCAGATGTCAACTCCTATTGTCAGAGTTCTGTACAAACTGATTATTAGGTAACAGTATCTGTGCCTTTAAGATTTTATATGTAAAATACGATTAATATTTTAGAATATTGAACAGAGACATTTTTCTAAACTTAGCTGCATCTTGGCCAACTCGTGTATAAAATGTCATGGGAAAAATAAGACGTCAATTACCTCTTTGTCAATAAGTTAAATTGGAGACATATTTTCGTTTTCTGCATAAAGATTTTATTTATTTTGAAATGCACATGCATAAAATGTGATAAGACTGAAAAGATAATATTTAAGATTTTATTTAAAGTCTAGGTGACAGTTGTTTTGCATCGCAATATATCAACTTGACATTAACTGAATGAGGCAGTTTAGTGACAGACACAAGCAATGTCAGAATTTACATTATGGCACACACAAAATTCTATGGAAACTTACTATTAGCGCTACCTACAAGCAATGATGAGTAATGAGATAAAAATTGACAATGTCAATAGTCTGAAGCTCTTGCAATCAGAAATAATGAACTGCATTTGTATGTGTATAAGTAGATATTAATAGGGATAGGCAGTATACAATAACGCTCAATGTCAAATTGTCCAATTAGTTTTAATTAAAGATAATTGTATTATGTGCACATGGATGGATAACGCAACCCGTGATTAGTTTATTACTGGTTTGATATCAGTTCTACCCTCTAATAGAGAATGTTGAAGAAAAGTCAAACTGATCAGTGACTGGTATTCAATCTAAACCATGATCTACAGTACACTAAATAAAATTAAAAGAGAGAGAATGTATCTCCTAAGAACCTTTTGACTCACATCCTATTGAGAATGGTAAACACTGAATTTGGAATGTATTACATGTTCAGAAAAAACATATGACTAATATATGCATTTGTTTTTGGGCTGTTTTGGTTAATTTTGTCAAAATGAATATCAGTCAATAAATAAACTAATCGGCCACTGAATGAATTTTGTATGGCGCCATTAGTTAATTTGTTGGTCCGTGGCTGCCTTACTCTGTGCAGGAAAATCACCATATAGGGGGCTCTGGTAACTTTCACTTTTTGGATTCATTCCCCTTAGGGATCCATGGGCATCCAAGAATTAATAAATGAACAAACCATTTTATCAAAATTTAGTTTGGTTGGACCGATATTCAAATGAATTTTGACTGAAAATAAAAAAAAAAAATATCGGCCCAAACAACTTTCAGTACATATCTCTTATTAAAGGAACACTATAGTGCCAGGAAAACAAACTCGTTTTCCTGGCACTCTAGGGTCTTTAGGTTCCCCCACCCTCAGGGTCCCACTCTCGCCGGGCTGAAAGGGGAGGAAGGGGTTAATCACTTACCTTTCTCCAGCGCCGGGCTCCCTCGGTGCTGGGGAACTCTCCTCCCTCTTCCGATGTCAGCGCTGAATGTTCATGCGGGGCAAGAGTCCACATGCGCATTCAATCAGTCCATAGGAAAGCATTTCTCAATGCTTTCCTATGGACGTCCAATGTCTTCTCACTGTGATTTTCACAGTGAGAAGCATGGAAGACAGCCACTAGAGGCACGATTAACCCTATTGTAAACATAGCATTTTCTCTGAAACTGCTATGTTTACAGCTGCAGGGTTAACCCTAGATGGACCTGACACCCAGACCACTTAATTGAGCTGAAGTGGTCTGGGTGCCTATAGTGGTCCTTTATTAACACATTTGTGAAGAGATCCTTCACCAGCCCTCTACCCTATTGTCAGAATGCTACATGGATAACTTGCTTATTTTATAAAAAAAATAAATAATAATGTTGATACAACTTTACAGGTTTCTTTGGTCTTTTGCATACCATTGTTTTGGAATCAGTTATTTCAATAGTGATGTTACCAAGAAAGTTACCACTATTTCTGTAGGTCTGGATTTACATGGTGGGTGCCTGTAGAAACAAAATTTTAGGATGTCCCCAGCTCCCCAACCCCAAGATAAGGCAGACAAAGTGGACATTGCATGCCTAATAAACATGTTAATATTCAACAACTATATGTATAAACGTATGTGCATATTTTATTCTCTGCTTGTAATACTGTTAATGAATCTATGGGTATAGTGAGTGGTTTGTTAATGCATGTAGGTATAAGATAATGTTAGGACTGGTTTGGGTAAATGTTTAATGTCAGAGTTAGATTGCATAGGGTATTTATTTTTAAGAAGATTAACATCTTGAGAGGAGTGAAAGTTGTAGTATAAGGGCGGTTTAGGATAATTTAGTTGACAAGTAGAGTTGGGTTGAATTTAGTATTGGGGTACACGAGGTGCATTGATTTTAAAAGGAGTCAAACCTAATTTGAAAGGTTATTTTTCTGTGGATAAGTTAGATTAATGATATTCGAGCTGCAGAGTGCATCACCAAGAGCTTCCCCTGCTTCTTCTGCAAGGCATTTTCTGTGTGAGAAGTTACTAGTGAGCAGGTGGATAGTAATTCCTCCCTCTTCCCTCAATGTCAGCTCCTTTTATCATTTCCAGTTGCATTTTTCCTTCTAATATTTGAGACATACAGGTATACAACTTTAAATCCAGTCTCCCCTTAACTGTACATTTAATATTTGCAGATGTGAATGATATAATATGAAAGCAGCTATTGGGAATCTGATAGCAGAACAAATAGAAATGCATTGATTCAATACATCTCTATGAGAAGATTCTGACAGGCCAGTCCTGTGTTTGGCTTGTGCTGGTTTTGTGCTTGTGCCTCCTTGACAGTCTCAGCCAATGCAATGCTTTCCTCTGTGATTGGCTAAGATATTCACGTATGGTGATGTCAGCCAAGCAGGCAGATCAGGGGCGGAGCTAGCTGCAGGCTGAAATAAAAGTAAGATTGCACTATATTTAGTATAGAAATGGGGGCTAGATAGTGTTTATAACACTATAGGGTCAGGAATACATGTTTGTGTTCCTGACCCTATAGTGTTCCTTTAAGCTTTTTCCTGTGGTAAAATATGTAATTCATAATCTTATCTCAAAAGATGCTATGCAACCACAGGACAGCAAAAGAGGAAGCGCGTGCCATGTGGCACTCCCACCAACAAGGCACCAGCTGGCTCTACTCCCCTGGCAGTGGACCGTCCCATTGTCTCCCGATTCTTATGATTTATGATCAAATGGCAGGTTTATAAATTTCAAAACCAACACTGATATAATATGTTCAAATAAGATAAAAGCATATCTACAGCTGAGAGAGAAGGTAAAGTCTACTTAGAAAAGCAAATAAAAATGTAATGGCTTTTCTAGTCGAGCACAATATATATTACACGTTTAAGACAAAAATGAAAAGAAAGTCCGAGTCACTGAATTGTGAAACTTGGGAAAAAAATGACTTGCTAAACAGTATGTATTTTTTCCAACTCATTCCAGCTTGTTGTAGCGGTTATGGTGCCAGGAATGTCCTGGCACCCCCAATGCAAGCAACCAAACTGATTTCACCTTCACTTTTTACCTGGGTGCTGCTCCTTGCCTCCACTACCATCATTGGAGAACCAGAGGTTCCTAAACAGGAATATCTGTAAGATCTACTTAAGCACTGCAATGCAGTGCTCGGTTCTTGAGGGTGATCAGCCTGACTTACCTCAGGTAAGAAGCAAAATTGTTAGAAAACAATTTGACTACTTCCAATGGGGAGAAGTCAGGGTACTCCTGGCATCATAGTCCATACAGCGTAGTGTAGTCATTTTGGCGCTTGGAATCAGGGCTGGCCTTAGACCTTTATGCTCCATGTGCGAAATATTTTCACAGTGCCCCCTGGCCACATCCCTCTCTGGCCAGTGTGTTTGTAGTGTCAGTGTGTGTGATTTCAGAGTAATACAGCTAAGTAGCACAATTATGTGTGCATGTTTAACCCCTTAACGCCGTTACGACGTACCATGCCGTCCCGCATTAAAAGGGCTTTAAAGCCGTTGCGGCGGCATGGTATGTCGTAAGGGCTTAAGCACCCAGGAAGAGAGGTGTACTCACCTCCGCCGCGATTCTCTTCTGGGGGGCTGCCTGAGAGCAAATGATGCCCCCGGGGGCCATGTGATCGCTCTCAAAGAGCGATCACATGGCCCCCTATAGCTGGCTATGGATCTGCCAGCAGGGGGACTGTTTGAAATATAAGACAGTCCCCCTGCTGGTGGGAGCGGTAAAAAAAAAAAAAAAAAACATATTACACATGTGTAAAATTAAAATAAATATAATTATAAATATAATATATATATATATATACATATTATATATATGTAACGTCATACAAAGTATATTTTAATATTAATATTAAAAAAGTATATATATTAATATTAAAATACACTTAGAATGATGTTACATATATATAATATGTATATTTATTATATATATAATAGATGTATATATATATTATATATAAATACGTATAATTAAAATAATAAATAAAATAATAAAATAAATAAAAAATATTGAAACTAAATTTAATATAAATTATATATGCATATGTAATTTCATTCTAAGTGTATTTTGTTATTAATATATATATATATATATATATATATATATATATATATATATATATATATAATCAAAACAGGAATAATTGGGTTGCACTCACGGACTTGAATAAAAAGTTATAAATGTATTTCATAAATTGAAGCAAAATCGACGTTTCGGTCCTCTCAGGGACCTTCCTCAGGATCAAATGACATACATACATACAACAAATATCGCCATTATATAGCTATAAAATGAATACTTAATTGACTTACCCCAGGTGCAAAGAGTTCAACCGCGGCGTTCTCCATTCGTAACTGCGCATGCGCGAAATAGACGCGACCTTCCATAACCCGGAACTTCTTCGTGATGACGTCACTAAACGTCGTTACCCTGGTTACGCGGTATGCGTTGCCTAGGGGACTATTTTACACAGGAAATCGCTTGTAGGTTAAACTCCGTGCACCTTGGGACCAGATCAGATAAACAGACAATTTAACTATTTGATAAAAAAAACTGTATGTTCTGCTATTAGAGGATACTACATTGAATTAACATTGTACAGTATGCGTTTTAATACAACTAATGTCCTTCCTGGCTAAATTATAAAGAAAAATATTACTTGTGATTACTCCTTACCAATGTGCAATATACACCTGGATCGTGCTTAAGTACATATACATGCAAAAGGCGTACTTAATTAATAACTATTAAAAAATAATAATTAAAGAATAATTAATAATTAATGAAAAACTTTACAATACGTGTGTAACGAATCTGCAAATATATTCGAATAATACTCCCATATGGTGATGGATTGTGTTTGAGACTTGTAATGGAAAATATATAAGAATCCCTGTATTAATCAGGGGTTACGTGCAAGTTTTTATAAAAGTTAACCCTCATTAACTTTATGTGTTTAGTGCCGGTGTTGGAAGAACCAAGTAAATGTTTATCTAGTGTTCCTTATATGGTAGCAGAACGTACAGTTATATGACCGACTCGCTGGATATACTGTGTGGAGTATTATCTTCATTTACGTTAATAGTACATCTATTGAGAATTTGTTAATTGTAACTACAATGTATCTATCTCAATTACTATGGCACATTGTTAAGTCTTAATTGATCTCCTTTATGGATATTGTGTCTACATTTAAATTTCACTTTTTTGCAGTACCCACTAATCCAATTCAATAAAGAAAAATGTGCCGTTGATATTCCTAATCACAGTTATCTGCAAACATACATCGGTTCCTTTTTAAAAACAAAAAAACACAAGCAAAGATGGAGCTTATTAGAGAAAAGAATGATACAAGATCATTTCGTTGAGTCCTTTAGGAGCAACTGTATCGAGTAAATAAATCCAATACGTCTCTCTGTTGAGAAGCATCTTGCCTCTGTTTCCTCCACGTCTTGGTTCCGGTATATGATCTATAGCCGTAAATTTAAGAGATGCTAAAGGATGTTGATTCTGCAAAAAATGTTTTGCGACCGGTTTATCGCTGGTGCCGTCCCTATAAGCTGTACGGATATTCGATCTGTGGCCTCGTATACGTTCACACAGAAGAGTCTGTGTTTTACCTATATAGGACAAACCACATGGACAGGTTAATTTGTATATGACAAACGAAGTTTTGCAGGTAATAGTATGATTTATCTGGAACTTCTTACTGGTATGGGGGTGGTTGAATGTGCGGGACGGGACCATATGGCTGCAGGTCACACATCCCAAGCATCTGACACTTCCTCGATGCTGTGTCTTCCCCTGCCGTACATAACTTTGTATAGGATCAGTTTTTACCAATAAATCACGCAAATTTTTATTTCGTTTGTAACAAATTAGGGGTTTCTGTTTCTGTATATATATATATATATATATATATATATCTATATCGGTAACAAAATACACTTAGAATGACATTCTATATATATATATCTATCTATATATAAAATACAAATAACCGCAAATATATATATATAGAGATAAATACATATAATTACATAAAAGATTACATTAGTACACACGTAGAATTTAAATACCTATAAATGCATATATATTAAAATTCTACGTGTATATTTATATAATCTCTTAACGTAATTATGTGATTTGATTAATTCAAATTTGATTGACATGCCTGACAACACAGGGAGAAAGTGCAGAGAATTTAATTTGCAAGCACTATATTTGACCCTGTAACTCTCCAAGACACCATAAAACCTGTACATAGGGGGTACTGTTTTACTCGGGAGACTTCGCTGAACTCAAATATTAGTGTTTCAAACTGGTAAATTGTATTACAACGATGATATTTTAAGTAAAAGTGAAATTTTTCGCATTTTTTACAAGCGAACTGCACTTTTATGGTCTATATTATTGTTATAATATGTTTTACGGTTTTAAAACACTAATATTTGTGTTTAGTGAAGTCTCCCGGGAATAACAGTACCCCCCATGTACAGGTTTTATGGTGTTTTGGAAAGTTAGAGAGTCACATATAAGGCTTGCATTTCATTTTTTCAACATTGAAATTTGCCAGATTGGTTATGTTGCCTTTGAGAGCGTATGGTAGCCCAGGAATAAGAATTACCCCCATGATGGCATACCATTTGCAAAAGTAGATAATCCGAGGTATTGCAAGTGGGGTATGTCCAGTCTTTCTTAGTAGCCACTTAGTCACAAACACTGGCCAAATATTCGTTTTTTGCTTTTTTCACACAAAAACAAATAATGAACACTAACTTTGGCCAGTGTTTGTGACTAAGTTCCTACTAAAAAAGACTAAACATACCCCACTTTCAATACCTTGGTTTGTCTACTTTTTCAAATGTTATGCCATTATGGGGGTAATTCTCATTCCTGGCTACCACACCGTCAAGGTAACATTACTAATCTGGAAAATTTCAATTTGAAAATGGAATGTTCTATATTTGACCCTGTAACTTTCCAAAACAACATAAAACCTGTTAATGGGGGGTACTGTTGTACTCGTGACACATCGCTGATTACAAATATCTGCATTTTCTTGCAGTAAAACCTAACAGTATTATGACATTCACAGTTAAAATGTCAGACGGAAATGCAAATTTTAAAAAAAAATCTTATTTTCTCACATTTTTTTTCAATTTTATTCAGAATAAATTATGTTCCATATATGAATAGTTAATGATAAATTAAAGCCCTGTTTCTCCTGAACAAAATTATATATAATAAGTGTGGGTGCATATAATTTGAAAGAGGGGAACTACGGGTGAACAGACATATAGCGCAAATTCTAGTTTTTGTTTACGTTTTGTTTTGATCAGAACGTGCACTATTAACTCCGTCCTGAAGGGGTTAAATGTAGCTGTAAAAGTTCCATCTCTATGTTTGTAAATATATGAATGAAATTATGTATGTTTGTAGCTAATTTTTGGGTGTCGTGTGCGTGTAAATCCAGACACTGAAAATGTGCATACATTTTATTTTTTGAACTAAAATACAAAACTGTGAGAAAAAGGTACATTTTATTTTTTGACCTTTTTCTTACAGTTTTGTATCCCCTTATATTCTCCCATATTTTTCTCCTTTATCTCTGCCCATTTGTCTTTCCTCCATTACTCCCCGGTGTGGTTCTTCCAGTCTAGTTCTTATGCTTATTATTCTAATCATATTCCCACTTGTCTGTTTTCCTCCATGTCTCTCCTGTTTGTCTATTATCCATCCTTCCTTCAGTGATGTCTCTCATCCATCCTTTGCTATAACTGTCACTCATGCTCTGCACACACACATCTCCATATTTGTGTCTCTGCCCCCACAAATTCTAGCTTATCCTGTACCCACTTGTCTCTCCTCATATCAGCACTTTCCAAACTGTGTCTCCCCTACTTTTAGCCCAGCTGTCTGTTTTATAGTCACCCATTTTTCACTTTCAATCCCCATCTTTCTTCTCACCTGTCCCATCTGTCAATTTCCAACAACTGTTGTCTCTCCAATTCTCCCTGTTTCTTCCTCAAGTTTTACCTTTATTGCACCCCCTGTACTTTCTCCATTATCCCCCCTGACTCTCTCATTTATGACCTCTATTTTATTATGATTATTCACCTGTCCCTCCTCCATTTCTAACCTATTTTGTCTCTCCTATGTCTCTCCCTCATTTCATCATCAAGGTCCTGCTGTCTAACTGTCTCACAATCTCTATTTCACTCAGATTGTGCTTTCCTCTCACAGAGTGTGCCCCATATTATATACTTATTATTTTGTGCAGTTTGAGGGATTGCTATTGATCTACCTGTCCACTCCCTTGCAGAGCTCTTCAGTGGCAGCCATTCTCTGTGTGGGAATAGGGAGACAGAACATAACTCCACCACCCATGACACACACTGCTCCTGCACTGGAAACCTCCTGCACAGGAGTGGGCAGTCAGAACTCAATACACCAGGTTTGTCTCCCTCTGTTCACTCACAGTCTCAGACAGCAAGACACTGCAGGGATAGTTCAATTAATCCTGCATTTCCGAGGTGATAGGAGCCTCCTCACACTTCCCATTCCCCAAAACATCCTGTGTCAGTGTAACTTCAGAGCTGTATGGGCCCCCTGTTGCAATGGCACCCTGTGCGCTCAGACAGCTCGCACACCCCTAAGGCCGGCCCTGCCTGGAATGTTCTTTTAATCCACAAAAATAGAAAAAATGAGGGCAGCACAAACAATTGCAAATGTGCACACCAAGTGCTACAAAAAATATTTATTTTCAAGGACATAAGGTACAAAGTTGTGGGTATCCCCTTTATCAATTCATGTCCTTTTAACATAGATTAATTAATTAATAGCGTTACAATAACAGTAATTATAATGTTAAGGTCTGCAAACATCTTGTGCTTAACTAAAAAGACCTAAAAAACAAAAAACTGCCTTTTGAAAACTTTTCTATTCTAAACTATATATAGCATTCAAGCTCTTAATATGTCCCCAGCTGCTGTGATCAGAGCATGATTTCCAGTACACATGCACTATGTGACAATGAAAACGATGTTCAAGATAAAAAGATTTGTTTTTATAGTTTCATACAGACGCATTTATGTTTAACAGTATAATACATTTGCATTTTTTATATTGATGTATTTAGTTACAATTCATTTGGAGTGCTGATTGCATTATGAGAATCTTTCATAATAATAATAAAAAAATAATAACTCATTTTGCCCAGAGTTATGTGCTTCCTATACGAGGTGAATAATAATTTCTAATTTGCTGGAGAAAGATATTCACAGGGGGTACAAACACCATCTTCTGGGACTCACTATTTCATGATTGGATTCACTATCTCACAATCTTAGATCTACTAATTACACTGCGTGCATCTCTACTTTAATGATTCCTATTTCTATGCCTAGCTTTTCTGATTGTATTTTATCTATATGTTTAAACTGCTGCAGATACCAGTTACCTCAATTATCAACAGGACTTAAAATTTTCATTAGCACACTAGCCACTCAGAAGTGGAGATTTGTGCCTCATAAGTGGAAATTCAGTCCTAAGAAGTGTTTTAAGAATCCCCATTGCCATCAATGCTGTATGAAAGTAGTAGCTTAGGGCAACAATGTCCACACACCTGATATCTGCTGCCTGGATATCGGGCAGAAGCATTTTTCAGAAAATATAAGCAGCTCCAGACCTTTAATCCTTACATTTCCTGTTTTCTCTTCCGTCACCCACCTACCACCGTGACATTGGCTAATGGGAAATACTGTTTTATTCTTGCTCCTGGGAGTGCACCAAATCTTGAATGATTACCCATCTACTCGATGAGAGTTAAACACTACAATGAAGCCTCCAAATGGTTAATGTGTCCAGCTTTACTCTTGGTTTTAACCTTTGTATGTTAGTTTTGGGATGTGCCAAGGCCCTCCTGTTGCCATAATCATATTTGAAGTGTTCCTTTAATGAGCAAGACTAATACATAACATTACCCCATATGAATGCAACCCTTGCCATGTATACAAAAAAGAAACCTCGAAAACCAGATTTGTATGCTAATATTATCACTTCCCTACTCCTACTCCCTCTGTAGAGATTGTTTTTTTTCCCTCTCCTTTTTCCCACATTGGGAGCCAAAGGGTAGGTACCCCAAAAGTGGCAACACCCATCTTTGTAAGTCATTTTCATTTGTTTTGCAAACAAATTTTATTGAGGCTGTGAATAACATGTTTACAATCATGTGCAGTTCCAAAATGTTCAGTGTGGTAAAAGAGCTGGGCTGGGAGACATGGGCTGGAGGGTTAGTTCATAGTGTCACAGTCTTTTTAGAGAAGGAGGAGAGTGTTCCTTTATGAATACCACAATCACATTAGAACTTCTACATAAGAAAGCATTGAATGAATGATTTCCCATGGGGTTTTAGCTGATGCTGGATGTCCTTATATAAAGTGCCTCTAGTGGCTGTCTGCTAGACAGCCACTAGAGGTCGAGTTAACCCTGCAAGGTAATTACCGCAGATTCTCAATAACTGCAATAATTACAATTGTAGGGTTAAGGGGACAGGGGCACTGCACCCAGGCCACTTCAATGAGCTGAAGTGCTCTCGGTGCCTATAGTGTCCCTTTACGTTTTTACATGCCATGTTTTGACTTTAAATGATTGACGTAAATGTTTTGTTTTATTTCGTCTTGTAAATTCTTACAATGTAATACATATACACTTTTCAGTAGATGTTATCTTCTGTGTTGAAACGTTCTTTTAAATAGAAAAATACGGTTATATTAAATGAAATGGCATTGCTAAATTGTATCTTCAATGGTCACTTACTTTTTCAAAATATATGGTATAAAAAAAACTCATGTCATTATAAGTTTCTGTTTTAAATATAATACATATATTCCAGCAATCGTAAAAAAATCTACTTTTCCAGTTTTCACACTTTCTCCATGTTTTTCAAGTGTATAAGTGAGTTTTTAGGCCTTGCCATGCACTAAGGAGGATAATCGTGTACTTATTTAGTTTCCTGTAAGGTTCCGGATATTTTTACATAAGACCACACTTCAGAGAACAGATTGAGCATGTGAGATGCAATTACATTCACTATTTCAAAGGCTCTTCTAGGGGTGAATTATTTGAAATGAAGTTAGCTAGCAGTTATAGTCAAAGTGACTCAACAGAATATTACGGTGGCTTCATTCTCAGATTATGTACTTTCCTTATTGACATTATACATTCTATCATAAAATAGGGAAATCTTTGAAAGCACAAAAAGTTTGTAAAAGAGAAATAAAAGAAAATAAGTTGTGCATTTGATAATACATTCTTGTATGATACAAAATAGCAAACAAAGTGAATCATGTGTCATAAAACAGTGTTTACAAGTTTATTATAATGGTGTAAACTAAATAAAAAATAATTATATTTTATTTCCTATACATTTTTAGTTCAAGATGTGATAATTATTTTATTTTCTATTTTTTATTTATTTGCTAGTAAGAGAACTATGGCACTTTACATTGAAAGTCAAGTTCTGTCACTTCTTGGAGAGAAATCTCTAAATTATATTTTTACTAAAAAAAATAGTGAGCAAAGTTATCTGTCTACTGACTCACTTAGTGCAATTTAAAAAATAGCCAGCTGCTTATACAAATACAGAGACGTGCCTAGTCTCACTGGTTTAAGTGTTCCTAAACAAAAGGTAGATTATCCCTACCTCCATCTTATTATTAAGTGTTTTTGCATAGCAAGACCACTTAATGTTATCTCACATATATTATTCTTATTCTTATTATAGCCAAATTTACCACCCTAACTCCTCCCACAGTTTTTACACTACATAGACAGTAATATACCAAAACGTGCGGATTGTTCCGATCGGATTGCTATTACTTTGTGGAACGTTTCGCCGAATGGTTCACGGAATATCATCATTCTTGTGGCGAAATTGGTCCCATAGGAATATATGGCAAAATGTTAAAAGCTAGAGTGGGAGCTGGGAAAAACGGAAAAATCAGGACATTTCTAAACTGCCACCACTCCCTCATTTTCAAGCCCACCTACACAAATCTTATATCAACACGTTCAGCTATCCCTGCTGCCACTAAAAATGCCATAGTCCTGATAGTTTTCACAATATGACCATTTGTTTGCAACTCACGCCGTCCATTGACATACATTGAAACTCCACTCTAGCCAACTCAAACTTGAAGGGCAATTTCTAAACTGCGACTGCGCCTTCCTTTGTAATATTTCAGAGACATACTATGCATCAAAATGTAGGCATGGGTCTTGTGATTCTCACAATATAAAGCTCTTCACTGTAGGATTTATATTTTTTAAAATACGACCGTTTGAAGATGGCAACCGGCAAAATACTCTGACCTGTGCCAGGCTGGAGCAGCAAGTGATGTCATAGACAGGGCTTTTTGTACACCTGCTATTGTTTTTATAAATGTATGTTTTAATGTAACTGTGAAGCACTTTGGGCAACAATGTTGCAATTAAAGTACTATATAAATAAATAATAACAGTTACTCCGCCCACTCCAGTTGTAGACTACTGGTGGAGGCAAGAACACTTCACACAATTTCCCCAGAAATTGTAGCTTTTCTAGTTATTTATTATTATTCATAAATATATTTTTGAACATTTTTACTGCAATTTTTCTGCCTGCAGGGAAGTTTTGTATTTTGCAATCTATTGATTCACTATCATTGCTGACTAGTTGCAAACTGAATGACAACTTTTCAAGTTGGCTGGCTCAGAGAATATTTAACAGCCAATCAGCATCAACCTTTCCTGATCTGTTAAATATGGAATGTATGGGTTTTTAGGTCAGTTGGCTAGTCATGCATTTGTTACATATTATTATTATTATTATTATTATTATTATCGCCATTTATATAGTGCCAACATATTTTGTAGCGCCTAACATAACTGACAAATATCACCTGTTCACTTCTAGGTAGACTTGAAGTTGTTGGCTTAACATTACCTTACTAGGTAGTTACATTTCATCCACCATGTTATATTCCAACATCTGGTAAATCATAAATATTATATGAGTCATGGAAAGTTCATTGGCTAGCTTCTATAAAATCAAATAATGTATGTCTGGATATACCTGGGTAGTTATATTACAAGTTAATATAATTCATCCTAACAAGTTAATATCATTCATCCTAACAGACTTGGAGATCCAATTAGTTTCCAAACTGTAATTCTTCTGAATTTTTGCCAATCAGGTGATGGTTGAATTCCTGAAATTTAAGCCAAAATATAGCCAAATCACCAACTAACCAAAGTACACAATAGTAAAGCATGACCATTTTGATTTGTGAATTGTGCACACTCAAAAAAAACTCCCACAAACACTTCCTTAGATGGTGTCTTCATTTCCCTGAGATCCTCAAAAACAGTTTGGGCTGAATGTCCCCCCAAAATGCAGGACAAACGTAATACCAACAGACAAGCATGTTGTTTTATTTGTGATTCTAAATTCCGCTCTTTGCACCAAAATGATTGATGGGGAAAAAGATTATTGATGGCTAGGGAACAGTCACTAATTATATATTGATATTATGTATATGTTTTGCAGTACACTGATTGGCCCATTTTATCACCCTTTTGGTTTGCATGATTAGTTTCCTGAAACAGTTTTTTGGTACCAAAATTCTCCCGAGCCAAACTGACATTTGACCAAAGTTCTGCAGTCCTGAAATTTTTTTTATTCTTAGAACAAGATGGTTAAGTCAAGCCAAATTTTCTCGCTGTCCACAAATCTAATAAACAATGATGGATTTTTGTTTATAGACAAGTAGTACATATACTACATATTTATAGTTGTGCCTCTTATCAACATGTGTTCGAGTGTATTAAAATAAGAAGAAAACATGTTTATTTCATTGGTATACAAATAGTGAACTTTTAAAGATGCAAATTAAAGTCAGAAACAACACTGCTTACTCAATCAAACTATTGCTCTTGGCAGGGTTATAATAATCATGCCATATTTCTAGCAAGTGCCTATAATAAAACCTGTCAACAGGCCATTTTCTACCATAATGAGCATCTTTCAATGAGTTACATGTACAATATTTTGAAATGTTAATATAATATTTCCACTTCAAAGCTAACTGCAAGATTCCAATAACAATATTTCATCTTCTCTCCTATAATGTTCAGAAATCACAGCTCAAACGTTATTACTTAATGTAAAAGTAAAAAAAAAAAGGGAAATATTATGCCTGCTGATGGAAATTTTTAGTTATGCATTCTTCTTATTAAATGATATCATAAAAATATCAATAATTTCCAATATTGCTTTTGGTGATATATATACTGAAATAACATATATTGGATTAGCCAAACTAGTGAAAATATGCAAAAATCCCTGAGTATTGAGTATGCAATGATACCTTTTTTGATTGGACTAACATTATACAATGCAATCGACAGAGCCCGACTTTGAGAGGTGGCAAATGGAGCACATTTAAAAGATGTCATCTTGCTCGTCAAACAAATCTCTGTATGTTAAGCATTCTATGTATTTAATATAATTCAAATTGTTTAATTGATAAAAAAAAGTTATTGACTCCTAAAACCCTACTCTTAATAAAAAAAAAAAATATATATATACACAAAATACTACCTGAACAAATTACAATATAGATTATCTCAATACTTTATTAGCATAAACATTTTATAGAATCAATGTATAGTTACGGAATCCACTCCTACTCTATGTTTAGCCCATCAGCCTTCTTGTAATTTGCACTTTCTCTGGACATTATAACTCCTAATTGGGATAGAACATTTCTCAAAGTCCTGAAAAGAAAAATAACTAATGTACCCTACATTACTAAGGTAAAAATGTTGAACAACTAGATATTTAAGATCTTTATTCTCTACATCAAATATATGCTCTGTAATGTGTGCTCTGTAATTCATGTTGAGCTTTCCCCATGTACTGAAGCCCATATTTTAAACAAGATGAATGGTAAATGACAGTTTGTGTACATCAATTAATTACATTTTCAATGTAATAAATCTACTCAGTTACATGTGACAAGAAAACAGCTACACTTACATTTGCAGTCACACTTATACAATCCATTCAATTTTAACCAAGAGGCAGTGTCAGAGCACCTATAAAAATGACAAGGGGAAAGGATGGCTTCCAATGCTTTATGTCTCCTTGCACAACATGTAAGCCACTGATGTAATATTCTTTCATTGTGAGGGACTAGGTGTAAAACTGATTTAATTAATGCATAAATACTAACCCAAAATGACTGAATGCGAGGACAATGCCATAAACATGTGAATAAGTACCCGTCTGGCCACAATCACGCCAACATGCTTGTAGATAGCCTGCTATATAGAATCATCTCTGTCACCAATTCTGCTAGTGATTTGATGGAATTGGTTAATGAGTAGAGATGTTGTGAACATAAAATTTTCCGTTCACGAATGGCGAACGCAAATTTCTGCAAATGTTCACGAACCGGCGAACCGGGCGAACCGCCATAGACTTCAATAGGCAGGCGAATTTTAAAACCCACAGGGACTCTTTCTGGCCACAATAGTCCCTAAACAGGCACTACAGCATGGAAGACCCCATTTGCACAAGGTTGGATGCCGAGCTACTCATGTCCCGTTCCTCGTCCTCAGTGATCTCACTGAAGAAATGTTTTTCCCTCAGCCACGTACAACACCACGGGTACCAGATAGGTGACAACAAGCACCCTGGGATGCCTGTTGTGGTTGGTCTTCCTCCTCCTCCTCAAAGCCACATTCCTCCTCTGACTCCTCTTCCTCACAATCCTCTTCCAGCGTTGCCACAAGTCCAGCAAGCGATGCTGATGAGGCCGTTTCTGGTGGTGATGGTGACCACAAGTCTTCCTCTTCCTGCTCATCTATGGCCTGATCCAGCACTCTTCGCAAGGCACGCTCCAGGAAGAAAACAAATGGTATGATGTCGCTGATGGTGCCTTCGGTGCGACTGACTAGGTTTGTCACCTCCTCAAAAGGACGCATGAGCCTACAGGCATTGCGTATGAGCGTCCAGTAACGTGGCAAAAAAATTCCCAGCTCCGCAGAGGCTGTCCTAGCACCCTGGTCATACAAATAGTTGTTAACGGCTTTTTCTTGTTGGAGCAGGTGGTCGAACATTAGGAGTGTTGAATTCCAACGTGTCGGGCTGTCGCAAATCAAGTGCCTCACTGGCATGTTGTTTCGCCACTGGATATCTGAAAAGTGTGCCATGGCCGTGTAGGAACGCCTCAAATGGCCACACACCTTCCTGGCCAGCTTCAGGACGTCCTGTAAGCCTGGGTACTTATGCACAAAGCGTTGTACGATCAGATTACACACATGTGCCATGCACGGCACATGTGTCAACTTGCCCAAATTCAATGCCGCCAACAAATTTCTTCCGTTGTCACAAACCACTTTGCCGATCTCCAGTTGGTGCGGAGTCAGCCACTGATCCACCTGTGCGTTCAGAGCGGACAGGAGTGCTGGTCCGGTGTGACTCTCTGCTTTCAGGAAAGTCAACCCCAAGACGGCGTGACACTGCCGTATCCGGGATGTGGAATAGTACCTGGGGAGCTGGGGGGGGGGTGCCGTTAATGTGGAGCAAGACGCAGCAGCAGAAGAGGACTCAGCCGAGGAGGTTATGGAAGAGGATGGAGTAGGAGGAGTAGAGGAGGTGGCAGCAGGCCTGCCTGCAAGTTGTGGCGGTTTCACCAACTCCTCTGCAGAGCCACGGATTCCATGCTTGGCAGCCGTCAACAGGTTTACCCAATGCGCAGTGTAGGTGATATACCTGCCCTGACCATGCTTTGCAGACCAGGTATCAGTGGTCAGATGGACCCTTGCCCCAACACTGTTTGCCAGACATGACATTACTTCCTTTTGCACAATCGAGTACAGGTTGGGGATTACCTTTTTTGCAAAGAAATTTCGGCCGGGTACCTTCCACTGCGGTGTCCCAATAGCTACATATTTTTGGAACGACTCAGACTCCACCAGCTTGTATGGTAAAAGCTGGTGGGCTAAGAGTTCAGACAAGCCAGCTGTCAGATGCCGGGCAAGGGGGTGACTTTGTGACATTGGCTTCTTACGCTCAAACATGTCCTTGACAGACACCTGACTGTGGGCAGATGAGCAGGAACTGCTCAAGGCGAGAGACGGAAAGGCGGATGGTTGAGAGGGGGCAAGGAGGACAGCAGTGGTTGACATGGCTGAAGATGCTGGACCAGGAGGAGGATGGTGGCTTTGAGTTTGTGTGCTGCTTGTACTCATGTGTTGATCCCATAGGTGTTTGTGATGTGCGATCATGTGCCTTCCCAAAGCAGTTGTACCTAGGTGGGTGTTGGACTTCCCACGACTCAGTTTCTTTTGGCACAGGTTGCAAATGGCATCACTGTTGTCAGAGGCAGACACACCAAAAAATGCTACACTGCTGAGCTCTGCAATGACGGCATTCTGGTGGTGGCAACAGCATGCGTTGATTGGCGTGCTGTCTGGCTGACCCCGGGTGCCGATGCATGCTGTCTGACTGTGCCACTAACTCCTTGTGACGACCTCCCCCTGCTTCCAACTCGTCTCCTCCTCCTCTCTGTCTCCCTATCTGAACTTTCCCCCTGTTCTTCTACTCTTCTAGCGGGCACCCACGGGACATCCACGGACGCATCGTCATCATCAACCACTTCACTTGTATCTGACAACTCAGCAAAGGAAGCAGCAGCGGGTACAACATCATCATCATCATCACACGTCCATGTGTGTAATGCTGCCTGACTGAGACATATCCCTGTTATCTACATCCTCTGGCAAAAATTATTGTGCATCACTCATTTCTTCCAACTGATGTGTAAATAACTCCTCTGACAGATCAAGGGAATCGGCTGTGGTGCTAGTGCTGGTGGTGGCGGCAGGTGGGCGAGTGGTAACTTGAGATGTGCCCGAAGCTAAGCTGGAGGAGGATGGTGCGTCAAGGTTCAGAGCGGAAGCTGTAGAAGATTGGGTGTCCTGTGTTAGCCAGTCAACTATGTCCTCAGAACTTTTCAAGTTCAGGGGACGTGGCCTCTGAACACTGGGCATTATTCTAGGGCCAAAGGGAATCACAGCACCACGACCTCGACGGCCCCTGCGGGGTGGCCTGCCTCTGCCTGTCATTTTTTTTCGATTAGTGGTACTATGCGTGCAAGCTACTGTGACAACAGATATGATTGGCACTGTGCACTGGCAGAAGTTGGCAGAGTAGACGCTGTAGGCCTGACACACACGCTTGCAGACAACTAACTGCTATTCAATCTATTACAGTCAAAATTGTATTTTTTTTTTTTAAATGTACACTACTGTTACACCAGAAATGAGTTACACTGGTGTGACACTGTGCCCTAGCAGGCCCTGAAACGCACACATGTGAAGGAAACTGACTGCTATTATTTCACAGTCAAATTTCTAGTAGTTTTTTTAATTATACACTACTGTTACACCAGATGTGAGTTGCACTGGTGTGACACTGTGCCCTGGCAGGCCCTGAGACACACACGTGTGAAGGAAACTGATTGCTATTATATTACAGTCAAAAATGTTTTTGATTTTTTTTAAATGCAAGCTATTGTGACACCAGATATGAGTGGTGGCACTGGGCAAGTGGGCACAGTATACGCTGTGAGCCTGACACACACGCTGGCAGGCAGGCAACTGCAATTTGATTACACAGGGAAAAAAAAAAAAGCAGACTGATGTTCTAGCCCTAAAACTGGCTTTTTGGGTTGCTGTCCTTACAGCAGAGATCAGATGAGTCCTTCAGGACTGTAGTGGACACTGAATACACTAGCCTAGCTATCGATTCCCCTATTAAATCAGCAGCAGCTACACTGTCTGTCCTCTCACTAAGAATGCAGCTTCCGGGGCCTAGCTGTCATGGAGGAAAGACGCACTTCGTGTGAGCTCCCTCAATATCTCACTTTAACCCCTTAAGGACACATGACGTGTCTGACATGTCATGATTCCATTTGATTCCAGAAGTTTGGTCCTTAAGGGGTTAAGCAGGTATTAACAAGCGAATTTCACCCCAGAAGGGGATGACCCAGCAATGTTGCTCCTACCTGACCGACCCGACATGCTTAATAGCGGTCAGCAACTCGACAGAGTCTTACTTACCTCTGCGTGGCAAGTGTGGCCTGGTTCTCACCGGGTGGGAGAGGCGGCCGATCTCCCAATCCTGGGTTGCCCAGGAGCAGCTGCTTCCCGGCAGGAGCTCCGTTACCTCCCCCCCCCCGGACCGGTGGGGGTTATCCCGGTCCACCCCTGAGAGGCTGTCTGGAGCTAATGGACGCACAGAGCACATCCGCCCATGCTGACATACTCATCTGCGACTCTCCCAATATGGCAGCAGCCGCGTGTCCTCCTGGTACCAGCAAAGCATGGCAGGATATGGAGTCTAAGCTGGACAGACTCTTTAATCAATTTTGGAAGCAAATAACAAGCAGAAAGCCCCAACAAGCTCCACCACAGCCCCAACAAGCTCCACTACAGCTAAGCGAAGCAGTCCCCATTAAAATCCACCAACGCAAAAGGCGTCGAAGACGGGACCAGAGGCACAAAGAGAAATGCAGAGCCTTCCCCACGTCAAGCACTCACCTCCACCTTAAGCCACCACAATTCTGCACCGGACGTGAAGCACCACCGGGACAGATCCGACCACCGACAAAACAAGCTTCCACAAGCTTCCATCAAGCCGCGAACCCGGCACTCAGCCAGAGACTTGCCTTTGTTGTTCCAGGTATCAGGGACTCCCAGGGTCTGCACCTGGCACCCAGAAGGGATCGGATGAGCACAAGCAGTAAACATCAGCCTGCCAAGCATGTCCCACTATAGCCGATCCTCCACACCATGCCTTTGATCACATGAACTGCTCTCTGCACATTAACTAATCGTAAAGTAGCAAGCGTTTAAACATATCATTATTTCACCTCCTAAAGAGTTTATTGTCGTAGTTCCTTACATGCCTTTACCTTAACTGTTCATGTATTATGTTATTCACTAGTCTCATCTCATGGGGCTGTCAAGGTGGCGGTCCGGTGACCGGGACCCAGACACTGTCCGGGCGGCGGTGCGTGGACCGGGACCCAATATGCCTGATGATCCGAGTAGGAGTCACAGTGTGGAAGTAGAATAGCAGGGTCTGGAGCAGGGTGACCGCACGCCCCCTGGTGTTGAGCACCAGCGTTTGTGCAGCCACAAACCAAGACCCTGTAGCAGCTTAGTGGAAGCCAGAGCAGACATATGCTGAGATGTATCCAGTACTAGAAACAAGATAAAGCTAGTATAGACACTAAACAAGAAAACAAGACAAAACTAGTAGAACCCAGAACCAGAGAAGGATAGTAAGCTAAACCCAGAACATATACACAAGACATGAGGAAAACATGAACATAACATGGGCAAGACTGGACAGGACTGTACATGGACTGGGTATACAAACTAAAACAAGACAAGATATATTAGGCAAAACAAGAGGAGGCATAACTAAGCACTAATGAGAAAAGTATGGGGATTTAGTTACACTATATGATCATACATTGCATAAGCCTGCCACAACGCCAATGTACCCCATATTCGGCAGGATCTACACTGCCTAATGTTCACTAAAAGAACCATACTAGACCAATAGTACTTACCTGCAAGAAAGGGCAGAAGTCTTGAGCAGCTGCCTGCAGGAACTCTGGAACCAAAGGGAAAATGGAAAACAACGGGTGTGGCAAAAAAACAAACATTTAAATGAAACCAAGAGACTGGGAAATCCAGGGACGGAATATAAGAATGAACCCAGAAACCCAGCAATAAAGAAAACCAGACACAGTATAGAAAACCAAAAAACCAAGAAATACTAAACAAGAATAGTAAAAGGAGTACTGGATACCAGAAGCCAAGTCCAGACATCAGAACAGAGCAGATCATGACAGGGGTGACTCACACTTGATTTATAACTAGTGGTGGAGCTGCTGATATAAATACACAGTTGATAACGTGCAAGCTACACCCTAAACATGACAGCCATCTTTCACAACAATGTACTGCTATATACTCATACCCTCAGTGCAACTAGCCATGATATACGCACGTTCAGCCTAGCATGCTCAAATATAACACACTTCTGTCTAAAAAAAAAAAAAAAAAAGAATGCAGCTTCTGAATGAATCTAAAATGGATGCTGTCCAGGAGGTGGGAGGGTCTGGGAGGGAGGGTCTGCTGCTGATTGGCTGGAATGTGTCTGCTGACTTTGAGGTACAGGGTCAAAGTTTACTCAATGATGACAAATAGGGGGCAGACCTAACATCGCATATGTTCGCCCGCCGTGGCGAACGCGAACAAGCTATGTTCACCAGGAACTATTCGCCAGCGAACTATTCGCGACATCTCTATTAATGAGAAGAGAAGGCCATCTGCAAATGCCTTGATGGTATAGATCTTGTCCCTTATTTACTGAAGCATGTGATATTTCTATTAGCTCTAACCGCATTTAAGAATGGTTCTAGGCTAAGTACGAATAACATTGGTGACAGTGGGCAGCCCTTTTGTGTGCCATTTTTAATGTGGCTATTGATATGGATACATGCAGAAGGTTGGGAGTAAATGGACATGGTTCAATTCCTCCTGCAAGGACCAAGCCCCAGTTGTTGCTGGATCGCTCCCATAAAGGTCCAGTCCACCCAATCAAACACCTTCTTGGCATCTGTCGAATGGAAAAGGGAGAGGATTTTAGAGTGTTCTGCTGCATATAGCAGGTTGCCCACTCTGGTGGTGTTTTCCTTTGCTTCCCTGTGGGGATATAGTCCACCTGATCTGGATGGACCAGATGCTGCATGAGAGGGCCCAACCTTCTGACCAGTGTGGATGTGAAGACTTTTAAATTGTTGTTTAGCATTGATATAGGACAATTACTGCTCTGGATCTTTTCCTGGTTTGGCTATCAAGCTACCTTTCACTGCACCCTTCGTGTACTGGAACTTTAGCTGAGATGTCACCAAATTATTCAAAGACCTAAATTAATAGATCCACTTTACACCATATATTGCCATGCACAGGAAGTGTTTTCATTCCTGACATATGTTTGATCAAGTACCATGCATTATGCAAATCTATATTCATATTACTTGTTATATTCAGCATACTCTTTGTCATGTGATATCCACACTAATAATACATTTGGAGGTTTATAAGCAAAATTGACATTTTACAATTACAGAATGCATGGACGTTACGCCAGACTGGAAAATGGTGTGTAATATTCCACAATAATGTAAAATTAAAGCCCCAGTAGTGACATGGGAAATATTTTCTTTACATCATGGGCATGCTGTACTATCTCATGCACACAATTTAGTAGATCATAGCCACATGACAGTACAAATGCATTTTAAGGCTCTTTATGTGCACAGAAGAGATCCTGTGTAGATTAAACTTTAATATTAGTATCTGCAACTGCTAGCATTGAACATGGCATGGATCCTGCAATAGTAGTATCATTTAATGCATCACGCTCAAGGAGATCTTCCAATGTTTCCAGCATTCTTCCCATAGTACAATACTACGTAAACATGGTTGAAGATAAGAAGGTTTCATTCAGCTACAAGAGAATACAGATGTAATCAAAATTATTCAACCCACATTGAACATCGGGTTTATGTAAAAAGTACAGACTTTTAGCTGTTTGCAATGAACAAATCAAACAAAAGCAGTTGAAATAGATCAACACAATGAATTCTTCAACTGGTTTCCCCAAATTCAACTGAAATGCAGCTTATAATGACTTCAAAATTATTCAATTAATCTTTAGTACTTAGCATAGCACCCATTTGCTGTTAGGACCTGTTGCAAACAAGATAGCCAGGCTTTAGGCAGCATTCCTGACAAATCTTATTCAAGTGCTCATGAGCAGTGGCCTCCAGTTCAGTGATATTCTTGGGTTTGTGTGCTGCAACCTCCTTCTACAAATCCCACCAGAGATTTTCTATGGCTGTTTCAATTTAGAATTTAGATTTTTCCAGGACTTCATCTGCAACTAATCCTTGTTAGAATTTGAAGTATGTTTGGGATCATTGTCTTGTTGGAAGGTCCAATGATGCCAAAGGTTCAACTTCCTCACAGTATTACATACTCTCCTGGGATTTCCTAATACTTTAATGAACCCATCTTGCCTTCCACACACTGCAGCTTTCCAGTGCCAGAGGATGCAAAGCAGCACCAAAACATCACTGAACCACCACTATGCTAAACTGTAGGCATAGTGTTCTTTTCAACGTATGCTTCATTCTTTTTCCTTTAGTTCTTTTGTTTCATCGCTCCACAGAACAGAATCCCAAAACATCTGTGGCTTATTTATATGATATTGGAGATTCATTTTTTTGGGCTTTTGGGTCAGTAATAGTGTACGTCTCGGAGCTCTGGCATGGAAACCTTCTGCGTTTATTACGGAATTTATTGTGCTCAAAGAAACTTCAGTGCCTGTTGCCACCAAGTCTTGCTGCATGTCTTTTGCAGTCACTTGAGAATTTTTCACAACCTTTCTTCTCAGAAATCTTTTTGCAGCCATTGATAGCGTCCTTTTTTTCTTCCCTTGTGAACTATGCTTCCTGCGGTGTCTCTAGGACTATTCTGTGCCTTTGCTATTATTTTGTATCCTGTTCTTTGTTTGTGAAAGGTGATGATCTCTTGACATGATGACACCCAACAAACCTCTAGCCAGTTCAGGTATTTCAAATGTTCCAGCTCAAGCACACCTGGTGCAACTAATGAAGCCCTTGATTAGTTACATCAGGTGTGCTTAAGACAACAACTTTTTGCATATGTGTACTGTTGTGAGGGATTCTATTCAGGGGGCTGAACATTTTTTAGACTGGATAATTTGGGGAAACCACTTGACGCATTCATAGTGTTGAGCTATGAACTGTGTTTGTTTGACTTGTCCATTGCAAACAGCTTAAAGTCTGTTAATTTTAACAATAAACCTGAGTAGGAATCATTAACAGGATACTGTTTATGGGACAAGGTACAAAAGTTCTACATTGTTGTCCCAAGAAGTGGGACACTGGTGGGAATGGGTTAAAGCGGCAGGCCTGAAATGCGATTGTGTCACTGGCTCTGCCCAAAGCAAACAGGCCTGTCTGAAAATAAGTTACTATTGCCATCAATGTTATGTCTTAATCCCAAGAAGAAATTGTGGGATGGTGCAGGTCTATCTTCTAAAAGTGCCACAGTCTCTCAGAGTCTCAGCACCTCTTCTTTGTCAAAAATAATAGCTTGTTTGTTATGACCAAATCACCAGACCAATGGCAATTGTTTTTTTCTTTTTTTTTATGTAACTGGTGACTATATGTCTACAATAGCAGAAGAATCTGTAGTTACAGTTAAGCCCATGAATTTGACCACCAGCTCAACAATAACTTCTGCTGGCAATTTAATTGGCACTAAAACTCCTTCTACCACAGCTAGTTCAACAGTAATGCCTTCTTTTAATCCCCGCAAGTAGAAACTAAGGGGGGGGGGGGGAGTGGGGCAGTTCACTAGCCTGTAGTTTGAGGCACCATCAGAGGTAGTCTTTACTAAAGAGATAGAGCAGTGTACAAAAGTACAATCCCTAGTGTGTTGTTTTACTTGTGGTGGTGACAAATCCGGTGATGATACCACTGTTTCCCCCAACCACTGCAGATTTTTACTTCTGGACCAGGAGCTACTCAACTATGGGCCACAGGAATTAAAAGATGAGTCTCTTAAGAGGACAGGCAGCAGCCCAGTATTTTCTACAGCAGCTTGTTTGCACTCTCCTCCTGAATCTTCTCCACCTTCTTTTTTGAAAGTTACTCTTGCCTAGCTGCTACTACCAGTGCCACTTACACCTATTTCGATTCACTATTTTAAAATTGCTTTACTGATTTTTAAAACATTTTATTTCTAGTAAGAGGTTGATTCTTAGATTTGCAGCATGTTAAAATGTAAGCTTGTCCCCCTCCCCACAGTGTGTGGCTTTATATTGCAAAAGCAAACCCTGCCTGCGCAGTGCGTGTGGCAGGTCATTTTTTAACCCTTTGTACAAAATAAAAGTATTCTAAAATGTGATGGTTGTTTCCTGGCTGGGAACTAGGTAAGAGGAACCTTTTGATTATTTTTTTAATTTTTTTTTTAAATTGTTATTCACTGGATGATGAGGGATCTGACTGTTCCTTTCCAACCTGCTGCTATTGTTATCCTCACCATCCCTTTTGCCCTGCCAATGGGTGGAGGTGATATTAGTGGTGGATGAGGTTTATTGTTACACTTCCCCCTTTATAATAGTGTAAAGCTCTGCAGAATAAGTTGGCATTATATATAGGCTGATAATAATAAAACTGTTGATGGTAGGTGATGACAACAGAATCAGATACCTGTTGCCTGCCCTAGTATTCAGGGCCGACCTTAGGCCATTAGGCGCCCTTTGCGAAAAGTCTTCATGGCACCCCCCACCAAGTTGCCTGTAAACAGTCACACACACAGGCACAAGCAGACAGTCACACAAACAGTTACAAGCAGACAGTCAGACACGCTCAGTTACAGGCAGACAGTCACACACACACACACACACACAGTTACAGGCAGACAGTCACACATGCTCAGTTACAGGCAGACAGTCACAGAGCCAAACACACAGTTAAAGGCAGACAGGCACACAGTCACAGGCAGACAGTAACACACACCGTCACAAGCAGACAGTCACACATACTCCATTACAAGCAGTCATACACACTCCGTTACAGGCATGCAGACACTCACGCACTATGATAGGCACAAACACACTCAGTTAAAGGCAGATAGTCACACATACAGGCACAGGCAGACACAATGGCACAGCTACAGCAACACACACAATTGGAGTCACACACAGGCAGACAATCACACACACACACACACACAGGCAGACAGTCACACACACAGACACAGTCACACACACACAGACAGACAGACAGTCACACACACACACACACACACACACACACACACACACACAGGCAGGCAGTCAAACACACAAGCGCAGTCAAACAGACAGTCACACACACAGACAGGCAGTCACACACACAGGCAGACAGTCACACACACACACACACACACAGGCAGGCAGACACACACACACGCAGTCACCAGTCAAACACAGGCAGGCAGTCACACACAGGCAGGCAGTCACACACAAACACACACACACACAGGAAGGCAGACACATGAACAGGCAAACAGTAACACACAAGCAGGCAGGCAGTCAGTCACACATGCACACATACAGGCAGACAGTCACACACACACACTCAGTTAAAGGCAGATAGTCACACATACAGGCACAGGCAGACACAATGGCGCAGCTACAGCAACACACACAATTGGAGTCACACACAGGCAGACAGTCACACACACACACACAGGCAGACAGTCACACACACACACAGACACAGACACACACACAGGCAGACAGTCACACACACACACAGGCAGGCAGTCAAACACACACACACAGGCAGACACACACACACAGGCAGTCACACACAGGCAGGCAGTCACACACAAACACACACATACACAGGAAGTCAGACACATGAACAGGCAAACAGTAACACACAAGCAGGCAGACAGTCACACACACACACACACAGGCAGACAGTCACACACACACACACACACACACACAGGAAGGCAGACACATGGACAGGCAAGCAGTAACACGCAGGCAGGCAGTCACACACACACACACACACACAGGCAGACAGTCACACACATACACACACAGGCAGACAGTCACACACACACACACACACAGGAAGGCAGACACATGGACAGGCAAGCAGTAACACGCAGGCAGGCAGTCACACACACACACACAAGCAGGCAGGCAGCAGTCACACACGCACACACACACACACACAGGCAGACAGTCACACACGCACACACACACACACACACAGGCAGACAGTCACACACACACACACACACAGGAAGGCAGACACATGAACAGGCAAACAGTAACACACAGGGAGGCTGGCAGACAGTCACACACACACACACACACAGGCAGGCAGACAGTCACACACACACACACACACAGGAAGGCAGACATGAACAGGCAAACAGTAACACACAGGCAGGCAGTCACACACACACAGACTTACCTCTTTTCATTATGGCTGCAAGGGGTAGTGGATGCAGTTGGTTGTTTGGGAAGCAGGGGTGCCTTCCTGCTTCCCTCTTCCTGTGCAGCTTCGGGTAGGTATTACCAGTGGGTTCAGGTATGTATAGGCCCTGCCCCTGCCGCTCATTAAGTCCCACCCCTGACGCTCATTAAGCCCCGCCCCACCTCACATTAAACCCCAACCCCACTGCCGAGATTTGATTTTTTTTTTTTTTTTAATAGGCCCGGGTGGAGAATAATTAATCCTCCACCCGGGTACCTGTTTTAGCTCCCCTGTCAGCCGGCCATGTGTGAGCTGTGTTGGCTGTCAGGGTGCCCCCTGGTCTATGGCGCCCTGTGTGGCCGCACAGCTCGCACACCCCTAAGTCTGGCCCTGCTGGTATTTCCTTGTTCAGCTTCTTCCCTCGGTAATGCAAACTTGTGGTGTCTTATTCAGATGAAGGTTCATATGGGCACTAGTGAGATTACTTAGCACTAGTGACTCTTTCCCTACTCACTTCCTTGCTGCACCAGCTGCACTTTGGAAATTGCCCTTCTTGGAGGCACTAAGCATGATCCAAAACATTTCTTGGCATTCAACCCTTCTCATTGTGGTTACTGAAGATGCAGGTGAATTTGTATTGGTGGCAGTGCAAGCTGTCACAACACTAGCCTGTACAGCAGCATTTGGTTGATAAATGCTAATGGAAATGTTGATGGTGGTGGTACTAGTGGACACTACTTTGGTATTCTGCTCCAGTAAGGAGTGCTTCTGATGGCACCCACAAACAAGACTCTGCTGAGCTCCAAATTAGTTGCTTCTTGGTAGGCTTTAAGAAGGTATACCACTTGGACTAGCTGAGGTGAAGGAGCTGCAATGCCAGTGGAAGCAACACCAGAAATTATTGTGGAACTTGCGGTCTTCTTTTTGGACCTAGTTTACTCTGTTGCTGCAACTGCATATTCTTCTGCTACTGTAGACCTTGAATCAACAATTGCAGCAGGAAGAAGCCAAGGCTAGTGGATCAGACGTACCTGATATGCTAGTCTTACTATCCAAAGACTAAATACTACTAATAGTAGTGGTACATATAGTGGTGGTGGTGACAACAGAAATGGTGGTGTCAGCAGAGGTGAAGGTGTTTATTTTTACTGAACAATACTCTCTCCTCCAAAAATAATTTTTGCAAATTTAACAAAAAAAAAAGACTCAGCAAACTCTAAGTCAGTGATTCAAAAGTGGTATAAGTGGAACTGGTAGCGGATAGGCACAGTAACAACCTAACCACCAGTCTCACACTGGGATTAATTAACAATTTGACAGGCTATGTCTATGTCCAACTTAAAACTAAACTAGTTTGCCCTCCCACCCATAAAAAAATAAATAGCTTATTCTCCATTCCATCCCTCTTTTTTATGCCAATAATGTAGCTTTGAATCCTGAAGCGACCAAATATGCTCGTCCATAGCATTAGTCATTTGTTTGGTTAAACGTCTGTATGCATCTTCAGAGATACGGATTTGGCTGATCTGACGATTGGCCTAAATTTAGACTAATTTCGATTCTGCAGAAACTGAATGCTCAAGTCTAATAACTATGCTTTGAAACTTTTCTTTTTTTTTCTTTTATGCAATAATTGGCAGAATAGGTGACGTTCGACTAAATTTATAATAGAAGGTTGATTCACATGGCAAATACATTTAATAAAAGGTCATCTTCAATGACCAAATTAAGATGCACTGTTTAGCATTTATTTCATTCATAAATGATTATTATGCCCCTGCAATTATTTTCAATGATCACAATATTATATATATACTTAACTTCGTATTAACCCCTTAAGGGCACATGACATGTGTGACATGTCATGACTCCCTTTTATTCAAGATGTTTGGTCCTTAAGGGGTTAAATTATACTTTCAGGTACACATGGGAAATATATAAGAAAAAAACAAACAAAAAAAAATACACTTGACAAGTTTGAAAGAATATATTCTCTGTATTGCAAATCAAAAAGTACCTTTAACCCCTTAAGGACCAAACTTCTGGAATAAAAGGGAATCATGACATGTCACACATGTCATGTGTCCTTAAGGGGTTAAAAACTGCCATTGATTTAGGTCTTTTGAGAGTAGTAAATTGTCATAAAAAATGGCAAATTTATATTTTCTTTTTGCTAAACTTTTAAACTTTTTTTTAAACTGGGAAAAGTCATATCAGTAAAAATGAATAAAGAAAAATTTTCTTTTCTCAAACACCCTTTTCTGCCTACAACACAAAATGTACCTGTATTACTAAGCATATATTAATGTTTTTATACAATACTGTTTGAATGTTTAGAACATATCTAAAATAGGATTAAATTAACTAAGACATATATGATGCATAAAATATAGTGTGTAAGAATTAATAAAAACTGTTATCTTCTAATGAGTCTGCAAAATTTTAGTAATAAATATCCTTGCTTTATTTCTCTTGAATAAATTATAGTTTGCATAGGGCCAATTTTCAGTTTTTATAACATATACTATTTTATTACATTAACATGCCTATGAATGGAGGTTACCATAGGCAAAATTCCAGAAATATATCTGATTCATTAGACTGCATTAATAATTTTTTTTTTAATATTTTCAGTCTCTGGAGAATGGACATGGTATAAATATATGAATATAATTTTAGAAGAGAGGAACACACACCAAAGAGTATTTTACTAAAGAGTGTTGAACTGAAAAAAAGAATATAGTAAAATTTACACTGAAAGATGTATTTTTTTTTTAATTCAACTATTTTGGCCTAAAAGTTGCGATTCAGTTTTTGATTCATGAGAATTCACTGGATACCGAATAAACAATTTTTTGAGATACTTGAACCTTTTGCGAAATTTTTATTTATATTTTTTTTTTTTTACATTTCACAAATATGATTTTATTTATTCAAGTATTCTGCTCTGATAAATATGTTTTAGAGTATTGCTCTTTTTTTGTAAAATAGTGCCCTGCATATGTGACAGTATTAAAATAAATTATTAATTTTACAAAACTAATTAAATGGGAAGTGGAGGAATTAACCCAGTTTAGTGCCCATATGAGTAAAGGATGAGTAATATATTACTTTACGTGTGTGACTTGAGCCTCTGTTATTCAAAAGGTTAAATGTGTCTTCAATGTACCATAGTCATATATGTAGGATAATACTAGTACTATGTGTTTTGCAATAATATTAATTAAAATAGCATCTTATTTATCTGCAATTTTTCTATTTTGCATATGCTTATATATGTGACCATAGGAAGTATTTTTTTCCTTATTAGACAATAGTAACAGAGATATGTAATTACCTAATTGGGATAATTTCATTTTAACATTAATTTTGGTACTATTTGGTACATACCTAATTTTTTTTTTTAAATATAATGCATAATTCTAGAGACGTTTTGTGTTTGCCTACATTACTATTTTTAAAAGCAAAATACATTTGTCATTTAATCTATTAGGCTTGGGGCATTTTCACTAACCTCTCAAAGGTAATATAAGATGTTTTTATGTATTATTTGTATTCATGTATAGGATATGATGACTTAGCCGTGTTAACTCTAGAATGCTAAGCTATGATTTAAAATCGTATATAGTGTATTATATAGTAACTTAGTGGAGATTTCCTTAAAGGTGTGCAATTTCAATTTATTGTGAACCAGTGATTTCTCTTGTCATTCTATCAAAGGGTTAAAACTCCCACTTATTTCTAAACATAGAATATAGATGAATTTGTATCTAATAGTAATTTGATAAAAAATTTGAATCATACAGTTCAGATAACCTAATTAATTTGCCACATTTCCCCTTGCTAGAAATGCAAGTATGGAATTAAAGGCAAAAAACAGTGAATTGGAAGTTGGCAAAATGCAATTAAAAAAAAACATAATTACCATAGAAAGCACTTAACTGAAGAATGCAAGCATTCTATGCTTTGGGAGCCTGCACTTGATTTCCTATGAAAATTAATCGTCTATCAAACAATCTTCAGCCGCTGAGGATGATTATAAAAAGGGAAGAAAATGCCCTTTGTGTAGGTGAAATGTGTCGTGGACTGTCATCGTAATATACCTCAGTGAAATGAAGGTTAATACTGATGTACAACCTGCGTGACAGTCATTATCAGTGAATCATGAAAATAAATTAAGCTACTGAAATAGATACGCTCTCCTCTCATACACAGTAGGTATCCTGTGAGGAATGGACAGATGAACTTTAGAGATTATTATTGGAAAATAGTGTGGAATTCAATTAATGCACCTAAAGACACCTTTATAGAGGGCAGCCATAATTTAAATGACAGCAGGAAGTAATTTTGCTGGATATAAGTCAAATTTTCAGAATTTCATGTATTACATTATTAATTTGAAAAAAAAAAAATCTTAACAAAACTTCAACTGATTTTAAAAGAAGACCCTTTGTTCAAAGTTTCCTTAAATTGAAATCATTTTACTTAACTAGAGTGGCCTTTTCTATTTAAAATGAAGTCTGATTCTCCTTTAGAATTTATAAAAGTGTGTAGTATTTCTCTTAAATATTCCACGCTATTTCTTTTTCCACTGCCTCTAGAGAAAGAGAGCCAGCTCTCTACTTTTTTTGCTCGGGAAAGCAAATAAATGATAATTTTTATGTTGAAATAGTAGGATGAAAATAAATTGAGGCACTAAAGAATAGGGTAAATGGCAACCTTCAACAAGAAAGGTTAGATTTAATCCAAGCAGGCATCTGACAAGCTGCTGTACACGTTGAATCCATATCAGTGTGACCCTATCGCAGACCTCCTTTATCCATTAATCTACACTTCTTTTAGCAGAGAGTTGAATTAGTGTACTGACAGGGCATTGCTTGCTGATTAGCGTACATCATTCCAAAGAGCTGAAATAAAGGATCACACTCCTTCATTTAATTTTATGTCGAACAAAATTGTGCTAATGCCATGTTGACTACCACTTTTCTCAAAGCAACAAGTACACTGGTAGAATTAACTAAGAATTATAATGCAAACGTAAAAAAAAAAAAAAAAAAACGTAAAAATAAAACTAAAATACGTTAATACAGTGTATATGAAATACATGTATATATTCATGACAGTAGTATGAAATGAGGGTAATAATTAAAGATGAAACAGAATAACAGATCTAAGTAAGAGTAATATGGAATGCAGAAGAACCGATATTTGGGGCACTCGTTTCCATCATTATTAGAATTCAAATATATTTATCGTAAGTGATAAATACATTTTTTTTTTTAAATAAAAGACACACTAAGATTATTGTGAGACATTGTGAGCATGTTATAATTAACACATGCACACTGAAGGGAAAATACTGCATTTAGTATACCATAAACGCAAATAATAATTATACATTATTAGATTATTTTATATCATTTTGCAAGAGTTTTGCTATGAGAGGAAGGCGTGTCAAAACAAGGTGTTAAGGTATTACATTTGCGTGAATTGAAATCAATTTAATGTGTAGTATAATAGTTTGTGTGTATGTGTATATATATATGTGTATATCTATATATATATATATATATATATATATATATATATATATATATATATATTATATGATATGCCTATTATTTGAACATAACCATCACGTTTATTAACCCTATAATGGTGACATTATTGATGAATTATCTCTGGAAATGAACAGGTAACAATGCACAGATTTTCTCTAAGCAGTCTGGAGGTTCTAATTTTGGACATGGGTGTCCTTGTCTGCCCAAGATAACTGTGAGTTGCACTCCTCAGTGGCTACTACTGTTTTAATAATGTCAGCTGATATAACAGCTGCACAGAACTGTAACTCCAACTGATCTCTGCCAGCACTAGGACATGCAGTAACTACTAATTATCAAAAAACACTCAATCTTGTGGTTTATTATGATGCTTCCAAAATCCCTGGATGGCCTTATTTTCCCATAATACACATAATATAGATAAACATAAATGTTTAAATGTATAAACATAAAGAGAGAGAGAGAGAGAGAGAGAGAGAGAGAGAGAGATGCAGTTTATCAATCTTTTGCTAATCACAAAAAATACAGAACTTCGAAAAAGTTTATTTACTCAGCAAGCAAGTGAGATACTTCATAAGTGTGTAGCTAGGTTAAACATTTCACGTTGCAAACAGCAATGAGCATAAACATATATAAAGTCCCTTTGACCCCTTTAATATGAAATGCATTTTATAATGAAAGGTTTCTAATAAAATGTAAATTATAACCCTAAAAAAAAACATCCTATCTTGTTTTGTCGATTTTAAATATGGTGTATCGGAGGATCCTGCAATAAAATGTTAAAGCCATAGGTGGTTTGCTGTGATATATGGTCTTGGATCAAACTCCACACTTCTGCAAAATTAAAGCTCTAGGGCCATCTTCTGACTGGAGCGAAATATGTCTAGTCTAAAGGAAGATACTGAGTGTATTATTAGGTTAAATGAAATGGAGAATAATACCATGGTGATGTCTGATTTTATTTCCAGTTTACCCTTTTTAATGACTTTGGTGTGCACATTTTCTCTACCCATAATGCATTTATCAGTTCTTCTGGATAATTTATAAAGCATTAGTTTAAATATGGAATTCAGTTGATGAAATCTCACTGAAAAGAAAAAGTCTGGCAAATTATATTCATTGTTAAAATATTCTTAAGAGTTACACACTTCTTATTTCCATCTGAAACGTTAACTAATTATACAGTCAAATAGACAGACAGACAGACAGACAGACAGACAGACAGACAGACAGACAGACAGACAGACAGACAGACAGACAGACAGACAGACAGACAGACAGACAGATAGATAGATAGATAGATAGATAGATAGAATGAGAGAGAGAATGTGACAGAGATAGAGATAGATAGATAGATAGATATATATATATAGATAGATAGATAGATAGAATGAGAGAGAGAATGTGATAGAGATAGAGATAGATAGATAGATAGATAGATAGATTGATTGATAGATATATTGAATGAGAGATAGATAGACAGATAGATAGATAGATAGGTAGATAGATAGATAGATAGATAGATAGATAGATAGATAGATAGGTAGAATGAGAGAGAGAATGTGACAGAGATAGAGATAGATAGATAGATAGATAGATAGATCGAATGAGAGAGAGAATGTGACAGAGATTGAGATAGATAGATTGATAGATAGATAGATAGATAGATAGATAGATTGAATGAGAGATTGATAGATAGATAGATAGATAGATAGATAGATAGATAGATAGATAGATAGATAGAAAAATAGATCGAATGAGAGAGAGAATGTGACAGAGATAGAGATAGATAGATAGATAGATAGATAGAATGAGAGATAGATAGATAAAGTGTGACAGAGATAGAGATAGATAGACCGGCAGACAAACAGACAGACAGACAGACAGACATACAGACAGACAGACAGACAGACAGATAGATAGATAGATAGATAGAACGAGAGAGAGAATGTGACAGAGATAGAGATAGATAGATAGATAGATAGATAGATAATGTGTATTGTGTGTTGTATAGTTTTTTTTTATTGTTTCTTCAGTGATACACACTGTTTCAGCCACAGTGAGATGCAGAGCTAGATCATTATTGAAATTGCAATGTATAGCAATGATGAATATTTATTGCTTAAGCTCCTCGTCTGGGTGTATCAATATATCATATGCTAACCTAACTAAAAATAATAACAACAAAAACAGGAATTGAAATAAGATACAGTGAAAAATATATTGTTTTTAATAAATTTAAATTTTTCTAAATATTTTTTTTTTTACGAATACATTTCCTACTTCACACAAATTACCTTGCTGAGATCCTTTGAAACGTATATGTATATTTATATATTGACATCTTAAATAATGAGCGTATAAACATACTTTTACGTACCTTATAGTTCAGCATATTTTAAAAAGAAATTGCAAATGCTTTGTTTTGTTTATTCTTTTTTCTCATATGTTATTAGTCAATAGCAAAATTAACAGTTTTAGAGATTATAATTTTAGCATGTTTTATTTCATTTATATCAGATAAAAAATTTAATACAAGCTATTATTTGAATAGTGAATTCTATTTACTTTTTAGTTTATTATATGAAGCAAGTTTAAATAGTCTCGGTATCTTAATATAATAATAATTAATATATTAATTTCAATAAAGAAAATTAATGATACATGCATTTATAATTTTTGACCATTGAAAATAAATTGCCACATTTAAATAAATAAAAAAAAAATAATACATTTTGCCAAGGTATTTTTTTTTCTTGCAAGCAAGAAAGTTTTAATCAGTTCACTTTTATTATTAGTTGAAATGAATGCAGAGGTGAAAATCAAAGTTTTGCGAAGGAATGTCCACTCCTTTGTAAAATCATTGGTTACTTTTTTCTAAAATTTTCATTAGCGTTTTTGAGTAGGTGTACTAAAAGGCAGGAAAGAATATGATACTATATCATTAATAAAAAGTCGTGCACAACTGTTATGTTTAAGGAAATCAAATGACTGAAACTTACTTAACAAACCGAATGGAAAAAATAACATCCTCTAAAATGTTATAGAATGTACATTTCTAACCATCTGGTCATAAATGCTGATGTTGATGACTAGCAATTGAAGTTTCTTATGCACAGCCAAGCTTCGGAATCTATGGGAGTGGTGAACTTGGCATGACTTCTTGTTTATTTGCCCTGGCCTTCATTTTTTTTCTGCCGTGTTACATGACCTGTTCTCTGAAAGGAGCCCTTGTGTTACAATGTGAAATATGTTACAAATATTTACCTTTGGGGAATGCAGAAGCATGGATCGGTGCCAGTCAGACAAACTATAAAATTCACTGCACATTTTGGAACTAGTCACTCAGATCACACTGGGCTAAAATTCCTTTTTCTAATGAGATCATGCTGTCACATATTATTGGCCTTTTGTGCCATCAAATTATGAATTCCATGCTTTTCCCTAGATAAAATATTTACTTTATAATATCTGGAAAATGGCCTGCTTCCTTAACAACCACAGCTTGTCTGGAGAGAGCCTTTCATTTTTTTTAAGGCACTATTCCTTTTTACAAATGGGATACGCTGCACTGTATGTTTTTTTTTTTTACTTATTTTTAAATGAAAGTGAAACATTACGATATAAGATGTCTGTTTACATTTACATTTCTAGATCCCACTTGAATCTCAAACACAGTGTCACTTGTGTTCGACTTAATACAGCAATTATCTTTTTATTCATGCCATCTTTAATAATAAAAACGCAATAAATGAAATTATATTAAACAATATTTGGTAGAGAGTGTCTCATTTAAAAAAAAGAGTAGAATATCAATGGGTGTTGTAATTTTTTTTTACTTTTTATTAGTAGTCTTCAAAACATTTGTCTCGATGTTACATTTAGCTAATTTTGCAGGCTTTGATGTCCACTGACTCCCCTCTTACTGCAACTGAACATTCAGGGTTTGTGGACATCTTTACAAGTACATTGACATGCAACTAACCTAATGGTGCTCGATACGGGAAGCCCTAATCTTGACTAACTGACAAGATTTAAATTGAGGAGACATCTTCTGCTGATTAGATCCCACACCCACAATTATCCAACTGGGGTGTCAAGCAAGGTTTAACATCTCCACTGATTCTAGTCTCAGGAGAAATCTGGGAGGAAATGCAATCGCTTTTAATAACGGCTGCCTTCTGAACATGCAGACTCCCCAGCTGCACAATTTCAAGGCATTCAAGCTCCCTTCAAAATTAACCTTTCCAGCGAAAATATAATTTCACACAAAATGAACCACCAAGTGATTTTCAGCATAATTTATTCAAATTGCTGAACTCAGAATGGCAGAGCAATCTACAGTCCGAACAGACCCATGAATCAAGAAATAAAAAGTTTATGTACCCAACTGTCTCCTGGCAAATATGGGACTAATTTTAAACATTCCCAGAATTCTTTGTGGATGCTACACTCCAGCACCTGTTTCTCATTAAAATTCAATTGATCTGAATTTTTTGCAAATAAGATTTGATTGCGTTCCATATCATAAAACAGCATGTGCAATATTGCTTTGAATCACCTATTGTGCAACATATGTGTCCAGTTCATCCGCATTATTTCGGTTTATGACTGAAACTTACAGTACTCCCTTTTTTTAGTTTACAATATTATTCTGAAGATTTCCTCATAGAGGGTAATGAATGGAATATGTGAATGCATGGTATATTTTTTCTTCACTACAGTTATTGCAGCTTTAAAAGAGACATAATTCTATGATTAAAATATGGTATGAATTTGTTGCAATTTACGGAACACTTTTCTGAGCTCAGAGTGCAATGTCTGAGTCGTATACGTTGAAAGTTAATTACTTTTAAAAATACATTTCTAAGTATTTATCACAGTTGAAGATGGCAGAAATATAGAATAGAATATATTAATTCCTTTGCTTGAGGCAGGTATTAGGCACTTCTAAGATTTCATATAGTGAACATTGAGACAATGTGCTATTCGTTCCCCACTGCTTTGAGAAATTATCTGTACTTCAGTCTAGTGAGAGCACCCCCTGTTGTCTTCAGTAAATCACTTCCGTTCTCTATCCTTCTATTATTATGGCTTTGTTATGAGTGAGATGGTCTAATAAAGATCAATTTGCCAGTGTTGGGATCACTGTTCCTATGCTCTTTCTTTCTGCTTGGTGACAGTAGAAACTACAACATCAAATATTTAATCTCGGTGGAACTCACACAAAAATGAAATGCTCAATAACAAAACTTTTTTTCCCGGTTGATATGATCATTACTTCTGCAAGATGTAGTTAAATAACTATAAATGTAATTTGCTGAATAGTGAAAAAAATGTTATTTTACTAAAACAAAACGATTCGTTTATCTGAAATATAATACATTACTTGTAATTGAATAATGAAAAATTAGACTTTGCAAAATACTAAAAACTTTAAACAATAATGGAACGTTTTGTTCATATTTCAAATATGCATTCATAATCTGAATTTTTTCTGCATTTTCTAAGATAAGTATTGCAATTTCGTAAAAAGTTTTAAACTTTGTAAGTAAGCATGCATGTACAATATTGCCAATTATCTCCATCAATAAATTGCAATAAATAAAACGTAAGGTTAACTTCATTAGCTTGATTAAAATAATTAAGAATACAAATACAACAATTTTAAGTTGATCTATGACAAAATATATGTTAGGCTCTAAGAATTTTACAGGGTCTGTAATCCTTAAACTGCCATGGACTTATGCCGTTAACACATCCTGCTTTCCTTAATCTTTGTGTACAATTAATACAGACCAATCATTATGAAGTTCCATAAAAATAATAACTTGTTTAATGCGGGTACAGCGTATATATGAAACAAGCACAGTTTTCATAGGGGTGTATCCAAGAGAATACAAAATCAACCAATCATAGACGTTCAGTGTAAAAAGTATAATTATTCATATAACATTACGTATTACAAGAAATCTACTGCGCATGTCTAGCACGTTTTCTCTAAACTATGCAGCACTGATTCACCTGCAGCCCTTTTCCAATTAGGGTCAGCTGTCCCTAATTAGCAGGCTGTAAAAGCCAACCCTGCCTGAAACCTAGGATCTGGTCATTTTGCCTGTTTGGTGTTTCCTGCCAGATCTCTGCTTCACTACTGACTGATTTCCTGGACTCTGACCTCTGCCTGATTTACCGACTTTGTTACTCCGCTGCCAGCCCTGACTTCTGCTTCTCGCCTGACCCTGCCTTTGGATTTTCCCTTAATCCGTACTGTGTTTTGGATTTTGCCTGCTTCCTGTGCCATTTCCTGCAACTGGGCTCCAACTCCTGGTAAACTGTTCCATAAGTCCCCTGGTGACTGTTACAAAGACAAATTGTTATAAAAAAACAACAGTTTGTTTGTATGCTAGTTTGTGTAACATATAACAATAACAGGTATTTAACAACATTTCAGAAAAAGAAATCTCATAATTAATTATACCGAGTATAAGATGTATGCCCATGGCATAAAAAAGAGAACACGACTCCGAGCTCATGCAGCAATAAAGACTAAAAACAAACAACAATCAAGAACAAAATCAAACAGTAGAGATCTTCTACAGATAGGTGGAAAATTGGAGGGCCTCAATGATTATTGGGTATTGGGTTTTGGGTTTTTACCCACATATGGACATCTCCTCCTACATGTCTCTGATACCAGAACGTATTTTAGATAAAACTAGAATATCCCTGTTAGATTGTTGTTTGTTGCACTATTGTTGACCCTGTTAGATTGTTGTTTGTTGCACTATTATTGTTTCCTAATTTTGGTCTTTTAGCTGTTTAGCAAATATCACTTTGGCTAATACCCTAAGGCAAAATGGCTTTACTGACCCTTTTTATAAATTGGTCATAGATCTCCTAGCTACGTTTCTCACATGTACTTTCAACTCCCTTGTAAGAGACTCCACACTATACCCCAAATCATGGAGGCTGGTTGCACTATGCTCCCTAAATCATTGAAGATCCTGAATTTTACCTCGGTTACATAACCATTTGAAATAGCACCAGAGCAGGTGGCATAACTCATGCGTGACTGGGCCCCCATTATAACTGCAACCTGCACTATGAACAAGTGAGAGCCTATTCCTTCCTACAGGCACCAAGTGTGGATCATATAATTAAAGGTAGAGTCTAAAAGAAGGGGGGTGCAAACAATAGAACCAGCATCTTCTTTTTCACAACCTCAGCCAGCAGAAGCCGCCCTCCTGCACTCAAAAGTTGAAAACAGGAGGGTGGCTAAAATTTGGCAAATATTGATTAGCATTTGTATCTGGCATGTGTATCTGTATGTTTGTGTGTCTATATGTGTGCCTGTGTATCTATATGTGCGTAAGTGTTTGTATCTGTGTATCTGCATGTGTGTTTGTATGTGTGTTTGTGAATTTGTATGTGTGTCAGTGTTTGTATCTGTGTCTGTGTATATGCATGTGTGTCAATGTGTGTCTGTGTATCTGTATGTGTGTCAGTGTGTGTATGTGAATCAGTGTGTGTGTGTGTGTAAGTGTGTTTGTGTATTGTGCATTTAAACGTTAACACTACACACAAACACACTCCTGCAGTCAAATGCCAACTTTACCTAAAACATGCCACTGTATTAAAACACCAACATTATATATAAACACA
Organism: Pelobates fuscus; assembly: GCF_036172605.1. NCBI lineage: Eukaryota > Metazoa > Chordata > Amphibia > Anura > Pelobatidae > Pelobates > Pelobates fuscus. Next base: position 31,111,611 of record NC_086319.1, on the reverse strand, counting down.
CCCCTGCATTCATAAATTAACACTACACACAAATGCATGATAGCATTCAACCACAGATACTGCATAGAAACATGCCCCTACATTCACTCACACATATTCCATACACAATTATGCTTACATTCAGAAGGCTCAGTGCTAAATACAACCCTGCAAGGATAGGCAAATGGTAGATACCCAGCTGACCAAGCATTGTGGGAGGTGCATGGCAGATGGGGATCTACCTTTTGGCTACTTTTGCTATAGGGGGGGTCAAAAAAAGAATCTTGCACCAGGGCCCTCTCTACATTAGTTCCAAGAGAGAATTTCCTTATTCAATGTGGTCAAATTCTAGGCAAAAATTGGCTGCACTAATTTGAGAGAAAAGTGTAATCAGGGTTGCAAATATAATACATCAATCACAAAAGCACAAATCCCTCCATAGATGTAGAAAAAGCCTTTGATATGGCCAGCTTGACATTTCTTTACTCCACATTATAGCATATGGACATATGAGGCCCTAATATGCTCCTGTGGATTAAATCACCATACCATTCTCCCACAGCTATGATCAATCTTAATGGCTAAGTTTCCCTGTCTCGGTTTATATCTACTGGTGCATGTTAGGGATGTCCCTTCTTCACCCTGCTGTTTGCATAAGCATTAATTCAATTTTGGAGTTCGCCCACAGGAATCCAAATGTATGTGTTCTCTCTACTACCCACTGTAAGCACAAGGTTACTGCTTATGCATATAATATTCTGTTTGTCATGACACCGTCAATGGTCATTCTTTGCAACATTGTCTCAGAGCTTAACGTTTATTGCATCCATAGCAATTAAAACAAAAATAAGATTAATAAAGCAGAGATTATGGGATCAATGCTTCACATTCAGTCACATGGCAGTTCAAATATCATCCACCTGTCACTGGCGTACTTACTTTTATACTACGTGTACAGAGATCTTTATAATGTTAATCTACCACATTTCAAAAAGATTTACACTCATGGTAACTATCACATATCACATGTATAGAACAGGTCAATGTTTTAAAAATAAATCATCAATAAGAAATGTCTTTTCATTTACTGTATTTGTAATATTTACTCTAAAATTATCATGGGTAGCAATCCCCACCCTCCACCTACTTTCTGGATCAAATGCCGGAGAGAACTCAGTATTATGCTATTAACTGCCCAGTGGGAGAATATTTGCTCTATTTAGCTGCATTTTTGTTAATTTCTTCTCAAGAAATGTTTATCCTTATGGTACCATACACCAACACTCATTACACATGTTTTCTGTAATATAACAGGCATTTACTGATGGTGCGAGGCCAAAAACAAGTATGATGCTACAAATGTGGTGGACTTGCAGAAGGGTTTTTCCATTCCATATACTCAATCGATGCAGCAATCACTAACACAGTACAAAAGCTCAATTATTCTTAAATTATTAGGGTGGCAGAAACATTGATTTCCATCTTGGTGCAAGCCTGACTCCCCTGACTCCCCATCTTAATTAAATGCATTTTTAAGTGTAATCAAAATTTGCTTTTTTTTCCCATGCTCTATCGAAACTTGTTGAACTATACAAAGTATAGGTATTAGTATCCATTGTAATTTTTGTCCTTAATTTCAATATCTGTGAACCCCTACTGCTAAACAGCAGTAAATGTATTTTTTATTAGTGTTAGCTATAGTTTATTCTTTATCCCTGAGCAAAACGGATTTATTTTATTATTATTGCATACCATGGACAGATCATTTGAAAATAGAGAGAACAGGAGGAGCCAGAGATTATAGCCTTTGGGAATCCCTCAGGGAACTCAGGAGTTGGTTAGAAGAACTGTTGTCAAAGGACACACATTGGGTCATGTGTGATAAGTATGCCTGAAGTTTTGAGATTACTTATTAAATATTATGGTCAATATGTCAAAGGTCTTTGCAACATTTTAGAAAATAGCACCAGTAATTTTACGATGTTCCATGTCAAACTGAATATTGTCGCAAACTTTAAGAGGACAGTTAAAATGATTTGAACGAAAGTCATATTCAAGTGGATTCAGAAAGTTGAACATTTGATAACACCTTTCAACTTTGAAATTGACACATTTTTACAAGACCATGACTTAAACAGAAAGTAAGAATGAAGGTCTGTAATTGATATCAAGGTTTTAACTCATCACAGCAACAGTTGTTATAAAATCTTTCGTGTTTGGTTATACCCACATTCTGAATATAGCGAGGCCATTTAGCGATTGAGATTGCTTATTATTTTGTTTAACCACAAAGTCTCGACCAATTAATAAAAAGAATACAGGTTAATAAAATCTGACCAAAAATACTCAACTGAAGAGGTGTGTCAGTTGTTTATTGTGTTTGTCACTCACTAACAAATGTATCTAGCGTTTTATAGGTTACTGTAGTTATACTGTGCTGTAGAACAGTTCTACAGTGATCTTAATGGATATACACATATTATATTATTATTATAAGGGTGTATAATAAAGTTGGATACACTAAAATAGCTTACTATCCCCTTAAAGATTACAATCCAGGTGGGATTTAGAAGAAAAATGAAACAAACTGCAATTTCAAAGAAAAAAATTAAAATATCCAGTGACCATCAGTTATATGGGCAAAAATTTTATGCTAATGACATAGGTTATAGAAGAGTGATCAGTTAAGGTCAAGCTGATAGGAAGGTGACAATAATTAAATTAATTTAAAAAGTAGATCCCCAAATTTAGAAGAACTGCAGTTGCCATGATTTTTTTTGCCAGCCTTTAGAATGGCAAAATATCATGGTAGTTACAGTTATACAACAATCAGAATCGTCCAGTTCTGTACCCTTGCAGTAGAGCTATCTATGAATTCATAAAACACATTAAAATCGTTGATCAGCTCCACTTATAAGGTATAACATGCAACCTTTCCCATCTGTGTGTTATGTGGAGTGTGACAAAACTCCTATTTCTTTCACATATTTCTCGCCCCAATACAGGACTTTGTGTAAACCTTTCACTGCAGAGAACCCCAAGATGATGTATGTTCCATCAACATTAAAAGAAGCAACTGCCAAAAACATAGATATTAGAATTGTGCAGGCTAGAAATCAGGAAAATTAACTACATACTTACCTTCTTTACCTGACTATTTATCACGGCAGCATCACTTAACGGTAGCTCTTTCCCCAGGCCCCATCAGGACAGGAAATGACCAATAAAAAAGAGGCAGTATGCATAAAAGGTCTCTCCTCCTTCCATACAACAGCCAAGTTACAAAGAAAGTAAACAAGGGTGGGAGACCGCTGCCGTGATAAATAGCCAGGAGAAGTAAAGTACAGGTAAGTATGTAGTAAAGTTTCCTTATTTCTGGCTAATCATGGCAGCATTACTTATGGGTAATACCCAAGCTGGAATTCTAAGGGAGGGAAAACAATGTCAATAATGAAATGACATCAAATTTGATGGAGGTTATTTTTTTAGATAGGCATTTGAGATAACCACAGCAATCCAGCATCTTAATGTTGAAACTGCTTCTCTTTTGTGAGAGCCTGTTGGAATAACAAATAGTTTATTAGATTATATACTCCCTGAAGTGCATTTCTTGAAGTTTTATCTCTTCCGAACTGGAAGGGAATGGGAAAAAGGATGGGAGATCAACTTCTTGAAAGTTTGAGAATACTTTTGGAAGGAAATCTTTTTTGAGTTTCATCACCACTCTATTGTAGAAGATGAGGGCATGAGATTCTTCACTGGAAAATGCTTGTAATTCTAAAATATGTTTAACTGTAGTAATGGCAACTAGGAATACTGTTTTATGTGTGAGGTATTGTTTAGATATTTCTGTAATAGGAGCATATGGAGTTTCTGTTAATGCATTTAAAACCAAGTGTAAATTCCAAGGTGGAAAAACATTTCTAGATAGTGTATTCTTATGTTCTTATGGCAACTTTGAAGAATTTAGATAAGGGAATTCAAGGCCTACGAGATATTACAGAGGGCTGACAGTGTTGAGGATTAGAATTTCAAAGTACTTAAGCTAAAACCTTGTATAAACTCCCATATACCATATATACAATAATAGAAAGAGGAGGTTGGAGGTTTTCTTGCTTTGAGCAGGATATCTATAACTGATTATGAGAAACCCTGGTTATTGAGTGATCTCCTTTCAACAGTCACACCCCCAAGTTTCAGCCTTGAATTAGAAGATCTGGTGTGGGAGTAAATCTCCAAGGAGGGAGTTGAGCCAATCTCATAAGAAGTGGATACCACAGTCTTCTGGGCTAAATTGGAATAATGGCTATACTTTTCTTTACTTCTTTCCACACTTTCAGAAGGAAATGGTAGGGGAGTGAAAATTCCAGATTGAATTGCCAAGTTTGTGTTAGAGTATTAAGGCTTGTGGGTCTGGACTTAAGGAGAAGAAGCACATGACATGAGTATTCTTTCTGTTGGCCACAAGGTTGATTTCAGGTATGCCCCACCTTTCTGTCAGGATCTTGAAAATCCTTGAGTTCAGACTCCATTCACCTGGGAAAAGAAGAAGGAAAATGTATTTTATACCTTGCAGGTGTACTTGAGCCCAAGTCATCACATGAGTGAATTGTTGAAGGGGTTGATTGCTTCTTGTAACTCTTTGATGGTTTATCTAAGCAGACACTGCTCTGTTGTCTACGATTAAGATGCAGAGACTTGTGATGACGTGGTTGAGTTTCCTGATGGCTTTGTAATGGCTCTGAGTTCTCAAAGATTTAAGTGTAGAGTTATTTCTGCTGGTTTCTAGGTACCTTGGGGTCAGATAGATCCTGTGTGTGCTCACCAATCTAAAAAACTGGCATCTGTTACTATAAATTGCGATGGAGGATCTTCTAATGGAAAACCTTGCATGAGATTCTTCTCTTGTAGCCACCATCTTAACTGAGGAATATGAATGGGCTGATCCCAGTTGTTTTCCTTGATGATTAATTATTTTAGGATATTCTTCTAAATTTTCTGGAGTTCCATCGGGCTCAGCAAAGTAAACCTATTGTAGAAGTTAGAGATCCCAACATGCTCATGTATGTTCTGGCTGAAACTGATGTCTTTCGGGGAAGTGAAATTATTTTGTTTCTGATTTTTAGGATCCTTTCTTGAGAGACATTGATTTTCCCTGTCATTGTGGTTATGTTGGCACCAAGAAACACCATCTTTTGTGAGGGAGTTAATGATATTTTTCTTGTGTTCTTGTAGACATAATAAAGTTAGATTGGTATGGGTGGTTGCCATCTATAGTGTTGAAACAACTATCAGGATATCGTCTAAATAATGTAAGATCACTATATCTTGATTTCTGCTAAAGGCTCAGGATTCGATTTTTGTTAATGTCCTGGGTGCTACAAAGGGGACACCTCTGAACTGGAAATGTATTCCAAGGATGTAAAGACATTTGAAATGGTGATAGAGAATGGAAATTTGATAATATAATTTGGCATCCTTTAAGTCTATTGAGGATAGTCAGTCTTCTTGATTGATCCAGGAGGTAGTTGTGGAAATTGATTCCATATTGAAATATTGATTTTTTAAATATGTACTAATTTCAAGTCTATGATCAGTCTCCAATCTCCATTGGGTTTCTATGCTAGGAACACGATGGAATAAAGGCCCTTGAACTTTTCGGATGGGGGAACAATTACTCACTGAAGGAGTAGTTTTGAGATGCAGTTTCTTATGACTATTCATTTTTCTCCTTTTGGAATTGAAGATTTTTGTTAATGAACACTTATCGATGGGAATGTCTCAAACTCTAGTTTGTATACTTTGCTGAGGATGGATAAAAGCCAGTGTCTGAGGTATATTTGTCCCAGACAGAATATAAATGTAGGAGTCTTCCCCCTATGAGATCTGACTAGGCCTGCACACCTTTAGAGATTTTTTGATGAGGTTTGGGATCCTCTTTCTCTGGTCGATTTTGTGTTAGAGAAGTTCCTGCAGGAATATTTTCTAGAGTATTCCTTTCCTGGATGGTAGGATCTGTTCTCCTGAAGTGAACAGTTGCAAAATATTTTATCTCTCCATCTGGATGTATTCATGGATATTTTCCCTTGGGGTAGGAAGAATTTCTTGCGGTCTGCTGCTTTCTGACTCACTTCATTCAGTACTTTGCCAAAAAGTATGTCCATTTGGAATGGTAAAGAGCATAGGGATGATTTTGATGATTACTCTGCTGCCAAAGAATGTAGCCACAAGGTCCTTCTTAAAGCTTTTAAAAGGGCCATTCCTTTAGCAATAATCTTTGTCATATCTAATGAGGCTGAATTCTGTTCTAATGATGGTTTGGGTTGTGCTTCACGCACTTCCGTTAGGCAAATTAAACACATGCTTTTGCTTTCAGGTGCTATCTTATTGAATTCTAAGCACGGGTTGGACTTGTCTTTATGTTTCCTTGGAGGTGCAAAGTACCCTGATCTTTTCTGATTTATATTTGGGCTGTAAAACATAAAAGCCATACATATGCATGATGTGACCTATTGGCACTATTTTATATCCCAAAATATAAGAGATTTTTCTTATTGACTCACCTATTTTTCTAGGAAACTGAGAAATGTCAGATAGAGGCAGAATTAAAGTAAAAATAGGTAAGAAAAGAAAGTTCCCCTAATAGAAAAAAATAGAGGTGACACATTTTAAAGGATTGTTACAATAACTGGTAACCAAGAGAAAATGATTTAGGCAGTGTAAGATGATTTTCAGTAGTTTTCAGCAATTTTTTGTTAAGAACAGAATATTTTGATACTGTCCCTTTAAGGTCATGGAGGGGTAAGTCCTTTTAAAGCATTTAGAGGGATTCGCACATGTGCGTTCGGTAATTGGAGACGCTGAAAGATTCACACCTTTTTTTCCCCTGCATCCAGTATAAATACATTTGAGGTTTGCTGGCACGTCTCAATATTGGACCGGAAAGGCAAGCTGTTGGTGCTGCATTCAGGTGATTGAATGTGATTGTGAACGAACACAGGAGGTAAGGCAATACTTACCCACTAAGGATAGAAAAACTCCTAAAGTCTCCAATTGATCGACATTTGTTTGGTGGAAAAAGACTTGCCGAATGCAGATACTGAGTAATAGAAAGTTGGAATGATGAAAAAAATTGAAATATTAATTTGCTAACATTTTATAGGAAGAGAAGGATGCTCCCAATAAGGCCTCAGAGGGTTATGGCGGGGATTATATAAAAGGCTTTTATAGAGCCATTGCCAATCCTCAGTGAAGAGACGAAATTACGCATTTTTTCATGGTTTGAATTATCTAATACAGTAGTTTCTAAAACAGTCCTTAGGACCAGTTTAGGATTTATGGATTACCCAGTCGTGTCTAAGGTGGTTTGTTTTTTTCCTAAAATCACCTTAGACACAGTATCTGTTGTATTGGTCAATTTCTGCCCATAAGGGATGCTTCCATGATTAACTAAAAAATCATTTTTTTTTCCAAACTATTTAGTCAAAAAAAATATAGTTTGTAGGAATTTTGTTTGTGTGTCTGTTTACTTTCGGCATGGCAAAAAAGAAAAATGGCTACGCAATATCAGGCATTATTGTTCAAAAATAAGGGAACTATCCAAAAATAAATGGAAAAATTAAATCAGCACTTGATCACTAGAGTTGAGCGGACACCTGAATGTTCGGATTAGCCGGGTTCGGCCGAACTTCAGCAAAAAGTTCGAGTTCGGGACACAAACTTGACCCGAACTTGACCCCGAACCCGAACCCCATTGAAGTCAACGGGGACCCGAACTTTTGGGCACTAAAATGGCTCTAAAAAAGTCCAGGAAAGGTGGGTGGGGGCCCTAAATAAGGATAAGGGGAACCTACTTTCCTCCCCCTCTGCCCCCACCCCTGAGAGGCGGGTAGGGGCCCTAAATAAGGAGAGGGGGGACCTACTTCCTCCCCCCGGCCCCCACTCCTGAGCGGCGGGTGGGGGCCCTAAATGAAAATTACCCCCCCCCATTCAAGGTGACTAGGAGGTGAGTGCATACTAGCTAATGTTAAACAATATATATAGGGCTGCCTCCTGTCCTCTCCACACTCTTCCCTTCAAATTTCCCTGGCTCATTGAGTACAATTGAAGCATCCCATCAGTTTTTGTTGCAAATAAATAAATTAAACTATATAATTATTTTTCTTTTACGTTTTTTACTTTTTTTATTAAACTTACACTTTTTAGATATTTCTGTTTTATCAAATATGTGTTGTTTCTGTCCTTTTAATTATTAGTATTAGAGCTTTCCTACCCTTACATCTTAGTATGCCTCTTTATTGCTGCTAGGAAGAGTAAAAAAAATCATGAACAGATTTATTGTCCTTTACCTTCATATCTGAATTAAATCCTATGTGAAGTTGTGTGAATCACTCTAATTTACTGTCTGATAGCCACCTGTTGCTCCCAATGTCTCCTCTTGTTCTGCAAATGTGCTACTCTAAAAGAAAGGCTTGCCTAATGGTCTGCAGGGGTTGGAGATGGCAATACTCCACTCACCCAGATGCAGGCTCTATGCTCCCACTATGACAGCTCTACACTGCAGTCTCATCCAGGTAGGTAGGAAATCATTGTACCCTAGCCATGAAGGACTTTGACTGATATTCCGCATATAGAAATTGAAATAACCTGTTTTTTTAGTGTCCTCAAATAGTGATGTCTTACCTTTTCCTGTGATAATAGTAATGTATAGTAATGATTACATTTCCTATGATAATCAGCAACCTATTCAGCTGGCTAAGTGTTTTGAGAAATATAATGTACTTCAACTGGACTGTTGCTGGAAAGGCATAAGGGTCATGAAGCATAAAAAGATGTGTTTTATAGAATAAAATGAAACTGGCCATTGATATGACACTGTAAGTAATAACAACCTTAGCATATTATTATGTAAAAGACCTAAAGATTAGTTGAAACGTTTGCAGAGAGGGGCAGTAGAAAATTCCAGAAGTGGAGCATAGTGCCCTACCATTTAAAAACTTCACTAATCAGCACTAGTTGAGTAGCTCTTGGGCCAGAAGGCAAAAGTGGTGGAGGAAACAGAATTCACTGGACTTATTATTATTACCATCAACAGCATAGCATTGGGAACACTTTAGCACTCTGTGCTAAGTCCTAACTAAAGAGTATTTCTGATGACCCGGACAAAGTAGACTCTTCTGTTCTCTTCATTCATTGCTTTGTAGAGGCTTTGTAGCTGTGGTAAATTGAGCTGCAGTGACAGTGGAAGTGGTAACAGAAGCTATCAAAGCATGAAATGGATGGAAAAAACAGGATGGGTGTTGAATTGAACTTAACAAGCGAATCCCACTATCCTGAAGCTAAATACTACTAATAGTGTATAGTGGAGGTTGTTGTGGAGGCAATGTAGTCGGAGGTGTCAGCAGTCCTCATGGTTGAGGTGTTCAAACTCTAAGAAGCCATGGCACTTCTGATGAAAGAGGGGTTGGCAAACACGACCCCATCCCCTACCCTCCTTCAATTTTGTCTTGGGATTAGTATGTGACATTAATGATGGTGCTTTTTTTCTTATTGCTATGAATTACATAAGGCATATGAATGATTTTGTATTTTATTCAGCATATATAGATGTTTGTGTTGCAAAATGGTTTGGTGGATTTACTACTGTAACCTGATTGTGTTTAGCGTTAAGATACACTGCACAATCCATACACATTTGCACAGCACACAGAAATTTGCTTTTTAGCATGTAACTGATTGGCTTTGCTGAAATTCAAAAATGACAATATCAGACATTTTTGCAATGACAATTCTGAGTTTCTAAAATAAAATATATACATATATATATAGACTTAAGAAACAATAGGACATAAGAGAAGTTTTATATTGATTGATTGTAACTTTTTTTTTACTTGTTTTCAAATTCAGCCGAATTACAGTTTGGCACAATGCTATTTTCTTATCTAATGGGTATGCTGATGATTCTGGTAGGCTTATCCACTAAATTCTCATTAAACCCTTAATGCAACATCAAACACTACACATATATATTCAGGGTCTGTACAAGCAGCTCTCTCATAACCTGTCCTTTATTAGGAGTGTACAGAGAGGTCTCCCATTTATACATGAAGAATCAATGCTCCACCTAGGGCACAGGATATAGTTATTTACAGTAAGAAGGCAAATATGGGAAATCTCTGCCATATTCTGTGCAGGTAGTTAAACCTCTGGATGTTTTTTTTTTTTTTTTTTTTTTTAAACAAGACTAGATTTTGGAGTCAAGAGTGAATTCTTCTCAGTTTGTAGAGACAAACATTAATGCAAATCGGTGTGTTTCATTTTCTGATTAGGAAACAATGTCCAGTTACATACATTAGGAATCCGAGTTGTCCCTTTGATAGATAAATTAACCACACTCCTTCAATGTTCTTTAACTGTGAAATCAGTGTTTTAAAAGGTTAATGTAATGCTTGCCTTTAACTTCCCAGGGAGTCAAATTATTGATAATGAAATTAGGAACCATTTTCTACACTTGTTATTTCACTTGTTTTATTGATCTGACTGACTTGTCTCTGAGCTATTGCTGACTTACATGCCCAATTTAATTTATTTTCCTTTTATGTTCAGATATCTTCATTATTTAACTCTGTAATTATAAATCATATTCTTATATACATATTAATGGCACATATGCTCTTAAAATAGTCATACTAAGGCTTGAAAGCTATAACGTCCATGCAAGTGTAAAACAGAGATTAAACAATAAAGTGATATGCTCCTAATAGTCGCTTTTAACAAATTAACAAATTGATATATATTTTCATTTGTGTTCAAAATGTAAATAATCAGGAACCAAATAGTTGCACATGTTTGTCTCAAATTGAGATGAAAATTGCATTGGAAAAAATGTCCAAGCTTGTCTATTCTTTCATTTGTCTGCTTTGTGTATCTTCTGGAAAGGCACCGGTTGGCAAGTCATTATTAAAGTGTGCACACATCCCAATCTATATCTAGGTACATGCATTCCATTTTGTGTAAAATAAATACATACAGTGTATATAGAAGTAATTTATAAGTAATTGCTTAAAAAATAAGATGATCAATTCAATTTGAAGACAGAAACTTTATATTTACTTTCATTATATATATATATATATATATGAAGCATTAAATGCTGTTTTTCAGATATATCCCACATTCCCGAAAGCTTATTAAAGGGAGAAGGTGGAGGTAGGGTAAATTGCATAATTAGCAATCAGCTAGTGGTTTGGGAACACTGGGAAAAAGATTTTTCAGTTAGACTCAGAAAGCTTGAGGACCATCTTGCCCATACTGTATCCCATGTGAGTGGAAGAATATGTCGAGGCTATTTATCAGGACCAACCCAGGTAAACCTACCATACCCGGCTACCATACACTTTTTAAAGTAAAATTGCTAGCATTTGCCTCTCCTTCCACGGTTAATCATGTTGTCTGTAAGACCCCATTTATTAATTTATCATTATTATTTATTTACTAGAAAAATATTTGAAGGAACTGATTGACTCAACTTTATTACATGCAGGAGTCACACAAACCCCAGAATGTATTATTTTAAAGAAAAACTCTTGTGCTATAAAAAAAAACAACTTCTTTTAATTTGTATTGATTTTGGTTTATTTTATTTAGATTATTCCCACCCTTTTAACATCATCCATGTTTGACTGTGTGGACTATTTTTTAGCTCATTCTGACAGTGTAGTGTATATACTGTAAGCTATTTCAAACCAAAAAATACCTAATAATAAACAATATCAATATGACTGTTGTTGGTGGTGGTATTGTTATAGGAAAGAGCATGGAAATAAGTCAAATTTCCGCATTCCTTAGTGGTTAAGTGGGAATTCCTACTACTCATTATGTGAATGTGATCATTAATGCTATCTTAAGTCTAACACTGAGTACAATATCTATAGCATCCATAATTAATAATCCCTATCAATAATGCCGGTTTACCGGTTGTCCTTCCTTGCACCACTTTGGTACTAATCCTGCCTACTGGGAACACCCCACAATACTTGCCATTTTGGAGATACTCTTAACTAGATGTCTAGCATCACTATTTGGCCCATGTCAAAGTCGCTCAGATATTTTTGAAATTCAAGAAATTACTTCCCACCGGCTGCCTAATCTATCCCCAGGTCAGTGGCGGATCCGGGGGGGGGGGCAAAGAGGCAATTTCCCTCCCCCACCCGAGATTCTCCCCTGCCGGCTAATGCCGGGCTGGCATTGTACAAGTGCCAGTCCTGCAAAGTGCCTGCGGACCGGGGAGGGAGATCAGAGATCCCCCTCCTCGGTACGCAGGCACCGTGCTGGCAGCCGGCAGGGAGGGCTTGAGGACCCGGCAGCGCAGCCTGCAGCTTCTTAGGGTCCTTCTCTCGCGAGCATGGAGCGTTGCCGCGGTTACCACGGCAACGCTACAAATCTCGCGAGAGTGAACTTTAGCCTTGGAGCTGTGGGCTAGAGTTCACTCTCACCACTGGAACAACCAGGGGTTCACCACCGGACCAACAGGGATGGAGAAATGTCCCCCTTCCTCCCAGTATGAGTAAGAAGGGAGGGGGGACATAAATATATTTATTTTATTTAAAACACATTTATTAAAAAGCCTCCTTGACCTCCTTGCCCCCCCCCACACACACTGCCCCACAAACACTGCCCCCATACACACACTGCACACCCATAGACACATTTCCCCCACACACCCTGACCCCCCATACACACATTGCACCCCACACACACTGCCCCTTCATACAAACATTGCCCCCACACACACTGCCCCACAGACACATACAGTGTCCCACACACACTGCTGCCCCTTTACACACATTGCCCCACACACACATGACTCCCCCATAAACACACTGCGCCACACACACATACAGTGCTCCCCATACACACACAGCCACCCATACAAACATTGCCACACATACACACATTGCCCCCCACACACACATACAGTGCCCCCATACACATACTGCCATACCACACATACAGTGGCCGCCATACACTCACTGTCCCAAACACACATACAGTGCCCCCCATACACACACTACCCCACACATACATACAGTGGCCCCATACACACACTGCCCCAAACACACATACACTGCAAGCCTCACACACACACACCTCCCACTTTCATCAACTATGATCTTATCAGTGGAATGGGCAATATTTTTAATAAAAAAGATAGATACACCTCTTGCATGTCTTGCATGTAGAGTGGTATTGCAATGGAAAATTCTTTATCATAATATTGCGATAATTATTATCTTTAAAGTGGGTCTCTTGAATGCATAGTATATCTGCTTTTTGAGTTATAGCTTTTTTGGCTATTAATCTTCTCTTATGCAGAGTGTTAAGGCCCCTCACATTGTATGACAGTATTATTAATACCATAACAAATTAATAATTTTATAGACTGTATTATTTGTTTTTTCAAATCTAGTTTTAACTGAAAGGCCTGCACAAGAGTAATCAAAGCATAGCAGAAATACAAAAGTTACAAGGAAAATATTATAATCAATTTCCAGAAACTCATATACATCAGGTCGAATTGTAAATATAACTCTGGTATGTATAATGTATCCATAAAATAAATGGTCAGCAGAATATTCTGTAAAAATAATATTGATTAATTGGATGGATGCCCAGGGGACTAAAAAGGAAAAATACAATTTACAAAGATAAGGGATAAAAACTTGGATTCTGACTTCCGAATAAAGCCACCCCCCCCCCCCCCAAATAAAATAAAATATATATATATATATATATATATATATTTGTGGTCAAGGCATAAAGCGTAGAGTTAGTAACTTAAAACAAACAGGACATGAAAAGTCAGTTGTGGTGTGCCGTAACTGACGACGCAGTAGGCCTGAAATAAAAGAGGGCCTACCTCAAGAAATGATTAAAAAGGAGGAGTGGTGGGTGGGACAAATCGCTAGACCTGAGACGGTAGTGAGTGAAGGGCTGGAGCTCCTTAAGAAGGGGAACCAAGCCCCTCCCACAACTTCAGGCCCTGCCTTCCATTTGTGGTCAAGGCATAAAGCCGTAGAGTTAGTAACTTAAAACAAACAGGACATGAAAAGTCAGTTGTGGTGTGCCATAACTGACGACGCAGTAGGCCTGAAATAAAAGAGGGCAAAAAGATGTAACCAGTTTATTCAGCCTACCATACAGTATAATGACCTGGTTTGTGTGAGTTTCAAAAGGTGAAGTGTCTAAAAGATTCGACAGTAACTGGAATAGAAGATCGTGTATAGGTAGTCTGGACGGCGTAGGTGCCGGGGTGGAGTCCTTGATACCTTTCAGTACGGACTTTACTTGATAAGAGGACAGGAAACGTTGTTTATCAGGCCACGTGGTGAGGATGTGGTGTTGAATACCAGTGATATATAATTTAATGGTGTTGAAAGATAGTTTTAGGTGAAGGTGGCAAAAAGAAATAAATGCAATCATTGTGCCCATGGCAAATCTGTCTGAAATTTTGTGATCCATCACAAATGTATTAAAAATATGAAAAGCCCTGCCATAAACCTTTCTAGTGTTAACAGAAAGCCCTAATTGTGAGAGGTGATACCCGTGAGCGAGTAACCTGTTTAGTCCAGGACCATCTCTTGCCACCATGGTACTGGAGTAGGTATTAGGGCCGCTGTGGGTAGGGACGCCCGGAACTCCTGAAAATGAGATCGGGATATATGGTCAGCGGCAACATTGAGAACCCCAGGAACATGTATGCAATTTAGGAAAAACTGTGTTTTGCTGCTTGCCATGAGAGATTCCTAATAAATCGCATGATGGGCAGGGAAGAGGAACGCCCCTTGTTAACAATATGGCATGTTGCCATGTTGTCCGAGAAGCAACGCACTGACTTCCCTGACCAGACAGCTCCCCATTTACTCGCTGCTGCTACAATGGGATAAAGCTCAAATAAAGCAGACGTGTCCTTGAATTCTGGAATCTCAGCAATTTCCGTTGGCCAGTTGCCCCACATGCATTCATTGCCAAAAATAGCGGCAAAACCAGAAGTGGACGCAGCATCTGTCCAAATAGATACAGACTTGTCTGATAATACCGATACGAAAATGCTCTTTCCGTTCCAGTGCAGCAAAAACTCCCTCCACATGCGTAAGTCAGCGGTGGCATGTACATCTAACGTTATACAGGAGGAATCGGTCTGAAAACGGGGAAATAAACTGAGCAGCCGGGATATAAAAGCCCGCCCTTGAGGTATAATTTTCATGGCAAAATTAAGTGAACCCAACAGGGATTGCAACTCCTTTTTATTACATGACTGTCCGGCCAAGTAATGGTCAATGGCGGTCAGCATGCATTCAATCTTTTCCCTGGGGAGACTAGCCTGCATATGTACAGAATCAAGCACAACCCCCAAGAAGTTGATGACCGTATCGGGACCTTCAGTCTTAGCAGGTGAAATAGGGACTCCTAGTTGTGTGAATAGTCGTGTCATAGCCAGGAGGCTACTGGGAGGTAAGAGGTTACTTTCTATGGAAAGAAAGTCATCCAGATAATGAATAATGGTGGGGCATCTACAGGTGTTAAGCAATATCCAACACAACAACTCGGCAAACATATCAAAAATACGTGGGCTGCTCTTGGAACCGAATGTAAGACGTGTGAAAAAATAATATAACTCTTGCCATTTAACACCATGTAAATGCCACAGGGATGGATGAATAGGGAGTAGCTTAAATGCATTCACTATGTCCGTCTTACTAAGCCATGCGCCCACTCCTGCTGAGAGGATGGCCGTGATGGCATTATCTATAGTTGCGTATTGCAGCGAGAACTCTTCTGACGGAATAAGTGAGTTAAGACTTGGTGTAGATGATGCATGGGGAGCAGAGAGGTCAAGAATCAACCTTTGCTTGTTTGAGGATTTACCCATGACCAGACCTATGGGGTTAGTTCTCCATACCGCAAAAGGTGGAGAATCAAAAGGGCAAATTACAAACCCATGGTCAATCTCTTTCTGTAGTAGTCGGTCAATAGCGTCAGGGTCCGCTATGGCTGTTTGTAAGTTCTTACATTCTAAGACCCCAGTAGGCATGTGGATAATACCTGTGTGAAATCCCGACGTGAAACCTGTCACCAAAAATTCCAGTAAGTGTTGAGATGGGTGATCACATAATAACTCTCTCTCAGCAATGAGACATCAATAGACGATAAGTACTGCTTGGGGTATAATTTATTTGGGCACATTGCTTTAGAGTGAGCCCGGAAACATAAGGAACAAACATGAAGTAGCCTACAGGCACTGTACCCGCAAGTGCCTGTATTAAAGTTGTTGCAAACTTGCGACTTCCCCAGAAATATTATATCGCGGCCCAGTTTATCTTTAAGGACCTTGGCTGGTCTCCCAGTCGGTGTCATATTGGGAGGGGGGTAGAAGGTATTTACCTCTGGGGTATTGGCACATAGATTTGCCGTGTGCGAATTGGAAGCACAAATGGCACAAGCTGTAATCTTTAGGCCCGCAAAGTGTCGACAAAAAAGCTCAGTATCCAGCACACTCCAGTCTACTTGATAACTAAACTGGGATAGAGCCGCCGACGCCTTCGCGGCGAAAGCACGGTGGTAGTGGTAAAAAGCCGTACCACCGTACTTGTGCCCCAAATCCACCAGCTTGTGGAGGTACAGATCCAATTCCTCACTCTTATGGGGATGCACTGAGCATACTACATCCCTGTAGGTCCCAAAAGCCAAGACGAATTCAGGGATGGACAGCTTACAATTCAGTCTGGGGTCCCTAGCTTTAAGTACCACTGATATGTCACCATAAGCATATGTCTTATTTTCTAGGACATCTTGGGAGGCAATGAGTAGTGATACCAAATTTACATCCTTCCCCTCCAAGATGTCCTTTTTTAAATTAGCAGGCACCAAGTGTGCCGGGTTAATAATATGAGGATCTCTAGTACCCGTTGGAATATTACCAGGAGAAGGGCTGGGGACAACCGCTGTGTCATTATTTCCCAGAGCCATTTGCGACTGCTGTCGGCTATCTGTGTCCATTTCATCCAGCTTCTCGGTAATACGACCTAAGGAGGTCAAGACCGAGGATAATACCGCGTGCAGATCAGAAGACTGACTGCTACTAGACCCTTCCTCAGCCCCTGTTTTAGCAGTTTGAGTGTTCAAAAGTCTATATAATTCGGCTTTCCTAGCCGGAGCTGGGAATGGAATATTCCTTTTCCTCAATTCGGCGGTGATTCGAGGAACAGTCCAGGAGCGGAGAGATGAAGGGCTTGCATTGTCGCCTCCTCGAGATGGAGTGACTGATCTAGCCAGTGTACTAGGGATAGACAGTTCTTCCCCGCCTTCTGGTAGTTGTGACATGCTTTAAAATAAATTTGAAGTTTTACCTAGGGTAAAATTTCACTGGCTGATTTAACTAGTGCCAAGCGGCAAAACAATTAAGACGATAGGTGACAGGTGAGGCCCTGCTAGTTGCCAAGCGGCTGTGAGAGGCACTACCTATGAATTGGCCCGAGTGGTGTATGAGGCCATTGACATTATGGCGGGGAGTTGGCCCCTCTGTGACAATAAACAGAAAAAGACAGAATGGGAGTGACAGGTGAGGCCCTCTCTATGCAACCATGCGAGGTGGCTAACTATGATTTGGCCCGAGGGGATGTCGTACCTCCGATTTGAGGATGGGTGTTGGCCTCGCGGGACCACTAACGTAAGGCGTAGAAGGCCAGGAAAAACGTACCTAGAGGCTTCTATGCTTCAATGCCAGTGTATAACTAGCTTATGAATAGACGGGGACGGGAAATCGTGTGAAATTGCGAAAAAGGACGTACCTGCTAGCCAAGTATTTAGACGGATAAGGTAATACAGGTGATCTGTAGATCCTACGAGATTAAAAGTGAGTTTTTAAATTAAATTTTATTTAATAATTATTTAAGGGTTATATTGATATGTACCTTTAAATTCCCTCCTGTAACCAAGATACCTACCAGGTAGATTATCCTAAAGTGGAAACTGGAACCAAAGAACAAAAGGTTGCAAGGATGGCCTAACCTATAAATGTAGAAGTTACACGTAAGTACATCAGCCATGCAAGACCCCAAGTGGCCAATTTATAACACGATAACTGACATGTGTATCTGTACGTGTTTAGATATCTATTTGCAATAAACAAAAGTGCATTATATAGATTGCCGGTAGTATTTAGAATTCGGAATGTATTATGCCAGACCTATATGTAATTGGTCTGAAATTCAGGTCCAGAGGCAAGTAGCCATTCCTGCATTAAACACTCCAATACAATATATTTAACATAAATATGCTTTAAATTAGTACAATATGTAATAATTTGTTTGACCACCAGGGGCCGATATAACCAACCTAAACACACCATTGAAAGTTTAATTGACAGTTTAATACATGAATAAAGAGTGTTCGGTAACACATATGACCATTCCCTTAGCAAAGTTATGCGTGCGTATGATCGAGCGATATGATATTTAATTATATCATGCAAATGAATACGTTCGTGACTTTGAACCAGCGTACGTGCGATCCCGACCGCCCACCAAAGTAATCAAAATTATGACGAAATGCCTAAGATAAGCGTTGTATAGGGCTAGCCCATGATGACGCGAAGCGACCACGACTGCCGCACGACGGGCAGCTGTGACTTACGGTTTGTTCTGAAAACGGCACCAGTTGGCGAGCGCTTATGAAGACAAGCAGATACGCTGAGTCTCCGAGGAGTCAGGAACCAACGTGCGAGCTGATCAGGAGTAGTAGGACCAGGTAAGTGTATCCACGAGATTTAAACCTGCAACAGGGTGATTTGCACGGACCGGAAGTTCGGTTATGCAAATCTCTAGACCTGAGACGTTAGTAAGTGAAGGGCTGGAGCTCCTTAAGAAGGGGAACCAAGCCCCGCCCACAACTTCAGGCCCTGCCTTCCATATATATATATACACACATATATATATATATATATATATATATAAAAAGTAGTATAGGCCATGGGTATAGGAGAAAAGAACGTGTCTCCAAACCCATTAAAAAATAAACCAAGGGCCTACAAGGTGGGGGGCAGAGGTAGTGACAGCAAGGCATTGTTATACATTTGTGTAATGTAGCCAAAACTATTATAGAATTATTAAACAACAAGGTTAGTATAACACG
This sequence comes from Pelobates fuscus, assembly GCF_036172605.1. NCBI lineage: Eukaryota > Metazoa > Chordata > Amphibia > Anura > Pelobatidae > Pelobates > Pelobates fuscus. The sequence goes on along the minus strand of NC_086319.1, from coordinate 31,092,441 downwards.
AATATTAGTATTATTCATACACAATAAATACTGAACTAAAAAAGCGGGACATTAGTTTTGCAACCAATTGTTTCTTGGACACAGCACCTTATAATAAAAGGTGTATTCCTTTTGTATACCTTCTAAAGGAAAGTGTTATCAATAGATGATAATCAAGCAAAACAAATATAATCAAAAACTTAACTTTGTTTGTGCTATAAGGAAAATATTTTGCAACCAAGTAACTAGGAAAAGGTTTCACAGATTCACCACAATATAGAAAGGTTGTAATCAAGTAAATAAGGATAAGTCCTCTCAAGTTTTGCTCAAGTAAATATAGCAGTTGTGGTATCTCAATTAATCTATAAGTAATCCAATATGGATATCATAACGGAACAGTAACCACTTCACAAATCATTTTAGTGCTCAGGAATTTCTCTTTTCTGATTTCCTGGGAGTTTTTGGAGTTTGAGGATGTTGAGGGTCTCCTGGTGTCAAGGTGGTAATAAAATCCTCTCCTTCCTTTGGTGAATTAATTAGAATAGTCTGCCCATCATGTTGGAACAGTACCTTCACTGGAAAGCCCCATCTGTATTTAATACCTTTACTTTGTAATTGTCGAGTAAAGTCCTGGAACTCTGTCCTCTTAGCCACAGCAGCAGCTGAGAAATCCTGAAAAATGTGAACATGTTTGAATTCGTCATGAATTTTCTTTCCCTCTTCTCGAGGCACCCAGAAAATCGTTTTTTTTATGTGGTAGAAATGAATTCTAGCAATGATGTCTCTTGCAGCCTCATTCGGTGCCGAATTTGGCTTAGGCAGTCTATGGCACCTATCTATTATTAGTTCTGAATCAGAAACGTATGATAAAACTGAGCGAATCACTCCTTTCACATAATCTGAAAGCTCATTTGCAGCTTTTGATTCAGCAATATTTTCACAGCTGCAATTTGGGCATTTAAATCCCTGCTAATTCTTTCATTCAGGTTGTCCAACATAATCTGCATTTGTGAAACAGAGGGAAAACAGTCACCAGAAGCTGCAGAGACAGTAGATAGTGTCCTATGCTGAGGTGAATCCTCATCCACCATCTTGGATCCATGGAAAGAGGCTATTTTTTCAATTTATTTTTGCAATTTGATCAGTTTACAGCCCTGTAACTGTCACAGATCTCTCAGACTGCAACCATCTTAGGTGACAGCTTCAATAATTCTCTACCAACCATAGACTAAGGGTATAGTCCAAATTCGTGTGGGTGGCAGCCATTTGATATACTTGCACAATTTTTACCATAACATTTTCCTCATATTTAAATATCTTTCCATGTCTTTTACGGACAGCCAGTAGGCAAAAATGTTAACACGTATGATTAATGTTTACATACTATTTATGACCATCTCCACAGTGTATAATTTACCATTTGGCAGCTTGAATGTACATCAAGAGAAATGGGTGACATCTATGCAACAAAACCACTACATTAAAGGGACACTTAACTGCCCAAAAACACAACAAATAGAAAAAATGGGGGGCAACAGGTCCTGGATCTAATTTTTTTAACTACTCAAGCCACGGTCAACTGTGCTGAAAGTGACGCTCTATTAAACTTTACACTGTGATAGGTGAGTGGTTGCTCCATTGTCCCTAAAGTATTGATCTCCCCAGCCAACAGGTGTGTGCATGTACGTGTGTGTGTGTGTGTGCGTGTGTGTGTGTTTGTGTGTGTGTGTGTGTGTAAATTTGTGTGAAAATGTGCATGATTATAAACTGTGGTGATAGTGTGTGTGTTCAGATTGGTTGAATGTAAATGTCTGTGTTCAAATTGGTGTAAATGAATAAGCGTGAACAAATATTGAGTCTCTAGTAAATTGGTGTGATTGTGTGTAAGTTATTGTGAGAGAATATATGTGGGTGATTATGTATTCACGAGAGTTATTGGCTAACTTGAGTATAGGCCTTTTGTAAGAGGGGTATACATATCCCACTCTCACACATAATGTCCCTAACTAGCCCAATGCTGCATTCCTTGTCTATAGAGCAACTAAAATATTTGGCATTTTATGACATAGTAAAAATACACCTGACACAAGATAAGATCATTATCTAAAACAATGGCACATTCTTACTAATATCTTTTTCAGCAAAATTCACAAACTCCAACAACATTGTTTATTTTAAAATAGTTTAAAATATTAAAATACCACATTTGTACTAAGTTAATTTGGTTATTTTATGGAAGTATATAAACACTAATTGTATCACAAAGCTATAGTTTTGTCACTTATAGCCATCTCCTTTTATTTATTTAATTTGTAAAAACAAAAACATAGTAATTGTTCATACAGTAACATATACAGGCAATTGTGTTTAGCTAATCATATGTATTTAAAAAAGTGTGTGATCATTATTTTAGTAATGTTCACATTTCTTTTTAAATACCTTTACATTTTCCGTGAAACCATTAAACACATTTTTCCAGTTTTATTTTTCCTTTCAGCATAATTTCCATTTACTCTTTGATTGCCTTTTACATTTGATAGACTATACCTATAAAATTTGTTAGTAATTGTTTCATTTCCTTCAGTGGCATGTGTAGTTAACCTTGCCAGATTGATTGGAAATTGACTGCAGTGATCCCAACCTTTACCAGTATAACAAAGGTCACAGAACTACTCTCAATTAATCTATGTCTTCAAATAAAACGGGTTTGTACTTATTGAATAAAACATATATTAACTGTTTAGTGTTTTATCTGCATTAATATAGTGTAATTAGCATCATGGGAGTCCATCAACAAGGGATAAAGACTCTATCACAATTTTCCACTTTAGAAATTAAATCAAAAGTAGTTGAATGAAAATTAATAGCATTTTACATTTTCAAAATGTGTGCCTTATTAAAAAAATATTACAGTATACAAACATTTCTTTTGATTAACATGATATACTATGTTTAATTGTGACATGTAAACAATGTATGTGTATCTAAATGTGTGGTAGTGTTTGTCTCTGTGTCCCTTTGCATCTGCATGTGTGGCAATGTTTGTATCTATGTATCTTTGTATCTACATGTGTGGCAGTGTGTAAGTGTTTGTATCTGTGTGTTTATGTATATGCATGTGTTTCCGTGTTTTTATCTGTATGTCTGTGCATCTGCATACGTGTCAATGTTTGTATCTGTGAAGGAATACCCCATCACTTTAGGCTCCTTTCGTATAACAGATTCATATTTAATTTTGCTTCAGTTATTTTGTTTGGTTCCTGAACCAAGACCACGCCAGAGACCCATTAGAATGTGGAACGTTGAGTATCTTGTACAAAAACAGCAAAGGAAATAATTAATAGAATGCTCCACTGGGTGGCTGCCTTTACGCGCATATGAACGCACGTGGTTGGGACAATGGATGGTGGCCATTTTGTCTCCCAAACGCTGACTCGTTGAGTGCCTGGAGCTCATTTCGGCCAGGCACTTCCGCGAACACCGGTCAACATGGACCTGCTGCCCGTTCCAGTATACCTACATGAATGGTGTTCGGGAGTTACAGACTACTAAACATGGGGAGCATTCTACACGAATCAATTTTCATCTACCTTATGTGGTTTTCTACACGAATCAGTTTTCATCTACCTTATGTGGTTTTCATATAAAACCCCACGAACGGAGACCGGCTCTTGCCACAATTTCCCTGGAACTATTTTGGGCTTCAACCTCAAGGCACACCAGTCAGAACTTCCCCACGATGGCGATCCAAAACTTCCTAATGGATCTGGGTGATTTTTGGATATATTGTTCGTCTATATCCAGGGTAGCCGGCGATGGGACTTTGTGGGGTTTCCATGTATTTTGGGGGTACTTTTAGGGTGGTTAAGAAATGTATGATTTTTCTGTCCCTGAGAGAAAACATAATTAGCGATGTGTATTCTGATAATTATCTCTCAGGCACAGAGGATCATGAGAGAGATTTCCCTGTTTTTCTGTGTTGGAAACCTTGTGTTGGGGCTTTTGCATAAAAAGCCATGTGTGGCTCCAAATAAACCAGTCTTCTCCCAGCATTAAACCTTGGCTCATGTGTGGGGGGTTATGGGACATCAGCAATATTTTACCTTTGGGATTATTTGTGTTTAGTTATTGCCAAAATAGCATCCGTGGCGGTGATACTCTGGCAGACCATCACAGTATCTTTGTGTCTGTGTATCTGCATGTGTGTCAGTGGTGTTTCTGTGTATCTGAATGTGTGTCAGTTTGTATATCTAGATGTGCGCTGATGACACTCAGATATACCTCTCCTCACCGGACCTCTCCCCGGCCGTCCTGCAACGTGTCACTGCTTGCCTCTCTTCCATCTCTGACTGGATGTCGTCACGCTTTCTCAAACTTAACCTCTCTAAAACTGAACTCCTTGTCTTTCCTCCTCCTAATACTGATCCTCCTCTCTCACTCTCCCTTCAAGTCAGTGATATCCACATAAGTCCATCCCTGCAAGCGCGCTGTCTTGGCGTCATACTTGACTCTGGTCTCACCTTTGAGTCTCACATCCAGTTTGTTGCCAAGTCCTGTAGGTTCCAACTCAAAAACATAGCCCGCATCCGCCCCTTTCTTACGCAATATGCTACCAAGGAGCTTGTCCATGCTCTAGTAATTTCCCGCATGGATTACTGTAACCCTCTCCTGATTGGTCTCCCCAAAAGCCGTACTGCCCCGCTACAGTCTGTAATGAATGCTGCAGCTAGACTGATTTTCCTATCCAGTCGGTCCTCTCACACCTCGCCCCTCTGCCAGTCCTTACATTGGCTCCCTGTATCCTATAGGAGTCAATTCAAAGTGCTAAACCATACATTTAAAGCACTGAACAATTCCAGCCCCTCTTATATCTCTTCACTGATCCAGAGGTATGCCCCTCCTCGTACCCTCCGCTCTGCTGCGACCACCTCCTGACCGCTGCTCGCACCCGTACGGCCAACTCGCGCAGCCAACTCGCGCTTGCAGGACCTCTCACGGGCGGCTCCTCTCCTTTGGAATAACTTGCCTACTGCCATCAGACTCTCCCCTAGTCTTCAATCATTTAAGAAGGGCCTTAAAACCCATCTCTTCAGGAAAGCGTATGGCCTCCCAGAGTAATCTCTCCCTTACATACCTGTCTCTTGCTCTCTCCTATGGGATAGTGCTTTGCTCTCTCATCCAGCTCTGCTTCACTCCTACTTGATATTTTCTATCCTAATGTTTCTAATACCCCACCTCCTATAGACTGTAAGCTCATTTGAGCAGGGTCCTCTTCAACCTATTGTTCCTGTAAGTTTTCTTGTAATTGTCTTATTTATTGTTACATCCCCCCTCTCAAAATATTGTAAAGCGCTACGGAATCTGTTGGCGCTATATAAATGGCAATAATAATAATAATAATAATAATAATAATGTGTGTCAGTGTTTGTATTTGTGTGTCTGTATCTGTATGTGTATGTGTGTCAGTGTTTGTATTAGCATGTTAATCAGTGCATGTGTATCTGTGTCTGCATGTGTGTCAGTGTGTGAATCTGCACTGCATATACTTTTGGTTGGCCTAACCCCAGCTCATTCATATAGGCATGTGTCAATTATCATGCCAAAAGAAATGCAATCCGGATGGACAGTACGGGGACATGACTAATGTAATAATACAGACCTTCCTAAAGTTTCCCCCTTCTCTAATTTGTAGGAACATGTGCCCTTCATCATAAGAAAATGTGAAACCAAGAGGACTGCACTCACCTGAACATGCATGCTTATAAGGGTGCTGGGGAGCTAATTTTTGCAACATACAAGATCCAGCACACTCACTCACTCACAAAACATTAACTTCATAGCTCACTGAATGTTATTGTTTTATTAAAAAAAAAAAAACATAATCTAGGCAAAATAATGGTTGTTTAGTTACCGCATATGATCATACATTGCATAAGCCTGCCACAATGTCAATGTACCCCATTCTTAGCAGGTCCTACTTTACCTTGCCATGTAGAGAGTCCCAGGAGGAAGTATTTTCCAATTACCGTATATACTCGAGTATAAGCCGAGTTTTTCAGCCCATTTTTTGGGCTGAAAAACCCCAACTCGGCTTATACTCGAGTCAGAGTCTGTATTATGGCAATTTGCATTGCCATAATACAGACTGGGGGGAGAGGGGGGCTGGCAGAGCTGTACTTACCTCTCCTGCAGCTCCTGTCAGCTCTCTCCTCCTCCGCGCCGTCCGGTCAGCACCTCGGTCAGCTCCCAGTGTAAATCTCGCGAGAGCCGCGGCTCTCGCGAGACTTACAGTGTGAGCTGATAGAAGGAGCTGCACGGACGGCGCGGAGGAGGAGAGAGCTGACAGGAGCTGCAGAACAGGTAAGTACAGCTCTGCCAGCCCCCCTCTCCCCCCCACTGAACTGCCACTGGACCACCAGGGAAGGAGAGCCCCCCTCCCTGCCATGTATCAAGCAGGGAGGGGGGACTAAAAATATAAATAAAATAAGAAATAATAATCAAAAAAGAATAATAATAAAATAAAAATTAATAACAACAAAAAAAAGGGGTATAAGGACCACTATGGGGGGGGGGGGGTGGGTTAAGGACCACTATGGGAGGGAGGGGGGTATAAGGACCACTATGGGAGGGGGGGGGGTGGGTTAAGGACCACTATGGGAGGGAGGGGGGTATAAGGACCACTATGGGAGGGGGGGGGGTATAAGGACCACTATGGGAGGGGGGGGGGGTATAAGGACCACTATGGGAGGGAGGTGGGTATAAGGACCGCTATGGGAGGGAGGGGGGGGTATAAGGACCACTATGGGAGGGGGGGGGGGTATAAGGACCACTATGGGAGGGAGGGGGGTATAAGGACCACTATGGGAGGGGGGGGTGGGTTAAGGACCACTATGGGAGGGAGGTGGGTATAAGGACCGCTATGGGAGGGAGGGGGGGGTATAAGGACCACTATGGGAGGGGGGGTGGGTTAAGGACCACTATGGGAGGGGGGGTGGGTTAAGGACCACTATGGGAGGGAGGTGGGTATAAGGACCGCTATGGGAGGGAGGGGGGGTATAAGGACCACTATGGGAGGGGGGGGGTATAAGGACCACTATGGGAGGGAGGGGGGGGATAAGGACCACTATGGGAGGGAGGGGGGTATAAGGACCACTATGGGAGGGGGGGGGGTGGGTTAAGGACCACTATGGGAGGGAGGGGGGTATAAGGACCACTATGGGAGGGGGGGGGGTATAAGGACCACTATGGGGGGGGGGGTATAAGGACCACTATGGGAGGGAGGTGGGTATAAGGACCGCTATGGGAGGGAGGGGGGGGGTATAAGGACCACTATGGGAGGGGGGGGGTATAAGGACCACTATGGGAGGGAGGGGGGTATAAGGACCACTATGGGAGGGGGGGGTGGGTTAAGGACCACTATGGGAGGGAGGTGGGTATAAGGACCGCTATGGGAGGGAGGGGGGGTATAAGGACCACTATGGGAGGGGGGGTGGGTTAAGGACCACTATGGGAGGGGGGGGTGGGTTAAGGACCACTATGGGAGGGAGGTGGGTATAAGGACCGCTATGGGAGGGAGGGGGGGTATAAGGACCACTATGGGAGGGGGGGGTATAAGGACCACTATGGGAGGGAGGGGGGGGGATAAGGACCACTATGGGAGGGAGGGGGGGTATAAGGACCACTATGGGAGGGAGGGGGTGGGATAAGGACCACTATGGGAGGGAGGGGGTGGGATAAGGACCACTATGGGAGGGAGGTGGGTATAAGGACCACTATGGGAGGGAGGGGGGGTATAAGGACCACTATGGGAGGGAGGGGGGTATAAGGACCACTATGGGAGGGAGGGGGGGTATAAGGACCACTATGGGAGGGAGGGGGGTATAAGGACCACTATGGGAGGGAGGGGGGGGATAAGGACCACTATGGGAGGGGGTGGGATAAGGACCACTATGGGAGGGAGGGGGTATAAGGACCACTATGGGAGGGAGGGGGGGTATATGGACCACTATGGGAGGGATGGGGGGGGATAAGGAACACTATGGGAGGGAGAAGGGGGATAAGGACCACTATGAGAGGGAGGGGGTGGGATAAGGACCACTAGGGGAGGGGAGGGTAAGGACCACTAGGGGAGTGGTGAGTCAGGACCACTGGGGGGGGGGGTGAAGGAACACGGGGGTGGGGAGGTAAGGACCACTGAGGGAGGAGGAGGGGAAGTCAGGACATATGGGGGGGGGGAGGGGGCGGCAAAATGTTTTTTGCCTACGGCGGCAAATATCCTTGCACCGGCCCTGCACACACTGCATTCACACACTGCATACACACACACACTGCATTCATGCACACACACACACTGCATTCATGCACACACACACTGCACTCATACACACACTGCACTCATACACACACGCTGCACTCATACACACACACATACGCACACACTGCATTCATTATACACACACTGTAAATAAATATTCAATTAATATATTTTTTTAGGATCTAATTTTATTTAGAAATTTACCAGTAGCTGCTGCATTTCCCACCCTAGTCTTATACTCGAGTCAATAAGTTTTCCCAGTTTTTTGGGATAAAATTAGGGGCCTCGGCTTATATTCGGGTCGGCTTATACTCGAGTATATACGGCAAGTGGATTAATTTCATAAGAGCAGTCATTAGGTTGGTACATTGATGCTTTGGCAGGCTTATGCAATATCATATACTGTCACTAAACCCCATTATGTTTGCCTAAGTGTGGTGTTTTGCATTCTGTAAGCCTTTAAGTTTCGTGTTTAGGTTTAGTGTTTAGTGAATGAGCGGGTGAACTTGATCATGTATGTTATCATAAAAAAAAGTGTGAATTTTGGCAGATGGGATTCAAAACAAATTTTAACAAATATTTATAACAATATTATGATAAAAGTTGATCTATTAGATATAACATTGTAGGCTATTTGGTATAAAGTGGGATAACACACAAGAGGTTTTTGGATAAGAAAGGCAATGGCATAATGGCACAGAGGAATAAGGAGAAAGATATATATAGGGGCTCAGATACACGGAATTAGAAAGTTATACTATAGGTGCAAAGAAATACAAAAAATGAGCTGCAAAGAAGCAGACACTAAGAGGGGGCAGAGACAAGGGAGATGGTCATTGGGGGTTAGGCTGAGAAAGTCAGACACAATTGAGGATTAAACAGACAGAGAGGTAGACAGAAGGAAGGTAGGCATTGAGGCATACAAAGCTTAGAGAGTGACATAAAGGGAGATTGAAGAGGACTGGAAGAGGTAAAGTGGAACTGAGAAACAGAAAGATACAGTAGCGTGAACGTGACAGTGATGAAGGGGTGACTAGAAGAAAGACTTTTATTCACTAACAAAAATGGCTAAATTTTGACCTGAATGACATTCTCATATTTACTAAAGCCAAATCCAGTCTGAATAAATCAGTTTGAGCGAATCTCCACCAATAGCCCAGATACATTTGGTTTTTGGGAGTAAAATATGTGCTCTCTGCATCCAAACCCTGTACAAAGTATAGAATTTGAAATATTCACAAAGCACCAATTTTAAACAAAATTGGATCAGAAGACATCTGGCGGGATGCATGTGGGCAAAGTATCACTCACTTCCTTTTTGTAAGTGAATGGTAATTTCAAGCAACATTTGATGGTGATAGGGCCTGTAAAATGTGTAATGTGTCCCCTTGTGCCTTCAACCACAAGCATCAGGTGGGGGACATTAAATTAAATAATGGCTAATGAAAAGATCACTGTCCACCTCCCCCTACACCCAACTCGTAGACTGCGGGTCGGAAATAAAAAAACAGGAAACACATCCTAATGTTCAATGAGTGGGGGTCATTTACTAAATGGGGGAACCATAGGCATCAGTTGAGGGCTATTTTAATATAAATAAGCCCCACACATAGGCGGCGGGTGTTCAGATTGTGTTTGGATTTGCCCAGGTTGGTACAAGACTATAGAGAGTTCAATATGTTAGGGTAAAACGTAGAAAAACACAGAGAATGACATATATTAATATAGAAAGATGTAAGACTAGAATAGGATATACCCTCACATGCCTGCTATTTGTGTGTCTAATTTTATGTTAATATTTAATAATGTTTTTACTACAAATTTGTCACTCTGGTGTTGCAAATATTACCATGTGTTGTGAAAGGTTCAACACTCTTGTAACTAGCAGGCAATATTAATAAATTAATTTGCTGTGATAGTATATATTTTGAATGTGGTGTACCCTTATCACATGCATGCACTGCCATAACTACAGAACATTGGGAAACTAACCCATTTTGTAACAGGTGATGTAAAAAGATATGTTAACTGATACTTATATTATATGAGAATATGTCTGTCCCCATCACCATATGTGATAGGTGATGAGAAATGGCACCATGCAGCAAATAGGTTGTTTAAAGCTTTATCTTTTGCCATAGTTTGCCAAAAATTGCTTTCAATAGAATGCAAGTTAATCAATATTTTGTTATATATATTTTAATATATATTTGACTAAAGACAGTGGCACCAACATTATCATGTCTACTTTTCTGCAGATATTTTAACACAATTTATGAAATCTGTTGGTTTTTTTTTTTTTTTTTCATATATTGCTTTTTTGTGCTTTAACCATCATTTTTGAATCTATGCGTTGTTTTTAAGTGCCGCAGAATTTTTTCACCATTTTTTCCAACTGAAAAGTGGCTGAATTTGTTTTCCGCCAATATAAATTTGGCAATTTCCAACAAATGGGACTACACACACTAAGAACGGGGTTATTCCAATTGTGCCTCACAGACGTGGGGAGCTACATACCCCATACATACAGTGCAAAGACCTGAAAGCTCTCTCAGCACTCAAAGGGTTAAATCCAAAGGCAGATTTTAATTGGATAGAATCTTAAAAAACTCTGGCACAAAATTTAAAGTGCAAATGATGCTTAATAAATACACATAACTAATCGAAATATGTGCTTTATATAAAGTGTTATTAGTGCAATTGTAGGTGCTAAAGTTACTATGTAAAGGTAACCTGTAAAGCAACCAAAAATATATTGTGACTTAAAACAAATAAAAAACTAATAATTGCTGTGCAGGTAACTATAAAATTTGCAAATCTTTGCTTAAATTTTGATGGTGATGGGACTTGTAATGTGGGAGAAATAGTCTCCTTGTGCCTCCATCCAAGAGCCTCCCTCACTGCCCACACTGCCACCTGCCTGCCTCCTCTCTTCTGCCGGCATTCATTGGCAGAGCAGGCACCTGCCATCAGGGTAAGCAGGTGTCTGCTCTGCCATACCAAAAAATGGACAGCTTCGGGGGCACCCTGAGGTGGCCATATGACCACCTCCTGGGCCCCCTGTGACAAGGCTCCTCCAGGCGTCCCCATTTTCGAGCACCTGGAGGTTCAGCCCGATGCTGAGCTAATTTTATTATGGTAAGGTCACCCAATATCTGTAAAACAACAAAAAATTCATAATCACAGTTGTAGCCCAAACCTCCATCATTTGTTATGGTGGCTTGGGAAAGGCTCTGACTGAGGTCAAAATGTTGCCTTTATTTCCAATACCAATCGGCATGTGGATTTTGCCATTTGAATATAAATTTGCAGTAATTTGAAATGGAAAGCTCTGCAAAAACTCATTTAACTTACTACAAACAAAACTTTTTGAATATTTTGACCCTGACCCTTGATTGACAAAGGCTTTCCCAATCTAGAACCAGAATTTCGCTGAACTTCACATTTGGATATCATAAGTAGAGATCAGCAAACCCAAACTGTAAAGTTCGGGTTTGTACCGAACATTACGATTTTTGGACCCCTAACCCGAGCTTAGACATTTCAGTGACAGTTCGGGTTCAAGTTCGGTGTTCGGCAATTTAATGACGCATTTTGAAAAGCTGCAGGGCAGCCAATTGACAAGCATTTGACTCGTGTGCCCTTAGAAGCCTCTATATAAGCTGGAGTCACCTGAGCTCTTATTAGTGTAGGGAGAGGATGCTGTAGCCTAGAGGGACAGATTAGGAAAGAATTCTGGTGTTGAATCTGGAAAATGCAGCGATTATTTTTGTGGGTGCTATACTACATTTTTGTACCCTGCCCTGAGCCCAGTTCCACAGAGAAATAAGCAATCAGTCTGTTTGTTAGGTGGGCACTTGCTTTAATCCTGTTCTGGTAGCTCAGTGGGCAACATCTTGGCATTTTTAAATACTGCTGTGACATTGCAGTTTGACTAATTCACATTTTTTTGGTGCTAAAAAGTACATTTGTGGTGTGCACTTCATATCTGAGAGTGAAATAAAACCATCAAATACTGTGGTTACATCACAGTTTGAAAAATGCAAGTTTTTTTTGGTGCTAAATGGTACATTTGCGGCCTGCAGTGCATTTATTGCAGTCCAATAAAAATAAAAATAATCACTGGGGAGAAAGAGGAAGTACCCACCCGCGTTCCCTTGCCATGAATGCCAGCATTTCAAAATTCCTGGCCTTTGAAATGCTATCATTCTGTCTGGTGGAGACGGACAAGTTTAAAAACCTGATGGTGGTGGCTGTCCAAAAGTACGTGGTTCCCAACCGGCACTACTTTTCCGGGCGAGCCATCCCTTCCCTGCACAACCAATTGGCGGACAAAATCAGGTGTGCACTTCACAACGCCATCTGTGGCAAGGTCCACATAACCACGGACCAGTAAGCACGGGCAGGGACGCTATATCTCCCTAACTGCACACTGGGCAAATGTAGTGGTGGCTGGGCCTGAGGCCGATAGCAGTTTGGCGCATGTCCTTCTGCCACCGAGGATTGCAGGGCATTTCTCTTTGCCTCCTGTTGCCTCCTCCTCCTACTCCGCTTCCTCCTCCTCTACCACCTCCTCATCCAGTCAGTTTAACACCTTCACCACCAACTTCAGCACAGCCAGGGGGAAACGACAGCAGGCTGTTTTAAAACTCATGTTTGGGGGAAAAACCCCACACCACGCAGGAGCTGTGAACAACAGACTGATCAAGCCTGGCCTGGTGGTGTGGCCAAAATCTCATAGCAGCTCTGGGCCTAGCCGGTTTGACACACATCCCTTGTCTGGCGCATGTGCTGAATTTAGTGGTGCAGACATTCCTGAAAAACTACCCAGATATATCAGGCTTTGTTGTCAGCACGCCACAACAACCAGCACCACCAGCTGATATGGAACGTCTTAGCAGGAGGCAGCATTTCAGCAAGATGGTGGAACAGTATGTGTGCACACGCCTACACGTACTGACTGATGGGTCTGCCCCATTCAACTTCTGGGTCTCCAAATTGGGCACATGGCCTGAGCTTGCCCTTTATGCCTTGGAGCCAGTGTATTGTCTGAACGTGTGTTTAGCACAGCAGGGGGCATTATCACAGACAAGCGCAGCCGCCTGTCCACAGCCAACGTGGACAAGCTCACGTTTATTAAAATGAACCAGGCATGGATCCCACCAGACTTGTCTGTACCTTGTGCAGAATAGACATTTATACCGGCCTCACCCAGCCATTGTTATACTCAAGTGCACTTATTCTTTGTTTTCTCTTTTTATATGTCCCAATATTTTGGGGGCTACCCCAGTAATTTGCAGGGCACTTGTCCTACTCTTACCCCCATTTTACTTACTTTTGCAGCCCTCTAGACCTTTCCAGGACTTTTTTAGAGCCATTTTAGTGCCCAAAAGTTCGGGTCCCTATTGACTTCAATGGGGTTCGGGTTCAGGTTCAAGTTCGGGTCAAGTTCGAGTCCGAACTCTAACTTTTTGCCGAAGTTCGGCCGAACCCGGCGAACCCGAACATCCAGGTGTCCGCTCATCTCTAACTAATCATAAGTTATCCAGAAAAGCAGTCCTTAGGTTGAGGTCCCTCAACTCACAAGTGGCCCATTAGTAGTGGCCACAATATGGCCATACGGTGTGACACAATCCCAATACTGTTTATACAAAGTGATTTAAAATAGCCTGCGCAATTTGAAACTTTGAGTATGTATGGTTTTCTTTTTTTTGTTCCCTTGTGTATTTTGTATAAATGTAGACCTGCTTATAGTACCATCACTTTTAATATACATGGTGTGCTTTGCAAAGTTTCTAAAAACAAGAAATTGCATATTACAATATTGAAAACAACAAAACACCAAAAAATGGCAATCTACAATACAGAAATAATAGAGAAGGACATAGCGCAATATTGTCACAGAGAATAGAAATAAGTAATATTGCTTGCATATGGACGGTATTATGCTCGATGCCCCTGAGGAAGTTCAACTTTGAACGAAACGCGTAGGGCTTGTTCAGTACAGTGTTTAGAGTATTTTACTGCTGATTTTATTCTACATTTTTATTTTATTTTATTTGTACATCTGGCTTTCCTGCTCCATTGGATTCTTCCATTGGGATTCGTTATTCCATCTGAACCTGATGTGCCTGTTTGACACTTCCATTTTGTAAGTGTATTTGTGAATAAAGCGTGTAACTTTTTTACTTGGATACTCTGCACTATTATTTCTCTTTTTCCTCCTATGCATGAAATTGATGTCCAACCAGTCCTGAAGTTTCCACACCATTATATTTGATATGCCTTCAATCAAACTATGTTTGTGAGTGCAATCCTCTATATTACTTATTTCTATTCTCTGTGACAATATTGCGCTATGTCCTTCTCTATTATTTCTGTATTGTAGATTGCCATTTTTTGGTGTTTTGTTGTTATTGCCTTGAGGATATAAGAGGAATCCTTTATCTACAATACAGCTAACTAAGGGTAATTTGTGTGTTTGTTTCACCTAATACCCACTAAGTGTGTTTGCTGTCTGCACACAGGTGAATTCATATTGTTTTGCTGTTTTGATCATATTACAATATTGCACTTCTGGTGAATTGTGTGTCCTCTGTACGATTGTTTGCTTGTCACCCACTATTGCTATCTGCAATGCTATCCCTAAGGGTATTTTGATACAGTGTGCCTGTTCTAGTCATAAAGATTGCTGTCTCCTGGAGAACCACAGTTTCACAGAATATCCTTTGTATAAGCAGTCAGATCTTTTCTTGGGACCCTCTCGGGTATACCCCTAATGAGTGTATTGCAAGCTCATTGTTGGGCACAGAGGTCAGTTTGCAGCATTCGGAAGAGGTAAGCTTCTAAGTTAAATCTTTTAAATAGTAGAACCTTGCTGGATTACTTTGACTTCTGATCCATTCTCACCCAAGGGGTACAGAGACTACAGTAAAATAAGAGAAGGTCACGTGAAAGCAGGTAAAATTAATGTAGAAGTTCTGACCTTGTTCGTTCCACTCTCTACTCAGTTGGCTCTGCCACAGATAGCCAGTTTGATAGAAAATCCATATGATCCTAAATTATGGGTCAAATATTTATTGTATTGTAAATGGCTTTAAGGAGAAGAACCACTATTAGGGTAAAGGTATTGTTGGTTTTATCAGTTAGGATTATATATGCAAGAAAGGTTTTTCTGTCAATTTGGGTAATTTTATGACCCAATTTTTTTTTTCAGTTCAATGACTTGAATAGTAATGAATAAGTATTAGTGTTAGGTGAATGCATTAGGGTTATGGGTTTATTTGAATTGTGCATTACGTTTCAAATGAATTGTGATTTGTTCACAGAAGTGTTCTGAAAAAGCCTCTTTGTGGCAAAACACATTAATTATTTTTTTACTGGTTTGAATTGCTTTACTAGTAGTGTATTAAATAAAGTAGTTATTTGCTAACCTCTGTGGACTTCACGATGACCTTCTGTGGGGTTTTGGATCACATATACCTTGGGTTGGAAAAAATGCCACTTAGCGCTGTGGGTTAATTTTTGCTCTCTATTTATAAGTACCTCTCCTAATGTTATTCTTTC
This sequence comes from Pelobates fuscus, assembly GCF_036172605.1. NCBI lineage: Eukaryota > Metazoa > Chordata > Amphibia > Anura > Pelobatidae > Pelobates > Pelobates fuscus. The sequence goes on along the minus strand of NC_086319.1, from coordinate 31,076,582 downwards.
TTTTACAGCAACAACAGTGAGCACTATATATTTTATTCTTGTTTTTATATATTAGCTACCAACCTACCAACAAACCTGTGAGATACCATCCTGTGTCACCATACCTTGGTGGACTTCCTCTGCATGAAAGCACTTTAAAGAAGACACAGAATATCCATAGGTGGGAATTCGATTTGTTATATTTTTATGTTACGCAAGATATACTACACTATATTCTACCGTATTCTTCTGTTTTTACATATCTCACTACCTCTGAGACTACACCTACCTCGAGAAATACATCAAGGCGCTACACCCTCTACTTATGTTATTAGATAAAATAAACCTATGTTTGGTAGATTAAGAAAATTGATCAAAAGTATTAAGTAAAATGTAAAACACAACCAAAAAGACATAAGTGAAAGCATTGTATTTTCAGTGTTCTTACCCTGGATTAGTAAATAAATGAAGACTACCTGCTAATACTGACTAATTTTTTCTATTGCTCAGTTTTTTATTGAGTGCTTGAAATGCTACTACTGAACTGAACTCTTGAGCCGAACATAGCTTATAACCAAGACTCTGATTTACTCACAAGGTTATTCACTAAACAACACATTTTTCTGGACATTTAACTCTAACTTTTTGCCGAAGTTCGGCCGATCATTTAACATCCAGACCTGGATTTGGAGGCAGAATTTTACTGTCTGGATGGTCCAATGGCCCGTATACAAATAAATGATTCTGCCCCATTTAGTATGGGACGTGGACCATCGTCAAGGAGGTCATGCCTCCTTGATGAGGTTGCAGGAGGCAGACAGGTAAGCAGGGCCAAGGGAGGCTCAGGATGGAAATAGAAAGTACAAATATTTTATTTATTTATTTAGCACACAAAGAGAGGACCTATCTAACTAGGGACAAAAACACAAAGACATTGGGAATGCACGTTTATATTAGTAGTTTTGGAAACAATCAAATGCTTTAGATAAACCAATCATTAGGAGGTGGTAAGGATGTGGTCATGGTTTCATTAACATTGAACCTTTTTTGGTCCGCACTGAAATTTGTGAGAATTTGGGCTGATCCGGTGATTGGCCAAACTCCCAAACTCGGAGCCGAAAAGTACCAACTAAAACCACACAATGACCAAGCATGTTTGTTTTGATTTGTGAGTCTGGATTCCGCCCATGGTGCCAAAAAAATAAGATATGATTGATGGGAAAAAGAGATGATTGATTACTGTAGGAAAATCTGTAAATGTTGATTTTATTTGTAAAATGAACAATGGAGGGAAAAGAAAGGAGAAGCATTAAACATCTATATTTATTTATTTAATATAATAGTATACTAATATATTGGTTACTTTTTCTCACTTGGTCTGTTAATCAAATGATGGGAATATGTTCCTATCAGCTTACAGAAAAATGTACACATAATATTACATTACATATGTGTTTTGCAGTAAACTGACTGGCACATGATTGCACGTTTTTAGTTTGTCTGATTCAGTTTCCAAATCAGATTTTTAGTAAAGAAATGTTGTTGCATCGAGCCTGCATATAGCCAAAATGTGGGTGTCTACAAATGTTTCAGATTTTCTGGAAAAAATGTTTCAGTTGAGCAGAATCTTCTTTGAATCTTGCATAAGTCTAATAAAGATTCTAATAAATATTCAAACTTAGTACTATGTTTTACTAATGGGGTTATTAACTAAAGTGAGACTTTAAAGTGAATTCAAAATGAATTTCAAATTTATATTCAAAATAGTTGAAATGAAAACATAGTTGACATGGAGACTATTTCCACTTCAGTAACATCTCACATAATGCTTTTAAAGCCATAACGCTTTATTAGATTGTGTACAGCCTTTTAAGGGAATTTACTTTATTTGAAGACACCATTATATACTATAATATGTGTATTACTATGAATTCCACTCCTCATAACTGGTTAATTCTATCATAGCAAACCAACGTGGAGAATTGTAGTTCAGCTGTGCACAGCAGAACACTGACAGTCGAACTACAATTCACAGAGCCCCTTGCTTTGCATAAAGCTCTGCTCAAATAAACACTCTAGATTAAATGGCTACTTCAAACACCATAACCACTTCATATTAATGAAGTGGTTATGGTGCACAAACCCAGTCCTTGCAGCTTTTCTTTTTAAAAATGGATAAAAGGCACCTTACATATTATTTTGCAGTGATTAATTGTAGCCATCAAAGCACCCAACATAGGCAGCTTAGAAGAGCAGGTGCTCTCACAGTTCAGAGCCCGAGAGTGTGCTCTCAACAAATTGCATAAATTCTGCATAACCAACCTAACTATGGTTCGGGTGGAGTTATATCCCACAAGATAAATTAAAATAGTTCTGTACTGGCAGTGTTTCAAGAAGAAATTCTGCACATGCAGAGTCCTTGTGCTATAAAGCGTCATCTAACAGAAGTGGTTATGGTGTTTAATGAAATTATTTAAAAACTGTAAGAAGTTAAGTGAGTTTAGACATTTTCTGAAGTAATCAGCTTAATGCAGAAGCAAATGCAGGAACTTTACATATGAAAATCTTTTTTTATATAAGTTTATTATTTTAGCAGTTGCAATTTATTCTATGAATATATTGCATTCATTTATTAATTGCATTAAATTGACTTCAATGTTGTGAAACCCCGCCAGCGAATAAAAAAATGCAAACAAATACTTTCTTGAAAAGAATTCCTGGAGCCCAAGATTTTGGTGTCTTTATCTACAGTTGTGACTGAATTTGTTACTCTTCAGTACCAGAATGTATAAACATTTTTAATTTCATGTATTTTGCAAAATTAAATATAGTCCTTAATGCCTCACTCACCCTCAGTTATACTCTAGCTATGATTACCAGCCTGTAATCATAGCTAGTTTGATGAAAAAAGTATATCTCCTCCTTCTAAACAGTAAAAAGGTTTCAGTGCGTCATATCATTCCTACAGTTAGGCAGGAGGGGAGAAGTGAATGGACTCTATCATCTTACTGTTAGCATTACATTAGCATTCCAGAAATTGATATTGATTATTATTGGATTACTTTTTTTTTTATTCTTTTTTTATTGCGTGAATCAATCCAAGACAGTTTAGCATGTTATGCCCCAACAGCATATACAGACATAGAAAGCAACGTTTCGCAAATTATTGGTCAGCATCTTAGTAATGTGGCACAATTTGGGGTTAATGGAATTAATGTGGACAGCGACATTGGTATGTTAGCGTATTGATATAGCAGTCGGGATATGACCTGTCAGAGCCACTGAGATCACGTTGTAGATAAATTAATATTAAAGATATTAAAGATAATAATTGGCTAAGCCAAACAGTGTAACAGAGAGATAACTTGGGTGTAACTACTTGAGAACGGACACCTAAAGTTCCTCAGGCTGTAGTAACAGCCAGGCAGTGGCAGTCATACTATTGGCTATTGACCCCACTTATTGGGGGTGTTATTAATAGGTGACTGGTACCCGGGTTGGTGTTGCTTCCTAAAGTGGGCTGGTAAGCGTTACCTGATAAGTGCGGTAAGCAGGATAGATCCCTTAAGGGCTGGTATGTAGAATGCATGTCAGGATGAGGTGCGTCAGTTTGTGGTATTGTTGTGGGATCTGCGGTAGTTACAATCATAGAGGGGAGGGGGAGTAGTGCGTGGTGTGAGGTGGCATCATAGACATGGCTTATGTACCAGAGCACAGTAAGAAAAATAGAAAATAATTAAAGTAAAAATAAAAATTTCCTTGCTAAAAGAGATAATGCCAGTACCTATACTGAAACATGCAATGATAAAAGACAACTAGGACTTGGGGGTGGATAGTGAACCCATGGGATTGCACTCAGTCTGAGGAATTGGATCCCCCCTGGAATAAGTGCTTTAGCCAGTGTCTACTCTTGGGCAAGGTATGAAGGGGGTGATGTTCTGCACGTCCCAGTTATTGCGCGTAGCGAGCATGGGGGTCTGGTGCTGTGTGAGGCTCTGTGAGGAATGAGGTGGAAGTCTCTGATGTTGTAAGCTAGTATGTAGCACCGTCTTTGGTGGCGATTGAGGTGTGGGATGGCCCTCATCTGTAGGTAATTCTCTCCTCTCTTTTTTTTTATATTTAAGATTTTTATTGTTTTATCCAATTAGATGTTACAGTGAAACAATGTGACACGATTCACATATACATAAATCAGATAGGTATCGATTGTCAATAAATAAATCAGATCATATTACAGAGTATGTAAGCAATCATATAAATGGTGTTATATAATGTAAATGGTATAACATAATGAACAAACAATCATATGAAACAATATAATCAATTTGACGTAAATATGTTATCATGGCTAAATGGCCATTCGTATATAGTGTAATGTTACCGTAAGATGCAGTAAGTAAATAATTGCTCATGCTGGAGTAGGCAAGATTGAATAAGTAGATGAGATTGAATGATATTTCAGAATAGAGGATAATCCGCTAATGCCGCGTGAAAAGAATAGTGGATTAGAGCTGGTGTGGGGAATTCTCGCCTCTCTTTGACTCCTTGGATGGAGCGCCTCCACTCCAATGTGGCCCTGTAGAGGTCCTGTAGGAAGGTAAGTTGCATTCCCTCAAACTCGAGTGGGGTGTTGGTTTTGAGTGCTTCTTGTATTGCCTGCGTATCTTGAAAAGTTGGCAAATGGTGCAGGACATCTCTGGGTGCTGCGACCGGTGCCTTTGGTTTCTTAGGGGGTCAATGTACACTGCTGGTGGAAGCATGTTTAGTGCGCAGTTGGGGTAGGGGGGCCGAGAAGAGGCGCCTGAGGAAGTGCGGTAATTCACCATCAGTAATGGGCTCCGCTATGCCCTTAACTTTTAGATTATTGTGTCCAGCCTCGTTTGCATTTCTGTGTATGAGGTCTGCAATCATTGGATCTGCTCAATTGAGCCAGCATGGCGTTATGAGAGGGTGTATATGTCTTCATCCGTCGCCTTGACCCTATCTGTGACCGCCGTCACCGCCAGGTCTGTGAGGAATAAGACCAGGAGGTCCATAATGTCACCTTTGGTGGCCGGCGCACCCCGGTCCTCTGTCTATAGGTTAGGTGTCGGTAGTGATGCCTCTGGTATAGGGTCCCAATTAGATCTTTGGAGGAGGATGAGGAGCATGAAATGTCGGTCGATTGCCATCTTGGATTTAGACCGTACGGTGAAAAGTTCCCAGATGCTCCAATTTCTCTAACCTGACATAGTTTTAAGCTTTTTGGAGCACTTCCCCATGGTTTCTCCGGTATCAGGGTGTGTTGCAAGGTCGGGTTGCTGAGTAGTTGGCAGTATTTTGCCTCTGTAAGCCAATATAGTACCGGAGCTCCGTGAGTGTGCGACCACTCTCCGCTATAGGATTTTTAAATACCTTTATTTTAGAAATATATTATTTAGCTGTATTTAATGTTTGTGGATATTGTGATCAAATACAGACATTATTTTTATATTCTGTTGAATGTTCAGTAAACTGTACCAGCAGTAATGCCTTTAGGGTCATTGCAAAAACCTACAAGCAGACCATTTTTATTTTTCTACGCTTGTAACTTATAATGGGTGTTATCTTTATTTTATACTAACATGTCAGACCCTGTGTGAAATGTTGCAAAATAGCGTACACTGTCAAAAGCTTTTTATTTCCCAAATATTTTTTAAAAGGATGAATGAATAAATAAATAATAACAATTGTGTACATTTACATGTTTTCATTTTTTTTTCTTTCAATTTTTATTAAACTTTTTGCAAAAAGAGAATAAAAAAGGGTACAGAAGTCAAGAATGGGATAAGCAAATTGTACATAAGGGGATATTGTGTGCATCTATAAAATATCAGAATAGATGCGATTACATTTCTAGATTCACAATGAGCATGCTGATACAAAAGAACAATATGTTAACAATAGCATCTCAGTCTGTGGCCGTCTCTCTATAGGCGAGTAACTAAAAAAAAAAGTCAATTATCTCCTCTCTTGCTGAAAGACACCTACAAATGAAAGTAAAATGTAAACCAACAAAGTGAAAGAAAGGAAAAAGAGACTGTAGACATATTCTCTTACACAAACCAAGACACAGTAGAAGTAGATTATACTCCGGTTTATGATATCGGTAAACAAAGTTTGGATGACCCTGAGAGAAATGATCCTGCCACAATAACCAGTGGCAAATGGTGTGTTGTAGTGAATGGGAAGTGAGAGGGGAGAAAAAGTCACGTTTTACAAGCTAAGACTTCACTAGAAACCTCTTTCAAGGATGGCGTTGTTTTAAAAGCATGGTCTACCATTGCCTGGACTGAACAAAGTATAACAATAAATAATTCATGGATCTCCATAAAGGGATCCTCTGGAATCATCAATAACCAAAAATATTTAAAGGAGAAATTCTATAGAATTATTACCAATACCATGGAGTAACCGATAAATCTGTATCAAAATGTTTGTATTAATGGACAAAACCACCATGTGTGGAAGAGAGTACCAACATCTAAATTAAATCTCTAACATTGAGAGGAAGAATTTAGAATTATTCTAAAATATCAACAATGTAAAAAGCTTATAGTGCGTCAGTAAATAATTAGACATTTTACAAAGAGAATTAAAAGCTGTATGCCATGTTTAGAGCAGGAACGGCTTTTAAAACATTCTGAACAATTAATAAAAAATAAAGAAATACACTGTGAAATACACCCTTCCCAAAGCATATTCACTGGCATACTTCCAATCACAGTGCAAATATGTAAAAGAAAACCTCACCCCCTTAAGTGTATTAGAGAGAGTGAGTATCCATGGTGATCACAAACAAACCATCTGAGTACATGTATTACAAACTTTCACAGTGATAAATTCTAAAAGTGATTGCCGAGCTATCGTAAAACATAAACTGGTTACATATGAAAACTGTTACTATTAAAAAGTGTAAGAGTTCTCATGGAAAGTGCATATTATTATTATTATTATTACTATTACTGCCATTTATATAGCGCCAATAGATTCCGTAGCGCTTTACAATATTATGAGAGGAGGGATTTAACTATAAATAGGACAATTACAGCAAAATGAACTCAAACGAGCTCAAACTGCTCAAACAAGCTTACAGTCTATAGGAGGTGGGTTATAAAACACATTAGGACAGGAAATAGCAATCAAATAAGGTGGGAGTGAAGCAGAGCTGGAGGAGAGAGTAGCGTGCTGCCCTTTAGGAGAGAGCAATAATCTTTTCAAAAGAGATGGGTTTTAAGGCCCTTCAAGAGGGAAACAAACATTCTCCCCTTACCTGCCTAACAGGGAGGGGTTTATTCCCACTGCTGCAGCTGATTACCTGCAGCTGAGCAGTGGGTTGGAGACAGTCCAAACCCCAGCCTGGACCTAGTCTCCCAAGAAAAACAAATAAACAGGGGAGTGGAGCACTGGCCCACCCTTCTCTCCAAATGCTCCACCCCAGGGGCCCATAACTAAATATGCATTTAAGTTCTATACATACACATTCCCCTTGGGGTTGAAGATAATTTGCCTCTCTGAACAATGCAGTTGAAATATAAACTCCCTCGGAGACCACCCCATTCACCTTATCACACCCCCAATTTTAATCCACACAGTTCAAGGAATTATTATTTTTTTTATAAGAACAATGTGTTTTTGCTCAGTCTTTCATCAGCCAATATATTATATTTATAAATCAGAATGTTTCATGTTCCAAAACAGTGTAGCTCAATCACCTCCTCTTCTATGAGTTGTCATATGGTCAATTTCTGTCAATATCATTGTAGATAGTCATTGTCAGAAAATGCTTTGTAACACATTTGGTGGTTCATTATCTTTCAAAATACAAGGGAATAACAATCTACCCATTGTTCCTGTATGCTACAGAGTGCGTGTGTGGACCCTAATTTTACTGAGAGAACTTTACGTTTAACATCCTTGGTGGGGATTATACCACGTAGGCCTCCAGGACTGAGCAATACCTACATTTTATTCTCCTTTTGTGAGTACCTCTCTTTTTATTTATTTTATATTACTGCTCTTTATCAGTGAGCAGTATTGGCTGTTTTACTCTCTTCACATAATTGGTGATCTGTCACTACCAAGTTTGGAATTCCACACACTCCTATTGGAGATCAGGTCCACACATACCATCTATAATAGACACTAAAGGACAAGTATATCTATAGGCAGGGATCGTACTGCCCAAGTGCAAATACTTGGAGGTAGTCAGAAGCTCCAAAAATTGTAAGTGTGCTTTTTTTATATTCCCTTCACCGATCACAAGAAAATACTACACTATATTGTGTTTACCTGTCTTCTTATTTTTGATTGTCACTTGGGCTTGAGTACAATCAAAAGGCACTGCTACTTTACTACTATCCATTGCCAATTATCTAACACTTTTAATAAGAGTTATTCGATTTTATATTTTACTTTTATTGCTAATCTAACACAAAATTGATATGTAAACTACCATTTCTAGCATTATCATTTAACTTAATTAACAGCCCCATCATCACAATCCATATTTCCATTTTATTGCTCCCTTACCAAAGTTAAGTCCGATATTATTCCCCTTTCATAACCCCTTTACTCATACCCCTGCCAAATATTAAAAGTAGTGGGCCACCAGAAGATGCCTATGTGTCTTATTTGTCCATTTAGGGAAGGGCAGAGTACAACTAGACCAAATGATTAGTGATTACATATTATATTGGTATTTTTAGACTCTTCATTTCCAAAAATGTTCACAAGAACTCATGGGCAATGTATTTGACCATTATTGTATACATATTATTTCTATTCCTGTCTTTTTTAAAATGTATAGACTGTATATGCAAAATATTATGTTTCTACAAAAGCAATTTTTTCCCCTATTTTTGTGTGCTATGTCTATATGTCATGTATCAAATGTAAGGATAAGCAAAAATTTTTTGGAACAGAAAAACAAGCCAGCAGTAAAGAGTTAACTGCAAGAAAGAAGACTGTTTTATGACTTAAAATATTCGTTGGCTAGTTCCCAACAATAAAATGTAAAAATTGGGGCAAACAAACAGAATTCCTATATACCTGTACATAAAAACACACAAAAAAACACATATTTACAATGTTTAAAAATACATTCTTTCAATTAATGTCATTGTAAAACAATGCACAGTCTTCCATGCTGTACACTTTAAAAACTACATCTTACATTATGCCTTATGGTTATGGAGTCTTATGACAGTTTGGTTTGACACATTTCCAGTGATGACTCAGAAGTTAAGAAAAGCAGCCATTCCTATTAAGGGAACCGTAGACATCTTGCACCTTGGACTGTCAGAAAATACTTCTTGCAGTGTAAAAAGTGGACCGATATAGATTAGTCAAGTTTAATATCCAGACTATTTTTACCTATATAGTTTGCATCCTATATTTCTGAAGACTCTGCAGCAGACAATAAGTGATTGTTACAATAAAAAACAAAGAGAAAAAATTACTTGCACAGTATCCTAAATCCCTATGCACATTTAAATAACTGGACAATGGCCATTAAAGTGTAAGCTCACCTGCCACGTCAAGGGAAACCTCTTAGGTAGTCCTACACTAACAATTCACCTTGCTGCTTTTAGCTAAAAGGTAAAATCTCTAATGAGATGGAGAGGGGTATTTTACTAAAAAAAAAACGTGTATATGGATTTGAGATAAGTGCATAAGTAACTTTTTTTTTTCCTTTGGTTTTTATTGTATGTAATGGGGTTAATGTGCACTTTAATCATTGCTGCCCCCCAGGAGTTGTGGGACTTTGAGCACAGGGCTTAATTTTGTATCTTTGTATTTGGTTTTGTATTACACAGCCATGTTACAGTGCTGCCGCCCACCCCATCTGTTCCCTATTGAGGGCTATGAAGTGTTTAGGGTTTTAAAAAAAAACGCCCCTCTCTGTCTCATTAGAGATTTTACATTGTAACTGAAAATAGCAAGGTGATTTGTTAGTACTCACCTAAGAGGTTTTGCCTTGACGTGGCAGGTGAATTTACACTTGAATGGCCATTGGAGTGATATTAAAAAACCTCAAGTTAATTAAATGTGCATAGTGATTTGAGATAGTGCGCACGTACCTTTTGTCTTTGTTTTTTAATTGTATATATTGGAGCTGATGTGTACTATAGTCATCGCTGCTGCCCAGGAGTAAGGGTAGTTTGGGATTCATTTTGTATGTTTGTACGAAGCGATTGTTACTTGAGGGAATAAACAATTTTCTTAATACTGTTTTCTATCTTACAATATCAAGATAAATAGATGTTAGCCTGTTGTGAACGGTTAAATATGGACATTCTTTATTCCAAAAAACATGAAGTTTACAGACTTTGTACAAGTCTAGAGATCTAGAGTAGGGATATTCCATGTAACATATAATTAGCATGCAACATGTAGACACACTTTGAATGACTATTAAATTCTTGCTATTAAAATACAAAATGTGTAAAAATGTCCGAACACCCGCTTTCATTAATTCAGTTTTACAAATAATTTCTGTAGTGAGTTACAATGATATGGATATTTGAAACCCATATAGATTTCATAGGAAGCAAATTGTCAGTTTGATGCTCATACGTTGGCGACTAAATAGAATAAAAGTAATTGCACGTGTGTACTGCACACACAATATGTGTTTAACATACTGCATAGGTATTTGCAGTTCTCCCACATTGAATTTCCATATAGATGAACTAAAAAAGCTCAGCAGAAATGTTCTGTAAATTATATTCCTCTGAGCAAAATATTAACATGCAAGAATAAAGTTTGAGCAATTTTCAACAGGATGCAAAATATCCTAATTTTAACATTATAGGTATGCCAAATTCTAAATGCTCGTACATCTTCCAAGTGATATATATTCATTTACTTTGTCCATTTGCATTTCAATAATTTGCATTTGTTAAGTATCAAGTTCGTTTTAATGATTTTACGGAATCATAGGTATTGAAGATGCAGTAGGATGGGTTACTATGGTGTAACATAACACTCAGGGCCACCATCAGAAGGTGACAGCAAGTATTCAGGTAAGGGACCTGGCTCGCCTAGCTAGACTGCATTCAGGAATCGAGGCTTAGTGTTACCCTATTCCTCTCCTGCATAACAATATGCACCTGTATCTGTATCTGCATCTATAAGTATATATCTGAGTGAATGGGTGTGCGTGCGTGCGCAACAGTAGCTGCTAGCCATTGTGTGGGCTGATACAAGAGTGCAAATTGCAGCCCATGGAATGACACCTGAGCCCTTAGTATTTTAGACAGTCAGTGGCCTTATATATGTGAAAGAACTGCCTCTTAAAGGTTGGTAACTTGCATAATATCAATATATGACTTTTCTTCTCATGAAGATCAAGATGGAGATCAATTACTGGTGTGTGTTGGTTGTGTTAATTAAATAGACCACCATTGGTGTCTACTGAAAGAATACTGGTATCTTATATGATCTTTATCTGTGAGGGAATATTCTAGCACCAGGTTCCTTTGGTTCCTAGGATAACAAGAAATAGTATAGAGGTGGCGCTAAAGGGTCAAAACGGTGGGTGGTGCAGCCAAAACCAAGTATATCACCACTATATATACTTAAAGAGACATGTACAAATAAAAAAAGTTAAAGCGCACACACACACCAGACAGGAGTGATTACCTGAAATATAGCAAATAGGTATCTCCTCCTTAGTACACAATGATTAGGTTGACTAATGGAAAATCCCTATACAAAAAATATAAACACAAAGAGGGACATAGTGCAACCTGTATACTGTATATATTACAAAGGGAAATTTGAGATGGAATCACTCACACTTTTATGAGCCGTTTAGAAGTAGGCTCAGGACTTATACAGCTTCCATGTCACTTAAATGGGACATGCACATTTCCTTTAATCCTCAGGCCGGTTCCCCTTAGGTCTCAATGAACATCAAGTTTGGAGTCAGGAGTCAGGAGTCAGGAGCCAGGAGCCAGGAGCCAGGAGTCTCAGGATAAGTAATTTATTTTAACAAATAGTTAAAAGATAAGTAATAAAAAGCAATATTGCACACACAACGCGTTTCAACCAACTGTTTGTGGTCTTCCTCAGGTGCTCTTCTAAATTACAATGAATATATCACCACTTATATAGGGGGAAGTATTACATACTTAATTGTTGAATTAACAACACTTGTATAGCCAATTACCCTTATATGGTCCGGACCGGATGTGTGCTGCCACCTCCAATATGGCTCCACATCCGGTTCGGAAGGGCACATTAATAAATCCAACATTGCACACATAACAACAAAAACGAAGTATAAATGAAAGTATAGCCTCCCCCATCATAGTCAACATCCATGATATAGTGAAATCATGTGTGACTACAAAGCGAGGAGTGTATAGAGTCTTCACAATGTTCCGTTGCGTCACTTCCGGTGACGTATCCGAAAATGGAGTCCGTCCGTCGCGTCACTTCCGGTGACGTATCTAGCCATAGCAACCGTCCGTATCACTTCCGGTTTCGTGATCAGCTGGCGGAGAAGCTTTCTTCACTCCTCCAGGAGTATAAGCATGTCCATTTTCGAATTGAGGGCAAGATAGCCATCTTAGAAGTGGGCAAACAGTCCTCTTATGAATATACTTATTCGTGGGGCACATATTGTATGCAAAAACACAAAACGAAAAAATATATAGATTAATTACATCATCCAATATAGAAATAAATAAAAATATAGATGTAACTCGATATGTAGCTCACTAATATAGATAGTAAGTGGGCTACATTATTATGCAGTGCATAAACCTAGAAATACTTAATAAACCCTATACAGGATTCTTATACAAAAACACTAAAAAGACAGTTGTCCAGTAATTTCTCGATCCCAACCGACAAGACCAGAAAAGATATAGAATAAAATACTTAATAGTAATAAAACTTCTATAAATTAATAAAATCAATAAGAGGTATTAAAAAAGGACCAAAATAAAAAATGTGTATAAAAAGAATAGTCATCACATGTATGAACTATCTTAGGTAGCATCAATTAAAGCAGCTTATTGATCTCAAAATCAATATTGAGACCCTTTGGGGCCAGGGAGCGCAACTCAAAAATCCATTTTGATTCTTTTAAACTAAGGGCTTTAGATATGTCCCCACCTCTCCAATGTCCTACTACTTTTTCGATAGCAAAAAAACTAAGAGACTTGGGATCCGAGCCGTGATGTTGTAAAAAGTGTCTAGATACACTATGGTTCGGAAACCCTTTCTGGATATTTCTCAGATGTTCGCTAAGTCTTATTTTAAGTTGGCGGGACGTTTTCCCCACATATTGATATCCGCAGCTACATTGTAAGAGATAGATTACATAGGTAGAATGGCAAGTAATTAAAGTTTTAATGCGATATTCTTTTTTAGTGACTGTAGAATGGAATATTTCTACTTTCTTATTATTCAATCTTAGGGTATTGCAGCAGGCTCTACATGACCCACAGTAGAAAAAGCCTTTTTGTTCTTGTGTCCAGTCACTCAAAAAGTTCCTCGGTACTTCAGTTTTAATAAAGCTAGAAGTTACCATTTGTTTCAGGTTTCTTGCACCCCTAAATATAAATTTGGGCTTATTACCTATATATTGTTTAATATCCTCCTCCTGTTGTAAAATGTGCCAATTTTTGTTAATAATTTTCTTAACGGCACCTATATTGCTGGAAAAGTTAAAGATAAAGGGAATCTGTTTTTGTTCATTTACATCATTTTTTCTTTTTTTATATTGCAAAAGGGGAGATCTATCCATATCTCCGACTTGATCTATTTTTTCTTGTAGATCGTCGCTTTCATACCCTTTTTGTATTAATTGGTTTTTAAGGGACAGCCTGACTAGTATAGTCCTCTTTTTTGGTACAGTTCCTACGTATCCGAAGGAACTGTCCTTTAGGTATATTGCTCAACCAAGGACGATGGTGGCAACTATCCAATTCAATAAAACTGTTAACGTCTACCTTTTTAAAAAAAAGTTTTGGTCATTAAAACTTGGTCCTGAATAAAAATATTCAAATCCAAAAAGTCAACATTATTGTTACTCACATTCTGGGTAAGGGATATTCCCCACTCATTATCATTCATTCACCTGAATGGATTTGAATATTTTTATTCAGGACCAAGTTTTAATGACCAAAACTTTTTTTAAAAAGGTAGACGTTAACAGTTTTATTGAATTGGATAGTTGCCACCATCGTCCTTGGTTGAGCAATATACCTAAAGGACAGTTCCTTCGGATACGTAGGAACTGTACCAAAAAAGAGGACTATACTAGTCAGGCTATGTCCCTTAAAAACCAATTAATACAAAAAGGGTATGAAAGCGACGATCTACAAGAAAAAATAGATCAAGTCGGAGATATGGATAGATCTCCCCTTTTGCAATATAAAAAAAGAAAAAATGATGTAAATGAACAAAAACAGATTCCCTTTATCTTTAACTTTTCCAGCAATATAGGTGCCGTTAAGAAAATTATTAACAAAAATTGGCACATTTTACAACAGGAGGAGGATATTAAACAATATATAGGTAATAAGCCCAAATTTATATTTAGGGGTGCAAGAAACCTGAAACAAATGGTAACTTCTAGCTTTATTAAAACTGAAGTACCGAGGAACTTTTTGAGTGACTGGACACAAGAACAAAAAGGCTTTTTCTACTGTGGGTCATGTAGAGCCTGCTGCAATACCCTAAGATTGAATAATAAGAAAGTAGAAATATTCCATTCTACAGTCACTAAAAAAGAATATCGCATTAAAACTTTAATTACTTGCCATTCTACCTATGTAATCTATCTCTTACAATGTAGTTGCGGATATCAATATGTGGGGAAAACGTCCCGCCAACTTAAAATAAGACTTAGCGAACATCTGAGAAATATCCAGAAAGGGTTTCCGAACCATAGTGTATCTAGACACTTTTTACAACATCACGGCTCGGATCCCAAGTCTCTTAGTTTTTTTGCTATCGAAAAAGTAGTAGGACATTGGAGAGGTGGGGACATATCTAAAGCCCTTAGTTTAAAAGAATCAAAATGGATTTTTGAGTTGCGCTCCCTGGCCCCAAAGGGTCTCAATATTGATTTTGAGATCAATAAGCTGCTTTAATTGATGCTACCTAAGATAGTTCATACATGTGATGACTATTCTTTTTATACACATTTTTTATTTTGGTCCTTTTTTAATACCTCTTATTGATTTTATTAATTTATAGAAGTTTTATTACTATTAAGTATTTTATTCTATATCTTTTCTGGTCTTGTCGGTTGGGATCGAGAAATTACTGGACAACTGTCTTTTTAGTGTTTTTGTATAAGAATCCTGTATAGGGTTTATTAAGTATTTCTAGGTTTATGCACTGCATAATAATGTAGCCCACTTACTATCTATATTAGTGAGCTACATATCGAGTTACATCTATATTTTTATTTATTTCTATATTGGATGATGTAATTAATCTATATATTTTTTCGTTTTGTGTTTTTGCATACAATATGTGCCCCACGAATAAGTATATTCATAAGAGGACTGTTTGCCCACTTCTAAGATGGCTATCTTGCCCTCAATTCGAAAATGGACATGCTTATACTCCTGGAGGAGTGAAGAAAGCTTCTCCGCCAGCTGATCACGAAACCGGAAGTGATACGGACGGTTGCTATGGCTAGATACGTCACCGGAAGTGACGCGACGGACGGACTCCATTTTCGGATACGTCACCGGAAGTGACGCAACGGAACATTGTGAAGACTCTATACACTCCTCGCTTTGTAGTCACACATGATTTCACTATATCATGGATGTTGACTATGATGGGGGAGGCTATACTTTCATTTATACTTCGTTTTTGTTGTTATGTGTGCAATGTTGGATTTATTAATGTGCCCTTCCGAACCGGATGTGGAGCCATATTGGAGGTGGCAGCACACATCCGGTCCGGACCATATAAGGGTAATTGGCTATACAAGTGTTGTTAATTCAACAATTAAGTATGTAATACTTCCCCCTATATAAGTGGTGATATATTCATTGTAATTTAGAAGAGCACCTGAGGAAGACCACAAACAGTTGGTTGAAACGCGTTGTGTGTGCAATATTGCTTTTTATTACTTATCTTTTAACTATTTGTTAAAATAAATTACTTATCCTGAGACTCCTGGCTCCTGGCTCCTGGCTCCTGACTCCTGACTCCTGACTACAAACTTGATGTTCATTGAGACCTAAGGGGAACCGGCCTGAGGATTAAAGGAAATGTGCATGTCCCATTTAAGTGACATGGAAGCTGTATAAGTCCTGAGCCTACTTCTAAACGGCTCATAAAAGTGTGAGTGATTCCATCTCAAATTTCCCTTTGTAATATATACAGTATACAGGTTGCACTATGTCCCTCTTTGTGTTTATATTTTTTGTATAGGGATTTTCCATTAGTCAACCTAATCATTGTGTACTAAGGAGGAGATACCTATTTGCTATATTTCAGGTAATCACTCCTGTCTGGTGTGTGTGTGCGCTTTAACTTTTTTTGGTTGTCCTTTGGTTCCTAGTTACTCCAGGATTCTAGATATCATCCTTTAAGACTAGGAGCCACAGGGTAACTGAATATTACCAGCATTAGGATGGCCAGGCTTAATGTGATGCCTACAGAGAAAAATGGCAGTTAAGATCAAGGTGAGCTCAAAGTATATAGACTTGAGAATCCAAACCCAAGTTAAAGGCACCATATAAAATAGAAAGCAAGAGCAATGTAGGACAAATACCCCAAAAATACACAGAACAAAGAAGGCATGATGCTAGGAAACCACACAAGGGCAATTGCCTACATTTTTGAAGGGTATAGATGGTCATCTGTGTCAGTCCTGCTTGCCCAGAATTAATGAATGTGCAGAAAAGTTATAATTTATGTACATTCTGTTGGGAATAAAAGGACATGATTGAACAGTATCTTATGTCACAATTGTGGCCCGAGAGATGCAAGACACCTGAGGATCTGGCATGGTGGTGTACACTAAAGGCAGCCAAAGGTAATGTTATATCATCAAGCAAGAAAATCCTACTTCTAGTGACTCTCCCATAAACTTTGAGAATATTTGCTATATGATTCTTCCCAGTAAAAGGGGAAACTACTATCTTCCTAAGTTGTTTTACAACTAATGTCACCATTCTTTTTGAAAGTAGTCTCTGTCTGTCATAATAATTAAAAAGTGGTAATTCATTTCTTCTATTCTGAATCCTCCATTCCAAAGCAAGAAATATGTCACCTGGTAAGTCAGATGGCACCAAAATCACACCCATATGATTCCCCTTAATCTATGATCACCGATCTTCACCATTTAGAAAAATCGAAAGTAGATGATTCTGCATCTATTGAAATTGCCATTTCACAAATGGACATTTTTCTCATCTCTAAATCATATCAGTGTTTAATGGTTCCATTGTTGTCTGGCATATGTGCTCATTCTTTACATTTTAATGTTCTATGCTTTAGTTAATGCTTCTCCACAAAGCATATGCAAGACTGAAAATTGTATTCTTTGATCACCTTTATCCATCAGTACCACTTGGATTACCTTTCTAAATCACTACCATATTGATCGTTTAGGGTTAGTTATGGCCACACAATTCTTCACTTTCTCTATATACATAAATACATTTTCTATATTAAAGTTATGTCCCTTCCTTAACTCTTTATCCATGACAGCATTGCTTCCCATCTGTGTCACAATCTTTTCTTATGCAGAGGCAACAGGGATAACCTTTCTGTTCTCCCTCCTTTACTTGCTCATTTTTCTCTTTAACTGAAGAATTCCCCATTGCCAGACTTCAGTCAGTCTTCTGGCTTTTGGGGCCCACTAGGGTATTCTGGGCCCAGCAAGGGTACCCGGGGCTTACCTCTTCTCTTCTTTGAGTGTAAGCAACTTCACCAATAACAATACTGATCTGGTCGTCCTTTCTCCTCTCTCAAAGGCGACAACTATATTGAGAGTGGATCAAATTGATATATGGCTTGCTGTATACCCTCTCAAGCAGCAGGTGGACTGGCTTCCCTGTCTTGCAATATTCCCCGAGTAGAGCACCTCCTCAGAATCTTAAGTCTGCTTACACTTATCCACATGTAGTCAAGGAGAATATTGTTAAAAAGATCTCTTTAGGATGAATAGTGGGCTCCTTTTTTGCTGCTCCAGTTCCTAACCTTGTAATTTCCTCACTGGGTGTCATGCCCTGGAAGGAACCTGGGTAGATTTGGCTCATTCAGCATTTGTCCTACCCTGAGGGGACATCAGTTAATTATGCCATTCCTTCAACTTTTAATTTGATCTACTACAGCCATTTAATTACATAGTTACACAGTTACATAGGCTGAAAAGAGACTCGCGTCCATCAAGTTCAGCCTTCCTCACATATGTTTTTTGCTGTTGATCCAAATGATGGGGTGGAGCTGGTCCTCCAAGCCGGACAATGAGCTCTTTTGGCAAAGTTGTATATTGAGTCAGCTTTGTGCCTTCTATCTCTCCATACATTCTCTTTCCAGTTGAGGAGCTTCAAATGTATGGGTTCCAATACATTGATTGGTCCCATAGATGCTAGGCAGTGTGGTTAGCGAGATAGTCCTAGCTAAACTGCAATTAGGAATCCAAGTTTGGGGTCCCTCTTTTCCTCTCCTGAGTAACAATATGCATCTTTGTCTGTATCTTTGTCTGTATCTGTGTCTGTATCTGCTGCTTTCAGTTCACACACCTGTATCAGCTTGTGTCTTATCCCAGTGAGAGTTGCTGTCCCTTCTGGGTCTCTCATGCAGGGTCATCTCCATAGGACGGGGTTTCAACTTGCACCTAGAGGTGGATCCCATTGTCTTAACTTTAAGACATGTTGGAAGATTTGAGAGTCCGGGAGTGTTTTTTTCGTGGAACTTTAATTGAGTTTTTTTTTTGGAGGTCTAGCCCTTCTGTCAATCACAGATGAATCTGGGGGTTATGTTCACATATGCATCTGGGGCTTATGGACATGGGGCTTATCTGAAAGGGGATTGGAATGCTGCTCTCTGGCCCTCTTCTTGGCATGCCAGGGTACTGACTAGGAACATGACACCACTGGAGCTTCCTCTTTGGAATTATAACTCCCACTAGTCTCAGGCAAACCAAAACATGTATATGTGGAATATATATATATATATATGAAACTAAGAGGACTCACCTGAACATGCATATATTATAAGGGTTGCTGCTGGAGCTAATTCATACTACATATAAAATCCAGAAAACTTACTGATTCACTAAACAGCAATATAAAGCTCATTGAATGTAATATTTTTCTTAAAAATACCAGACTTAAGCAAAATTAATGAGGATTTATTTGCATAATCCAGTCACAACACCAATTAACCCCATTTCTGGCAGGTCCAATTCTAGTCACATACCATAATTAAACCCCTACTATGTTTGCCTAGATTATGTGGTTGTTTTTTTTTTTTAAATAAAAAACGATTACATTCTGTGAGCTTTGAAGTTGCTGATGCGTGAAGCAGTGAGTGTATGGGATCTTGCATGTTGTGTTTGTCAACAGTTGTTTATTGATGTGTGTGTGTGTGTGTGTGTGAAACAAGAGTTTTGTATGTAGAAATTGTCATTTTTCGTGTACTCCTCTGTAAAATATCAGTAAAAAAAAAAACAAAAAAACCCTAAACATTTTCCCAATGCAAATAAACTACAGAATTATTTAACCCTATTTTTTGACATACCAGCAGTTTCAGAATCCCTACTGGTTGTTTCTATTGATTCTAAAGTTGATGAATCTGTGAAATCAGTTGTAGTCTTTATACAAATGTTTGGCTTTATCTGTTCAATACCTTTCATGTACTTGATGCAATATTACGAATAAAAAGTTTGACAGCGCACTAATTGTTGTAATGGGCAAGAACAATTAACTACATCCCAAAAAATGAGAGAACAGTTTATTGCCCAAATATTCATGTAATTTTAGACTTTGTGCTTTTAACATTCTTAAATTTCTAAACGTAAGGCCAACCTGCACCTTTACTATGAACTCCTGCAGTTATACAAGAACAAAAGGCTGTATTTTTGTCAAAAGTATGCGGCGGCTTCCTCTTCAAGGTCAGGGTAAGAGAGTCACTTCTTATATTATTCAAACATTATTTAAAGGACCACTCTAGGCACCCAGACCACTTCAGCTTAATGAAGTGGTCTGGGTGCCTGGTCCAGCTAGGGTTAACCCATTTTTTTATAAACATAGCAGTTTCAGAGAAACTGCTATGTTTATAAATGGGTTAAGCCTTCCCCCAAAGCCTCTAGCGGCTGTCTCATTGACAGCCGCTAGAGGCGCTTGCGTGATTCTCACTGTGAAAATCACAGTGAGAGCACGCAAGCGTCCATAGGAAAGCATTGATAATGCGACGGGGCGGAACGGAGGAGGATCGGAGGCAGAGAGCTCCACGCCCAGCGCGGGAAAAAGGTAAGTTTTACCCCTTTTCCCCTTTCCAGAGCCGGGCGGGAGGGGGACCCTGAGGGTGGGGGCACCCTCAGGGCACTATAGTGGTCCTTTAATGGTCTCATCGTAATTATACTGATGAATAATTTCATAGAAGCAATGTTTTTTTAGAGGAAAATAAAGTAGCAAACAAATGCAGTCACCATTACTCCATTGCAGCTTAAAGTTTTAAAAAGGATTACATGCCTTCCAAATTGTTCCAAGGGCCACTGGAATGGCAATTAATGCCTTTTACATTTAGTGAATACTTCTCGTCCATTATAATGTCTATGCCTTTTTGTATTTATCCTTGAGAATTGTGAACATTTTTACAATTTCAACCCAAACAAACTTCAAAAACAATTATTCAAAGATTTGGTCACCTACATAACATGCATATGAATCATAAAATGTATGCATGTGTTGGCAGCACTAATTTCAGCAGTCTGACATAACTACACTGCATTGTATGCAAACTTTACACTGCAGACGATCTCTTGCAAACGGAGCTAAACATTGCAGTGGCATAGTATATACACTGTTTTAAGCTCTACATACAGAATATAAACACTGTTTTTGTGCTCTAAAATAACATATCTGGAACAATGTTAAGTATATTTAATCTCTTGCTATGGATCATTATGTCAGTCTGCAAACAATACAAGCAAAGCTAAGAAACGTAAAAAAAACAAAAACACAACAATAATTACTGTTGTCATCAATCAGGGTGTATTGGTAATACTATAACTCAACAGATCCCGGATGTAGGGATTTGTTCTGCAAATTGGATGACATTTTGGTATATCATGGAATGTACCAAGATTTGCTAATACCTAACGGTCACTAGCCACGTGTGTAGAAACCTAAGATAGCAGACACTGCTATAAAATAATTGAAAATAAAAAAACATACATTCTGGTACTGATATTCTGTTCACATCATGCAATACTATTTAAAAGCTGTATTCTGATCATTTTCTATCAGCGTCCCTAAGATATCCGCTGACATCATGAGAGGGTGACAAAGAGTTACTCAATTCAACTTGGCCCTACAACAGACATCAGCTTAGGTATGGAGCTTTAATAACCGTTGTTGGGGGGAGGATGGAATGATCATGATCTTATATTAAAAAGTAGTTTATTCACCAAACAGTGACCTGCGATTATGCTTGGGAACTTGGGAACTTTGAATCTTTATAAATTTAGATTAAGTAGGTCCCCCCTTTACAGAAAAAAACCTAAAGTTATAAGGATTTACGTCTAAGAAAGACAGCCTTTTTAATGCAGCCAATCTTCCCCAAGCCACTTTTGTTGAAATCACCAAGCCACTTTTGTCAAATCAAATGCTTTTCATACAGAGGTATTTAATACATATGGTGCAGGTGTTCCTTTTGATGTGTGATCCACAGATCCAATGCTTCGCTATGAGAAGCATTGAATCCAATGCCAGCACAGCCAGCTTCAAACAACAACAAACATTGTATGTTGATGTCAGACGTAAAATAGATTCAATTACAGACTATTTTAGTTTGAAACCCCTAGTGACTGTTTGAATGACAAGCATTAGAGATGTGGGGATTGCAAAAAAGTTTAGAAACGCCCATTGTTCTCATCTGCAAGGGGCAGTGTCTATGTCCAAAAATCACTTCATTAAGATTTGTGTTCTCAACTCACCACAGCCCACTGATTAATGAACAAACAGAACATGCTTTAAATTTGCAATAACTATCTGGAATGTTACAAAATCTTTTTGAAGTTTTAAGCCAGAATTATTTTAGTTTTTCTTCTTCAGGTCTGAGGAATCTTCTTCATCTGTGTATTCCCTGGGCTCCTCTCCGTCCTTCAGAAGCTTCCCAACATAGTGGTATTTAAATGAAAATTGGGATTCCCAGTCACTTAAAGTCTCCCATTGCGAAGCATTTAGATCAGAGAGGTCATCATAAGTATCAGTTAAAGCTTCATTGTCAAGGCAAAATGTGGCTAGACCTCTTGAAGCATCACGGCCAGCAAACACCCCATATGGTCCCTCTGGCCCATAAAATGTCTTCCCCCTGGTAACATCGAACACCTTGCCATTTATTGTCATCAGAATCCTGGGATTTTGCCCACCATCAAATTCTTTAAGTTCTGCCAAAGTGAAGTCTCTTTTTTTAATTTTGGGCAAGTGTTCTTCTTTATCTTCATCCGATGTTCTAGGTTTGTCCCCCCTGACTATTTTATACAGCAGGGACAAAGAGAGACACAAAATACATATATTTAAAGGAGAAGTGAAAATCTCCTGCAAAAGACCTTCTTCAGCCATTTTATAATCTTGCTTTTAGTTTTTTTTCGAAACAATGCATTCAATCCTTTGACCGGTAATTTGTCATCAAGTGCCCTGGGTTTCTGAGTGTTTGGCAAGTCGAAAGTGTATTCCACTGGGTCACTCCCATTCCAGCTCTGCAGAAAACCTGGATGGAACTAGCAGGAGAGAGCAAATATTACAGCATTCACCAGACACATCACAGCAACGGTTTACAATCAAAAATGTTATTGTTTTAATACATTCCAACATATTAACTCAAAAACATAACAGGTTGCGCACTCTTCCAAACTTTGTCTTTGTCTATTTTCTTCAGGCCACAAGCAAAGAGATAAAAAGAAAGTTTATTAAAAAAAAATTCACAGGTTCATTATTGCAATTGTGTGCAAAATGATAATTTTTTTTTTTACAGAAATTGTGACACATAATAAAACCCCTGTCCCTGTCATGACAGCTCAAGAATATGCAATTGTTACCACCTATGTCACACTGCGTGTGTGTCTGCTACACGGGTGACAGCGGCTGACTTCTCTGATCAACACATAATTATCTCTGAATATAAATGCACACCGAAGTAAGCTGGACATGATGGATTGAGGACTCTGGGCTAAATTATTTTTAGTGCATAATGTAGCTCCGCCTGGGGGGGGGGGAGAGGGTTAAGGAGATGAAATAGCATTTATAAAAGCTTGAGATACATGCTGTTATTAGGATGCTGTGAAGTTATCATGTTTACCCTTACTGTCATCTTGTGAACAGGAGAGGTCACCTGGTTAATGGTGAGGTGTCCCTGCTGAAAATGGTGCCAATGATCACTGCTATTTGTACTGACCTAACCATATATTTCTCACACAGCATCTGTGTAGTTTCTATTTGCAAGGAACCCTACCCCCACACAATAATAAATAGCACATCACAAAAAATGGCAATGCTCCTTCATGGAACACTGACTGTTTATTAGAGGCAAAAGAGTTTAAGAGAAATGCTAACAGTATTCATTAATAGCCTGCACCCAGGTTTAATGAGGCATATCAATATGCGGACTGGGCAACATCAGGACCATAATGGTGGTGGTAAATGGGAGTAATTGTGTCCAATTGTACGGCACAGCTTCCAGGAATGAGCCCGAACTGCCAACTGACAATGACAGAGCAATTATGGGAAGCCAAGCGAGCTGTGTCAAATTAGCACTTGCTGAGAACTCATTTTTCAAAAATGTGCTTGCTCTACAACACCACAAGTGATAGCTACTTTATTGTGAGTGATAGGAAGACCAGTACTTAGACTGATGTTCTGATTTGTCAATAGCTGTATTTGAAAGCTTAGTGTCACAAATATATAGAGATATTCCGTGAGAGAAGCACACTGTTCATGATCCGGAGGATAAGAATGTTGCTGGGAAGGTCATCTGTCAGTGTGAGCTGTCAAAGAAAGATCACAGTCTATGAAAAAAGAACATTCAACCGACTTAAGTAATTACATTTGACTGAGATTTGAAGATGTCTTCTTTTGTTGGCCTACATTGACTGCATAATTTATAATTTACTGCAATCAGTGAAGAGCCAGAAATTGTAACTAAGAAAATCCTTACTTTACTTCTTATAATTACATTTTACTATCTTACTATTTCAGAATAAAAACAGGAATGCTGATGAAAAGGAATGAATATCTCTGTGACAATCACATTTTTTTAAAAAAAATAAATGCATGTGTTTTCTTTTAGCTCATTCTATCCCAGAAGAACATTTTAAATATACCACATAAGGCATTAGACCTGATCCTTTTCTTAAAAAATATTACATCATTAAAATTGTTATTCTGACCAGTGAAATTACAGTTTTTCCACTTTTAGTATTATATGTATAAATGTGTTTCTCACGTTAGCTAGTTAATTACGATTGTGCTATTATTAGGAATTTCAAGTATAGAGATGAACAATAGTTTCATATAATTATTTAATGCTAAAAGTCACAAAAATAGAATCTTGTTGCGAAAATGTTTGGGTGCTTTTATCAACTTCTGTACCCGTAAATTATCTTGCCAAGGTAAAACTAACTCTCTATCAATTTGTTGGATTTTCTTTTTGCATTTTTAATTTTTACATATCATTTGTATGTGCATGTATGTGTATGTTAACACTTGCTTACGACATTGATTAATTGTATGCATATACCATTTATTATGACACATGTATTGTTGAGCAAACATCTTGAATAATTAATGTAAATTTAATAAATATATATATATGAGATTGGTGTGCATTAGCCCATGTGTATTTCTTTATGTATTTTAAATGTTTAGAAACTTTTTTATTGTGCTCATCTTAGAAATGTCTAACAAATCTGATAAAAAGTGTATTTTGTTTATGCCATATTGGGGATAATGTGAAAGTATATATATAAAAGATGTCATGTAAAACTTAAACTTTTAAGTCTCTATTTTTTATGTTGAATAATATACCATTCTGGTTTTAAAGGGATACCATACAAACTCCTCTCAATGTAGTTTTCTGCAGTTTAAAACATTGTCAGAAGCATTTGACTGGAGGAGCATTGGAGTGGTATGACAAAGTGTAGACGTGATGTACATGGATAGGGTGCACTGAATCTTGGCATTGGAAAGAGGTAAGTGATAACCCTTTGTTTTTTCATATTTTAAAATTAGACTTGGGGGGCGGGCATGAATATAAATGCTGAGGAGAACACAATAGAGTTATCAATACAGGTTTGTATTCCTAACACTATAGTTTTCTCTTAAATGTATTTCTCTCCTGGGCTTTTCGAAAATCACAAATACTTTGATTTTAGCATTATCTGTGGAGTGGTTTGCTTGTTTGAAATAGTGTATCATAGGTGATGTGCTGGAAACTCCTGAGCCATGGCTTTTGGAGAGGCTTGAAGGCCTCCTGCTCACAGCCTGTGGACCTGGTCCCAAGAGACCCTAAAAGGGGCTATTGTCATTTTGGTGAGGTGCATGGGGGCCCCAGATGCTTGCTGTGCTTCACAGCCAGACTTGAGGACCTCTGGGGATTGCCTGGACTTATTTTACACCTTGAGTGCCTGACTGAGAAATACCCTGAAACATTCTGGAACTGTTCCTTGGATCTGAATTGCCTGAGGTCCATGAAATCTTTAAGCAGGTTTTGCTCAGTCCACTGACGGATATCAGGGAAGCAAGGAGGCATACCCGGGACTTGAGTGCACTCCATTCCCCTGGGGTCCAGGAACCCTTTTTGTGAGACTGAGACTAAGGTGCTACACACCGGGAACTGCTCACCAGATCAGAGAAAAGCCAAGACCTGGTAAAATTTTAACACACTGTAACTTGGGAGCAGATTTACCGATCAGGGCACTTTTGGACAGCAAGGTGCTCAATGACGAGCTTTCCAGGGATATGTTATGTGAGGGTACTGTACAAGTTAAGGTGGTTGTGGTGAACATTTTGTGTGCTGTGCTCTAAGACAGTGAGAGCACAGCAGGGGGGCAATTGTGTTAGCTGGGGATATAATTTACTCCCCAGATAGTGGTGCTGGGAAGGGACAATTGTACTGTGCATTGGTTTGAATGGAGGACCCCCTGCAGGGAGAGTCAACACTGTCTTGTATAAATAGATGTGTTATGTACGATTAAGGTCATTCTACTCCCTACATTCATACTTGTCTAATGTGTGAGGGAAAAGCTATAGTAAAGCTATAATCGCTACTCTACAATAGAGTGGATCTCCAGAGCTACTGCATGCAGCCTGGTCTGGGGTAAGAGGTCCTCAGAGACCACAGTCAAGCTTTGGGGAATGGGTCTGATTCACTCCAGAATGCCTGGTACGAGAGAGGAAGCTGATCTGATGGAGGTCAGAAGCTCCATCACAGGTAAATGTAGAAAATTGATGGAAGTGCACTCCACCCCTTGCCAAGGAATCCAGGGTGCTTAACTGGATATGTCCCAGTACCAAAATGGACAAAATATAGTAGTAGAAATAGAAAATGAATCCAGGCACTCCAAATGAATTCCAAGAAAAAGGCAATTTATTGGAACCAGCAGCTACAAAGCAGCTACAAAGCAACGTTTCAACCCCTAAGGGTCTTTATCAAGCTGAGGATTCTATTGCTGAGGATTCTATCAAGCTTGATAAAGACCCTTAGGGGTTGAAACGTTGCTTTGTAGCTGCTGGTTCCAATAAATTGCCTTTTTCTTGGAATTCATTTGGAGTGCCTGGATTCATTTTCTATTTTTGCTCCATCACAGGTGACCTTTGAATCTTGTAGGTTTTGCTGTTGTGAGTGATATCTGTGTGGATGTGATGAATAAGTTTATAGTGGATGTTCTGCATGTGTGGTCCCAAATTGGATTTTTGGAAAAGATTGTTCTCAACTGCTCTGTAGATGATACTCTGCTTAGTATAGAAAAATAAAATCCTCAGCAATTAAATTGTGGTTTATTCAGCCATCAAACCTGGAAGGCTGGGTAATGTTTTGACACTCAATAAGTCTTTGTCTGGTATCTTATAGCATGACAAAACCTTGAGTGTTAAAGCATTGCAAAGACCAGGTTTAATGGCTGTCTTAATTGCCATTTTACTCCACTTTTGTGTCCTGAGGATTCTATTTTTCTATACGATTAAAGAGGTTGGGGGGAACAGGAACTTTACCAATGGCACCAGCACCTAAATTGGGATTAACTTTGTAGCCTCTCTGCTACATATATCATTCACCCTACTTAGTGTGAGAGGGGTTGCAGCTTCAGCTATGATGATAATGCCCTTTTTCTGTTGACATTCTATAGAGAGATGTATAGCTTGTCCCATTAGTACATGCCACCATAGTGACAAGGAAGCTTAGATATTTTGTAGAATAATCCATTTTTAGTTTGATTGATGGGTTAAATTACTTGAATGAGTCATCATGTGTTTGAGTCTTTCTTCACATTCTGTTCAAATGATGAAGATTTCACCTGTAGTTGCAGTCTTTAAATGTATGATGTGTTTTGGGGAATTCTGTCAAGCCAATAAAAAAAAAAAAATATTACAAAATACTAGGATCATGTATATATGCATACAAATATACAGTATATAGCATTGCTTCATGTTTGACAAGTTGATGTAATCTAATTAATTCGACTCATAGTCATTACTGTTTTAAAGCATATATTATATTTCATTTGATACCACTATTGTCTTTTCGTCATATGATTGCTCTTATTATTCAAACACTGTTGAAATTACAATGCCTCAAGTATAGACCCATCATCTATTCTATAGTGGCTATATCACTTAATAATAGAACAGTGCATCAAAGTGGCACTTAGGTCTTAAATTGTTATGTATGACTGTCAAAGTGGAAAAAAAAAAGTTGATTTGTCTTTACTGCTTAAACATGAATTGTCAGCCAGGTTTTGAAATCACATCGGCATTACAACCTTCCCTAGTGTGCAGAAAGATGTTGAGAATTTGACAGGTACATATTTTTTCAACTACAAGATACTGAATAATGAAAATAAATACACATTTTTCTTGGCTGATATTTGTTTCTAAAGGGATTTAATGTTGTGGTTTGAGTTGTCAGAAATGCAGTATGCAAACAAAACATCCACAATATTGATCTTCCAAAAGAAATCCCCAGCTTTGGATTTATGCACGGAAAAGCAGCACTGTAAATTAACTTACAATGCAATTGAAGGCACTTAATATTATCCTAATGGCAAATTCATCACATCACAATCCTCCTCCAGGGCACAAACTGTAGCTGGTTTTGTTGTCCATTGGATTTACAATTATCTTCATTTCATGCCCATCTCCAATCACTAGTGCCTACTTAATGCTTCTTCAGTATTCCATTCATCACTGCTTAGCCCCTGTAAAATATAAGAGAGTTTTGCTACACAATTTATATTTTTTTGTATCGCTCTAGTTTTTTTCATCTTGTATATATTGGATGTTTCTTGTGCATATAGACATATATAACTATTTTTTACCTTATAATAATTGCACACTGTTAAATGGTCAAGCTAATCCTTGTACATAAGTATCACAGAGATTCATTAATTCATGAATATATATATTGTCAATCTATAAATGTGGGAGATGTTTTGTGTTTGCTTATTTTACGTCTGAACTTTCTAGATATCAATGCCTACAATCTGTCAAATGGTTACGTTAATCAATTCTGGTTCATATACAAGCTGCAAACATTTTAGCTGGCTGACATGCTTTATGTGTGAATAGCATGTCCTCTTTTATCATTTTACAAAAAAGTACAGATTTCAATAGAAATTAGTACTTTTATCAGTTAACTTTTCATACTAAATGTAAGGAAAGCTTTCTTAATAATGATGGCAATTAAACCTGCAACTCTGTTGTTTTAAAAGGGATGACAATGTGTCCATTAAAAAACTTTCCAGCTGCATAGGTGATACATGATAGCTACAAGATTAGAAAACTCAGCCCATCACTGACCATAAATTGTTTCTTCCAGCTGTTCGTGTCTTGATTCAAATTTGGACAATAATGTCTGTATCCCTTATTGGAAACGGGAATTGTTAATGTGTCTGTGTTGGTTTTTTTTTCAAAATGATATATGAAATATTTTCAACTTACGCTCTGTCATAGACCTTGCTCATGTTATCTCTTCTCCCTCCTCAAACTCATTAGCTTCTGACTAGTAATCTCCATTTCCTGCTTGTCCATTGGGGTGCCGTCAATTTATAGTTGTATTTGACCACTAATTTACAATTGCATCACTTTCTAAATGCGGTTTCTTACATTGCAAAGAAGCTACCTCTAGATTATCTTATAACCATAATCGTATTGCATACCATTCACTCAAATTGACAATAGTTTAAAAAGTTGGTTTGAAGGGAGTTTCTTCATTTAGGATCAACAAATTCGGCCTTCAAAGGTTCTGTTTTATGTGATCTAATAGGTAACATTTCAGTTTATTTATACTTTTCAAGTGACAGGACAAACATTATACTGTGTATTCTCAATTATCATTTAATTGATTTTACTTATAATTAGTTGACTAAACACATAGTTATATAGATATTATGCCAAAGCTAATGAAAGTTCCTAGAGGGAGTGTCTATTACCCAGCAGACCCCAGGTAATCAATGGCATATCAAAGCCATTGGCAAACAACAATGATGGTATATTTTATAATAATATTGTTCATATATGAGATATTGGCATTTATATACACAGTGCATCGTAACTTGTTCTAATACATTTTCTATTTTTTATTTTTGAATGAAGAAAATCTAGTAAGAACACTCCTTGTTGGACATCATCTATCTGTCTGTCTGTCTATGTATCTGCTATCCCAAACGGAAGTGCACTCGGTGAACTTTTCAAATGTGGAGTCAAATGTATTTATTTAAAAGGTACATGTACCAGATATCGTTTAAGTCCTAACATGGATTTTTTTTACAAGATGGTAGAACTGGAATGTTGACCTGTACGTGTGCCTTTTGGATTAAAGGAACATTTCATTGCCTGAATAAAAAAATAAATAAAAATCGCTGTTCAGTAAATATTTCCAAATAAAAATATGCATGTATTTAATTATGCATTTTTTTTTTAAATTGGGGATTAGTGATGTCGCGAACATAAAATTTTCCGTTCGCAAATGGCGAACGCGAACTTTCGCAAATGTTCGCGAACGGGCGAACCGGGCGAACCGCCATAGACTTCAATAGGCAGGCAAATTTTAAAACCCACAGGGACTCTTACTGGCCACAATAGTGATGGAAAAGTTGTTTCAAGGGGACTAACACCTGGACTGTGGCATGCCGGAGGGGGATCCATGGCAAAACTCCCATGGAAAATTACATAGTTGATGCACAGTCTGGTTTTAATCCATAAAGGGCATAAATCACCTAACATTCCTAAATTGTTTGGAATAATGTGCTTTAAAACATCAGGTATGATGTTGTATCGATCAGGTAGTGTAAGGGTTACGCCCGCTTCACAGTGACAGACCAAACTCCCCGTTTAATGCACCACAAACAACCGCAAACAGTCCATTTGCACAACCGCAAACTCCCCATTTGCACAAGGTTGGATACCAAGCTAGCCATGTCCCGTTCCTTGTCCTCACTGATGTCATTGAAGGTCTCTTCCTCCACCCAGCCACGTGACAACAAGCCCCCTGTATTTTTTTTTTAAATGTACACTACTGTTACACCAGATATGAGTTGCACTGGTGTGACACTGTGCCCTGGCAGGCCCTGAAAGGCACACGTGTGAAGGAAACTGACTGCTATTATTTCACAGTCAAATTTCTAGTTTTTTTTAATGTACACTACTGTTACACCAGATATGAGTTGCACTGGTGTGACACTGTGCCCTGGCAGGCCCTGAAACGCACACGTGTGAAGGAAACTGACTGCTATTATATTACAGTCAAAAAGTTTTTTTTTTTTTTAAATGCAAGCTATTGTGACACCAGATATGAGTGGTGGCACTGGGCAAGTGGGCACAGTATAAGCTGTGAGCCTGACACACACGCTGGCAGGCAGGCAACTGCAATTAGATTACACAGAAAAAAAATAAAAAAGCAGACTGATGTTCTAGCCCTAATAAGTCCTTCACGACTGTAGTGGACACTGAATACACTAGCCTAGCAATCGATTTCATTTTTAAATCAGCAGCAGCTACACTGTCCCTCTTTTCACTAAGAATGCAGCTTCCGGAGGGCGGGGCCTAGCTCTCATGGAGGAAAGACGCACTTCGTGTGAGCTCCCTCAATATCTCACTTTAAGCAGCTATCAACAAGCGAATTTCACCCCAGAATGTTGCTCCTACCTGACCGACCCGACATGCTTAATAGCGGTCAGCAACTCGACAGAGTCTTACTTACCTCCGCGTGGCAAGTGTGGCCTGGTGCTCACCGGGCGGGAGAGGCCGCCGATCTCCCGATCCTGGGATGCCCAGGAGCAGGTACTTCCCTGCAGGAGCTCCGTTACCCCCCCCCCTCGGACCGGTGGGGGTTATCCCGGTCCACCCCTGAGAGACTGTCTGGAGCTAATGGACGCACAGAGCACAGCCGCCCAGGCTGCCATACTCATCTGCAACTCTCCCAATATGGCGGCAGCCGCGTGTCCTCCTGGTACCAGCAAAGCATGGCAGGATATTGAGTCTAAGCTGGACAGACTCTTTAATCAATTTTGGAAGCAAATAACAAGCAGGAAGCCCCAACAAGCTCCACCACAGCTAAGCGAAGCAGTCCCCATTTAAATCCACCAACGCAAAAGGCGTCGAAGATGAGACCGGAGGCACAAACAGAAATGCAGAGCCTGCCCCACATCAAGCACTCGCCTCCACCTTAAGCCGCCACAATCCCGCACCGGACGTGAAGCACCATCGGAACAGATCCGACCACCCGACAAAACAAGCTTCCACCACCTCAAGCCGCGAACCCGGCACTCAGCCAGAGACTTGCCTTTGTTGTTCCAGGTATCAGGGACTCCAAGGGTCTGCATCCGGCGCCCAGAAGGGATCGGATGAGCACAAACAGTAAACAACAGCCTGCCAAGCATGTCCCACTATAGCCGATCCTCCACACCATGCCTTTAATCACATGAACTGCTCTCTGCACATTAACTAATCGTAAAGTAGCAAACGTTTAAACATGTCATTATTTCACCTCCTAAAGAGTTTATTGTCGTAGTTCCTTACATGCCTTTACCTTAACCGTTCATGTATTATGTTATTCACTAGTCTCATCTCATGGGGCGACTCACACTTGATTTATAACTAGTGGTGGAGCTGCTGATATAAATATACAGTTGATAACGTGCAAGCTACACCCTAAACATGACAGCCATCTTTCACAACAATGTACTGCTATATACTCAAACCCTCAGTGCAACTAGCCATGATATACGCACGTTCAGCCTAGCATGCTCAAATATAACACACTTCTGTCTAAAAAAAAAAAAAGAAAAAAAAAAAAAAAGAAAAAAGAAAAAAAAAAAGAATGCAGCTTCCGAATGAATCTAAAATGGATGCTGTCCAGGTGGTGGGAGGGACTGGGAGGGAGGGTCTGCTGCTGATTGGCTGGAATGTGTCTGCTGACTGTGAGGTACAGGGTCAAAGTTTACTCAATGATAACGAATAGGGGGCGGACCGAACATCGCATATGTTCGCCGTCCGTGGTGAACGCGAACAAGATATGTTCGCCAGGAACTATTCACCAGCGAACTGTTCGGGACATCTCTATTGGGGATATATATAAAAAAAATCAGTTTGCAAAATCTGCAGTCTGCAGCCTTTGCTAGCCCTACCCTTCTTCCCAGCCCAATCTTTCAATGGCTGTCCAATCACAGACTTCCCAATGAAGCGCATTGCGAAGTCTTTGCAAGGCAGGTGCTCTGGGCAATTGCTGACTCTTTAGTTTAGCTCCAGTAAGATAACCAAACCAGGAAGTAACAGGACCAGTTGTATGCTGGAAACCCAGAGGGATGCAAAAAGGTTAATTTAGAAAATTGACGATTTCTATGGAAATACGCACTTTTTGCAAAATAAAAAAAAATAGGACTAGTGAATTTACACATAAAACTTTTGTGTTGGGGGTCTGGTATGTCCCTTTGATGCATTTTACTCTACAATGGAAAGTCCAGTGTCGGTATTCCTGTTTGGGAGATACTTTTATATAAGATTATTTGTATTATTTTAGTAATTTTTAGGGAAATTGCAATCAAATAAACAAACCACCAAATCTGAGAGGCTAAAATAAAAAAATATTCTATAAAATGGAGTGTAACAGATCCCCAATACTCGGGCTGAGTATATCCATTATGCAGCTCCGAAGTCCCAAGTGAAATAGTGAATATAGCTCCCAAGTCCCCAAACATCAGTCTAGACTTAGTAAAAACCAAAGAAAAAAAAGTTACCTGCACTCTCTACTTAATCCCTATGTATATTTAAACAAATTGAGGTCATGTAGTTACTCCAATGGCCATTGGAGGGAATGCCCACCTACCAGCTATGTTTACAGTTGAATGGTTAAAACCTGGGGGACCTAGCACCCAGACCACTTCATTGAGCTGAAGTGGTCTGAGTGACTATAGTGGTACTTCAATAGAAAATAGGAAAAATTACACATTCAAATATAGGGCATTAATAACATAGTCAATAAAAATCAGAACAAATAATACAACTAAACAGCATACAGTAAATAAGCTTTCAGTAAACACATAAAGACATTCTTTATTAAAACCACAATGTCTGCCCTCCAGGTATAACTTTTTCCAATGTACTTGGCTGTCTGTAATCTTCAATGTGTCATGTAATTGAAAACAACTCAAAGATGCCAAATTTATTTTGGTCACTTACATTGCAATATAGGTTTATCACACTCAACAATGATATATGAAAATCATGGTTTAGCACTGGTTTTATAGAAAAATCGTATTCTTTTTTGGCAGCATTACTGGTAGAAAAATGGTTTGTGAAATGTAGGTCCTTGGTTTTGCAACCCTCCCTGTAACTCTTTCAAGGGCCCTATTTAACCTTGACTTGCAGAGAGTCCCAGTAGGAGGGATTTCCCAAGTAAGTGGATTAACCTCATAAGAACAAGTATTAGGCTGTTAGAGTAGGACCTGCCAAGAATGGGGTACAATGACTTTGTGGCAGGCTTATGCAATGTGTTATCATATACTGTAACTAAACTCCCATTATTATTTTTTGCCTAGGTGAGGTGTTTTTAAGTAAAACTATTACATTTGGTGAGACTTGAAATAGCTGTTTAGTGAATAAGTGAGTGCGCTGGATCTTGTATGTTGTATGAATTGGCCCCAGCAGCACCCTATAATGTTTGCATGTGCAGGTGACAGGATGGTGCACCAAACCACAAGATAATTTAGTGTTTGACTGTTCATAGTATATACTTCTGCTTTGTTTTGGTTTGTCCCATGTATTACAAGGTTATGATGAATCATTCCTATGATACATGCAGACTCTATGATATGCACTTTTAACTCTTTAACCCCCTTAAGGACCAAACTTCTGGAATAAAAGGGAATCATGACATGTCATACATGTCATGTGTCCTTAAGGGGTTAAAGACCAAAATTGGAATTCCATTATAACAAACTATATGAAAATGGAATGTCAATTAAAAGTTACAGATCTGCTCACAGGGATTAATACTTAGTACGCAGAGCATTATATATTGGCACAGGGCCTTTAAGAAAATGAGATAACTACAATAAATATAATTGGCTTGTTAGGGGTTAAAAAAAATACATAAAACACTTTTTTTTATTTAATATGTTTAAATCTTTAAATAAGCTGCATCATACAAAATACACTCAATCAGTTTTTACAGCTTCTTACAAATAATAAATACCTTAGAAAAATTAAAGCAATATTCTATTTTATTTCGAACGGCTACAACTTGCAAACACCATGTTTTTTTTTAAATGTGTAGCAAGATCTAACTTGACCCATCCAATAAAAAAGAAATAAAGTATACTTTATTATCTCCCTAGATTTCCCAAGTATGATACCACATCATGGAGAAGTGGCTATTAGAGACAATGGGCTACCAAGGTGAAGTTTGTAATAAAGCCTATTATGTGATTTCCCCATTGACACTAATGGAATTTAACAATGATTTAAAATGATTTAATGGTCCCCAAGTTGCACTGTAATAGTGCTATTTATATTATGATGTATATCATGAAACCTAATGTGGCTGTTGTGATATATTGAATATCTCCATGCTGTTTTACTTTTAGGATGATTTCAAAATCTGCCAGCGACAGATTAAATTGATACAAGCACTTTGTTTCCAAGGTTTGCTTTTTGTGTGTAGTCTACTAGACGACATCAGTAAAAAATAATTATAACACTTATGTTTTTTCATTGCTATTCTGAAATAATCAATTTTATTAAAAATATGCAAGTATGTATTTTATTTAAAATTAAGTATCAGAAAACAAATAACTATAATAAATATATTAATAATAAGTATTTAACTAGGAAAGGTACATTCAGATTACTCTGGTTTTCAAGTACGTCCTGAAAAAAAAAACAACATATATATATATATATCACCTCAGCCTCTTTTGTATGTCTGTTTATCCCACAGACTCTAGTGTGCTTCTCTCGTTCACTTTCCCTAGCCCATCTCTGTGACTCCTTCTCCTTCCTAGCCCCTCTGTGTGTCTTTTCCTTCCCAGAACCTTGTCTGTCTCCCTCAGCCCCTCTGTGGTCTCTTCCACTTCCTCTTTGTGATATCTTTTCAACTCTCCTCCTACTTGTGGTCTCTTATACCTCTCTTCTCCTGTTGTGCCTTTCCCTTTGCAGTATGGCTGGACAATAGAGGATCTTCTGTATCATGGTCTGACAGGAAGCTGAACACTGCTCCCAGCAAGCACTTCCTGTTAGACCTCGTAGAGCAGGGGTAGGCAACCTTCGGCACTCCAGTTGTTGTGGACTACAACTCCCTTGATTCTTTGCCAGCATTATAGCTGTAAGAGCATTATGTGAGATGTAGTTCATCAAATCTGGAGTGCCAAATGCCCCTGGTCTAGAGGATAAAGAAGATCCTCTACCACAGTCCCCTTGGCCACACTACATGAAGTGTGCAGAAATGGCTTTCAGCGTCTCTACAATTTGCATGTAGACACTGAAATATCCTCA
The DNA here is from genome assembly GCF_036172605.1 of Pelobates fuscus. Lineage (NCBI taxonomy): Eukaryota > Metazoa > Chordata > Amphibia > Anura > Pelobatidae > Pelobates > Pelobates fuscus. Next base: position 31,040,163 of record NC_086319.1, on the reverse strand, counting down.
TAGAGATGCATTGATTCAATGCATCTCTATGAAGAGATGCTGATTGGTGTAGCGTGGTGTTTTACACATGTGCAATAGCCTCACAATGCTTTTCTATGGGAAAGTATCGAAATGGCTGAGATCATCAAGATTGACGATCTCAGCCATGAAGGCGGAGCCAGTCGTGGCAAAACCTGTGCAGCAATGGAGAAGATGTAAGAAAAATTACCTTTTCACTCCAAAGAGAAGGGGCATAGACCTACATAGCCACACCAGCAGTATAGTGTCAGGATTACATGTTTGTATTCATGAGTCTATAGTGTTCCTTTAAAAAATGAGAAGCAGGTAAAAATTACAAAACACCTATTTTTTTATTTTTCCTCTTGCAAAGTGAGACAACAGTTTCATTCAAAGCTAAAGCCTCAGGGAGAGGCGTAGAGTAGGCAGAGTTTTGCTGGACCTTAATGTGCAGCAAGGAAACAGCCACATAGCCATACCAGTCTCTTCTGAAGTCTTTGATCTGTTTTGCATACCTGTATGTGAGTCTCACCATGTTTTCAAGTAAGGAGATATTTTCAGTTAGGGGAATTAATCCGTAAAGCTATTTTAGCCCTTGAGCCTATTTTCCCTCTTCCTCTGTATACAAAGAGTGGGACTCTGTGCCTCTGGTCCTTGTAAGTGGATTTCTGTTGGGCTTTCTTCACTAAGGGATGCTTTCAACGTAGATAGTTTTGCACTATATGTTTGTTCATTTGTTACAGATTTATCCAGATTGAACGAGTAACAATCTTACATAAGAGAATAAGTATATGTATATTTGCTTTGTATTGCACAACACAGCACTTTAATCATGAGGTTGTGAATTTGGGGTGTATATGCATATTTGTTGTGTGTAGGGCAGCTGATCCAGATGTAATATTTAATCACAGAACACACATTTTTTGTTAAGTGCCTTGCACACATGTATTCAGTGTTTTTTATGAAGAAGTGCCTCTTAACAGCCACAGGTAACTTTGCAGAGAGAAGGTGAACGTAAGAGCACAGTGATTGGCAACAGGGAAGTAGAAATGGAAGGACTTGTTTATCTTTTCAATTTGACAATTTTTATTGAGTCAAGATTATTGCAGTGGGATACAGAAGAGAAAAGGGGTAAGGGTATGCGTTTTCAACCCTATCGCAGTAGGGAACTTAGCGTGATTTTATTTCCAGCCAGCAGTGAGCAGTTACATACATCCAACATTTTTATTTTATTGTTTTTTTTTTTTTTAAGGGTTTCACTCTAGATACCTCACGGTTGTAGCTGCTAAATCTTGGCCTTCATGGCCCATCTTTCCTCTCTTCCTGTCTCAAGGCCTTAACTGATTTGCTCCGCCATCCCAGTGTTGCTGATCTATACTTCTACTGTCTGTCCCCTTGTGTTCTCCCATGTGGTTCCCACATTTTACTCTTTTAGCTGGGTTCTATTCCCAGTTCTAAGCTTTCATTTGACTCTTGTGTTATACATTTAAAAGGAAATAAAAGGTGAGTGGTGAAAACATGAGCAAACTCAGAAATTGACTTGTTTATCTTAAAGGACATATAATAATAAAAGAAATTGTTGGACCTTAATATTTTGTGATCATGGTTATCATACGTGCAAAATACAGATTATGGAACAGCGCAGACAAACAAAATACAGTTTTTAAATTTTACAAGGCTAGTTAAAATCACTTTTTTTGTATCTTAGCAAACAAATAAGGGAATTCAGTTATATCATATGGCCAAATCGTGCTAAGCCCACCACTACCTTACAGTACCCTAATATCAGTGAGCCCTACATTAATTTTAACAGACCATGATAACTGCAATGCTTACACTTAAACTGCCTCAAGAGACCCTTGTTAATGTATGCTTTCCTGTGGTTACCTCCAATGGCTGCACATATACTGGGAAATGCATGTTCTGAGTGTGCCCCCAATTTCCCTTTTTTCTGTGTAGATTTGAAATTCAGATCAGATTCCTTGAGTTGAGCATTCCACCGCTCCACTATAGGTGCCCCTTTGGAGGTGGATGTATAGCCGTATAGCCGTATGGCCGTATTCCCATATAGGCAGTATAACCTTTATTCTTTCTTAAATCTTAAAATTGATTTTCCTGTCTGACATCGTACATATACCCAGAATATGTTTATTTTTGTTTATGTGCATTATTATTATTATTATTATTATTATTATTATTATTATTATTAGCATTTATATAGCCAACATAAACTATTACAAATTCTGATAGGAGCAATAGGTTGATCAATTCTTCCTGAAACCCAACAAAATATGTTGGTTAAACTTAATCATCATTCAAATATAAAGTAATTTATTTTGTAAAGTTATTTTTTGACATGAAGTTATTATTTTTAACATTTTATAAATACATCAAAATTATAACTGACTTCTTTTTCTCCTTGTTATATTACCAGGGTATAGTTTCTCGAATGCTTCTTTTTCTGTAATGAGATGATAAATGAGGACCTCACGGGACCTGGGCACTCGTGACACCGGTCTAAATAGATTAAGCTATGCACGGACATTATAGGCTGCATTAGAACACTGACATTATCACATCAAAGCTGAAATGAACAGTATTTTCTGCATTTTTTGTCCATTTTTTTTTCCATAAGCCAATAGTAGCCAAAGGCATTTGACTGGAGAGCTTGCTGGATTGACAGGTCTGGCTGTCATTACATGCTGTATTGAATGCTAGATTACTCCAAAGTGGCTTAAGGTCAAGGATCAGTCATTTAGTGTCCTTTTGGCACTAAATGACTTTAATATCCTTACTGTATTAGTCAATTACCTTTAAGCTTCTGCTGTCCTTGTCCCCTTGCAGTTCACTATTGGCCATTTCAATTGTTCTTTCATTTAACCCTCACATCTACCAGTCAGTATAGCTCACAAAACATTTATTACAACCAGCCAGAGACGACATTTATATATATTATGTTATAATTACAATACAGGGATAGTTTTATCTTTGATTGCAGTCCTGGTACTACCAATGTTCTCCTTTGATTTTTATATATTGCTTTATATTTATTTCTATCATAGATGAATATCTGAGCACTAATAAAGTTGTGGTGAGATTAAAACGTTAAAAAAATATCCACTATTTTAAATAAACATTGAAATTTAATTTCAGTTTAATAACACACTTTCCCTATTTTTTTTCCAATACTGTTAGCTAAAATTTCCTAATGATTTATATTCAGAAGTTAGCAGTAACAATCACTTTTTTTCAGATTTCATACCTATATTTCCATACAGTATATATTTTTTATGGAAATTACTCAAATTAAAATTGGAATGGACCTATGGCCAAATATGAACTGCACAGGTTCATCTTTCTGGGACTCATTAACATGGTTTGTCTGTAGTCCGATGGAGAAATAACCTATGCATTGACATTAAAAGGTGAGTTTTAAATCAGTTATTGCCAAGGGAACCTGCAGAAATGGGGCTTTGGAACTTAAAAAAGCAATAGCTGGCTGTGGAACATTCAGGGTAAATTGTAGAAATTTGATTTCGTCCGAGCAAGTAGCAGTAGCGGGAGTTTGAAATCGAAATAAAAGTAGCAGCTGTCTGTGCTAATTTGCATATTAAATTAAAATTATCTTATGAAGCAGACTATATTATTATCATTGTTATTATTTATAAAGAGACAACAAATTCTGTAGAACTTTACAATGGGGCTTGATGACCCACAACTGTACATTCTGATACACTCTCTCTCTTTCTTTCCAGGTCAAATGTTTTATGACAGATAACTCTATAGTCACCAAAACAACTTTAGCTTCATGAAGCAGTTTCGGTGTATATACCATGCCTCTTCAGTCTCACTGCTCTATTCTATGATATTTAGACGTTGTCACTTTGTTTATGCAGCCCTGGTCACACCTCCCTGCATGTGACTTGCACAGCTGTCCTAAACACTTCCTGTAAAAATAATGTCTAAACTTTCTTTATTGCACAGTCTTTTTCATTTAGAATTTCTTATATTCTGCTCTCTCAATGACCTCATATTGTGTGATTAAAGTTGAATTTACGGAGCAGGATAAAAACTTATAAAGCAAGTTAACACCTTATTGAGAATTAAACTATTTTTTTTTCATGCAGGCTGTGTCAGTCAGAGCTAGGACTGCATAAACAGAAACAAAGTGATTTAACTCCTAAATGGCAGAGAATAGAACAGTGAGATTTCAGAGGCATGACCTATACACAAAAACTGCTTAATTGTTGGTAAATTGTTTTGGTGACTACAGTATCCTCATAGTAAAACTATGAGTAGAGATAGGTTGGAGAGTGTTTCCAATTTTCCAGTTTGGTTTTAATTTTCTGCACATTGGAGTTTAGTAAAAATCACTGTCTATATTTGTATATGATAGTCTTGTAGCATAAGGGGGCTAATTATTTTTTTAATATACTAAAATAATATTTTCTATTAAAGGTATGCAATGTAATATTGCAAATAAAACATGCAGGTGCAGTTAAAATGTTAATTATATTTTAATATATCAGATATACCCAAAATATATACAGCAATGAATCCACAGTTGACAATTCATATTATAAAAGTATGACTCATATGCACAATGTAAGTGGTTTACTGGTATATTAAAATATTTTCTGGTTTACTGGTATATTAAAATATATTCTGGCAATAGAAACATTTAATTTAAACATTCTAACTAATAAATGTAATATTTTATTGGAGATGTTTATTGTTTAATGTGGCTGTCTTGGAGTCCAAATTTTAAATTCTTAGCGTGCACATTTTAAATTTAAATATTATAATTAATCCAGTGTAGACTTGGAGATTTTCGGCTAATCGGGCGATCAGTAGATCTATAAGTTGAAATGCACCTGAAACGCACAATGTCGAACATATTTGGTTTGGGGTTCATGATATTGGATTCTGCCCATGGCACCAAAAATAAGAGATGACTGATGGAAAAAAAATATGATTGATGGCTAGAGGACAGATCAAGTGAGAAATAGAAAAAGAAATAGAAATTGTATTCACAGATCAAGTGAGAAATAAAATAAAATAAAATCTATATTTATATATTATATATTTAATACATTTATAATATATAAATATAGATTTATTTATTGTTTTGTTGCGCCTCATGTTTTTACTTTTACAGGTAGTCTTTTCTGACTGCAGCTGTGAGCCAAATGACAGCAAAATGCTCGAAGCAGTGTATCAATGTAAAATATATATATATATATATATATATATATATTATAGTATATATTTTGCAGCACGCTGATTGGCCTGTTTTTGCACTTTTTTTTTTTGCTCTACTAATTTGGTTCCTGAATCAAAAACTCAAAACATATTGCCATGCACAAGAGTTCTTACATAAGAATTAATGCAGTGTATGCTTACATAAGAATTAATTTTGTTTCCTGAAGATTTTAATATTTGTGAACACATACATTATGCAATCTCATCTATATTTTCTTTACTTTGACAGAATTACATAGTTACACAGTTACATAGTTACATAGCTGAAAAGAGACTTGCGTCCATAAAGTTCAGCCTTCCTCACATATGCTTTTGCTGTTGATCCAAAAGAAGGCAAAAAACCCAGTCTGAAGCGCTTCCAATTTTGCAACAAACTCGGAAAAAAATCCTTTTTGACCCCAAAATAGCAGTCAGATGTCTCCTTGGATCAAGCAGCTATTACCCTACTAATTAGAAATTATATCCCTGTATGTTATGTTTTTGCATGTATTTATCCAATTGCAGTTTAAACATCTGCATAGACTCTGACAAAACAACCCCTTCAGGCAATGAATTCCATATCCTTATTGCTCTTACTGTAAAAAAAACTTTTCTTTGCCCTAGATGAAATCTCCTTTCTTCAAGCCTAAATGTGTGACTTTGTGTCCTATATATAGCCCTGTTTATGAATAGATTTCCAGATAATGGCTTGTACTGGCCCCGAATATATTTGTATAATGTTATCATATCCCCTCTCAGGCAACGTTTTTCCAAAGAGATTTACATTTTTTAACCTTTCTTCATAACTAAAATGCTCCATTCCTTTTATCAATTTTGTAGCTTGTCTCTGCACTTTTTCCAGTGCCATTATACATTTCTCTAGAACAGGTGCCCAAAATTGCACAGCATATTCAAGGTGTGGTCTTACCAGCGATTTATATAGAGGCAAAATTATATATAATTATATATTATATATAATTATATATAATTATATATATCATCTCGAGAATTTATGCCCGTATTTATACATGACAAAACCTTACTGGCCTTAGCAACGGCAGATTGACATTGCTTATTGCTACCTAATTCGTTGTCTATAACAATTCCCAAATCCTTCTCATGTGTGGTTATCCTTAGTTCACTACCATTTAGGGTGTAAATTGCTTGTGCATTCTTAACCCTGAAGTGCATAACTTTGCATTTTTCTACGTTAAATTTCATCTGCCATTTTAGTGCCCAGTCCCCCAATCTATCCAAATCCCTCTACAGCAAGGCAATATCCTGCTCACATGGTATTACTTTACAAAGTTTTGTGTCATCTGCAAACACTGATACGTGGCTTTCAATGCCCATTTCAAGATCATTTATAAATATGTTAAATAGAAGCGGTCCCAAAACAGAACCCTGAGGGACACCACTTACCACTTTTGTCCAGCTTGAAAATGTACCATTTATGACAACTCGCTGTACTCTATCCTTAAGCCAATGTTCTACCCAAGAACAAGAATATTCATCTAGACCAATTTCTTTTAGTTTGAAGACTAACCTATTGTGAGGAACCGTATCAAATGCCTTGGCAAAATCCAAGTAGATCACATCCACTGCAACACCCTCATCTATATTTCTACTTACTTCTTCGTAGAATGCAATTAGGTAAGTTTGACATGACCTATGTTTCATAAAACCATGCTGATTATTGCTAATAACACAGTTCTTCCCAATGAATTCCTGAATATTATCCCTTAATAGCCGTTCAAATAATTTCCCAGTCACAGAAGTTAAGCTCACAGGTCTACAATTTCCAGGCAAGGATTTTGAACCCTTTTAAAATATAGAAACAACATCTGCCTTCCTCCAATCCTCCGGTACAATACCTGAAACACAAGAATCTTGAAAAATTAAATACAGAGGTTCACTTATTTCCCCACTTAGCTCCTTAAGTACTCGTGGGTGGATACCATCAGGACCCAGAGCTTTATTTACAATAATTTTCTTTAACAGCTGTAGCACCTTGTCTCAAGTTATCCAATCACAAGTTATCTGCAAGTGTGTTGCAGCAATCATATGCATATCTCTTGCCATAGGATCCTCATTAATATATACTGAAGAAAAATAGTTATTTAAAATTTCTGCCTTTTCCTGGTCTTCATTGACTAACAGACCCATCTCTGTTTTCAGTGTACCTACACTTTCATTTTTTGTTTTTTTAGAATTAATGTACTTGAAAAAAAATTTGGGGTTGGGTTTGCATTCTTTGGCTATCAATTTCTCATTTTCTAGTTTAGCCACCATAATTGCCTTTTTGCAAATATTATTGGCTTCCTTATATCTTATATAGGATGCCTCTGATTTGTCCGATTTAAATGCTTTAAAAGCCCTTTTCTTATTTTTAATCTCTTGTTTTACTTCTTTACTAAGCCACATTGGTTTTAATTTGTTTCTTTTATATTTATTACCCAATGGTACATACTGTGAAATGTACCTTTCTAATATTTGTTTGAATAGTTTCCATTTTTCCTCAGGGTTTTTATCACTAAGGAGTTTATGCCAGTCGATATGTCGTAGAGCTGCCCTAATCTTATTCAAATTGGCTTTTTTTAAATTATACGTTTTAATATACCCCACATGCTTTTGCTTTTTTTTTAGTTTATTTCAAAAGTTACCATATTGTGATCACTATTTCCCAAATGCTCCCCTACTTGAATGTTGGTTAAAAGATTAACATTGTTTGTTATAACGAGATCCAGACAAGCATCCTTTCTAGTTGGTGCTTGTACCAGTTGTGACATAAAGGTGTCATTTAACACATTCAAAAACCGGATTCCCCTAGCTGAAGTACTAGTCCCTCTATCCAGTTTATGTCCGGGTAATTAAAATCTCCAATAATTAATGTGTTACCCCGATTTGCAGCTTTACCAATTTGCTCTAACAGCAGTTCTTCCTCATTAATATTTACATTTGGTGGTTTATAACATATCCCAACCAATAACGTATTTCCGTTTGTTTGCCCCAAGCAGATATCTACCCATAAAGCTTCCACATTTTCCTCGTCACACTCCACATGCCTAAGATTTGACTTGAACTCATGGCTGACATACAAACATACCCCACCACCCTTCTTGTTTATCCTATCACTCCTAAATAACATGTACTCATTTAAGTTAACTGCCCAGTCATGTGTCTCATCCCACCATGTTTCTGTTATGCCTATTATATCATATTGTTTAGTGTATGCTATTGCCTCTAGTTCCCCCATTTTGTTATATAGGCTCCTTGCATTAGTAAGCATACATTTAATATTACCATGAGTCATTTGTACTTTTTGTATATTATCAATATTACATACCTCCTCTGTTCTGATCTTCCCCCTCCCCCATCTCCACCCCCTTTGTTCTGAGCTAAAGCCCATTTCATTTCTATCCTATCTCCATTTTCTAGATTGCTTTGACCCTTCCCCCCTACTACTAGTTTAAAATCTCCACCAACCTTCTAGCCATGCTATCCCCCAACAGAGCAGACCTTCTTCCGTTTAGGTGCAATCCATCACGACTATACAGGTTGTACCCAAGCGCAAAATCGGCCCCATGCTCTAAAAACCCCAAACCCTCTTTCCTGCACCAAGACTTCAGCCACGCATTGACCGCTCTAATCTCCCGCTGTCTTTCTGCTGTTGCGCGCGGCACAGGTAATATTTCTTTAGCTTACTTCCTAGATCCCTGAACTCACTCTTTAGGACCTTCCATTTTCCTCTGACTTTGTCATTGGTATCAATATGGACCATGACAGCTGGGTCATACCCAGCCCCTCCCAATAATCCCTCCACTCTGTCGGCAAAATGCCGGACCCGAGCACCCGGGAGACAGCAAACTGTCCAGTTGAGTCGATCAGAGTGACAGATTACCCTATCTACTCTCTTAATAATAGAGTCCCCTACCACCACAACCTGTCTAGACTTCCTTACCCTCTCAACCCCACCCGTACTAGAGGGGCTGTTCCCACGGCTGTTAGAAGGAACAGCTTCCTGCAGTACAGCTACTCCTGAGCTGATGCACCCAACATCTTCACTCAAACGGGCAAATCTGTTAGGCTGCACTAGATCAGGACTAGCTAAACCTTTCCTCTTCCCTCCCCCTCTGCTTCCTCGCCCCACTGTTACCCAGCTACGTGGCTGTTCTCCAACTGTCTCATCTCCTCCCACTCCACTACCTGCACCCACTAAACTAAATTGATCATCAATATTTGTTTCTGATGTTTTATAACAAGCACAGAACATCAACATTCTTTATGCTCATGTGCTGATATCAGTTGCAGAGATTTATAAATGTAAGTGTTCCAATTTTAAAGCTTGAACCTACATTTTATAACATTTTGTTAATGATCAGTAAGTGAACTTGCTGAATATCGTTCTTTTCTAATTTATTTCATTTATATGTTCTACTGTGTATTTTAATATAAATACAATAAAATTATTTAAAAAAAAATATAAATGTAACCCACTTTTCTGTTAAAAGAGAACTGTCTAGAATTTTATAATTTGTGTTTACTAATCCCTTGCAGTGGGCAAATAAGTATTTGTGAAGCCTGAAAATGATAATCAAATATAGATAGCTGCATTGCTGTGTTTAAGTCCCTTCTGGAACAGTGCACCTCCATGTTGGCCAATGTTTCTGTTCACCTAATTTGCATTGTGTGCCCTGGTTGTGCCTGTACCAAATTGGATTGTGATATTACTTGATAATTCTTTAATGTACAGTGAAAACAAAACAGAGCCTCACATAAAAAACGTTGTAACAAGTTAATGGCACTCTTAAAATTCCATACAAGTATTGTAACTGAACCATTGTTAATAGTTAAAATATTCAATCATAAGCTGAAGTGCTTTATGTGTAAAGAATGTGCCCTGTTTTTTTTTTGTTGTTTTTTTACAAAAGTACAAATTTCAATAGAAATTTTCAGCTCATTGAAGTGGTCTGGGTGCAAACTCCCATCACCCTTAACACTGAGCATGTAATTATTGCAGCTTTTAGAAACTACAATAATTACCTGCTAGGGTTAAGTCCTCCTCTGGTGGCTGTTTACCAGACAACCACCAGACGGACTTCCCGGTTCTTAGACGTCTAAATGACGCTGGACATACTCAAGCTATGCATGAGGACTTCCCGCATCACCGGAATCTCCATAGGAAAGCATTGAATAGGAAAGCATTGAAAGCATTGCTGGGCATGTGCATTAGGTTTCCCCTGCTGGCGGACGCCGGCCGAGGAGGAGTGTGGGCGGAGCTGAGCTTGGCGCCAAGGGACATTGGCACTGGACCGAGGTAATTGACACAAGCGGTTATTAACCCCTTCTGCACCACAGGGGGGAGGGGCCTTGCCAAAGGGGGAAGCTATAGTGCCAGGAAAACAAGTTTTTTTTCCAGGCACTATAGTTTTCCTTTAAGTCCTTTGGGCAATGGGCACTTCCCCTATTTGTTTACAATGTATATATATATATTCAATCTGGATAAAATTAAAAACAAATGTATGTAAATGCCTGGTGATCTGCACAAATGCCAGCAGTCAGATCAGAATGCACTTTATGCATCTTGTAGAGTTTTGTTAAGGTGAAGTATGCTCTAATCAAAACCTTGCATTCTTTTTCCTGACTTGTGATACTACCAAAAAAGTTCTCCCAGTCTCTGGTCTCTAAAACCTCTCCTTAGTCCTTCTCCCATTGTTATTTATACATCAACTGATCCCATACCCATCGGTGTGCCCAATAAAATAGTAAACTTGAGAATGGACCCTTTTAGGGGAAATTATATAAACAGAGTTAGTCGAAAGATGCTATATAAGATTTAGAGGAGGAAGCAATAGTGACTACCACAATAATCTACACAATATAATCAGCAGGCTCAATTTAATCAGCACTGTAAAAAGATGCACCAAAGTCCATATGTACTATTTTCACCTGTGGTTCTTTGGTGTCAAACGACCGTGCAAACGTGTGATCGTAGTTGATCACTTCAGATACCAGAAATTTCTATTTTCTACTGTTAAAGATATTCAGAATTCTTTAACATTTTAATTTTGAGCCCCAAACCAAACTCATGCCATTCCAGTATGTATTGCAATTAGTCATCATGACTATTGTTCATTCAGTATAGTTACGATGGAAGTAACATGATACATGTCTGCTCATTTGCATCATGTGATGTGTAATGCCAAAGGGGTAAATAATTAGTGACAAAGTGTTAAAATGAGAACAAAAGACACATGCACACATGCATACATACCATTAGAAATTGCAAATTTCACTTTTAATTTATTCCAAGTTTCAAAATATTATAGATTTCATTTAAAAAAAAAAAAAAAAAAATGAAAGTGCCTAAAAAAAAAAAGTGTTTTTTTTTTAAGTGACAGACATCTCGAAATCACTTTTCTGTTTTTGGACAAACGTGGAAAGGATATTTAGTTAATATAGTACCGTAACCCCTTAAGAACAGAGGCAATTATAAAAGTTCGAAACCAAAACAAAAATAGAATTTGAACTAGATACCATAATTTATATCTTTCATATTAAGTATATCCACACTTATTATATTATCACAAGAAATAGGGCTTTTATTTGCCATCAAATATTTATATAGGAAACATAATTTAATATAAATACAATCTAAAAAAAGGGAATTAAGACACTGTGATATTGTCCAATTAGTGCATGACATTTTAACTATGAATGTCATAATACTGTTAGCTTTTGCTGCAATAAACACACATATATGTATGCTGTACAAATGCAACAATGCCCCATGTACAGATTTCTTGGTGGTTTGCAAAATTGCAGGGTTAAATAAAAAACTTACCCATTTCAGTCTTTACACATTGAAATTTGCCACATTGGTTTGCTGTACCTTTGTTGCCTTGCAGAGCATATGGCATCTCCATAATGAAAATTACCCCCATTGTGGAAGACCATTTACAAATGAAGACAACTCAGGGTATTCAAAATGAATGTCCAGTCTTTTTTACTAGCCATTTAGTCACAAACCCTGGCCAAAGTTAGTGTTCATTTTTGGGTTTTGCATTTTTCACACAAAAACCACCTTACTGCTCTAAAACACTCATATTTTTTTTCAGTGATGTACCCTAATGTACAGGTTTTATTAAGGTTTGAAAAGTTATATGAAATATATAATTTCATTGTAAGTGTGATACAATAAATATAATTAAATCATTATATGTTTTAAAACAAATATAATTAAATCAGTTTAAATACTGAAAATTGGGGGACTTGCTTGACAACCGAGGCAGTCCCCCTGCAGCCAATCCAGCCGATCCGAGTCATGTGATTGTGTAAAAACTATTTAACATTATTTAATTATATATATATATATATTTTATCAGCACACGTACAATGAATGGCTGTTAAGGTGAGTATTTGAGCCGGAGGGAGGGCCTTATCATTAGGTGTTATAGCCCTCCTACTGTAGGATGGCATTGCACACCCTAACATTGGCAAGGGACTAATAAACAATAACTTATTTTAATCATGATAATTAAAGTGTACTGATATTGATAATTAATAATTCACTTATGAATAATGGACCAATATTGTAATGTATATGTAAAGCATTTTAGAAAAAGCTATGCATTTACCTCAATCCCTATAGTTTTTTATTTAATAAAAAAGGCTTGGCATACCATTCAATAAAGTGCTATTAAATTCCATTCTGTCTCTGCTGAGCAGTATGGCATGATAAATATTGCCTTAGGAAAAGCATAAAATAATTGTGCTAATTTAGAATTTAGCCAGCAAAGAAACTCAAAATGCTTGATACCTCTTGGTAATGATACATCATTAGCAGTTTCATTCCATCTATATTTTGTTGTGTTTGGGGAGCTCAATATCTAAAAGGTAATTTGACATGAGTATGATTGAAACGGTCCCCTTGGTACTTGGGAGTGACAGGAGGTGAAGTATCTGCAGTTGAAATTTACTTTAATGTGAACCATTAATAAATATTTACAATTCATATTCCAATGACTTTTATGTCCGTCACATAAATAATTCGGAGTACTTGAACTGAGTTTATTTAAGGTCTTCATATGAATAATCTAAGCAGAGGAACCATTTAAATAGGATTACTATTTGTTGTTATCTAAGAATGTATTTAAAAAAGAAGAATAACATTATAATAAGAAAGAACTTGAAGACTATGTATCCACAGTTCCAATGCTTTATTAAGCAATGTGTGTTTGTATTTCTTTGAGTATGTGTATTTATATACATATAGCAGATATATATTGATGAGGAGTGTATCACGGAGATACAAAGACATTGAGGGGATTTTATAGATATAAACCACAGGACTAAAGGTTGTTTTGTTAAAGAACCACTATAGTGCCAGGAAAACATACTCGTTTTCCTGGCACTATAGTGCCCTGAGGGTGCCCCCACCCTCAGGGTCCCCCTCCCGCCGGGCTCTGGTGTGAGGAAGGGGTTAAACTTACCTCTTTCTCCAGCGGTGGGCGGGGAGCTCTCCTCCTCCTCTCCGCCTCCGATCCTCCCTTTCGCTGAATGCGCATGCGCGGCAAGAGCTGCGCGTGCATTCAGCCGGTCTCATAGGAAAGCATTTACAATGCTTTCCTATGGACGCTTGCGTGCGCTCACTGTGATTTTCACAGTGAGAATCACGCAAGCGCCTCTAGCGGCTCTCAGTGAGACAGCCACTAGAGGATTTGGAGGCTGGATTAACCCTTTTAGAAACATAGCAGTTTCTCTGAAACTGCTATGTTTATAATAAAAAGTGTTAATCCTAGAGGGACCTGGCACCCAGACCACTTCATTAAGCTGAAGTGGTCTGGGTGCCTAGAGTGGTCCTTTAACCAATGCTTCCAGAAACCCATAATGGAATTATTGTATTATTATTATTATTATACAACATAGCATGATATGACATTGCAAACATTAGCATGTAAATGTTTTTTTGTTGTTGTTTAAATGAGTACATGGCATGACACCATGCCCATACACTAAAATTAAGACAAAAATAAATAACAAAAAAAATATGTATTGACTGCTTTAAACTAAATATAGAGTGCCACAGTGAAGCCCCTCAGAGAAAGACTGGTGCACTAGTTGAGTACTGTATAAACCTTTGTGATGGCCTAGTCCTGTGCCAGCAAACCCATGGGCTTCATATAGTCATACAATGCCCAAGACACTAGGTAAGGGCAGAGTTATGAGAGTCACTCAAAAAGGCATCCAAAGTAGGCCAGGATGGACCTTTGTTCCACAGACCACAGTGCTCCAGTCCATCAGATTCTAGCGACGTTTGCCAAAACCTCTGCAGTTTGAGGGCTATATTGCAGGTCATTCAACACAGGGTGCACAGTGCCCAGGCACTCTGTAGATACAGGTGCATTGGTGGGGTGGGAAATGCTAGGTTTCAACCCCTCACGTTAGTTCTCACTCCTCTCATTAGGCTTCGCCCCATCATGATCGGCACCAGACAGCAGAGCTGGAAGTCAAAGGTTACAAGCTGACAAGCTGTATGAGGACAACGTGGCACTGGTAAGCTGTTTTCAAAGAGAAATTCACTAAGTGACTGGTTAGCAATTTTGGTACAACGATGTCACTGATTAGCTATTTCAGCACAAACATTGCACTAATTAGCCATTTGGGCACAAATATAGCACTGATAAACTATTTTGGGACAACTATGGCACTTATTAGAAAAAAGAAGGCACTGGGATGCTGTGTGTGGGACAGGGATGGCCTTCACCAGCTTTGTGGGGAAAGAGACAGCTATAACCAGATGTGTGGGGACAAAGATGGTCCTAACCAAGATGTGTGGAGACAAAGATGGCCTTGACCAGTTGTGTAGGTACAAACATGTTACAGGGAAGCTAGGCACAAAGATGGTGCTGACAAGCTTTTTTGGGACAAAGTTGTCACTGTAGGAAGTGGGTGACATGTAAACTGGTGAAGATGAGGGGGTGGGGCGCAGAGATGAAGTGGTTTCCATAGAAAATTGGTGTGGCTAAAGTGGTATGTCTCTAGGGGAGGAGGTAGAAATGTAGTCGCACCCACCAGGGATGCCAAAAATGTTTGTGCCCCCAGGCGTCAGTGACCCTAGGTTCGGCCTGGACGCTGTCTCAATTTGAGCTAATCCACTGATATAGACAGACAGCCTCCTCTGTGGGGACGAGGATAACCCAACCAATCCAAAGGGGGGGGACACAGGGGGACAATAAGTTAAGGAACAAATTACTGGTATGTGATAGAGATAGGAAGCGACCTTACTCGGTTGTCAGATTAGGTCTCAGATTTCTGGAGCTTCAAGGTTGCTCGAAAACTACTCCAAAGTGCTTCATCCTTGATCCCACTAGATGCTAGAGGAACAAAAACAGGTGAAAAACCATAAAATCTAGGTTTAAAGTCCTCTAAAGACAGAGAATTATGTTGAATATTCAGAGCTCAGTTACAGTGCAACCAGCCAGAATGACTGTCAGAGCCCACCCACACATTTATTAATATGCATATATTATATTACATGATTTTATGGTTAAAACTTATTTTATAAATATTGTTAATTATTTCAAATTATTTTTATTCAATTACAGACTATTCCCTTCTTTTAGATTCAATAGATAAATAACGACATTTGAATGCAAAAAACACATACATGAATATATATAAGTCCAAAAATGCACACGGATGCAGCCCCACACACACATATTTACTGTACATGTACAGTTGCTTCCATGAATTGATTTTGATACTTATAGTGCCCCCTTTAATTCTGTTCCCCTCCTGGTATCTCCCTAAACATATAAGTAATAAAGAAGGGAAAGATTTTAAACATGAAAATATTGACTTTATATTTTCCTGGCCATTTGCATGACAGCATCACTAATGGGTTAAATTCCCCACTCATCAATCAGGACAAAAAGTAGCAGTTAATGAATTTAATAAAATCCCTAACCACTGCAGAAGCATCAGTCTTATTATAACGCCTTCACAAAATGGCAGGAAATTGATGCTACCATGAAAATGGCCAAGAAAAGAAAACTGCGGTAAGTATAGGTAAAGGTTTTTGTGTTTTCTGGCAAACACGGCAGCATCACTAATGGGGAATTCCCAAGCAAAGAAGGGAGTGAAAAACTGTAAGCTGCAAATATATTTATTCAGATCTCATGAGGAAGAAACAGATGAGAGCATACTGATCCCAAAATTATACTCTCTAGACTTGAGGATGCCTAGGCGGTACTGTTTTGTAAACATGGAGTCTAATGCTCAGGTTGCTTATTTACATATATCCTCAATAGGAACTGATGCCCAAGTTACCCAAGACGTGGCAATGGCTCTTGTAAAGAGAGGTCTAATGAAGGCTGGAATTTCCAGTCCTTAAGCAGAAAGATACTTTTCAACTGAACTGAAGCAGCTTGTCCCTTCCTAGACTCTTATGAAATCAGAAAGAGTCAATTTGATTTTCTCCATTCCTTCATTTTGTCTAGGTAGGAGAGGACAATTATATGAACATCCAAAGTGTGTAATACTTTTTCTTCCTCAGAATAGGGATCCTGATAGAAGGAATGCAAAGTGATCTCTTAATTGATGTAAAACTTAGTAAATTTCAGAAGAATTCTGAATCTGTACACAGGACTGCATCTGGGTAAATAACCATGTGAGATGGTTTGCAAGAATTCCAGAAAAGGGAGATGACTAAATTGAATTCTCCTCATTCCTCACAAACATGTTCTTGAGTTGAGCTCCCTTCCCCCATCCGTAAGAGCTTGCATCTGTTTTTATTATGGTCCATGCTGGTTCTTGGGTGAGATTTGATTTTGCTGTCCATTAATTTAGAGAGACTCTAGGCTTCTGAGATTGGTGTCATTTGGTCCAAATTTTTCTTCGAAAAGTCATGGAGGAATTCCCTTTGAAGGTCTCTGGCATAGAAAAATACCCATATGACCCAACCTATTAATGAAGTCATGGATCCCAGTAGGCTCATTATGGAGCAAGTAGAATGGAACTTCTTCCTCATAATCTCCTTGAATGTTTCAATAATTATCCACTGTCTTTTTTGAGGAAGAGATATTAAACCTATTTGATTATCCAGATTTTCTCCTAGAAGAGCATTGAAGTACATGGGGAAATCATGTTCTTATTGCAATGTATTATCCATCCATCGAGTTTCATGATGGATATTATCCTGGTGTTCTTCAAGGATTGAGCATATGAACTTGCCACTAGAAGAATGCTGTCTAGATAATAGTATATCTGAATCCCAAGTTGTCTGATGTAGACTGTAAGGGTGATGAAAATTTTGGAAAATACTCTTGGAGTCGATGTCAAGCCAAAGGGTAGATTTTGAAATTGAAGGTGTTTCCCCAGAATAGAGAACCTCAGGAACTTCTTTTTTGGAGGATAGATTGGGGCATGGTAATAATAATCTTGGAGAGCAATTTTCGTATGCCAATCTCCAGTATTGATCCCTTGAAATTGAGAACAGAGACATCATGAATGTTCTGAAAAGGAGGTCTTTGTTTAGAAATGTCAGATTTAAAATAAAATACCACTTGCCCTGCAGTTTTGTGGCTAAGAAAACTGGGGAGTATACACATCTGGACTTCTCCACTTTTTCTATGACTTAGTCTGTTAACAGATTTGAAATGGCTTCCTTCATGTGACAAATTTTCATTGATGATATATGCGATCGCATTAATCTTGAATTTGGCATCATTTGAGATTTTTTTCTTGTATCCCCAACTGTAAGTATTTAGAGCACAGGAGTAGGATATATAAGTGGTCCAAGTCAGGAATAAATATTTTAGTTTTTCTCCCACTTTTCTGACTTGAACCTGCATGATTTCTTTAAAAGGGTTTCTGCCATCTCTTCCTTTATTTGAAGCAGAGACTTGTGATGATTTTTACATGTGACTTCTGAAATATTCTATCTATATTGTTTACTGTCTCGAAAAGATTGATTCTCTATTGTCTTCTTATCTCTCCAATAGTAGACTTTCTTATGATTGAAGGTAGAATGGCTTTCTTGCCTTCAATCACAGTTTTAATGGCCTCGCTCAATGATTGGCCAAAAAGTGAAACCATAGTGCTCTCCTTGATACCACAGTTATTGCCATGCTATTGGAAATAGGTTTTGTTGTATCCAGAAAGGCTGCTGCAGAAATATTAATAGCAAGATCTAATTCTTCCTCTTTAAGAGAGGAAGCACTACCAATAGGTAGCACTACGTTCTTTGCTAAATGAATAATAGCTGCATCTGTACTTTGAGCATAACTCCAGTTCTTGCAGTCTTTCTGATTCAATGGATACATGCGA
This sequence comes from Pelobates fuscus, assembly GCF_036172605.1. Classification (NCBI taxonomy): domain Eukaryota; kingdom Metazoa; phylum Chordata; class Amphibia; order Anura; family Pelobatidae; genus Pelobates; species Pelobates fuscus. The sequence goes on along the minus strand of NC_086319.1, from coordinate 31,021,596 downwards.
GGAGCAAACATTGTAGCTGGAAGTTTTTCTCTGGTCTACCATATTGTGCCTCAATAATTACTTTTATAGCATTGTGAAGAAGGAAGAATGATTTTTGGTGCCTCAGAGCTTCAGATGCATCTAATAAAGTTTTTTCTTCAGGGATTTTAACAGTCTCTCTTATCATATGAATTCGTTTTTTTTTTTTAATATCCTTGGAATCTAGAGATCTTGCACTGGAACTTTCCCCCCTCACAATCTGAGAAATCAGATTCCCTTTCTTCTTCAGAGGAAGATATGGATTGGAGCTCATCTTCTCTTTTCCTTGTACCGAAAGACTGTACTTAAGCTGCCTAGAATCCCTCAGCCATAGATTGAGATATCCAGAGCTTCAGATCAGAAGGAGCAGGATCAACCTGACCTGGACTGGGGTGATCAGCTACTTTTATTGGCATACCAGGCATAGATTTCTCCAGGGAAACTATGGCCCCACGGCTTCTGCAGTTAGTTTTATTCTTCTTCTTAGGAGTAGAGGATGAAAGTTTCCTTAAGCTATGATATTATTATTATTAATATTGTTATTGGTATTTATATAGCTCAAACCTATTCTGCAGCGCTTTAAAAAAATTAATAAAAAGATCTTATAGTAATTACTGACCCAAGCTCTCTCAGGTCCTCAATATATAACAAAATGAATGTGGCTTACCTGTTTCTACTATTAGCTGACTTGTGAGGAGATGTAGAAAATGCATGTCCCTTTAAAACATAGGAATACTTAAGATGAAAAACATGATTAATGTATAGAAATGGTTTAAAACCTCTTACCTCGGGCACCAGGACTAATTCAGGCAGCAGACAGCAAACTAAAATACTTCAGGCTCAAGGGAGAGCTTAAACATTAGCGTTCAGCATTTTTAAAAGCTGCTGCCAAGATTAGCCACTCATGCATGCAAAGTAGCGATAGAGGACGCTGATGCGAAAGCGATTTTTTGAACGCAAAAAAAATCTATTCTGGAACTTTGAATTTTAACTTGGAACATTTGGACAGTCAGCTGGGGACCCATGTATACTAGCTTAAATCTATACCATCCTGCTCATAATAGCTAGCTCCATAGATCTGTAACCAATAGATAAATGAGAAAATGAGCCAGGATACCAGAAAGCAGAATAGTCCAAATACAAGCCAAGTCAAAAAATCAGGAAACTCAATAGCACTAGAAGGAACAAGTGAACCACACCAGGGCACTGAACCAAAGCAAAAGGTGCTCTATTTTTAAGGGAGAGTCTTTTGCTTTAAAACAATGCCCCCAAAATGTTAGGGGGCGTTGAATAATAAGATTTTTTATGGCATTGCCGCTATGGCGTCTGTGCTCATGGGCCACATGCATGATCAGGGAAACTGGCGGCCGAGATGCCATGCCATGCTGACACCGGGAGTTGTTGGCAGCTGTAGTTCCCCCATGTGGGCCCGTGGGAGTAAGGTAAGGTATCATGACACCCTATGTCTCTGTGTTCGGCTCAGCCCTTCTGTGTCTCTGTGTCCCCTCCAGTCCCTCTGTGCCTTTGTGTTTCCCTCCCAGCCCCACCTTGTCTCTTTGTGTCCCCTCTAGCCCCTCTGTGTCTCTTTGTCCAGCTAAGCCCCATCTGTGTCTCTTTCTGTGTGTTCCAGCCCTTCTATGTCTCTTTGTGTCCCCTGTAGCCTCTCTGTGTCTTTTTGTGTGTTCCAACCTCTCTGTCTCCTTGTGTGTGTGGCAGCCTCTCTGGTGTTCCTAATTGCAGAAAAAAACACAAAACTGTGTTTCCTCAATGCTTGAAACGCAAACAGGAAGTCTCTCTTATCATGTATGTGCATGCGCAGAAAAGCAAGTAGGCCGCAATGGCTGCATCACACCATTTTTGTTTTTCCGTAAATGTGTATACATGATATGATGACTTCCTGTTTGTGTTTCAAGCATTGAGGAAATGCGGTTTTGCGTCCCACTCACAATAGGACTTGGAGTTCATTGACAGACATTTATTGGTGTTCATTGCCTGTATTAATTTTTTATGCAATTATGGACACAAAGGGGATTACTTTTAATTATATTATATATCTTGTTAAAAAAATAATTCTGATGTCACTGATTGTTTAATTTTTTTGTATACTGATGATGAATTAATTGTTGTTACTTATACTTAGGATATATATGTACTATTTGCTGTGTGTGGTGTTAACTTGACAAATACCTTTGCTCTGCCACTTCCATTTGATCCACTCATTCACCCCTGCTACAGCAGAAGAGGTTTCTGCTCTGCTCCGGACAACCCGCCCCATCACCTGTTCCTTTGATCCTGTTCCTTCATATCTCATCCGCACTTTGTCTCCCTCTCTTGCTCTTCCTCTCACTAAAATGTTCAATCTCTCCCATTCCTCTGGCACATTTCCCTCACCCTTCAAACATGCAACTGTAACCCCAATTCTGAAAAAGCCTTGACCCCCAACTCCACATCCAACTACCACTCTATCTCGCTACTGCCATTTGCCTCCAAGATCCTCGAGAGAGTTGTGTACACCAGACTGACTGACTTTCTCGAATCCAACTCTCTGCTTGACCCCCTTCAGTCTGGATTCCGTGCTGGTCATTCTGTCAAAACGGCAGTGACCAAAGTATCCAAAGATTTAACTGCTGTTAAATCTTGTGGCCATTACTCTATCCTAATCCTCCTTGATCTTTCTGCTGCCTTTGACACTGTTGATCATCAACAGCTTCTTTGCATTCTCTGTAACTTTGGTCTACGGGATACTGCTCTCTCCTGGTGCTCCTCCTACCTCTCCCAGCAATATTTCAGTGTTTCTTTCTTTGACTCTGCCTCTTCCCCCCAACCACTCTCTGTCAGCGTCCCCCAAGGTTCTGTCCTTGGTCTCCTACTGTTCTCTATCTACACTGCCTCCCTTGGTAAACTCATCAACTCCTTTGGCTTCTGTTATCATTTCTATGCGGATAACATGCAAATCTACCTGTCCTCTCCTGATCTCTCTCCGCCCATCTTGACTAGTGTCTCTGACTGCCTCTCTTTGATTTCGAACTGGATGGCTGCTCAAGGCACCCAGACCACTTCAGCTTAATGAAGTGGTCTGGGTGCCAGGTCCATCTAGGATTAACCCTTTCTTCTGTAAGCATAGCAGTTTCAGAGAAACTGCTATGTTTACAAATGGGTTAATCCAGCCTCTGGCTGGTCCAGCCTCTGGCTGGTCTCATTAACAGCCGCTAGAGGCGCTTCTGCGCTTCTCACTATGATTTTCACAGTGAGAAGACACCAGCGTCTATAGGAAAGCATTGAGAAAGCGTTCCTATGAGACTGGCTGGATGCGTGCGCTCTTGCCGCGCATGCGCATTCAGCGCATTCAGCGCATTCACCCGCACCGGGGGAGACCGGTGGAGGAAAACAGGTAAGATTTAACCCCTTCCTCACCATAGAGCCTGGTGGGAGGGGGGCCCTGAGGGTGTGGGGGACCTAGAGACCTTATAGTGCAAGGAAAACAAGTATGTTTTCCTGGCACTACAGTGGTCCTTTAAACTCAACCTATCCAAAACAGAACTTCTGGTCTTTTCTCCCTCAAGTGTTACTACTCCCATGTCTGTCTCCCTCCAAGTCAACGGCACTACCATCACCTCTACCTCGCAGGTTCGCTGCCTGGGTATTCTTTTTGACTCCAACCTCTCCTTTACCCATCATGTCCAATCAATCACAAAATCCTTTCGCTTCCATCTCAAAAACATAGCGCGCATCCGCCCCTATTTAACCCCGGATGCGGCTAAGGTGCTGGTCCATGCTCTTGTTCTCTTGACTACTGCAATACCCTTCTCAGTGGTCTTACGTGTTCCCAGATTGCACCGCTGCAATCTATAATGAATGCGGCAGTGAGGCTCATTTCCCTGTCTGCTCGTACCTCCCCTGCCTCCCAGCTCTGTCAGTCCCTGCATTGGCTTCCAGTTAGATATAGGGCTCAATTTAAAATTCTGGTACTTGCTTACAAGTCCCTACATAATGCTGCTCCACCCTAATACACAAATATATGCCTGCCGAGGCCCCTACGCGCTGCTAAAGACCTACGTATATCCTCTGTCCGTACTCCCACCTCTAATGCTCCAAGATTTCTCCAGGGCTGCACCTCTTCTGTGGAAATCCCTTCCCTTCTCCATAAGACTTTCACCCAGTCTCCACTCATTCAAAATAATCTTTGAAAACTCACTTCTTCAAGAAAGCATATCAATTAAACAGTTTTCAGGTTTTTATCCCCCACCCCCCATGACTCCTCTACTGCAACTGTCAAAAACAACCTACTTCATACTCCTACTTTTACCCTTTGTGTCACTATACCACACTCCCTCTAGAATGTAAGCTTATTGAGAAGGGCCCTCCCCCTCTCTGTTCCTGTACGTCCAGTTGTCTGTTTACAATCAAATGTCTGTTTGTCCAACCATTGTACAGCGCTACAGAATCTGATAGCACTATATAAATAATAAAATAATAATCCAATAAACCTGCTTACAGTTTGCACTATGCGAGTTCCTGAAGATTTTCTTTTGTATTATTTAACTATATAATGGATCCGCAGTTAGATTCATCTGCTAAATATCATCCGAAATGTATTAGAGATCATATATCCAGGACAAATCCATAAGTCAATTGATAGACAATCTTTATTTATACAATGTCTGGAGGTTGTTGTATCCCTTAACCAAAGAATTCTCCTATTGTTCCATAGACAAAATCACATGGTCCGACCCCGCCCCGGTGGTACTTACTTTGAGAGACCTGTTTAAATTTAAAGAAAGGAGTCCATGGAGACTCAATAAATCTTATCTCCAGCACCAAACTTTCATTGAATCCCTGACCAATCAATTCATGGCCTATTCACTAATAATGACATGGGATCCACCTCTATACCTATAGTTTGACAGGGCTATAAAGCCATCATATGCAGCCTATTGGTGAAAAGAGCAGCCTTGCTTAGAGCATGTGCTAGCATGCCGATGACAGAATGGTTAGAAAGACCAACCACTTTGAATAACCAAAAATCATCCACAAGTGAGGTCCGCAAAGAGATTCAACATTTTAGACATTGAAGTCAAAATACACAAAGCAAATTGAGCAAAAATGGGCTTCTACATGAAAAAATCTTAACGCTTACACACAGGGTAATAGCATGGATAAAATTCGACCTAACAGGTTGAGGGAACAGCAACTCAACTCAAAAATAGCCTATCTACTCTCAAAATCTGGAGACAAATTAATGAAACCTAGAAAAGGATTCTATGACTGCAGGGCCGGCCTTAAGCATTTAGACGCCCTGTGCGAAAAATCTTCACAGCGCCCCCCTCCCCCCCCGTCATCCATGTATGCTGTAATGTTTGTGTTGTCTGTGTATGTGATAGTAGGTGTGATGACTGTGTGTGATATGTATGCTATGTGTGATATTTGTAATGGGTGTATTAACAGTGTGTGATATGCGTGTATTGGTTGCATGTGACACACACACACACACACACAGAGTCAGACGGCCATCCACACACACACACACACACACACACACAGGCAGACAGTCAAACACACACACACACAGACACACAAAGGCAGACAGTCTCACACACACACACAGAGTCAGACGGCCATACACACACACAGGAAGACATCCACACACACACACACAGGCAGACAGTCAAACACACACAGACACACAAAGGCAGACAGTCTCACAGACACACACAGGCAGACAGTCAGTCATACACACAGACACAGACAGTAATACACACAGACACACACAGAGGCAGACAGGAATACACACATACACACACACAGTCATACACACAGACACACACAGAGGCAGACAGTCATACACACACACAGACAGTAATACACACACAGACAGGCAGACAGTCATACACACACACAGGCAGACAGTCGTACACACACACACACACACAGAGGCAGACAGTCATACACACAGACAGTAATACACACACACACACACACAGAGGCAGACAGTCATACACACAGACACACAGAGGCAGACAGTCATACACACACACACACACAGACAGTAATACACACACAGGCAGACAGTCATATACACACACACACAGGCAGACAGTCATATACACACACAGGCAGACAGTCATATACACACACACAGGCAGACAGTCATACACACACACACAGACAGTAATACACACACACAGGCAGACAGTCATATACACACACAGGCAGACTGTCATATACACACACACACACACACACACACACACACAGGCAGACAGTCATACACACACACAGGCAGACAGTCATACACACACACACACACACACACACAGGCAGACAGTCATATACACACACACACACACACAGGCAGACAGTCATATACACACACACACACACACAGGCAGACAGTCATATACACACACACACACACAGGCAGACAGTCATATACACACACACACACACACAGGCAGACAGTCATACACACACACACAGACAGTAATACACACAGACAGAGAGTCACACTCACCTGACAATCACAGTTACCTGTGGAGTTCATTGTGGAGGCAGTGCAGCTCCTGGTGACTGTTTGGTGGGGAAGCAGGGACTCCTTCCTGCTTCCCCTGCATCAGTTTTCCGGCGCTTTTAGCTCCGCCCCCGCCGCACGGTAAGCTCCGCCCCCGCCGGAAATGTAGAAAAAAAAAATATATATTTTTTTTTTTTTAAATCCCGGCCGGCTGTGCGGCCGCACGGCGCCCCCTGCTACATGGCGCCCTGTGCGGCCGCACAGCTCGCACACCCCTAAGGCCGGCCCTGTATGACTGTGTCACACTCATACAATAGCGTAACAGCAACGTGTGTCTTAAGTGTTAACACAGTCACAGAGGTGATACACCAGTGAGACACTCCAGGGGTGTCTCGGGGCTTAACCCATAATGTATGAAAAAATGGAAAAAGAATAAGTCAAAATCTTCTTACATAAGTGAGGAGAGGGCTCCCTGGATATATACCAGTATCTAAAGTAATGGTGTGATTTCTGTGGTGGAGACAATAGTAACAAAAACTTAACTTATATGCAAAATGGCTATATATTTAAATTCCTTAGCCACTGGCTTAAGTGTTGGTAAAAAGTAGGTCCAGTGTAAGGTAGATTCTGTATGTATATTAGTCAGATTTGAGCAAGGATCATCATAGTATGTGTATCAAAACAATATACAAAGTAATCATGCCAATAGTATCGATAATACTAGCATGTGCTACTTCTAATGTTGTGATGTTAATTGAAGGATAGTACCAATATATGTGGAAAGATATATGTATGTCAAGCGCTGTGCTTAATACAGAGTCAAAGGGTGTGTTAACTCAGCATGGTCTTCGCATAAACTGGTAAGAAGGGGATATATGGAGGAAAATTGTAGTAAGTTTCTCTCCCTTTGAATCTGACTAGATAGAACAATAGGAACAATTAATGAAACCCTCCGACATTAACAATAAATTTGACATTCTTTTATAACGATCTCTACATCTTGACAACAAGTCAGTTTCAGATGCCTAAAAATATTTGGCCTCGATAACTACTCCTACTCTTACAGAGTCAGGCAATGAGATATTTCCTCTCCATCGCCCAAAGGGAAATCTTTAAAGCTAAAGAATGCCGCCCTGCAAATAAATCCCAAGGCCACAATGAATTTTCCAATGCCCACTATAAGAAATTCAAAACACAACTTGCTCCCTATCTCCAAAGGTTATTAACGAAGGTTATAGATTCCCAAGGGTTCCCACCTGAGATGTTGATGGCCATAGTCATAATTATCCCCAAACTGGTAAACTCCCAACAGTGTGTAAAAATGTCCGCCCTATATCATTACTAAATTCTGATGCAAGTAATCAGTGGTAAACAGGGAATTGACATGCAAAACAAAACGTGTGTGGGGGGGGGGGGGGGGGGGCTTCTTGCTTTCTCTGGATGTAGAGAAAGATATTGACCTTCTTAATTGGTCATTCTTTGAGACAGTATTATCCAGATTTGGATTCCCAGGAAAATGTAAAAGAGCAGTCAAAGCTCTCTATAACAATTTGAAGGTGAGTGTCAGGTTCCAAACCATATTTACAAAACTTTATTGCCTTTCATTTAATTTTGTTCCTGCACTGCCTATGGTTTGCCACTAGTGGCCTTCCTAACCAGTAGCTCTAAACCTTTCTTGACTGATTCTCACCTGCTTGGATTAATTACTTAAGCTACAATAGGCTACACCCTGCTCAAGACAGGTCCTTTAGATTGAAGTTGATGGTCATTCTGGAAAGAGTTCCTGTCTTCCTATTGGAGATTAATCTTCTCTTCTCTACCAAACCTCGTTATTCCAAGCCGATCTACATTACAAACCTTCATTGCTAGCAAGCTTCTTATTATCAACCTGGCCTACTCTATCAAGCTACTTTAGTTTCAACCTGAACAGATCTGCAGACCAACCTGCATTTTACCATTATCCTGCTTTGTGATGTCAACCTGATTTATATTACCAACCAGCTTTATTACCACCCTGCTTCACACCAACCTGGATTACCCTACCAATCTGCTTTATATTACCATCCTGTATCATATCACCCTGGACTACGCAAATAACCAATATTGCAAAATTGTTATTTGCCTATTTTTCCAGTGCTCCATCCAAACAGGGAACTGATTCAATAAATTACTGTTTTGTTTGCTATTCTGACACCTTATTGTTTAGTTCTGGTTTACCTATCTCTCTATCCTATACTGATATAAAGGATTTATATCAGAAGTATCCTATATATATATATATAGGATTTCTTACTATCCTCAAATATCCTGTAAATAACCTGTCTGTAAATAACCTGTGTGGGGCATATTGCCTAAAACTCTCTTTTCTATAGTTACCTCTTACTCCTACCTATACTTTAATTTATAGGTTCTTTCACATAAATAACCTGTTTGTACGTAACCTGTTTGTGCATAACCTGTCTGTAAATAAAGTGTATGGGCATACAGGGAGTACAGAATTATTAGGCAAATGAGTATTTTGACCACATCATCCTCTTTATGCATGTTGTCTTACTCCAAGCTGTATAGGCTTGAAAGCCTACTACCAATTAAGCATATTAGGTGATGTGCATCTCTGTAATGAGAAGGGGTGTGGTCTAATGACATCAACACCCTATATCAGGTGTGCATAATTATTAGACAACTTCCTTTCCTTTGGCAAAATGGGTCAAAAGAAGGACTTGACAGGCTCAGAAAAGTCAAAAATAGTGAGATATCTTGCAGAGGGATGCAGCACTCTTAAAATTGCAAAGCTTCTGAAGCGTGTTCATCGAACAATCAAGCGTTTCATTCAAAATAGTCAACAGGGTCGCAAGAAGCGTGTGGAAACACCAAGGCGCAAAATAACTGCCCATGAACTGAGAAAAGTCAAGCGTGCAGCTGCCAAGATGCCACTTGCCACCAGTTTGGCCATATTTCAGAGCTGCAACATCCCTGGAGTGCCCAAAAGCACAAGGTGTGCAATACTCAGAGACATGGCCAAGGTAAGAAAGGCTGAAAGACGACCACCACTGAACAAGACACACAAGCTGAAACGTCAAGACTGGGCCAAGAAATATCTCAAGACTGATTTTTCTAAGGTTTTATGGACTGATGAAATGAGAGTGAGTCTTGATGGGCAAGATGGATGGGCCCGTGGCTGGATTGGTAAAGGGCAGAGAGCTCCAGTCCGACTCAGACGCCAGCAAGGTGGAGGTGGAGTACTGGTTTGGGCTGGTATCATCAAAGATGAGCTTGTGGGGCCTTTTCGGGTTGAGGATGGAGTCAAGCTCAACTCCCAGTCCTACTGCCAGTTTCTGGAAGACACCTTCTTCAAGCAGTGGTACAGGAAGAAGTCTGCATCCTTCAAGAAAAACATGATTTTCATGCAGGACAATGCTCCATCACACACGTCCAAGTACTGCACAGCGTGGCTGGCAAGAAAGGGTATAAAAGAAGAAAATCTAATGACATGGCCTCCTTGTTCACCTGATCTGAACCCCATTGAGAACCTGTGGTCCATCATCAAATGTGAGATTTACAAGGAGGGAAAACAGTACACCTCTCTGAACAGTGTCTGGGAGGCTGTGGTTGCTTCTGCACGCAATGTTGATGGTGAACAGATCAAAACACTGACAGAATCCATGGATGGCAGGCTTTTGAGTGTCCTTGCAAAGAAAGATGGCTATATTGGTCACTGATTTGTTTTTGTAATGTTTTTGAATGTCAGAAATGTATATTTGTGAATGTTGAGATGTTATATTGGTTTCACTGGTAAAAATAAATAATTGAAATGGGTATATATTTGTTTTTTGTTAAGTTGCCTAATAATTATGCACAGTAATAGTCACCTGCACACACAGATATCCCCCTAAAATAGCTAAAACTAAAAACAAACTAAAAACTACTTCCAAAAATATTCAGCTTTGATATTAATGAGTTTTTTGGGTTCATTGAGAACATGGTTGTTGTTCAATAATAAAATTAATCCTCAAAAATACAACTTGCCTAATAATTCTGCACTCCCTGTATTGCCTAAATCCCTTTTCTATTTGTCACTCCCTATTCTCACCGAAAATTTCATTTATAGGTTCTCTCAACCTCACCTATAATTTCATTTATAGGTTCTCTCTCAACCTCACCTATAATTTCATTTATAGGTTTTCAACTAATATTTACCTTAATCTCTTTTCTGTTCTCCCTGTTTTACCTACCTCCCTCTTTGACTTGCAATTTGTGTGTAATTATGTCTAAAGTCCCAAATAAACTATTAACCTGGTAACGCTGGCATAAGTCTCTTACTTGACCTGCTCAAGACCCTGAAAGCGAGGATAGCAAGTTCAGTATTTATGCCAGACCCCTTTCTCAATATCCAATGAGAATCCACCATGGTTCCCCATTGCCCCCTCCCCCCCTCATGTATGTACTGGTGCAACTAGCCATCGAAATTAGATCAGACCCTAGTGTTCATGACATCCGGATAGGTAAATGAGAATACAAACACAGTCTATTCACGGACAACGTTGTCCTGGAACTTACCCAACCCTTAGTTTCTATTACCAACCCTTCCAGCATAATCCAGAAATATAGTGGAATCTCTTATTATAGACTTAACAACACCTGTTGTAAAGTTATTTTATGAAGCAACAGTTCTAAGTCAAACTATAACCCTTCAACAGTTAAAGACCAATCCCCAATTGGTTAACATAAAATCTCAGTGGTGGCAGTCAGACGGTGTCCATTTGCTATCCTAGCTCCCAAGGGAGGTGAGACCAAATGTTCCCAAGATTTTACCCAAGATTACCCTCACATTACGTGTGTGGGACAAGTGCTTCAAGAAACTTAGCTGCTCTGTTACATAGAAACATAGAATGTGACGGCAGATAAGAATCATTCGGCCCATCTAGTCTGACCATTTTTTTAAATACTTTAATTAGTCCCTGGCCTTATCGTATAGCTAGGGTAGCCTTATGCCTATCCCATGCATGCTTAAACTCCTTCACTGTGTTAACCTCTACCACTTCAGCTAAAAGGCTATTCCATGCATCCACTACCCTCTCAGTAAAGTAATAACTACTCTAATTTAAGACTATGTCCTCTTGTTGTGGTCGTTTTTCTTCTTTTAAATATAGTCTCCTCATTTACTGTGTTGATTTAGTTTATGTATGTGAAGAAATGACTCGGTTATTCGGTATTTCTGCATGTTTCTTGCTATTTCTGTATGTTTTCAATCGGCAGATGGAACTGCCGAACAAAGACCACCCCTGGCTCACTTAACTGCAAAGCCGGCATCACTTTCACCCTCTAAGTGTGCAGCCAGCGTTCGTACTGCCGAACGCCACGTGGCAGAGAAAACCGCGGCCATCTTTTTTCAGTCAAACAAAGGCAGCGGGACTTGGTCGTCGAGTGTCTGGAACTAAAATTGGACACTCGACTTCCCGAACACCGGTCTCAAACGTATGAACGCTGGAACTATATGTACTGACTAGCTAGAAGAGCGCTATTCGGTATATTTGTGTATACGAATGAGGGGGACAATCGCTGCTAAGAGCCAGGGGAATTTGGTTAGTATTTATATTCATTTTTCTCCTTTTTCTAAAGTGACTGGCAAAACCCCACGAACTTATGGAACTATTTTGGGCAGCCCACCCACGGTGAACCGGTCACAAAGGACTTCCATGGTTTTTGCGAACCCCTGAACCGATCTGGGTGAAATTTGAATATGTTGGTCACCCAGATCGGGGCTATCAGGGGAACATAGGATTTGTGGGGATACCCCATGTATAAAGGGGTGTTCCAGAAATTGGGGAAAACAGTGATTTTTCAGCCTGGAGATAATTAGGTTGTTACTGTATCAGACCTGATTATCTCCAGGGCAAGGGGAGGGAACTATATGTTTGTGTTGGGTGTGTTTTATATTTTTACTGTACAGGATTGGATAAATGTTACTCCTCCCTGTGGGATGTCCCCTTTGCATGGGGACCTGCATAAAAAGCCATGTATGTGAATAAAGCTTAGTTCTACTTGTATCCTGATCCTGGACTCTGGCTGTTATTTGGAATTCGTATGCTTTATTAAGGGAATTATCTTGTGAAGCTATTTGTATCTCGTATGGATTTTGTTCCTTGGAACTAGCGAACGGAGGTCTATCTACACTAGACTCTGGCGCTTCGGGAGGAAACTACCGAAAGAGGTTTGGCTATACGTGGTTTCCTTACAACTGGTGGCAAGCGGAGGGATTCGAATCCCGAACGGACATTTCAAACCAAGCAAGGGAATGAATGGCTCAGCAGTACCAGCTACTTAAAAGAACCACACTAAAGGATTTACTGGAAGCTCGAGGCGTAGTGGCAAGTAACAAGACAAAAGCCACGTTAATTGCAGAATTAATACAGAGCGACAGTACCAGTAATACAGAGATGGATCAAGAGGAAGAAACCGTGATGCAAAAGGACATCCGATGGATGATCAGTCTATTGGGACCCAACCCAGCTACAGAGGCGGTTCTGCAGGTCATGGCACAAGCCAGGCAATCGCAAAAAGAGTGAGAGGACCGGGACAGACCGCCACAGGGAGATTTACTACACTCCCCGGGAAGTACTGGTGACCTACCAAAGAAGGTAAATTATGCCGCATTTAAATCTTTTAATGACAATGAGATGGAAATTGACAGTTACTTACAAGACTTTGAACGTCAATGTGCACTGGAGGGATTAGACTCCACAAAATGGGCTGCAGTAATTAGCAGTAAATATTCAGGTAGAGCAGCCGAGGCGCTGCGAGCAGTACCTGAGGGGGACATACATGATTATGAAAAGATAAAAGACATTTTGTTGGCCAGATATGCTGTAACCCCGGAGGCATACCGGAAAAAGTTTAGAGATCTGAGGAAGATGGGGAGAGATTCCATACGGAATAGGCTTTTCGGCTACACAGGGCTGCCCGTAATTGGATGAAGGGCTGCCAAGCAACTACCCTGGAGGATGCTTTGCAACTAATGTTATTTGAGCAATTTTTTAATCACACTGCAGAGGACATAAAAGACTGGGTTAAAGATAGAAAACCTAAAACTGTGGAGGAAGCCGCCAGGTTAGCGGATGAATATCAGGATAACAGGAGGAAGGAACAAGGGGTGAGCAGACCACCTTTAAAGCCTAACTACATGGCTCCAGCAACCCCTACCCCTCCTACACCTTCCATGAGTAACCCCTCGCCGAGCCCAGCAATAACATCCCAACCCCCTGCAGTGTGCCATTATTGCAAGCAACCTGGACATTATAAAAATCAGTGCCCTCGCTTAAACCGGGGAAGCTGGGAAAGGCAACCCCCACAACAACCCAGGGCAGCCGCTCATTGTGTGCAACAAGAAAGCACAACCTATGTCCCTAACCAGGAAGAACAGTGGAGAGTATTACACGAGGTCAACCCAGTGCAAGCTGGGAGTGACAACCGGGACCACCACAGCCAATGGATTACAGAAGATGGCGTGGGGGCTCGGGCGCTGAGAGACTCTGGGGCTACTTTGACTGTGGTGCAACCTCACACGATCAGGACTCAAGCCCGCACCGGACGCACAGTTGCTGTGAGGGTGGCTGGGGGCGCTATCCACAAACTGCCCACCGCCAATATCCTTGTCGATTGGGGTTCGGGGTCCAAACAGCTGGAGGTTGGGATTATGCAAGAACTACCAGCCGAGGTTTTGTTGGGGAATGATGTTGGATGCTTAACCTCTCAACTAGCCCGAGACACCCCTGCAGAGGCATACCCGGTTACTACCCGAGCTCAAGCCAGACTGGAAGCACCGCTGCACTCTGAGGAAAACCAGGTAGGAGTCGAAATACCCCCTTACCTGATCCCCCTTCCCCTTTTTGGGATACACCCCAGGGGTTTGAACAAGAACAGCGTACCGACCCCGCATTAGAGGAATATAGGAAGGCAGTGGGCGTTACCCCAGGAAACAACCCGCACGAAAAGTTTGAATGGTATAAGAGATTGCTGTATAGAGTGACCGGGGGGTGGGACAGGGTCCACCCAGGTAATCAAAAGACAGTTAATTGTACCCCGTAAATTTCGGGCTGAGTTATTAAAACTCAGTCATGACATTCCCCTAGCAGGAGATCTAGGGGTCAAAAAGACAAGGGACAGGTTAACCCAAACGTTCTTCTGGCCTAGGGTCACACAGGACCTCAAGTATTATTGCAGGACATGCGACGTATGTCAAAGGGTAGGGAAAAGAGGGGACCTTCAGAAGGCCAAACTTCACCCATTGCCCATTATAGAACAGCCTTTTCACTGAGTAGCGGTGGACTTAATAGGACCCCTCAGCCGACCCAGCCAGTCGGGCAAAAAGTTCATACTAACGGTAGTAGACTACGCCACTAGATACCCAGAAGCAGTCGCCCTCACAAACATAGAGGCAGAGACCGTGGCAGAGGCCCTCAATAAGATATTCACCCGGGTAGGTTTCCCCCAGGAGATCCTATCCGATCGGGGAACTCAGTTCACGGCAACCCTGACACAACAATTGTGGCAGAGCTGTGGAGTGAAAACCCTGTTCAGCGCCCTCTATCATCCCCAGACTAACGGGCTCTGTGAATGTTTCAATGGTACTCTAAAACAGATGCTAAAAACCTTTGCAGGGTCCCACAAGAATTGGGAAAAATTCCTCCCCCACCTTCTGTTTACCTACCGTGAGGTGCCCCAGGCATCCACTGGGTTTTCCCCCTTCGAACTCCTGTTCGGGAGAAAAGTTTGGGGCCCACTGGATCTCGTACGGGAACACTGGGAGGGCAAAGCAGATGAGGGGGGAGTCCCTATCGTCCAGTATGTTCTGGAGTTCCGGGACCGTCTGCGGGCTCTCACCGAATCTGTTCGGGAGAACCTGCAGACGGCCCAGGAGGGCCAGAGGAAGTGG
Source organism: Pelobates fuscus (assembly GCF_036172605.1). Taxonomy (NCBI): domain Eukaryota; kingdom Metazoa; phylum Chordata; class Amphibia; order Anura; family Pelobatidae; genus Pelobates; species Pelobates fuscus. The sequence continues at coordinate 31,006,138 of NC_086319.1, read as the reverse complement.
TACGATGGGGAGCCCGAGATAGAGTACTGGACATAGGGCAGAAGGTATTAGCTTTGAGGCCAGTTAAGAAAGACAAGCTGCAAGCAGCCTGGCAGGGACCGTTTAAGGTAGTAGAACGTATTAGCGAGACTACCTACATTGTGAGAAAATGCTCAGATGAAAGGCTGACCAAAGCTTTCCATGTGAACATGCTCAAACCATATTTTGAGAGAACAGAGGATGTGAGCGCCGTGTGTGCCCCCGTCACGGAGGATAGTGAAGGACTACCCCTTCCTGATTTATTAGACACCTCCCCCTGTACTATTGACCAAGTAAGCTTGGGTCAAAATTTAAACTCCATAGAGAAGGGTGAGGCCACTCAACTGCTGCAGGGATACCGAGAGATGTTTTCAGCCACCCCAGGCTATACCTCCGCTGCGGTACACCGCGTGGAAACCCAGGGAGAAACGCCGTTACGGCAACAACCATATCGGATCCCTGAGGCAGTGCGTGAGAGTATGCTCACCGAGTTAAGGGATATGTTACAGCTAGGGGTTATAGAACCCTCCCAAAGTCCTTGGGACTCCCCGGTAGTACTAGTACCGAAGCGCGATGGCACCACGCGCTTCTGTGTAGACTATCGGAGGCTTAATGATCGTACCATAACGGACGCCTACCTCATGCCCAGAATAGATGAGCTCTTAGACCGTATGGCGGGGGGGAACTACTTGACCACCCTGGACCTGTGCAAAGGTTCCCCTTGGAGCCTGCGGCCATTCCCAAGTCGGCATTCATCACCCCATTTGGGCTATACCAATTCAAGGTTATGCCCTTTGGGATGAAGAATGCCCCGGCTACGTTTCAGAGGATGGCCGATAGGCTCCTGGAGGGGTTTCAGGACTTTGCATGCGCGTATCTAGATGATATTGCCATCTACAGCCGCACCTGGGGAGACCCTCGGGGCACATGTCCCGGGTACTCAAACGAATTCACCTCGCAGGGCTCACATTGAAACCAGACAAATGTCATGTAGGCATGGCCGAGGTACAGTATCTCGGCCTCAGGGTAGGCTCTGGTAGACAACGTCCAGAGCCAGCTAAGGTAGAGGCCATAGCTAACTGGCCCCAACCTTGTACCAAAACCCAGGTACTAGCCTTCTTAGGGACGGCCGACCTTACCAAAAAGGCCCTTCCCAAACAGGTCTCCTGGACCCCAGAGTGCATGGACGCTTTCCAGAAGCTTAAAGCGGCATTGAGTGAGGCTCCTGTGTTGGCAGCGCCCGACCACACTAAACAATTTCTTGTACACACAGATGCCTCCATGTTTGGGCTGGGAGCTGTGCTAAGCCAAGTGGGAGCCGACGGCATGGAACACCCAGTGGCATACCTCAGCCATAAACTTTTACCCCGAGAAGTCAGCTATGCCACCGTGGAAAAAGAGTGCTTGGCTCTCGTGTGGGCACTCAAGAAACTTCCGCCCTCTCTGTACAGATGGGCATTTACCCTTATGACCGACCTCAACCCCCTTGTGTGGCTTAACCGGGTAGCTGGTGACAACCCCAGGCTATTACCGTGGAGCCTAGCCCTCCAACCCTACAATTTTACCATGCAGTACTGTCCGGGCAAACAAAACGGTAATGCCTGTCACGCCAGACCGAACTGGACTCCTAAAAACATACTTTTTCTCGGACATCCCCAAGCCAACCCGACAGGGTCTAGGCGGGTATGCCAACCTATGGACTTATAGGGGAGCAGTGTGAAGAAATGACTCTGTTATTCGGTATTTCTGCATGTTTCTTGCTATTTCTGTATGTTTTCAATTGGCAGATGGAACTGCCGAACAAAGACCACCCCTGGCTCACTTAACTTCAAAGCCGACATCACTTTCACCCTCTAAGTGTGCGGCCAGCGTTCGTACACTTCGTGTCTGGAACTAAAATCGGACACTCGACTTCCCGAACACCGGTCTCAAACGTAGGATTTGTGGGGATACCCCATGTATAAAGGGGTGTTCCAGAAATTGGGGAAAACAGTGATTTTTCAGCCTGGAGATAATTAGGTTGTTACTGTATCAGACCTGATTATCTCCAGGGCTAGTGGAGGGAACTATATGTTTGTGTTGGGTGTGTTTTATATTTTTACTGTACAGGATTGGATAAATGTTACTCCTCCCTGTGGGATGTCCCCTTGCATGGGGACCTGCATAAAAAGCCATGTATGTGAATAAAGCTTAGTTCTACTTGTATCCTGATCCTGGACTCTGGCTGTTATTTGGAATTCGTATGCTTTATTAAGGGAATTATCTTGTGAAGCTATTTGTATTTCGTATGGATTTTGTTCCTTGGAACTACCGAACGGAGGTCTATCTACACTAGACTCTGGCGCTTCGGGAGGAAACTACCGAAAGAGGTTTGGCTATACGTGGTTTCCTTACAATGTATTTAAAAGTTTCTATCATATTCCCCCTGTCTCGTCTTTCCTCCAAGCTACACATGTTAAGATCCTTTAACCTTTTCTTGTAATTTTTATCCTGTAACCCATGAACCAGTTTAGTAGCCCTTCTCTAAACTCTCTCCAAAGTATCATTATCCTTCTGGAGATCCGGTCACCAGTACTGCATACGATACTCTAAGTGAGGTCTTACCAGTGTTCTGTACAATGGCATGAACACTTCTACTTGAATCCTCTTTCTACTGCTAATACCTCTCCCTGTACAACCAAGCATTCTGCTAGCTTTTCCTGCTGCTCTATTGCATTGTCTGCCTACCTTTAAGTCATTTGAAATAATTACCCCTAAATCCCTTTCCTCAGGTTCCTGTTCCTCTCTCTTTGAATGCCTGTTCCTGTCTTTTTGGCTACCCCTTTGAAAAGTTACAGATACCCAATCCCAACCTTTGATTCATGACACTGGGAAGACAAAAGGGTTCTTTACCTATACCAGTTATAGAGGGACGGCAAGTTGTTCTCATTCTCTGCACCAATGACTGACTATAACTTAACACATCACATGTTCTATATATCCAATGATAGTCATATATAAAAGCTAACCCCCTGAGCAACTCTCTAGGCACATCCTTAATCACTCTACATAAGATAAAAAAAAACTGCATGCAATTAGCTTCTAAACACACATTGATTTACTTATGTTTTAACACTCTAAATTTTGACAATAACAACTCTCTTCCCAAGGTCACTAAGGACTGGGAAAAAGATTTAGGGCATGCCATTGCCGTGAAACAATGAGAAACATCCTTTACTGTACAACAAGACTTATTATTATGCTCATCCCACTTAGAAATAATCAGAAAACTTGCATACTGGTGAAACTAGCAGTTCACTTAGCACATATGGGAAGATCTCACTTTGACAAATGTTGGAGATGCCTCGTTGATAGAGGAACAATGCTACATGTATGGTGGTATGGCCAGTCACTGTATCCTTTTTGGATTTTGGTCAGAGACCTGATTAGTAAAGTGTCTTGGCACCACACACAAAGGTCAGCAGAGTTGTTCTTGTTATTCATGCTAAATCAACATACATTCTGGGTAAAGAGAAACATGCCATTTTCCTAATAGTCGCTGTGCTGGGTATTGAAAAGCTATAGAACTCCTTCAATGTACTAACTAAATTAGATAATATTGAACAGGTTTCATTGAACTCTGCCTATGAACTCATGGCTTATGTGAGTCTTTCATCTTCACAGGTGTGGACTTGGTGGAACTCACTTAAACCCACATTACGGTTCCCGACTCAGGGACAGAGCAGATCTTACTAGCAACAATGGCTACTCAGCAATGTTGATTTGGTTGGTGGATCCTGCTTTGTGACACAGAGATGTTATTAAACCCTACATGTTTACTGTTGTGACAAACTGCCATTTGCCACTGGGCATTGGAGAGGACTGATCGCTAGCCTCCTGCCCTGCGACTATGGCCCTGGGATTTATTGCCCTTTAAGAATTACATTTGGGCATAATGTATTTTTGAATGCTGTTCCTGGTCCTTTAAATGCTTTGGAGCAGGGTTACAACTTTTAAACTGGCACTTCGAATGCAGTCGAAGTGCCGAAGTCGTCAAAGTGCAGAGGTTGTCGAAGTGGCCGCCATTCGACAGACGAACACGTGGCGGCGGCCATTTTAACTTATTCGAACGCAGTCAGCGGTGTGTGCAGCCAAAACTATGGAACTGTTTGTGGCTACCCAATTGCACGAACACCGCTGACCCGTACCTTCTTCGACACCGCGGCTGGAGACTAAGTCCCGTTCGAAGATTCGAACGCTCGTTCGAATGGGACTTAGTAATTTTCTCGGTGAAAAATAGACCGACCGCACAGCCCAAATCCATGGAACTGTTTTGGGCTTGTAAGGGTCATAAAGGACTTCTACCTATCTTCTGAACGGATGAACGGATTCGAATGATTTTTATTTGGAATGTGCTGATTAATAATATGTAACTGTTATTAATATTGGATGTATGGTTTTAGAGTTATGAAAGTTGGGTAAAAAGTATGTTTTAACTGTACGTATAATTGGGTTACCTCTTAGGCTAGGGGGAGGAGATGTGTGGGATGTAACCATTGTGTGATTGAGTAATGTATAATTGTCTGTGGGTGTCTCCCTTGCAGGGGAGAATTGCATAAAAGCTGAGATCATAAAACAGAGATCTTCTTGACCCTCAATGCGTAGCCTTGTCTCGTTATTGGCGGAAACTGCTATATAACACTGGGGATTGCCATGCTCTGCATACTCCTTTGAGCTTTACTCACTTAGCCCTTGTTCCTGATACGCTCTCCTGGAGGAGAGGTCTTCCCCACACAGTCCTGGAGGACAGAGGCTGATTCCAGGGTGGACAGAAGACGGCGCAGCTCCAGTTAAGCTACGGCGGTTGTGGAGTCTACGGTGGTTGTGGTGTCCAGTGCGGTGCTTGTGGTCCTCGGCGAAAGCTAGGAAGCGTCCATCAACGGAAGGTGATCCGTTACAACTGTCTAGTATGTGTAACATCTCTGCCAGAGCAATGTTCTCTACCCTCATGCTTTAAAACACCACAATCCTTACCCAATCCTCCCCAGCTGAAGACGATCGATTGAACATATCTCTACCCTTTACCTACTTCTTCCTTTTCAGTGCCTTTCTCTCTTCTAACACTCATTTCTTTACAATCCTTTACCTTTTATTTTTTTTTAAATATCACACAGCAAGCTGTAGCGAAAGTATGCCTGGTTCCTACATTTTAATCTAACTCAAGACTTTGTGAAGCAAAAACCTTATGTTGTATTTCTATGTATATGATGTTGCACATAATAAAGTAGTGATGTATTGTTGACTTGCTGTTCTATCAATAAAGATAAATATTTGCATTTTTTTTTAAATACACAAACTACTTAGTAGTATAAATGCAGCTCATAAACATGAAATGAAAATTAACCATCAATGTTGTAAAATAACAATCAAAGCTATGTGAGTACAGGTATTTGAAGGTTTTCAAAGTTGCATTACATGTAATTCTTTTGTTTTGTGGATGCAGATGTGCAAATGCTGAAAATGTTTTAAGACTTCAAAGCAATATGTTAATGTACGAGCACTACATTGATTTATCACCTGATCTCTTTAAATTTCCCCAAATATGCCCACCGTGCATTAAATCATTTTGTTAATAGAGTCTTTTCTGAATTTATATGTTTTAGATCTACTGCAGATTTAACTTTCATTTGCAAATGATGCAAATTAATTACACCATGAAGTTGTTATGGAAGCAGCAGATACACCTGAATATTCTCCTTTATAAAAAAACGTTTCTCTTAACTAAGTGATATACTTTGCCCATCCATAAGGCAATGATATGGAAAATAAGAAAATAACATTTTATTAAAGGCAACCTGGAGATTTAGATTTACCGAACGATATCGAAGAACTAATGAGAGGCATTTCCCTGGGGAGTCTTTGGCCAGTAAGCTTGGAGAGCACCTTGGGGACTCGTTCCATGTCTGTCACCTTTCGTGTCTCATTGACACTCCGCTTCTTCACTACCATTACACTGTGCAACAATTTCACTTTACACCTCCCGATTAGAATATTAAAAAGAAAAGAATACCACACTAGCCAGTCCACTTACTAGAGTTGTTTTTGACACTTACCATATAAATTATCACTGGAATATCTCAAAGACAAGGCTTTCTCTCTTCTAGGAGAACATTTTATTTTCTTGCTAATGAAATCTTTAAAAAAAAAAAATATATATATATATATATATATATATATATATATATATATATTCTCCACGGCACATAATTCATTTAGAGAAGCAAAGTATTTTGAACTAATAATTCTTGATAGAGTTTTGTATTTAACCATTGATCTTTTTCCCAGGTATAGCTTAATTTGCATTTTTTTCTTTGAAACTCTAATCATGCTCTCATGGTAAATGAATAGAGAATATTAATAATTAGAAACAATGTGTTTTAGAACAGAGGGATAGATTCTATATCATAAGTTAAGGTGTTCTTGTCTCTTACAATCAAATAAAACATTCCCTGCCTTTTAATCAAAGCCATGAAATCTTTACAATTTAGTGTTTTTGCTCTACACTTTGCAATATCCTTACCATTTCTCCACAATTCTTTGTTTAGTCAAAAAACCCTATCATCTTCAGAAAATTTAATTTTTTTTTACCCAACGAGGAATTACAACTAGTAATTTAGTATAAAAAAAGAGTCCATCAACAGAGTTTTTTCTGAAAGTCAGCCAGTAGAGTCTAAATAGCAGAGAGCAGCCTTGAAAGTAATAATTAGAAGCCAAAGCCAAATTAATTCATACTCTCTCCCCTAAAATAAAAGTGTATATGTTCCTAAAGTGTGAAAAAGAGTGGGAAGTGTAAGTCAAATATCAACAAAGTTCAAAAATTCTAATGCCCTTTTCATTTCAGTATAGGTTCTTTGATCTTTCTCCATTAGCAAGTAGTGAGTCACAGTCAATTGTCAAAAGGACAAAATGACTACTGTACTTTTAAATATTATAGCAGATGAAAACCTCATTATGGCAGGGGTTAATGTTCTAATTTATTAAGTGGACTAGTAGTATTGAAAGAGGCCAGCTAGAGAACCAATTATGCAACTTTAAATCCCATGTAAAGTTGCCTAAAAACATTAATGAAGCTTAGTCAGGATAAAGACAATGAATAGTCATTTGAGTGGTCCCATTACAGCACTTCCAGGCAGGGCTACCCAATGCCCTAGGTAGGATGCCAGATTAGGGTCCTAGAGTCCTGGGCAGTGCTCATGCATGCAATCCTCATATGCTTTCCCCAAACCTCACAATACCCTTATCCCCCCCAATTTCTACACTTCACAATCCCCATATCCTCTTCTTACACTTCCCAATTTCCACATCTTCCTTCCCACAATGCTCAAATTCCTCTTTCACAGTATTTCTTATTTCATTTTCTTTAAGACTACCCCATACCTACTTTTGCCCCAATAGCATTGGCAAAGTTATGAAAGTAAGAATCCTCTCCTCTGTTAGGACTCTGTCAGGTGCCATGTGCTGTATGAAGTAAGCAGCAATATAATTGCCTGTGGTCCCTCAAGTTGGTGAGGAGGTACACAACATTGCAGGGAGATATTTTGATTTCCATACTGGCTTATGGAGGGCCCCCTCACAACTAGATTATGAGTTTCTGGCCAAAACAGGAGTCAACCAGGACCAGACATGAGACACAAGAACATCTTCCTCAAACACAAAAGGGCAGACATAGGAAGAAGAAGCAAGACTCTGAAGTCTGATAGTAACACACAAACACATACTGACTGAGAAACATACATGAGAATCAGTCAAGTAAGTATAATACACAAGGGACTATCTTTCAAGATCTGGAATTGAACTGTCTTAGACAGTTCTGTAGCCTATTCAACTAGTACACTCGCTTGTGTATCGGTTCAGTAAGACACAAAAAGAACACAGAAATGTAAGTGTATTTATGTCATTGAATTGCCTGTTGGTATTATTTTCAATTGTACCTTTCACTGAGAAAGACTTATTGACAGAGCTAGACTGCAACTGTAAAGTAAAGACTGTAAAGGTACTCAACATGTCCAGTTGGCTTTACACTAAGCCACTAGGAAATGCCAGTCTGACAAAAGGAAATCCTGTAATCTCTCACAAACAGCCAATGACTGGAACCTTTAGCCAGGCCACCGTACTCAATTGTGTCCTAGTTGAGTATCTAGAATACCTTATGAGAAATTTTGCTCTGCGCACTTTAGAGGGAGCTCTTATTAACCAACAGATTGTATATACAACATTAAAAACTCACTACACCAAAAAGCCAAAGAGCTTACAAAGCTATATTAAAATATAAATCTCAAGTGGAAATGGGGATTTAGTCATGCTTTATGACCGTATCATGCTAAACTTTCCGTACTTAGAGCATGAATATTGAAGATTTCATGAAAGTAAGTAGTCATCTAATCGCAAAAGAGAACATGTAGGAAGCTATACGTATACATATGAGAAATGTCTAGGACAGATACTAGGGGATAATCCTTGTAGAGAATTTAAATAAGAGAACGAGAAAACGTGATATGTCCTAATAGTATCACTGATATAATAAAGATGACAAATATAAAATTAACTAAATATATTTGAAAAAATTGTAAAAAACATCTAAACACGGGAGAAAAAAGGTTGTATAAGTTGTAACGAAAATAGTAACAATGTGTTCGAGTCCCTAGATAGGAAGTGCAACAGAATAACAACAAGTAGCGGTCTGAAGCAACTATCAGTACAGCTACCATATATCTTGTGGGTGGCAAACGGGAAGGAAAGAAAGGGGGATATCACCTAAATGTCTAGATAAATCCGAATCTAGAGCGGGGGATAAATGCCTTTAAAAGACCGCACTATATCTATTAAGCAAAAGGGAATATAATAACAGTGCATTAGAGGTTTTTACCTTTTTGTTTAGAGGTTTTTACCTTTTTAAATTATACTTATTAAATGTTATATTTTATATTTGTCATCTTTATTATATCAGTGATACTATTGGGACAGGTCATGTTTTCCCTTCTCTTATTTAAGTAGTCATCTATTATCACAATTAAAAATAAAATTAGGATAATATTCTGTTGAATATTATTCAAGAAAATACCTAAGAGGAACAAAATTACAAAAAGGAAAAGAGAGGGAAATGCTAATACAGAACACACCTGGGAAATCAGCCCACGTTGTACATAACAGTATTCGTAAAACAGACTAAACATATATGTTCGTTATTTTAGAAAGGAGATTGTGTGTGAAGGGGGTTTTATGATAGAGATGTAATGTAATTGGACCATAGGTTTGTGGGTTTAAGCTTTTTAATCAGATAGCCTGGGACTCTTGTTTTTACAATTTAGCTACAACCTTAGGAGTGAAATGCCACTGCAGAGTAATGCTATTGTGGTACTCAAGATTGTAAGAGTTTGATGTTATTCTTTGTAGAACATTGGAGACCTTGTCTTATTCCTGGAGTTGGAATCAACTCAACATGCATGATAACTTAGTTTCTTGTACCACCATTGTTGGAGGCAGCAACACCATGTTAGTTGATTGAACTTCATAGGTCTACTCTCAAAGCTATGGACGTTCTCACAAGACTGCTGAATCCTCTCACAGATCAACTCAATGAGTGAAGAGATGTCTGATTCTCACAGCAATTACTAGCAACGGCTGTGGGGATTGACAAAACTTTAAGTCAAAAACTCAGCCTTTTGCCAAGTTTTGTGCACCGCAGACTTGACCAGAAGACATATAGCTCCTACTTTTTCTTCTGATATATTTTGATATATTAGAGTTTTGATGAAAAGACATACAAACACTAAGAACATATTGTATTTACTTTTTGCAGATGACATGATTTTCATTGTCTAGTAGAGTTGTGCATTTGGTTTCAAACTAAATTTGGCCTATAGCAAAGTTGTGTGAATTCTGAAACTCCAAAACAGGCAATAGAAGAAAAGCATTTTTTGTTTCATGTTTCAGTTCCATCTGTAGAGCTAAAAAAGATGATTTATGAAAAAAAAAAACTGATGGTTTTGGGGACAACGTCTAAATTTTGATTTTATCCACAGATCAAGTGAGAAGTGAGTAATAGAGAGAGAAAAGGAGGAGCAGTAAAAAAAATTATATGTGTAAACATTATATTCTTAATAAATATATCATATATAAATATATATATATTTTTTTACGGACCTTCTCTTTTTATTCTATTGGTTACATCTTCTCATAATTTTCAGAATCAATTTACTGCAATACATATACATTATTTTGATATTTTTCAGTATACTGGCCCCTTTTTGCACCCTTTTGTTCATCAGAATTGTTTTTCCTGAAACGATTGCATGGACGAAATTTGTCTGAGCTGAAACACAATATGAATTTCGGACCACCTGAACTAAATTCTTTCCTGGACAAATCGACTCGACCTAACCAAATAATTTTGCAGTGCACACAGTTAGTGTCTATTATATTATCAATATGATATTAAGACCTATGTGCACTATGCCATATTCTTCATTACTTTGATGACGGGTAAAAAAGAATAACAATCAAGAGGAATCTTTGCCACCATAATTTGAGCAATTTGCATATTTACTAAAGTCAAATACAGTCAGAATTCAGTCTCCCCCAAGCGAATCTACAGGAAAGTATTCTGTGTTAGGATTAAAATCAGTGCATTTGCATTCGTAATGGATCCAGCAAGTTTCACATTCACAAATTATCATTCACTTGCCTTCATGCAACAAATCAGAATTTTCAGGCAAATAGTTAAAAACCTCTCGGTGCTGCAGGAGTTAATTATGTGACGGAAAGCCAGTGCTTGCTAGATGGCCACCACATTAAAATTGTCAGAATAAATAAAATGGGGGTCAATAAGACTCCCATATTACTGTAACAGAGGTTTTAAACTTCTCTATGCCCCATCTTCCATGCAGTACGTGGGGGCATGTCTACTAATTTGTTAAAACTGTGAAATAATGTGGGTTGGACAATGTCCCCTCTGTGCCGCCACTAGTAGACATTGGATGAGAGTCTTTTATATAAGCAATGACTGGGAACAGATTACTCTCCACCCTCTGTCCACAGCTGTGTATGTAATAAAATAAAGGGGGTGACATCCTTATGTCCCCAATATCTTCCATGGTCAGGGAGTGGAAACTATGATAATATTCAGGAGGGGGCATAGGGTCCCCCAGTGGGTGGGAGCCCTAATAATAACAATCACTCGGAAGATCTCATGACTCCCCTGCCCCCCACCCTTTTATGGGGAAGTAAAAATTATACTTACCATCAGAAGTCTTCTTCATTCCAATTCTTCTTATCTTCAACCCTAAAAAAGGTTAAATAAAAAATTATAATCTTGCTGACTACTCCTTAAAATAAAAAAAGCCCAGATTACAAATAAAATGCTGGAAAAATAAAAAAAACCTCACACAATAAAATAAACCCATCTTCACCCATGATTTTGCCTCTTTGGACATTCGAACTGTAGTTAATAACCCTGTAAGATTCTGTGTTTTGAATAGCAAGAATGTGCCAAACAATTATTCATTATTTCATGATATAATATATTTCTTATTGAAAAAGTATCTGGTTCATATGTTAAAAAAATATATGTTTGTTTGTCTAAAATAGTTCAACTCCTGCAGTACGCTATACAAGTCAGTAGTGATAAACGTCATGCAAACCCAACTGTTTTCACTTGCATTTTAAAATTAAACACACATTTTTTTAAAAACATGTGGAAACATTCAGAAATAAACTCTCACGTGTGAGATTAACATTTTTTTTCTTTAAATAATCTCTAATACCTTGCAGATGAAGACAGACAATAAAATACTCTTTTAGCTGTTATGTACTTTGACAGTGTTAAGTCATATTTTTATAATTAACCTATAATGTCTTTTATAATGTAAAACTAATAAAAATAAATCAGCAGTGACATGGCATAATCACCTCTTCGTTTCCTCATGTTTGGAAACGCTTTTTAAGAAAGAATGCAGAGTTGCAGAGTTTTGTGTGTATATATAAAAAATAAATCTCCAAATAATGAACACACTTGCTTGTCTCTTTTAATGCAACATTTTTGCCATTATTGTTTATTGAAGTTTGCACAAAATGTATTCTACGTTTCAGTCCTATCAACAGACTTTTATCAAAACCATATTTATTTATAAATATAAAATAGAAAACAGGGAAGTTGCAATAATCTAAATATGCATACTTTTAAAGCATGACCAATATACATACAATAATTTAGCACACTTCACTTCATACAAAATCATACATTGCTTAAAGGGACACTATAGGCACCCAGACCACTTCAGCTCATTGAAGTTTTCTTTGTGCAGTGTAACAGGTCCCTTAACCCTGAGCAAGTAATTATTGAAGTTTTTAATAAACTGCAATAATTACTTTGGTGGGTTAACTCCACCTCTAGTGGCTGTCTACTAGACTTCCAGGTCGGTAGGCAACATTTGGTCATGAGGTCATTTAGCATCACCCAATACCCATTACCCAGTAGGATTTGTATAATCCTTTCCTATGGGGGAAGTACTAATGTGAGTGCAGCCATTGCCTGATGGAAAAGGTGGGTCTTTAGTTTTTTTTTTTAAAGTCTGTAAGGACGGTGCCTCTTTGATTGCGCATGGTGAAGAGTTCCAGAAGGTAGGGGCAGCGTGGCTGAATGCCCTGGGACCTGAGTCTGTCTTTATTCTTGGCACTGATAGGAAGGATTTGCTGGCTGACCGAAGTGAAAGGGTTTGAATGTAGGGTGTCAGGACCTCTTAAAGGTACTGTGGGCCTTGATTGTTTAAGGCTTTGAAGGTTAGCAGGCCAATTTTAAGATATGTTCACCATTTAATTGGAAGCCAATGCAGGGAGTGGAGAACAGGTATTATGTGGCAGAAGTGAGTTTGATTGGTCAGTAGTCTGCTGCTGCATTTTGTACCGTCTGAAAGTGATGGGGTTCTTTTTCTGGGAGGCCCAAGTAAAGTATTTTGCAGTAATCTAGCTGACAGGATACAAATGCTTGGATTAATGTTGGCATATCATCCGGTGGAATTAAGTGTTGTATCCTGGTTATGTTTTTCAGATGAAAGTAGGCAGCTTTATTACGGAAGAAAACTGCTATTTAAATCATAGTCCAGAGTCAATCAGCACTCTGAGGTTTCGTACCTTTGATGAATTGATGAGTTCAGAGCCTCCAGGTTCCAGGCCAGTTGGGTGATCATGGGATATTTTTGTTGCCTGGGGTCCCTCACCAAGAGTAACTCTGTTTTGTCCGGGTTCACTTTAAGCCAACTAGCATTCATCCATTCTATGAGGTCTGCTAAGCAACTGTTGATGCGGCATGTTGGATTTGTGGTCTCTGGAGCAAAGGAGAAGTAGAGTTGTGTGTAATCAGCGTAACAATAATACCTTAGGCCAGGTCACCTAATGATGTCCCCCAGTGGTAGCAAGTAAATTGCGAATAGCATGGGAGACAAGATGGATCCTTGTGGAACTCTGCAGGCCAGTTCTCTTGGTGCCGATGAGTTTTTCTCTGTGATCCACCAGTGAGGAAAGATTTAAACCAGTTAAGGTCTGCGCCTCCAAGACCACAGATGTGCTGCACATACTCTATTAAAATCCTATGGTCAATGGTGTCAAATGCAGCTGAGAGATCCAAGAGGATTAGGATGGAGTAATCACCTTTTAGCACTCAGACTAGTGCTGTTTCAGTGCTGTGGCAGCATCAGAAACCTGACTGGAAAAGATCAAAGATTTTTAATCTTGAAAGATGGGCCTTCAGTTGAGTTGCCACTACTTTTTCAATTATTTTCCCCAGAAATGGTCTGTAATTAGTCATGCAGTGTTGATCTAATAAAGGTTTGTTTAGGAGTGGTTTTACCACAGATTCTTTTAGAGGATCTGGGAAGTGTCCAGTTTTTAGTGAACACTGCAATATTTTTGTGAAGGCTGATATAAGCTGAGTTGGAGCAGGGTCTAAGTCACATGTAAAATTGTTCTTTTGGCCTGCTGTGATAGATTGAGAAAATCTTGTCTCTGAAGAAGATTGCAAATACTTCACACTTATCCTAAGAAAAGTTGGTGGGGATATGCATGCATGCTGGTTTGCAGAGCCTTTCTACTGTGCGAAACAGTTGCCTGGGTCTATTGTGAGAGAGTGCAATTTCGCGTGATAAAAATGAAGATTTTTTTCTGAGTTATCTTGAATTGATAGTCGTTTAGATGTTTGGTAAGAGCGGCTTTATCCTCTGGATCGTGTGTCCTGTGCCAGTTTTTCTCGAGTTTACCGCCTGTTCTCTTCATTCTCTGATGGTGCTATCATACCATGGTGCATTGTTGTGGGTTTTGACAGTGCGTATGCATGTTGATGCAATGCTTTCTAGGGTATCTTTCATGGTTTTGTTGTAGAGTCAGATTAAGGAGCTAGGGTCTTCACATGTGCCCATTAGTTCACTAAGATCCATATGTGATGGGGGGCGTGGTCTGACCGTCGATGAGACTAGACGTGTCTCACTAGAGCTCCGTCCTGAGGGCGCCCTCAAAGCCTATTTAAGCAGCCTTTTCTAGTGCATTTATATCCCCTGTGCCCCTTACTATGGAGAGGAAGATCTCCAAGAAACAGCCCAGGAAGATAACGGAGTCCGGAGGCTCCGTTCTGGACCTGCTAACGGCACAACGGCATGGCAAGGCCGGGAGCCAAGATGGCGACGGTGGATCCCCGCACGCGTCCCCTAGCGCTGCCAAAGGGGCCTCCGCCACAGATCAGGAGGCAGTACTGACTAAACTGGCTGAGGTAAAGGCGTTTCTCGCCAGCGAAATTGCTAAATCGACGGCCGTCCTGCAGGCGGATATTGGAGCCCTGGGTGAGCGCACAGCTCAGCTCGAAGACCGCATGGAAACTACCACACAGGCCCATAACGAGGCGGTGGACAGAGTCAACAAAATGACGGCCCATATCGTGGACATGGATTTGGCCATAGAAGACCTGGCCAATCGGTCCCGGAGGAACAACCTCCGCTTGAGGGGACTGCCCGAGGAACCCGATGAAGATCTACAGGGGCTGGTGCTCTCTATATTGCAGCCTCTCCTTCCGACCATCCCGGAGGAGCAATGGCGCTTGGAGAGAGTGCATCGGGCACTGCGTGCACAGCGGGCCGAAACGAATACCCCCAGGGATGTGGTTCTCTGTTTTATTCATTTCCGCACTAAGGAGGCCCTAATGAAGAGGAGCCGAGAGGGACCGATCCGGCATGAGGGGACCGTGATCTCCCTTTACCAGGATCTGGCCCCTTCGACTCTGCAGCGGCGGAGGGACTGGCGGCCGATTACTGGAGCGCTGCGGGGAGCAGGCCTTAAATATGCCTGGGGATTCCCCTTCAAATTGATGGTGTTTCGGGAGGGGAGAGCGCATGTTCTCGTACCTGGCGGAGATCCGAAGCGCTTCTTCCTGGGTCTCGGAATCCAGCCGCCTCCTGACCTGCCGACGGTGGCGATGTATCCGGGTGAGCTTCCACAACTGCCGGGAGACTGGCGTGAAGTGGGCTCGCGAAGCCGCCGATGACGACAACTCGTGGGTATCGTATTCCACGGCCTTCACTCTGGGATCTTTTTTCTCCTTTTTGCAGGGGGGGTCCCGCCACTGTGTTGGGTGGGCTCGGGTTTTTAATGCCGTTTTCGCTCATGTGTGAGCCACGTTATTCCTGGCCATCCCCCCACTGAGGTCCGGAGGGGTTTTTTTTTTCTCCATGTTCGGGGTCTGGGGGCTCGTTTTTTCCTTGGGCAGGTGGGCCATTTTTGGGGTCTGGGGATCGGGAACTGGGTCGGTCCGGTTTTTTACGTGTTTCCCTCCCTGCCCCCACCACACGCCATTAAAAGGAAAAATGTAAATAAAAAAGAATAAATAAATACATTAAACGAGGGCATATTTGCATGTTTTGTTTAAAGAAATCGAGTGGACAACGTTCTATGATTTCCTCTTAATATCCTGGACTTCCTGACCATTTTGGCTATGGTTATGTGGTGTGGTGGCTGGAACTTTCAAATGGGGACTGTTTTTTTCTTTTTTTGTTTGCTATATGTGGTTCCTATCTATGCTTTGCACCGAAGCTGGTGCCACTGCCGGGCGCATGCCCCACCTCTCGGGAGCTACCTATTGATGGCGAAATGGGACTCTGCTGGCAGCGGCCTCTATGTGGACTTGGCTAATGCTCTTAGCCGGTGGTTGTACGGGGGCAGCGGGCGGGAGTCGTGGGGCTGGGGGTTTGCACCCCTCCTTCCCTCCCTTTTTTTTTCCGGGGGGGCGGGCGGGGAGCGGACCTCCGGTTCCCCGACGCGTACATGCTGCAATTTGATGTCTGTGCCCTAATGTCCTCCCTCCTTGTGGGGGTGCTGGTGCGGGGAGCGGCAGAGTTGTGCTATGTGTCCCCCCCTGCCTTCCCCTCTCCCCCCTTCCCTGCCCCTCTCCTTCCCCCCCTCCCTGCCCCTCTCCTTCCCCCCCTCCCTGCCCCTCTCCTCCCCCTTCCCCTCCCCCCCCTTCCCTAAGATTCCCTCCCGTGCTATTGGGGGGCGGGGGGGTGGGGGTATGGGGGGAGGCACTGCCATGGTGTGACTTTAATTTTCCCTGTGGTGTCGCTGCCGCTGAGTGCGACACTCCTGTCTGGGCCCTCGCGCTCCGCGACACGGGACACCATGCATAGTTCCTAATGTACATTGTACACTGTAAATTGCGAATTGTAGTTTGTATATCCTGACTTCAGTTAATATGTTTGTCACTCAGGGATATGCCGCTTCTATCTGATGTCTCTTTTGTACAAAGGGGTTGGGGGGCGGGGGGGGGGGGTGGGGTGACGGGGAATACCACGATAACTCATAGACCTATGCAGGCCGTCTCTTCCCGACGCCTGAAACCTTTAATACCGAGGGCTTGGCCGTCCCAGAGGGGAGGCTCGATTCTCACATGCCAATTGGTCAAGGTCACCGCTGGGACAGGGGACCCTTTAAGGACGCTGAACAGGGGGAAGGCTTCTTACTGAAGCGGGTATAGCTATGAGAGGGCGCCTATGGTTAGGGGCTCAATATCCCATTGTTCCTCCCTACGTTGACCGTGGCTGGAAGGTGGGAACACGTTCCCATAACACTCTGGCGTTTGGTAAGACCAGAGTTCCTTGGTGTCAGACTGAGTCTGGACGCTGCCTTCTCTCTCTCTTCTCTTCTTCTCTCTGCTCCTTCCCCTCTTTCTCTCATCTTTTTTCCGGGAGGGGGTCTGATAGGGGCTCGGCGGAGGGATGCGTTTGATGACTTGACGGGGACCATAGGGATGACAGACAGGGTGCATGTAGCCGGCGCTACGATTCCTCGAGATGACGGTTAGGGTACACTCCCTGAACGTAAAAGGTCTTAATGCGCCTCGCAAGCGCCGAATGATGTTCAAAGAGTTGAATAGGTTGAAGTCCGATATAGTTTTTGTGCAGGAGACGCACTTGCCCAAACAGGCTCAATTTCGGTTGAGAGACCACACCTTCGCAGGGTCATATGAAGCCAGGTCCCATCGCAAGCGCAGTGGGGTGGCGATCCTCGTCCGGCGCAGCTGCCCGCTAAATGTTAGCTCACTTGATGCAGACCCAGAGGGTCGTTTCGTCATCGTCTCGGGTTCCTTATACTCCCATGTAATCCACCTGATAAACATATATGCACCAAATCAACCGGAGCCTGCCTTCTGGTCCACGCTTCGGGACAAATTCCTGGCCCTCCCTCATGGCCTAGTGTACATGGGTGGAGACTTTAATGCTGCCCCGTGCCCGGCTGCGGACAGGAGCTCGCGCACTGGCGTCCCTAGGTCTCAGGGCAGGGGCGGGCAGGACAGGTTGCTCAGGGACTTCATAGCCGATTTAGGACTGGTAGACGTGTGGCGGGCTCACCACCCAGGAGATAAGGCGTACTCCATCTATTCGGCCCCCCATGGCACGTATTCACGTATCGACTTGTTCCTTGCAAATGCATCGGGCATGTCCAGGATCGCGGACTCCACAATCGGTAACATCTCGTGGTCCGATCACGCGGATGTGTCTATCACTCTGGGCAACCTATGCGTGGCCTCACCATGGACGTGGAGGCTGAACGCATCCTTGCTGCGAGATGAGGAGATACGGGAACAAATCCGTAAGGGGATTGTGGAGTATTTCGAATTGAACGCCACCCCAGATATTCACGCAAGCACGCTGTGGGCAGCTCACAAGGCTGTCATAAGGGGGAACTTAATTAAACTGGCCACCAGGAAAAAGAAATTGAAATATCAGACACTGGATAAGCTCCTGAGACAATTGAGATCCCTAGAACAGAAACACCAGACAGCGCCGGAAGAGAGAGTATATAGGCAGTTGGAAGCAGTCCGGAGAGACATTCGTACGCTATTACTAGACGACGCGGCTAGGTCCATGGTATGGTCCAAGCGAACTTATTATGAAAGCGCCAACAAAATGGACACACTTCTCGCCAGGACTCTTCGACCTAGACAGGATAGGGCCCATATTACGGCTATTAGGCATCCAGATGGCACGACGAAACTAACACCCACAGAGATAGCGAAGGTCTTTGAGGACTTCTATAAGATTTTATACAATCACTCGCCCGGCGGTGCTCGTCCTGGAGGGAGAGAGGAGGATCGGATCCTCCAATATCTAGATGGCTTGGGGTTACCCAAATTGGGCGATGATGCTGCAGGAGCGCTGGCTGCTGAGATTACGGAAGATGAGGTCGACAAAGCTATATCGCACCTGAAAGGGAATAAGGCGCCTGGACCGGACGGCTTCGATGGCACTTATTATAAAACCTTTCGGGACGAACTTGTACCTCAATTGACCCGACTCTTCACACATCTACGTCAGGGGGGACGGTTGGATCCTGATATGTCTTTGGCCACCATTGTCCTGTTGCCCAAACCGGGAAAGGATTCGCTCCTCCCAGAAAATTATAGGCCCATATCTTTAATTAATCATGATCTGAAGATCCTAGCAAAGATCCAAGCGGACAGGTTGAACCCCCTGTTGACCACTCTAATACACGCTGATCAGGTCGGTTTTATACAAGGAAGGCAGC
The DNA here is from genome assembly GCF_036172605.1 of Pelobates fuscus. Lineage (NCBI taxonomy): Eukaryota > Metazoa > Chordata > Amphibia > Anura > Pelobatidae > Pelobates > Pelobates fuscus. Next base: position 30,987,025 of record NC_086319.1, on the reverse strand, counting down.
TGTTCGAAAATACCAGGAGGAATATCGACTTGATATGGAAACAGAAGACCACCGGCACTCCCACCCTGACGGTATCTATTGACGCCGAAAAAGCCTTTGATAGGGTGCGTTGGCAATTCCTCTTCCCGGTACTGAAGACTATGGGCTTTCCAGACGAATATGTCACGGTGACGAGAGCGATGTATCAGGATGTGCGAGCGCAGATCCAAATAACGGGCGCACCTAAGACTCCGTTTCGGCTGTATAACGGAACTAGGCAGGGTTGCCCCCTCTCCCCCCTCCTATTTGTGCTTGCCTTGGAACCGCTACTACAGGCCATCCGACGAAACCCGGATATTACAGGTGTCAAGGCGGGAGCCGATGAATACAAAGTGTCAGCCTATGCAGACGACGTCCTCCTGACTGTTACGAACCCTATTGATTCCATGTTGGCACTGCAGAGGGTCATGGCGGAGTACGGCGAGCTATCAGGCTATAAAGCGAATATCCAGAAATCTAGTGCTCTGCCGGTCTGCCTTACGGACGCGGAGATCACGCGGATCAAGGACACGTATCAACTCAAGATAGAGGCGTATTCCGTTAAGTACCTCGGAATCCACCTGACCGCCGACCCTGATCGCCTATACATCGCTAACTACGCCCCGATGATGAGAACCCTAATGGGTGACCTTGAAAAGTGGACAGATAGACCCATCTCGTGGATAGGCCGCATCCATTCTGTCAAGATGAACATTCTGCCACGTATACTGTTCTTATTTCAGGCTCTTCCCATCCGCATCACTAAAACCCAACTGGTCCCTTTGCAACGATCGATTGGGGACTTTATCTGGCAGAATAAGAGGCATAGAATCTCCCGCCAAGTTCTGTATAGAAGAAAGGATAGAGGGGGTTTGGGCCTACCTAATCTATACTTCTATTATCTTGCGGCACAGCTTACGCAGATAGCCATGTGGCACTCCCCGCCAGGGGAGAGAAGATGGGCGGACGTGGAATCCATGATGGCAGGGGTCGATGCTCCCGAGTTCGCAATGTGGATCCCCAAAGAGCATAGACCCGTTATACGGAGTACGTGTCCGTCCATCCTCAATTCTATCCGAATTTGGGATGCATGTCATCTCAAATATCGATTGGCGACGTCTCCCTCCCCGATGACCCCGATCCTCAGGAATGGGGATTTTCCCCCTGGCATGGCACCCAGAGATTTCCGTAACATTGACCGAACGGGGCTCCAGCGTCTACATCAGCTTTACCGTAACGGCGCGGTGGTCCAATTTACTGAGCTACAACAGAGTGCCCATCTCACTCCTGCAGATTTTTTCCGCTACGTCCAGATCCGCGACTTTGCTAACAAACCCCGCATTAAGAAGGCTGCTTTGGGCCCATTGACCTTTTATGAAAAGCTTTGCTCCACTGGGACCACCCCCAAGGGTATGATTACGCTTCTGTACGCACACTTAAGCACGGAAACCGATGAATGGGGTAACCTAAATTATACTGAGCGATGGGAAACGGATCTGGGCGAGGTATTGGAGGGTTTGGAGTGGAGGGAGATCTGGGAGGCGAATGCCACCGTCTCGATTTGTGTCACACTCCAAGAACAGGCGTGGAAGACCATGCTGCGGTGGTATACCACGCCTGTTCAACTGTATCGCATGCGCAAGTTGGTCAATGATGACTGCTGGCGGGGTTGCGGTTACCGGGGCACCTATATCCATATGTGGTGGGAATGTCCAAAACTCACCGACTTCTGGAGGTCGGTAGAGGACCTCCTGAGGCAGACGTTCAACAGACCCATGCGTATGGACCCTTGGGTGTACCTGCTGAATAGGTCTCTGGAGGGCTGGACCAGGAGGGAACAAACATTGGCGCACAAGATAACCCTGAGCGCACGCCGGGCTATAGCGACCGCGTGGCTTTCCCCGGAAGGCCCCGATTTTTACGGAGTGACGTCTAGAATTAGAGAGTGTAGAATCATGGACGACTTGACTGCAAGAGTACGAGGAACAGTAGGTTCGTTTCAAAAGATTTGGGAGCCATGGGACAGTAGTCCAATGGGCTCGGGTTGAGCTTGACGGCATCTTCTCTAGTGTCAGTAGGCGGGATCTCGCGCAGGAAGCCCCCCTCCGCCCCCTCTTCCTTTTTCCTTCCTTTTCTTTTCTTTGTCTCCCTCCTCCTCCCTCTCCCTCCATCTAACTTGCTCTCTATCTTTTAGACAGCTGCTCTACTTCTAATTTCTCTCTCTCACATCACTATATCTTTACACCTTTCTTAGTCTCGTCTTTTTCTTTGTGTTACGTTTCTTATCTTTCTTGTTTCTTGCACCCCTCCCCTTGGACTCTCCATGGGAGGTGGAGTTAATGTTACACCTGTATCAGATCCGGAGACGCGGTTGGACGAGCAATGTAATCTATACGTAAGTTGGGCATTGATGGAGACTGGTAACTCGGCATGACTGCCGCGCCGGTCGCACTATATACCACCTCACTGTCAGCAGCGGTCACCTTGGACAATGGCAACTGATAGGCGCATGATGACGAGTTACATGTATATTGTATAGGCGGAAACTCTGACTGTATAGTATCAAAATCTACCCTGACGAGGTTCCGAGCCTTTCCCAGGGTCTAGAAGCCTCTTCTTAAGTCTTAAGTAAAAGTTTAACATTGGAGGTGAGAAAGCCTATACCTGACATAAAGGACTTTGGTCCTGGCCATGCATGGAAAGCTACATGCTATCCAACTCAACATTGACGGACTGAGTCGTATTCCTTTATTGTTCCTTCCTTTCTTTGTTATAAACCAAAAATGTGCTGTGTCCACCTGTTGTTCTGTTGAATATTGTAATTTGCACTCAGAAGCTGGTGTAGCTTTGAGTAAATGATGGAGATACATGCACGACAAAAATAAAGAATTTAAAAAAAAAAAAGATCCATATGTGATGTTACATCCAATGGCGTCACCCCTTTTAATGAGCGGTGTTTGACCAGGTTATGAGGCTGGGGTCTGGCTGATTGTGATACAAAGGAGAAGTGAATGGAGTGGTGGCCTGACCAAAAAACTGGATTTACAGTTACTGGTGACACTTCTAGTCAAGACTGGAACACTAGATCAAGTGTATGAACTTTTCTGTGGGTGGAAGTGGCGACGATTTGTGTGAAGTCGAGTGCACTCATTAAGCTGAGGAGGTCCTGCCCAAGCAGGGATAGGGTGTCATCAATCCAAGTGTTGGGGTGTTCAAGGATTAAGCCAGACAAAAGGTCTGAGAGTTCCTGAAGAAATCTTTTCCCATCTCTTGGGGGTCTGTATATTAACAGTACCTCTATATGAGAGGCTGGCAGCTACGCATCCAAAAGACTGGGATTTGTGGACTGATATTGGTCTTGGATTTAAGGATGATTTTGCACAGATCATACCTCCACCTCCATTGCAATCTTGTCTCGGGCGGTGGAACACCGTGTAATTGCCTGGAATAGCTGCCTCTAGAATCATCTAGTCATGATTCTGTAATGCACGCTAATTCGCATGTTTCAATAAGGTCGGCAATAATAGCTGTTTTGTTTCTTATTGATCTGGCATAGCACAGGATTGATCTGATAGGACAGTCTTGGGATTCTGAGTTTTTGCTCTGTACTTTCGAAACAGTGTGTCTTCTAATGGGGATAACACAAAGAGGTTTCCTTGATTTGATAGTGCACTTTTTTGTGGCTTCTATATTGAATCACTTCAACTGTGCATGCAGGTAGAAAGGGTGGTGGAGCAGCTGTGATAGTGTCAGGAGATTGAACTTTAAGTTTTGATTTTACTGCACGACAGCCCCTGTCAGTCTCTTTGAAAATGCCAAGTGATTTTAGGGTAACCTCTAGCGAGCAATTGAGTGCAGCAACTGCTTTTTGGGGTCTTAGGGAATACAGATATGAGGGAGTATAGGTACTCTTACTCACATATGGGGGTGGGGAGGGCATGGTACTTAGATCATTGAGGTGGAGATGTCTGGGTGCCTAAAGTGTCCCTTTAAGTTAGAAAAGCTCCTCTACAATGATGAATGTGCTACACAAAAGCCAGCCTGATCTTAACCAATGGAAAAGACAGAATTGAGGAGCAAAAAGCAATTATAAGCCAATTATAATCAAAACATGGCAAACTAATTCACATCAAAAACACAAAAGACGTGAGACTCGTTTGCTTCGAGTGTTTAGCTTTAAGTAGTAAATAGTATCTTTTAAGAAATAAAAATAGAGAGGATAATTTCTTAGACTTAAGATAAGACCAGGGACTAATGAAAGTATTTAGAAAATTAAGCAGACTGGATGGGTCAAACAGTTCTTATCTGCCGTCACACTCTATGTTTCTATGTTTCTAACAATTTAAATAACCAGAAAATACATTTATATGTAAATACCATTCTAGAAACTCTGGAAACCATATGTGTTCTAGGGAATGTCATGACGCACAATCATATAGTAGAATTTATGCAAATCTGCCCTCTAGAGTATGAAAATATGGTTCATAAGTGTTCTGGAAGGAAGATCTGAGTAAGAATGTACACTTTATAATGCTTAAGACAAGAAAAAAAAAGAAAAGGAACAATTCAAGTCTTAGCTTACGAGAAATTACTAAATGTACACTGATCAGCCACAAAATAAAAACAACTGATAGGTAAAGTGAATAGAATTAATTATATTGTTACATTAGCACCTGTCAAGGGGTGAGATATATTGGGCAGCAAGTGAACAGTCAGTTCTGAGTGACTTTGGCAAGTCAAATAGTGAAGACTAGATATTTGGTTCAGAGCATCTCTACAACGGAAGACTTGTAAAGTGTACCTACCAAAAGTGGTGCAAGGAAGGACAACCAGTGAACCAGCGTCAGGGTCATGGATGCCAATGGCTCATTGATGCATGTGGGGAACAAAGACTAGCTCGTCTGGTATTATTATACAGGAGAGCTAGTGTAGCTCAAATTGCTGAACAATGTAATAATGGCCATGATAGAAAGGTGTCAAACCACACTAAGCATCACATGCGGCTGCATAGCCTTAGACCGGTCAGAGTGCCCATGATGACCCCTGACCACTATCAAAAGCACCTTCAATGGGGACGTGAGCAGAAGAACTGGACCGTGAAACAATGGAAGAAGGTCTTTACAGTTTAAGTATTTATTTATTGTCAAGAGATTAATTTTCTTTTGATCTTTATTCTTTCTCTCGGCACCCCTATCCTCTGCTTCCTGCCACGTCTCCCTACACCACTACTTCCCAGGAGATCCCTAACTCTCACGGCCATGGTAACCTGTGGCAACGCTCTGATGGCTGCTGGACTTGCAAGATTTAGACAGGGGAGCTGCTAGGAAAGGAAGTGAGAGTGTGCTGCGGGCCCCCTCTGCAACGAACAGGTAGCAGGGGCCCCGCAAGTACACGTATATAAAACGAAAATCGCTATATATATATATATATACAGTTCGATGGCAGTTTTGCACTCCAGCTCTCCTAAAGTTTTGGCCCGGTGCTCAGCTGCACATAGATACAACCTCCATGAAAAAAGCTAGCACCCAAGGACTTCAACAAAAATGTAGGCATTTAATCCAAACAGTCAAGGTTTCAGTTCACAGTTGTGAACTTTCCTCAGGACACCATATATATATATATATTTATATACTTAGACAATGTGGGACTTGAAACTCCCAGAGGAGCCGGTTGTCAACCGTCATGGTTGTCATGCCCTAATGGCGGCCCTTTTTGTAGATAATGCATTTTAAAATGCCCCTATGATGTAGCATAGGCATAATAAGGTTACTTGGCACCCCCCAATTGCAACTTTTATGTTATGCTCTGCATCCCCTAATTTAATTGTGCGTATGAATTGACCCTTGTGTGTTCCTCCCTTTCCACCTTGTGTGTCTTAAACCATTTTACTTCTTAAACCATTTTACTTCTCTTAGCCTTTAAATTCTTGTGTGTCTCTTAACCCACCTTACAGGAACACTCAGCTGCCCAAATATTTTTTTTTACTGTTTAGTAGATATACCCTAAATGAAAACATGCATGCATTTAATTATGAATTTTATTGTGTGTATATCTACAAACAGTTTGCAAAAGCTGCATATATCTTGTCTTATGCTTTGAAAGCCCTTCCTCTCTAACCCTGCCTAGATTTTCTGTGGCTGTCCAATCACAGACTTCCCAATGCAGCTCAATGAGAAGTCTTTCCAACGCAGGTGCTTTGGGTAATTGCCTGTCTCTTGAGTTTAGCTCCACTGAGCTAAAAAAAAAAACAGGAAGTAACATCACTTGTTGCCTGATTGACAGCCAGAGGGATGTCACACACTATATATATCAGGTTTATACTCATCACATTAGGCTTGACAAAGGCTCGACTGTAAACTGTTTATAAAATGAAGACTGCCTGCTTTTTTTTAATGTACCAGTGGTTTTCAAAGATGTCACCACATCTGATAACACAGAGCCAATTTGCAAGGTATTTATTATTTTTTGCTATGGTGTTTCACAAATATGTGTTTACATTATTAAAATTGATTTTTTAGTGATTTAATTTTTTTCAGCTATCTCTTAAATAGGAAGGCATTGAACGAATGAAAGAATGAGTAGAGTGGGAAAAAAAAACATTTTTGCAAATGTATAATAAGATCCAGTTAAAGTCATTTTCCATAAGACACATACTTTTAACCAGTTAACTGCTGTAGGTTTTGGAAATAGTGTTCTGTGCAGGGCACGTCAAAACAGAATTGTTCTTAAAGCTGAACAAATGAATGCATCTCCATGATAGGAATTGTCCTTAAATAGAAGAAGAAAAAAAAATACACAATATGCTATGAATTTTAAAATACATCACCCTCACCTGATTTTGTATTCAAACCTCAATATGTATAAACTGTCAAATTATTGCAAATTGTCAATTCTCTTCTTTTTTTTTTTTTTTTACGGACACTGCAAAGCATTTTAATATCAGCATGCCCCTAATTCATGTTTTCCATGCTAACATTTTAATATGAATACCAACATAGGCACAAAAATAAACAATTGTTTCCAGCCAGAGGTGTCTGGACAGAAAAAAAAAACACACATTGAAATAAAACACTGTCTTTGCAGCTCATTGTGTCACTAATTAGAGTAGAAGGAGGCAGAAGCTTGCTGGTGTCAGTCCGTGTTTAGCATGCCCTAGAGCTTTAAGCTAGTCCTGTGGGTATCAAAGTGCACTAATTAAATGAGGGGTCCACAATACAGCGCTAAACATCAGAGTGACAGAAAGAGTCTAGTGTCCTCGGTGCCTTTGAGAATCCATGGCCCACGCTAATTACCCATTGTTGAATTGACTTCCCATTTCACAAGCAATGAATGGCTTTTTTTTAACACCCCTTCCCCTTTTCCTATTTTACCATCTTTGCCTTGGCCGCCTAATTAATCTTATGGAAATCTCCCGAAGCCAGATTCCAGCAAGGTTGCCCTATGTTTATAATTTGATTTGTGATGATAAAAGTGAAGGCACTCGTGATGGAATAGTGTCATTTTTAAAACTCTTGAGAATCATAGAGGCTATCAATCTTACCCACGTGCACAGCAAACTGATATCCCAGAAAATTAACTTCAATTAATAACAGAACTCCCCAGACAATCAGGGATGTTGAGTCGCTTTAGAAGAAAACCTTCAAAGATATATTTGGCTTGTCTTTTATATGCAGACATCATTTTATATGAATCTCAATAAGAAAATGTTGCCCTTTTTATTCCATATGCACATATAATTACCAGTTAGCTAATAGAGCATCATTTATTTCGCTTATTGTTCTTAAAAGCACCCCATATAAACATCACATTATGCATTAAAATAAAATAAACAATTTTATAGTTTTATAACTTTTTAGGTCAATTCATCAATAATAAAATGAACCTGGTATTATGAGGATGTTATTCAATATGTTTAAATAGTCATTTCCCCTATTATTTTATAAATATATTACAAAACACACTGCAAACATCTGTATCCTATAAATGTTTTGTAAACCTGCACTAGACTGAAATTGGTAAACTGAGTTACATTCTATCACTGCTATGATGTCATTTGCTTCAGTCCATTTAGGGGCATTAGTCCTGTATAAGCTCCACCTACCAGTGTGTTTCACTTAATAACGCAAGGCAAATTCTCAAAAATGTGCTGCCGTTTGCATGTACTTCATAAGCCCATTCATTTTTGATGTTTCTAGTTTCCCTAGGCTCTATTTCTATTTGTTTCTGTGATGGACTTCCCGTACTCCAATTCAGTACCTCCGCTCAACTCGCTTTATACCCACTTTCAGGGACCCTGGAACGCTTCTGTCCCGGTCGCCAGGGCGACCAAACCAGGCTGCAGCTCTCTCCTTCCAGGCAAGTATGTCCCTTCTGCAGCTCTCCTTCCATCCACACCACTGCCTTAACTGTGGCTTGTTCCTGCCTTTATAAAGGCACTTGCGACTCTAAGCCCTAGCTCTTTTTCAATTGTTCCAGGCTACAGGGACTATGCAGCCAGACAACAGGCTTGAAGACTCTGTTGCTGGGATCCTTGAACAAATCGAGCAGGACACACAGTTCCAAAAGGAACTAGCACACACTAGCATGACCAGCCCATATCTACATTACATTTATCTTAAGGTGACAACTTATAAATATAAATAATAAAATCATATGGGAAACACATAGGCACTCACAACACAATAAACACAATAAAATACTTATAAAGAGGTGAGGAAGATAATAACTAACCCCAAATATCTCCCCTTCCTGCAGAAATCATTATATGCAAATCTCCCTAAATAAATAATGTAAATTAATAAGCCTTGCTATTCTGGTAGTGCATATAACTGTTTCGAGATCATTGCAACCGACAGTTTGCACTGTACTGGCTCAGCAGAACAGGAGACCTCACAAACATTTAACAATAAACAATACATTGTACACACACTGCACCCACACTGGGCACCGGGTGACTTAAACATAGGAGTCCTCCAGAAACCTAATTAAAGTGTGCATCTTAAACTCCTGGTGATCACAGTTTACCAGCCCACATGATCTGCAGGTAGAACATGTTAGTTGTATACTTTGTTTGTATCTGCTATTATACAGAATGCTGGTTCTAAGGAAGACATATCTGCCACACAAAGTCACATATATCTGTAACATACAGCAGCTCTTATTTATGTTAGACTATGAATTCCAATCCATAAACAAAGTGTTAGGACTTCAAACCTGTATTCCTATAGTTATAGTGTAACTCTGCCTACTTGTATTAAGAAAAAAAAAAGGTTTACTCACATTTTTCAGGTCTAAGTCTCCCTTGGCACAGCCCACTTCTCTGTCTCTTGCAAAATTATGGAGGGGGCATGGCCTTCTCCAAGATGGTTCAATCTAATGGTTCTCATAGAGGAGCATTTGGGAATGGATCATTGTGTGTACATTCAAACCTCACCATAGAAAAGCATTGAATCAATGTTTTTGAAAGGTGGGCTTCAATTTTACTCGGTCAGTGCAGTGGGCATGCCTCTAGTAACTGACAATACGAAACTGCAATGTTACCCAATGCAGGATTTAAAGGTGATTGCCTACTGAGAAAAAAATAATAATTCTCCAAGTCACCTATCTTTCCAGCTAAGATAAAATGTTCTAAAATGACATATTTAGAATTTTCTGGTGAGTGATTTTTTTTTTTATGAAAGCAAGAGACTATTTGCAAAGCGTATATCTCTATCACTAAATACGCTCAGTGATACCCATAAACCTCTGCATCTTTATAAATATACATTAACTGCTAGGAGAAATACATCCTAACACCGTTGTTTATCAAAATCCATTATAATGGAGAATGATGGTTTTAGCAAGGAAGGGGTGAAAAGGCATAGTTTTTTTGTTGTTTTGTTTTTTGCATTAGATATTGGTAATATTAAATGAATGGATGACATTGGTTGCATTAAATGGCTAGCAGGGGAAGGAATAATAAAGGCACATTAACTTGTTGGGATGATTTATGTGCTTCCTCATGGTGGCTATGGGCATTAAATTGATGACTAACTGGTGTGGAATTGTTTAAATAAAGAGGCTACCCAGGGCGAAGCCTCATTGAGTTTTTCTTCGGGTTTGAGCCCAACATAGTAATATGGGGCAAAACCATCCGGCTGTGTACAGGACCATTCAGACTGCAAAATCCAGACTTTGTTCATGCAATTTAACCATGTTTAGACTTTGTAATTCAGGCCCTGAATGGGCCTAAATGTGGTCCTCATTTCAACTGGAACAAACGCCCCCAGATGACTACAAATAAATCCATACTATTTAGCAAATAGTTTGAAAAAACCTCAGCGACACAATGATTAATTATTAGAAAAGTTTAAAGGATCACTATTGTCACATCCTGTTCCTAGCTGCAGATCATTCTGGCAATGGCTTCTGGTATCCCATTAGAAAAGTTTAAAGGATCACTATTGTCACATCCTGTTCCTAGCTGCGGATCATTCTGGCAATGGCTTCTGGTATCCAGTACTCTTTTTACAATTCTTGTTTAGTTTTTTTTTTTTTTTTCTGGTTTTCTATTCTATGTCTGGTTTTCTTTATGCTGGATTTTCTGGGTTCATTCCTGTATTCCGTTCCTGGAATTCCCAGTCTCTTGGATTCCTTTAAATGTGTGTTTTATGTTGCCACACCCGTTCCTTTGCCATGATTCCTTTTGTTTCAGTTTGTTCCTGCAGGCAGTTGCTCAATTTCTCTGTCTTTTCTTGCAAGTAAGTGCTGTATGTGCTTTATTATGGTTTATTTAGCAGACATTAGGCAGAGTAGGACCTGCCAAATATGGGGTACATTGGCGTTGTGGCAGGCTTATGCAATGTATGATCATATAATGTAACTAAATCCCCATAGTTTTCACATATGGGACTTAGTTATTTCTCCTCTTGTATATCATATCATATCTTGTCTTATTTTATTTTGTATTCCCAGTCCATGTAAAGTCCTGTCTTGTCCTGCCCATGTTATGTTAAGGTTTCCCTTGTGGTTGTCCGAGAGCGCGTTATTGATTCTGGTAATTCTGGTTATTTTACTTTGGCATTGTTTTTGACTTCCCTGTTTTCTGGCATCCCTGACTCCTGGCTTTTCCTTATCATTGTGTCTCTTTCGGTTCCCCTTGACCTCGGCTATTCCTGACTATTCTTTGGTACGTTAGTCCGGCCATTCTAAGGTCCATTATACGTTACTTATCAGACCTCTGTGTTACACAATTCTACTTGCTGGATCATTCTGTAATCCTGACAACTATAGGGTCAGGAACACAAACATGTATTCCAGACCCTAGAGTGTTAAAACCACCATCTAGCTCCCCTGGGCCCCTCATGCCTCCATAAATATAGAAAAATCTTACTGTATTCAAGCCTGAAGCTGTAACTCTTGGACAAGACTTAGACAAGAGCCAAATAGTGATGACTGGGTCAGCGCATCTTCAAAGTTGTGTGGGGTGTTTCCCGTATTCCCTGGTCAGTACTTACCAAAATGGTTGCAAGGAAGGACAACTGATGAACCTACCTCAGTGTCATGTGCGCTCGTTGATGCACATGGGGAACGAAGGCTAGCCCATCTCGTCTTACAACACAGAAGAGCTAGTGTAGCTCAAATTGCTGAACAATGTAATGCTGGCCATGATAGAAAGGTGTCATAACACACAGTGCATTGCAGTCAGAGTGCCCAGGATGACCCCTGTCCACCACTGAAAGCACCTACAATGGAGACATGTACGTCAGAACTGGACCATGAAGCAATAGAAGAAAGTAGCCTGGTCTCATGAGTAACATTTTCTTTTAAATCAGGTGGCTGGTCGGGTGCATGTGCATTGTTTACATAGGGAAGAGATGGAGGCAGGATGCAGTGTTATGCTCTGGGCAATTTTCTGCTGGGAAATCCTTGGGTCCTGTCATTCATGTGGATGTTACTACGTACCTAGAGATTCTTACAAACCATTATTACCCCTTTATGGTAATGGCAGTATAATGGACCCTGCCACACTGCAAAAATTGTTTAGGAATGGTTTGAGGAACAAGTAAAAAAGTTTAAAGTGTTGCCTTGGCCTCCATATTCCCCAAATCTCAATCCAATTGAGCAGCTGTGAGATGTGCTGAAGCAACAAATCCAAACCATGGAGGTCCCACCTTGCAACGGCTAATTGGTGCCAGATACCACAGGACATGTTCAGAGGTCTTATGGAGCCATGGAATTGACACACCAGAGCTGTTATGGCAGCACAATGTTAGGCAGGTGTTTTTTATGCTGTGGCAAGGGATGGTGCAAGGAATTATTTCCTTCACAAGCAAAGATGGATTTTGTGTTTCTATTTCTCTCCTTCTTCACTCCCTCTGTTTCTTTCTCCCCAGCCCCTCTGAATATTTTTCTCCCAGCCTCTTGTGCATGTATTTTTCCCTCAAGCAGCTCTGTGTGTCTCTTCCCCCCAGAACCTTTAGGTGTCTCCGCCAGCCTATGTATGTCTCTTTTGCTCCTTCCCCAGCCCCTGCCTGTCTGTTTTGCCCCTTCCCCAGTCCCTCTGTTTCTCTTAATCCTCCTGTGACGAGAGCAATCTCGCCACATTGCATTGGAGAAGCCTGGCTGCCCGCCTCCTGCCTTTGGACTATGGCCCTGGGAGATTGGGCCCTTTGAAAACAGTATTCGGCCCTAACAGAGTGCATGTCACTCATTCTGGCCCTTTAAACAGAGTGGGGCCATTCGGTACTTGCCCTGTGTGAGCGGTGATACCCCTAGATAGCTATGCCATGGAGCCTATTCATATAATGAAAGACTATGGGAAAGACTTTGGCTCCATGGCAATTAAACTGTATTTGTGTGGTCTGCGTGCCATTCACCTAATAATGTGCACTCAGACCTGAGCTGTCTGGGGATATGTTACATGTCTGTGTTTAATGTAGAAAAAGTAACTTTATGTATTTTAAAGTGTTTTACTGTCTTTGTGTAACCATGTGCTCAATGGAGTCTGCCTCTATCCCTGGATAATTGGATTACTTCCCCCCATTGTCTCCAGGATAGAGGCCTCTGTAAAACCTGTGTGAGCCAGATTTTGCCATGCTGCCAGCCAGGGCCCAAAATATACTTTTACTAACTTTTGAACCCCTGGTCTGATTCATGCCAATTTTTAATATGTTGTTCCCCTGAATGGATTGATTGTGGATATGTATTTTTATGTGAATTTGATGTATGGTTTTAGAGTTATGAATGTTAGGTAAAAAGTATGTTAAACTGTAAATGTTCCGGCCAGCAGATAATTGAGCTATGTGTATTGTAAGAACTCAATTATCTAGCCTGGCCCAGAGGAGGAGTTTTGTGTTGCATAAATTGTGAGTTCTGTGTGCCAGTAAATCAGTCCTGTTCCAGCATTAAGCCTTGGCTCATGTGTGGATTATTCGGCGATACCAGCAATTTATTACTCTGTGGATTACTGGGTGATTTTATTTTATGGGAAGAAGGGAATGCTTGACGGAGTAACGGATTGTACCGTCACAACTGGTGGCAAGCGGCGGGATTTTCCCTTCTTTTTCCCTGCACAGAGGATTCAAGGAAAGCACTGGTATATAGTGCATGGAGGGCAACACTAGCACTCGTGCAGAGACCCTGGCTTCGGAGGAACTCAAGGGATAGAGCTAGCTACGGGCAGCGTCCCTATCCGCAGCAACATGGAGCTAGCAAGACCCTGGACAGCAGCCAGTGAATTGCAAATCCGCCTGTCACAGTACTATGAGGGTGCTGATTTCATGAAGGAAGTAAAGGCGCGGCTGGTCTGGTTTGGCCCAAACCCTTCAGATGAGGTGGTTCATCACGTGATGCGCCTGTTGAGTGCTGAGAACCAAGAAGCACGGAAAATCGAGTACCAACTGTGGAGTTTGGGGGTATTGACACCCCGTCTCCAGCGACAGAGTGAGTTACAAGGAGAGGAGAGCAGCGACCTCCCTTCCCAGCAGCGGCCTGAGTTCTGGGAGGAGGTGATGGTAGATCCCTCCACCGTACAGCAACCAGCGTCCTGGGGAGGGGAGGCAACCGGCCTCCCTCTCCTCCACCAGCCAGAGGTACCTGAGGTAGTGGACCTCATAGATTTGTCCTGGAGACACACACAGATGGCAGGTGGAGATGGGACCGAGGTCTCTCCACCGGCCCTACAGGGATGCTGGGTACCCGGCCCAGATCCCCAGCGGCAGTGTAAAGTGCAGGGAGAGGAGAGCAGCGTCCTCCCTCCCCAGCGGCAGGCTGAGTTACAGGGGACAGAGGTAGTTGTTCCTGCCCTCCAGCAGCAGAGTGATATGCCAGGAAGGCAGTGTGAAGTGCAGGGAGAGGAGAGCACCATCCTCCCTCCCCAGCGGCAGGCTGAGTTAAAGGGGGCAGAGGTAGTTGATCCTGCCCTCCAGCAGCAGCATAATTTTTCGGGAATTGGGAGCCCAGTCTCCATTCCCCAGCGGCCAAGCGATGTGTCGGGAATAGAGAGCACAGTCCCCTTTCCCCAGCAGCAGGACCCTGTATTGGGAGCAGAGACAGTCGGTCTCCCTCCACAGAGGCTGGAAGTATGTATGGGAGAGGAGCTTGCTACCACCTCTCCCCAGCGGCAGCTTAACATACCAGGGGGAGGCAGTAAGCCCCACACCTGTGCAGATGGGACCGTGGTCTCTGCACTTCCAGCCCAGGGGGTAGGGACCGGTCCTGCCCCCCCACGACAGGGCTGTTTAGCCAAAGGGGAGACAGTCGGTCTCCAGCAGCAGAGCTGTGTAACTAAAGGGGAGACAGTCGGTCTCCAGCAGCAGAGCGGTGCAGCTAAAGGGGAGACAGTCGGTCTCCAGCAACCAGGCTTCAACCAGACTACTCCCGTGGTAGTGCTGGCATCCGGGCAGAGTACCACTGGTCTCTGCCCACTCAGCAACCCACCAAGGCAGCCTACCAGTCCCCCACACAGCCATGGTGAGGCATCTGGACATGGACAAATTTCTCCTCTACCCAGGTGTAGTAACCAGTTATTGTGGGTGGGCTGTATTGCTGTTTCTGTTTTGTGGGTGGGCTGCTGGACTAACAAGGGCACTGACCGGCAGGAGGTCAGATACCCTGTTAGTCTGTTTGGAAAAGGGGAGAGATGTGACGAGAGCAATCTCGCCACATTGCATTGGAGAAGCCTGGCTGCCCGCCTCCTGCCTTTGGACTATAGCCCTGGGAGATTGGGCCCTTTAAAAACAGTATTCGGCCCTAACAGAGTGCATGTCACTCATTCTGGCCCTTTAAACACAGTGGGGCCATTCGGTACTTGCCCTGTGTGAGCGGTGATATCCCCAGATAGCTATGCCATGGAGCCTATTCATATAATGAAAGACTATGGGAAAGACTTTGGCTCCATGGCAATTAAACTGTATTTGTGTGGTCTGCGTGCCATTCACCTAATAATGTGCACTCAGACCTGAGCTGTCTGGGGATATGTTACATGTCTGTGTTTAATGTAGAAAAAGTAACTTTATGTATTTTAAAGTGTTTTACTGTCTTTGTGTAACCATGTGCTCAATTGAGTCTGCCTCTATCCCTGGATAATTGGATTACTTCCCCCCATTGTCTCCAGGATAGAGGCCTCTGTAAAACCTGTGTGAGCCAGATTTTGCCATGCTGCCAGCCAGGGCCCAAAAGATACTTTTACTAACTTTTGAACCCCTGGTCTGATTCATGCCAATTTTTAATATGTTGTTCCCCTGAATGAATTGGATATGTATTTTTATGTGAATGTGATGTATGGTTTTAGAGTTATGAATGTTAGGTAAAAAGTATGTTAAACTGTAAATGTTCCGGCCAGCAGATAATTGAGCTATGTGTATTGTAAGAACTCAATTATCTAGCCTGGCCCAGATGGGGAGTTTTGTGTTGCATAAATTGTGAGTTCTGTGTGCCAGTAAATCAGTCCTGTTCCAGCATTAAGCCTTGGCTCATGTGTGGATTATTCGGCGATACCAGCAATTTAATACTCTGTGGATTACTTGGTGATTTTATTTTATGGGAAGAAGGGAATGCTTGACGGAGTAACGGATTGTACCGTCACACCTCCCCAAACCTGTCTGTGTCTCTTTGTCCCCCCCTAGCCCCTCTGAGTCTTTTTGTCCCCCTAGACTCTTATGTGTTTATCTTTTTCCCCTTCCTCACCCCTTCTGCCCCATTCTCCACCCAGCTCCTCTGTATGTCTCTTTCTCCCCTTCCCACACCCTCTTTGCATCTCTCCCCCCGTAACCCAGCACAATGTATCTCTCCCCCCTCAGTCCCTCTGTGTCTTTTCATCCCCCCAGCCCCTCTGGGTGTCTCCCCTCCAATCCATTTCTGTCTCTTCTGCCCATCCACCAGCCAATCTGTGTCTTTTGCACTTTCCCCAGCCCCTCTGTCTCTCTTTGTCCCCCCAGCAACTTTTACCACTTCCTCAGTCACTGTCTATCTGATTTGCCTCCCAGCCCCTGTCTATCTCTTTTGCCCCCTCTATCCCATGTGTCTCTTTCTCCCCAGCCCCTTTTATGTTTCTCTTTCTTTCCTTTCCTAACCCCTCTCTGTGTCTCTTCCACCCAGCACTTTGTCTCATTTTCCCTCAACCTCTCTGTCTCTTTGTCTCCCCTAGTCCCTGTCTCTTTCTTTTGTCCCTTCCCTAGCACCTGTCTGTCTGTTTTGCCCCTTCCCTAGACCCTCTGTATGTCTCTTCCTCCCCCAACCCCTTCTGTGTGCATCTTTCTCCACTTTCCCTTCTTAGACCCTCTGTGTCTTTTTGTGTCACCCCAATCCCTTGTCTGTCTCTTTTGCCTTCCCAGCCTTTGTCTGTCTCTTTTGCCCCATTCCAGCCCCTGTCTGTTTCTTTTGCCCTCCAACTCCCCTTTTTGGACTCTCCCTCCGTGCCAGTTCACCTCCTCTCTTGTAGTGTGGCCAAGCTGTGTACCGAGGTTGAGAAGCTTCTGTAACTTCTCCCTGGTCTGACAGGAAGTAGATTGGCACTCCCTGCACACACTTCCTGTCAGACCTGGAAGGAAATACAGAAGCTCTTTTACCACAGTCTGTAGCTTGGTCATGCTATATGCTGTGAACCCGCAGGAGGGTTGCTCTAGTGTGCTCTCTCTCTCGGGGTATATCAAAAAACAGCTGGAAAAAGATGCAGATCTCTAGTCTGCAACCTTTGCAAGTCCTCCCTTTCTAACCCTGCCCAGACTTTCTGTGGGTGTCCACTCACCGACTTCCCAATGCTGCTCAATGAGAAGTCTTGTACAAGGCAGGTATTCTGATCAGTTACCTGTCTTTTGAGTTTAACTCCATTAACCTAAAAGAACCAAGAAGTAAAAGGACCTATTGTCTGTTTTAAAGTCAGAGGAATGTAACAAGATGCATTTATAGAAATGCCAATATCTTTTGAATCTGCACTTTTTGTAAAATTAAAAAAGAGGATACACTCTTCACACATAGAGCCTTTCGGGAAGCTAAAGTGCTCACTTGATCTGTGAATAAAGTAAACATTTGGTGGCTGTTCCCTCACCATCAGTAATTTGTTTCCCCCCGTCAATCATCTGTTTTCTTTTTTTTGCAAAATGGACGGAACACCAACTCACAAAACAAAAAAAACTGTTCATCCATTGTCCAATGTTTTTGTTTTCTGATTTGTCCATATAGTGTTTCCGTTATAGAATTCAGAAAAGTCTCTGATTGTCCAAAATTCATACAATATCTGTGCTCATAGATGTTAGACCATTGACGTTTGTGGCAGGCTTATGCAATGTATGATCATATAGTGTAACTAAACCCCCATTATTTTTTTGCCTAGATTAGGTATTTTTAATAAAACTAGTCAAATCTGTCAGCATCAAAGTAGCTGTTTAGTTGATAAGTGAGTGTGCTGGATTTCTATTTTTACCATAGATGTTAGACCAAACATGACGCTTCTGTCTTCCATTTTGGAAAAATGAGTTAAATATTTCAACATTCAAATAATGCATCATCTATGTAGCACTTGGAAAACATGTAGTCATTTCAGTATTCATTTAATACAAGCCAAACTATAGTGTTTCATAGTGGAAATCTTCTTGAAATAGCCGATAATTTCAGATACTCATTTCAAAGTTACCTTCTGTTCTCGGGGGAAATTATAGAAACATTTAAATCAGAACATTAAATCAGAAGTTATGGTTTGAGTACTTACATTGGCACTTACAATGGCTCTCATGGTACCATAACCACAACAGTGTGCTGTGTTCCTTTAAGAATATATTATAAGGCTTTATTCTTTGTAGATTTTGTGTTTATCTTATGTTATTTTGTGGACACATACTAATTAGATATTAGCATTAAAGTCATTCTTTGTTAGATCTTTTACAAACCCTGGGGCACATCGATTTGAAAGTAGGGTTTTTTTTTATATACATAAAAGCATTTCAGATACAGTTTATATAACCAAAACAAAATCCATATGGACATCATAAGATTTCGGGTTTTCTTTCTGTATCTCTGACTTCTGTGCATTTTGCTTCTGTGAACAAAATGCATATGTTGTAAAGATATAAAACAATATTTTTTTTTTAAATCTGGAAATAAACTATTTAATGCAGTATACAACAAAGCAATGCTTGATCAAATTAAACAGATTGTGTAATTAAACGTAATTAAATACCATCATTACATAATGAAATTCAATATTTTGATAGATAATCCATCAGACACTGGCATTTCTTATAAAGGGGGCCAAGGTGGCAGATTTGTAATATGTCTAATAACATAATGATAAGCTTGAACAGAACATCTACTTTAATTTTGCAAAAAACGTCTCCCCAGAATAACACGTCTATTCTTTTCGCTTAGGTTATCAAACATTTCTTTACCTATACTTCGACCGTGCCTTCACTCTAATTCAAATAATTTCAGTCTTGTTCATCCAGAACATTGTTCAAGACTGATCATCTAGAGATTAAAAGGAGGTCTAGATTAATAAATCCATAGGACAAATAATATTGCAAAAGAGTGATTACCAAGTACTTTAGATGATTGGAATTTGTGAGTATAATGAGAGATCTGATAGAACCATAACTTTATCTATTCTTCAAATTAATTTTCTGAACAGAACAAAATAGCATGTATAAAAAATATTATGTGCTGAGTCAGGCCAGAATATTGAAACAGACAAACTAAGCTTTTTATCTTCAATGAGTCCTAAATGAGAGCATCATTGCACAAGCAAACAAAGAGGCTGAATCCCACGGGGACAGCCACAATATATGCTAGCAGGGAGAACAAATGAGAGATGTTGTTTTTTATGCCTGTTATATGTTGAAAGTTAAAAGTTCTTTCACTTTGCTTTTGTGTTTTCAGTATTAATTGGAATACAAAAGAACCGTTTTAAAGAACTGTTGACCTCTGCAAAGAAACTTTTCAAGAACTTTTTGTCTCAATGTGAAAGGACAAGTTTGTGCACAAAATCAGTAAAACAAAATGATTTGGTTTGGTATGATGTTCAAAATAATCCATTCAAATATATATATCTATATAATAGCTCATAGGTCTAATTTTATAATTGTTTTATTTAAAGCGGCACTGTCATGCCGAATCCCGTTTTTTTTTTAACCCCCCTCCCGCCTCCACTACATCCAATTGACCCCCTAGTCACCCCCAAATGCCCCTATGCCCCCCACATTACCTATTTTTAAATCTGTATTTTCTGCCCTGATCTTTATTCAGGGCACCGCCATCTTTGTGTGGGTAGGTGAAGTCCCTGTGGGACACGTCATCTACCCACACTACACAGACTGTGAGATTCCCGCACATGCCCAGTGAAACACCTGGACATGCGAACGGGAATTTCATCTATTCATTCATCAGACAGACGAATGAATGAATAGAAAAAATCAGATGAACAAACTAACACTGTGTATCAGTGTTCGTTTGTTCGATCAGTTTATTACAAGGAGGGAGCTACCGGCGTGCAGCTCCCTCCTTGTAATATGTAAAGACAGAAGCGGTGGGGAGCTGTGCTCCCCACCACTTCATAAGCCCCCCAGGTCCCCCCTCACTCTATGGGGGTCAATATGACCCCCATAATAGCACAAGGGAGATTACAATCTCCCCAATGCCCCTACTCGCCATACCGCGAGTAGGGGCATGTCCACTAAACTAATAATAAGGGGGGGGACCTACTGTCCTCCCCCCTGGCCCCCACCCCTGAGCGGTGGGTGGGGGCCCTAAATAAAGATAGGGGGGACCTACTGTCCTCCCCCCCTGGCCCCCACCCCTGCGCGGTGGGTGGGGGCCCTAATAAAACAATAAGGGGGGGACCTACTGTCCTCCCCCCTGGCCCCCACCCCTGAGCGGTGGGTGGGGGCCCTAAATAAAGATAGGGGGGGGACCTACTGTCCTCCCCCCCTGGCCCCCACCCCTGAGCGGTGGGTGGGGGCCCTAAATGATCCCCCCCCATCAAGGTGACTAGGGGTCCCAAGCCCCTAGTCACCCCCCCACCCCAAAACATTCTAACTCCTACCTACCCCCCTCACCCTAAAAATAGTGAGGGGGGAATAAAATAACTAACCTGTAAAAAAAAAAAATTAAACTTACCATTTGACGTCTTCTTTTTTCTAAATTCTTCTTTCTTCAGCCCCCAAAAAGGCCAAATAAAAATCCATCATACCCGTCGCACTTTAAAAAAAAAACAAACAAAAAAACGAGCGCAAAAAAAAAATTAATCCATGTTCACCCATGGAGGGCACGCCGCGTACTGAGCTCCGCAGGGCGGGTCAAGGCTTATAAAGCCTTGCCCCGCCCTGCAATTAGGCTTAGAACACACTGATTGGTTGGTTTAAGCCAATCAGAGTGCTCTGTGTCATTTTACACAGAGTGTGAAAATTCAAAAGAACTTTACCATGCTGTGTAAAATGACAGATCACTGTGATTGGATGGTTTTCAAGCCATCCAATCACAGTGCTCTGTGTCATTTTACAAGCATGGGAAAGTTCTTTGGAATTTTCCCACGCTTGTAAAATGACACAGAGCACTGTGATTGGATGGCTTGAAAACCATCCAATCACAGTGATCTGTCATTTTACACAGCGTGGGAAAGTTCTTTTGAATTTTCCCACGCTGTGTAAAATGACACAGAGCACTCTGATTGGCTTAAACCAACCAATCAGTGTGTTCTAAGCCTAATTGCAGGGCAGGGCAAGGCTATATAAGCCTTGACCCGCCCTGCGGAGCTCAGTACGCGGCGTGCCCTCCATGGGTGAACATGGATTAATTTTTTTTGGCGCTCGTTTTTTTTTTTTTTTAGTGCGACGGGTATGATGGATTTTTGTTTGGCTTTTTGGGGGGCTGAAGAAAGAAGAATTTAGAAAAAAGAAGACATCAAATGGTAAGTTTAATTTTTTTTTTTACAGGTTAGTTATTTTATTCCCCCCTCACTATTTTTAGGGTGAGGGGGGTAGGTAGGGGATAGAAGGTTTTGGGTGGGGGGTGACTAGGGGCTTGGGACCCCTAGTCACCTTGATGGGAGGGGTTCATTTAGGGCCCCCACCCACCGCTCAGGGGTGGGGGCCAGGGGGGGAGGACAGTAGGTCCCCCCCTAATTATTTTATTAGGGCCCCCACCCACCGCGCAGGGGTGGGGGTCAGGGGGGAGGACAGTAGGTCCCCCCTTATTATTTTATTAGGGCCCCCACCCACCGCGCAGAGGTGGGGGCCGGGGGGGAGGACAGTAGGTCCCCCCCTTATTATTTTATTAGGGCCCCCACCCACCGCGCAGGGGTGGGGGCCAGGGGCGGAGGACAGTAGGTCCCCCCCCTTATTATTTTATTAGGGCCCCCACCCACCACGCAGGGGTGGGGGCCAGGGGGGGGAGGACAGTAGGTCCCCCCCCTTATTATTTTATTAGGGCCCCCACCCACCGCGCAGGGGTGGGGGCCAGGGGGGAGGACAGTAGGTCCCCCCCTTATTGTTTTATTAGGGCCCCCACCCACCGCGCAGGGGTGGGGGCCGGGGGGAGGACAGTAGGCCCCCCCCTTATTGTTTTATTAGGGCCCCCCCATCTTTAACCCCCGCACATTAGGTGTTTTTTTTTTTTTTTTTTTACAGTGAGCAGGCCACAGGCTGCTCACTGCTTACTAGACATGCCCCTACTCGCGGTATAGCGAGTAGGGGCATATTATTTACTAATACTAAGTAATCTTTACTTAGTATTAGTACATTTGGCTGAAAGACCAATTCAGGTCTTTCAGCCTTTTAGTAGATAGCTCCCTGATACCGTGGGAATTAGGGAGTTATCTACTAAGCGGCTGCAAGATGCAGCCACAGCAATGAATAGGATCGGAGTTTCATTCATTAGAATGAAATTCCGATACGAACAAAGTACCGAATTGCATCCTAACACCAATGGAGAAACTCTTCTCATTCTGTTAGGATGCAATTCGGCAGTTTTGCCGGTGTTCTGTCTAAGTGACAGGACGTTCGGCAATACTGACAGGAAGTATTGTGGGAACAGGGAGGAAAGCTAGGGATCATGGGAAAATTGCTCTGACCAGCGGAAATGAAGCACACTTTGCTCCTCCGCTGGTCAGAGCTGGTCAAGCGGAGGAATCCTCCATAAGGCAAAGAGTCCCTACTTTGTCTTATAATTTTAAAGAAAACTAAAGAAGACTGGAAGAAAAGAATAACAGATCCTGAGAGAGGGGGAGAAGAGGAAGAGATTGAGGAAAGGTAAGTTCGGCATGACAGTGCCGCTTTAACAAAAATATGTTTTCCCTAATTGTGTTTGTTTACTAAAGTTTTGAAGAGAACAAATCTAGCGGCTTGTCAACAGAATTTAAATACTGGGGAGTAGTTCAAGGTGAGTGATAGCATATTTACAATGTTTTAAAGGAACACTCCAGGAACCATAACCACAACAGCATGCAGTAAGTAGTGGGGGTGAGGAGCAGCATATAACACAAGGGCACTCCTGGCACCATATGTTACAGCATGCTGTAGTGGTTATGGTGCTTGGAGTGTTCCTTTAAAGAAAAACATGACTTGCTAGCTAATCTCCATGTGAAATAAACAATACAACAAGACTTGCAAGTGATAACATTATAATAGATTATTAAACCTTACAAACACATTTAACTACAATCAGTGTTTCCTCAACTAGTCCCCAAGACCCACCAACAGTCCAGGTTTTGTCAGTATCTCCATTTGGGAAAAAAGAGGGAAATACTTAAATCCTGGACTTTTGGTGGGTCACGAGGACTGGTTTGTTAACCCCTACACTCGTTTAAATAAAATGCATTGAGGGCTCATGAAAGAAATAGCGGTCAGTAACAAAGTATGTTGTCATCCAAATTCTCAATACCTAGCCCCAATTTTTTTTTTAGATATATGTTTACAACCTACAGGTTCTTTAAATCCAGTAAAGAAGATATAAATTGCTCTAGCCCAGCCCTAACCCACTTTAAGCTGACAATGATAAATGGCCTATATGAAAGTTGCCCAGAAACTACCTGTACCTGCTCACACCTTATGTTCTTGAGGAAGGAAATATGAATATCCAAGTGGACCATAATAGTATTATTATAATAGCATTTTACTCTCTCTAACTATAATTTAGACTTTAAGGCATTCATTTAATATTTTTGGAGAAGCCCACCACTGGAAATCTGGTCTGCATAATACAGATTCATAAAATGCCAACAAAATAATGGGTTGTATTCTCTTGGCAGAGTAAGAGTATTCTCTGCTTACTGAATAGCAATTTCCCCATGGACTTCAATGGAAGAATTGCAATTCAGTAAGCTGAGTAAACCCCATGTACTCCTTACTCTGCTAAGAGAATCCAACCCAATGTCTTTCAAAGCAGGCTTATTGTGTGAAAGGGGATGTAATTTTCAGACCCCTTAAAGATATGTAGAAGGACATGGAGACACAGCTGAAAAATATATTTGACCAAATAGACTCAATTTAACTTTTTTTTTTTTTTTTATATATATATTACTTATTTATTTTTTTAACGATTTTATTGCACATAGTGCATTTAATTGATTTTACTCCATACAATAAAGTGTCTTTTTTTGGAAACCGAGCGGTCCAATTTGCCTTTACTCCAGAAGTACTAGATATCGTAGAAGAACAAGTGAAAGAAGGATGGGGACATCCTATTAAAAGTCCCTCTGCGCTACCCATGAGAGCCATATGCTTATATTTGGCTCCAGGCGTGTGAGTACTTGATACCATATACATCTATACATTGTTTGTACTGGCAATACTGTACTATATTATTGTGTCTTATTTTAGAGACATCAGACGTGTGAGCCACCTATTGTATGTATTTTTATGTTAGTTCTTTAGAGTGGTATAAGGGGTTCCCACTTAGGTGGCTTGTAGCGGTTGCACTACCACACATATCAATTCACTGTGTATATTATCATTCTCTGAAAAATATATTTCTTTGCAGAATTAAAGCTATGATTATAGAAAAAAAATAAAGAAAGTCACATACTTGCCATTTTCTTTTTTAAATATCGTAGAGAGAGACATGTATGTCCCATTGTTCTCCAGGAATTAAAGGAAACCCATACATAGATCATGCCCTGAATAGATTATTTTAAAAAGCATGCAACGTAAGGAATATTTAACTCTGGAGCATATATACATATGTAAGGATTCTGGAGACATTCTTAGGCCACCAAACATTCGGTCTTGTTTTTAGTCATGTCTTCGGAAGCCTCTAAAAAGCATTTTTTTTCTACAATTCTTTTATATCCAAAATGCAAACTTCAGTGTTACATATACTCTCTACATTTAGAATGAAAACACTATTTTTTATTTTATTTTTTTTTTAAAGTTAAGAATAGTCTGGTTAAGCATTTAACAAAGTCTAACTGATTAAACATATTATGCGATACTTAACCTCTACAAAAATATATTAAATATCTTCTGTTTATGTGTTTGCTAGAGAATTGAGTATTGATTGCCTTGCCCCCTTACTTGTGACATGTAAGTTTTTGTGGCAGATGTACAAGAATCAAGTGCCAAGATATTTGTTTTCTCAGTCTAAGTTTTTTTTTTCAGTCCACATGGATTTGACTGCCACAGCTGTTTTTTATCAAACGTCTGTATGCTGTAGACAGTCCACCTGACAAAACAGTGGTGGGACATGTGATTGTTTCAGCTTCTAATATAGGTATTTTTCTGCACAAGCTGAAAAGTATTGATAATCAAAATAACTAATTTGCAGAAGTAAAACAACTTTGACCTCGATTAAATCAGAGCCAATTGTCTTTATCGGGTGTTTATAGGCTCCCACTAAGCAATATATCAGTTAAAACAGATTAAATCAACACTGTTAAAAGCTTATTGAAAGCTTATAATTATTGGTTTGAATATAGAAACCAACACATCTACTTTACATAAAAAATATTGGCTGAGGTGATTTAATGCCATCTATCGGGCACATATCGCACAATAAATGGCCTTAACAAATTCAACAACTAAAAATTGTAGGCAAATGGTTTCTTTATTTGACCACTGGCAGCATTAGCAATAAGCAGGCAAATAGTTAACAAAAAACCTTTGCATAAGCTAAAAAGAGAATATGGGAGGCCCAAGGCTGGCGCTACAATTAGGCGAATGAGGCATTCGCCTGAGGCGCTGGCCTGTTGGGGGCGCCCACCGAGAGGTTTCCTAGTGGGCTGCCCTGACTACTGCTGTGCTGGGCGAGTGGCTCCTTAGCCATCCCCCAGCACAGCCATTTATCTGCTGGGCTCCTTTCCTCACCTCTCCTCACTTCCCAGGAAGAATACTCTGTTTTCTGCAGGCAGGGAGAGCCAGAACATGACTTGGTATCCATGCTGCCCCCTGTCTGTGAACACCAGAAACACTCTACAGGGAGCAGGAAGCAGCCTGTGGCTCTCCTGCTCCTCCAGTAGAAACTAGAACACTTTCTGCAGGCTGGTCCCCTCTCCTTCAGTTACAGCACTTAGGGCCATTTGTAGGTAAGGAGAACGGATTATTTTGTACATAATTGTACATTGGTGTGTCTGTGTGTACTGAGTTGCTGTGTGTGTGTATAGAATGTAAGCTTGTTTGAGCAGGATCCTTTCCAACCTATCGTTCCTGTAAGTTTTTTGTAATTGTCCTATTTATAGTTAAACCCCCCCTCTCATAATATTGTAAAGCGCTACGGAATATGTTGGTGCTATATAAATGGCAATAATAATAATAATAATAATAATAATAATAATAATAATAATAATGTGTGACTTTATGTAAAGAGTACATATGCAAAGAGTTTGTGTTTGAGTGGCAGGGTGTGTGTGTTAGTGAGTGTGTGTAAGTGACACTGTGTATGTGAGTTAGAGTGTGTGTTAGTGAGTGTGTATGTGAGTGAGAGTGTGTTACTGAGAGTGTGTAAGCAGAGTAAATGGTGAGAACCGCACTCAATCCCAATGGCCAAGGGTGCTCCAGAGCAGGACCAGCAATCCCAGAACAGTAATCCAAGAAGAAAAACTCACAGGCACTCCCATTTCAAGCCGCAGGCAGTTTTATTGTGGCAGAATGCAACGCGACGTTTCGACCGGAAAGGTCTTTTTCAAGCTGACACTGCATAGTGCAAAGTGTGCTTCTATAGCAAACACTGACAAACAGGAAATCAATCAATAATCCAATCAACTAATTAGTACTAATTAATATGAATTATTAATTGATGCAGAACAATTTAAAAAAACATATTAAAAAAACATAATTATAAAAGAAACACATACCAATGTCAAAAGTGTTACACAATAGATACAAGGATCAAATCCATAATGTTTTCATTTAGAAAAAAAATCAATGCTGTATCAATAACTTAATACAAATAGGACATGAAACACTATGTAATTATAAAGTTGCTCGGAGTCTAGAGTGTGTATAAATAAAACATCCTACTATAACATCAGTTTCAATGGTTACCTATAAGTGACCATAGATGAGAGAAAAGGAATAAATCAAAGAAAAAAATGAATAAAGTAAATACATGAGAAGGATCCTCCATGGCTTCCAGACGCGACTAATTTCTGGGTATGTGAACCGCATGTGACGTCACTGGAACGCACGTGCGATATTATCCTACGAACGGACTGGCAGGGGGGCCAAAAATAACATATCTCTGTGCTCGATTGCATAACCCACATAGTGAAGAATGCGCAATATGCCGCATAGCTACCATACGCTGTATCTTCACAAAGCATTCTTGTCATTAGGCATACTATAAAGCACAGCCCAAGAAATTCAAATCCATTATGTATAGTATAAATCAATATTAAATAAACAAACATAATGGTTATTCATATAAATATTCCAAAAATGAACACTTAGAGTAATCATTATACCAAATGAAAATAAATAAATAACAAAAATAAATATAAAAAATAATAAATATAAAAATAAAAAAATAAATAAAAAATAAAAGAATAAACAAATAATAAAAATAAATAATAATAAAAATAAAAATAAATATACAAATAAAAATAAAAAATAATAAATAATACATAATAAATAAAATAATAATAATAAACAAATAATAAAATACTAATAATAATCAATAAAAATAATAATAATAATAATAATAATAATTATATAATTATGTATAGTCACAATACAAGTCATTCCAGACTAAGAGTATATACATAAAAAACACCTATTTCTAGCAAAAAATAAATAAAGAAAAAACAAAGGAAAACAAGAAAAAAAGATTTCCAACATAGAACATTTTTATTTGTATTTTTATTTTTATTCTTATTTATTTTTATTATTTGTTTATTCTTTTATTTTTTATTTTTATTTTTATTATTATTTTTATTTGTATTTTTATTTTTATATTTATTATTTTTTTATATTTATTTTTGTTATTTATTTATTTTCATTTGGTATAATGATTACTCTAAGTGTTCATTTTTGCAATCTTTATATGAATAACCATTATGTTTGTTTATTTAATATTGATTTATACTATACATAATGGATTTGAATTTCTTGGGCTGTGCTTTATAGTATGCCTAATGACAAGAATGCTTTGTGAAGATACAGCGTATGGTAGCTATGCGGCATATTGCACATGCTCCACTATGTGGGTTATGCAATCGAGCACAGAGCTATGTTATTTTTGGCCCCCCTGCCAGTCCGTTCGTAGGAGGATATCGCACGTGCGTTCCAGTGACGTCACATGCGGTTCACATACCCAGAAATGAGTCGCGTCTGGAAGCCATGGAGGATCCTTCTCATGTATTTACTTTATTCATTTTTTTCTTTGATTTATTCCTTTTCTCTCATCTATGGGCACTTATAGGTAACCATTGAAACTGATGTTATAGTAGGATGTTTTATTTACACACACTCTAGACTCCTAGCAACTTTATAATTACATAGTGTTTCATGTCCTATTTGTATTAAGTTATTGATACAGCATTGATTTTTTTTCTAAATGAATACATTATGGATTTGATCCTTGTATCTATTGTGTAACACTATTGACATTGGTATGTGTTTCTTTTATAATTATGTTTTTTTAATGTTTTTTTAAATTGTTCTGCATCAATTAGTAATTCCTATTAATTAGTACTAATTAGTTGATTGGATTATTGATTGATTTCCTGTTTGTCAGTGTTTGCTATATAAGCACACTTTGCACTATGTGGTGTCAGCTTGAAAAAGACCTTTCCGGTCGAAACGTTGCGTTGCATTCTGCCACAATAAAACTGCCTGCGGCTTGAAATGGGAGTGCCTGTGAGTTTTTATTCAGTGAGAGTGTGAAAGTGACACTGTATGTCAGTGAGTGTGTGTTAGTGTGTAAGTGACTGTGTGTGCATGTCAGTGAGAATGTGTGTGCTAGTGTGTGTGTTGCCATGTAAAGAGATTCTTATATATTAAATTATATTTATAATATATATTAATATTATTCTATATTAAAATG
Source organism: Pelobates fuscus (assembly GCF_036172605.1). Lineage (NCBI taxonomy): Eukaryota > Metazoa > Chordata > Amphibia > Anura > Pelobatidae > Pelobates > Pelobates fuscus. The sequence goes on along the minus strand of NC_086319.1, from coordinate 30,958,066 downwards.
AAAAAAATGTTTTTCTTAAAGTTCACATGAATTGAACCATTATTATAATTAAATCCCACCAAATGCATTGATGTATGTACTATGCAGTATAAGTGTTCGGATTTAAATATTAAGCAGTATGTGTGTATGGATATATGTATTGGGCAGTATGTGTCTATTGATGTATGCATTAGGTAGTACGTGTGTATGGATCTTTGTATTGGGCACTATGAATATACATATTAGACAGTGTGTGTGCATGTATGGGGAAGTGTGTGTGTGTGTGTATCTTACTGCAATTCAGAATTTAGTGACTAAACCTCTGAGAGAATGTAGTTGCATTCATGAGGGGGTGGCAAAATGGATTGTTGCCTAGGGCAACAAGAATCCTTGCACCGGCCCAGGTGGGGGCTTGTCTAGCCAGGAACTAACTGGGTATCTAAACTACTCTCCACTCCCTAATAATTGGGAGGCCCAATAAATCTAAAACCTGGGAAAAAAAATATTCTCATTTTAGACGGCTTCTTTTTTTTAATCTTCTTTTTCTTATCCCTACAAAAGACCAAATAAAAATTCATAAAAACAGATGCCACTAATAAAAAAATGAAGTCCAGAGCATAAAAAACCATGACGAAAAATAAGAACAGTGTCGTAAAAAAAATAAAAAAAAAAATCAATCCAATCAATTCCAGTCTCTCACTCCACTTAACGCATTTCACCCGAGTTTGGGCTTCTTCAGAAGTATCAGGAAACGCGTTAAGTGGAGTGAGAGACTGGAAGCTGATTTTTATCTATAGATTTTAATAGTTTTATATATTCAATAACATTACAGTTTTTTCCTACTCCTCTCTATGGTCTTCAACTTGTTCCTGGTGCACTTTGGATCCTGTTTATATCCCTTGGTGGGGATTATACCACCACACACTCTTATCACCAGAGCAAGTTATTGCTCTGGAAACTGTAAGTAGGATACTTACCCTTATACTTATTATTTGTATGCAGTATATACTATACCATTGGATTTTATTTTTTCTTGTTTTACATATATATATACACATATATACGGCTGTGGAGAATTGGATATCCCATCCCACCACCATCCTTATATCCCAAGACCGTGATTGTACCGTCCAGGTGTTATATGTCAGAGCTCACAGTAGCTCTGCAAAGTGTGAGTTAGCCCTTTTACTGGTTTTCGCTGTACTGTATATCTAAGTTATTTAACTGACATATTGCACTATTATCACTTTATATTTTTTTAAAGGGATTATATACATCACCATATTACTGGAATTCCCTGTATGTATGTATATACCATTTGTATATTTTATCACTTCTAATAACTTTGTGGCGCGGTTTACCACTTTGTCTTTTGCACTTTCTGGTTATTATTAGCAGGTATTGCGAAGTCCTGCAGGTTCACTGCTGCACCTAGTTATTTTAGTGAGCGCCTATGCCCTGCTTTTCTATATTAATAGATACACTGTGTAGATCACAGAACTCTCATACCATTCTATTTAATTTTTTTTGTTTGCAAGCTCACAGTAAAGGTCTAGCAAACATGTATATGAAATATGGTAAAATATGGCATAACAAAATATGGTATATTTTAATAAATATGTACAATAAGTACATTACAGAAAAAAAAATCTGAAATATGATGGAAGTGAAAACAAAAATCTGGAATATGTAAGTGTATTTCATAAAAAGTGTAATGTATTAATTTGTTGATCATATAATTTATAATGGTATGTCAATATTATATTTGTACTGTTGTATAGGACATGTCCAATTTACGTTCTTTGACTTTGTTCTGTTCTACCCAAGAGATTTGAAAGAGCTACAGAATATTGTTCTGTCCCAGGGCGGTGTGTCTTTTATAGGTAGTTAATGTGATGCAAAAGGCATTTTGTGCATTGTATGCCAGCGGCAGGCACTGGATACCGGCTACTCTACTGGACTGTGGACACATCACATGGAGTTTCAATAAACATGGGTAGCTGTAAAGAAGAATTGCTAAAATGCTGCAAAAATCCATTCTCCGTTTCAAATGGCAAACATTTAATACCTGCTGCTTCTACAAGATTACGTTATCTAGTCACATTTTTACATGTGTCTGTATATTTCATGAAAACATTTTGAAAGCATTGGAAAATTATTTTACTGTCCAGTTAAAATGTCTGTAGTGCTGAAAATTGATTCGCTCAGACATTGGACTGAAGAAAATCCCTGATATGTCTGAAGTACAAGTGTTAGTTATTCTGTGGTAAACCCCCAGAGGGCAAAACATTGTGAAGAAAATGGTAGTTTCCTACTATCCTGTATTTGATGAAGGCTTCTCATGTGTGAGTTAATATCCAGTTACCTCCTTTATATATGTATACATACGAACGTGGATACATTTTTAACAGCTTCAAATCCTCTTATGACTGTTATTGCTTAAGTTATGGGTCTGGATATAGCACAGTGATCACCGGAGGCTAAATCTGAGATAACTGATAATATTAATGATATATGTTATTGAAGTTAAAAATGGTAACATAAAAATGATTTTAATAAAAAAAAGCTTGGTTTTTTGACACACATCCAAAGTGACACTTATATTGAAGACGGGTGCTGTAAAACTATTATAGGCTAAAATCAGAGTGAAATCACAAGAAAAAACTACTACTACTAAAAATTATCATGTCAGTATGCTGTAATTTAGTTTCTAGATCTAATCACGGATTATACTATTGGTGTATTTCCATATAAATTCTAATGTATATCGTGTTAAATTTGAAGCAAATGAAGGTATAGAAGTACAGTACACCATCTTAGGAGCTGGATACAGTCTCATGTCTCCTACAAATCTTACATATTTAAATAAAATGAAATAAACAGTTAACACAATATTTATTTAAGAAAAGGATATTAAATGTATCAAACCAAGCTTTTGAGATAGCTTAGTGGACTAATGCATCAACATTAAAATCTGTCCAATGCTTCTGGCATTGTGTTGCATGTTCAAATCCTGCCATGGTTGACTCATCCTTCTGAGGTAGATAAAATTAGTGCCCTTAAATTGGGTTATAGTAACATCCCCAGCACATACTTGGAAACCCGAGTAATCAGAATGTACCGTTCTTGGTTAGATACTTTGTTATTATTAAATTGAAGATTATGCTAGCGTTAGTGTACTTATAATCTTAATTTTAGTAATGACAGGAGGCGAGTATTTTGCATTAACTCTCTTTACTAACTCACATAGCAGTAAAGAAAAGGTGAAAACATTAACCAATCAAAAGAAAGTAGGAGGTATAGTATTCACAGTAATGAGGCTCCTCCCCCTCTTTCGAGAGCGACATCAAATACAATAAAAGTTTTAAAAGAGAACGGATAAAGTCTTGCAACATGCACCAACGGGTGACTTTTCAAATACGAAGTCCTAGGGTGATCCAAACATGCACCAACAGATGACTTGTCCAATTGCGAAGTCCTGGTTTCTGAAGGAAGGTCCAAACATGTCCATCCTGAGTGTAAGCAGTAATGTCTTGAGGTTATGCTGAAAGAGAGTGTGGAAGAGGTTAGGAACCGGTCTGGCAACTGTTTGCAGTAATGTAATAAACCCAGCACAAACTCTAACGAAATGTACCTAGTCTAAGTATGACAACCAACAGTAATGAAGCTGTAGTTAAATAAGGTACACGTATTATATATACCAGGTAGTACACGTCTTATATATACCAGGTAGAAAAATATGAAGGAAAATATAGAGTATAGGTATACTTACATGAGATTTCATCCCTCGAGGGTGCGGAGGGTGGGAAAATACTCGCCTCCTGTCATTACTAAAATTAAGATTATAAGTACACTAACGCTAGCATAATCTTCAATTTTACCACATGACAGGAGGCTTCATATTTTGCATTTTTAACGCTGATGAAGGAGAGACGTGGCTGCCCCCGAGTTTGGGCGGAAATAGAAGGTCCGAAAGGTCGCTTCGCGTGACCAATCCGCGGCTCGTAGGATGTCTGTCAGTGATGCTCCCGCGGAGAAAGCCGACGAGGCCGCTGCTCCGCGAACTGAGTGGGCACCGAAGGTGTCTTCTACACCTGCTAGAGACAGGATCCATCGAACCCATCTGGCGAGGGTGGTAGTAGAGACGGGAACGTGAGGTCTAACATAAGACACCAATAGTTGTCCCGACGATGAAACCCGAAGGAGGGAAGTGACCTGGACATAACGACGCAGAGCAGAGACCACGCAAAGCAGCGGTTCGGTAGGAAAAAAGGGGTAGAAAACCGACGATGAGTCCGATTTAGTACGACGAGACACTTGGAAGGTAACTCCCTCTGGGGAGACCGAAAAGGCGTCGACGTCGAAAGCCCGCACGTCCGAAACTCTGCGGAACGATACCAGACAAAGTAGGAGTGTTAGTTTGGCCGACAGTTGTCGGAGTGAGAGTCTGTCGTTATCTGGCCAGTCTCGCAGAAACTGTAGGACGACTTCCACGTCCCATAACCGAGTGTACTTGGGTCTGGGGGGCCTTTGAAGTCTGATGCCCCTGAGGAGGCGGCATACCAGAGGGTGTTTCCCGACGGGTGAACCCAGGACCGGAACGTGAGCCGCTGAGATCGCGGAGCGCACGATGTTGAGGGATCGGTAAGACCTGCCCGCGGAGTATAGGTGGGAGAGAAAATTCAAGATGGCCGTTACAGGTGCCGTAAAGGGATCAAAGTTCCGTTCACTGCACCAAGTGGACCAGGAATTCCATGCTGCGAGATAGCATCGTCTGGTTCCTGGTGCCCACGAATCCCATAAGAGGTCTCTAGCTGTCTGCGATAAGTCCTCGGTCTGCCAGGCACCCCTGAAAGAGTCCAGGCTACTAGAGAGAGGCGGTCTTCCAGAATGAGAGGATGGGGGTTCCCTCTCGGGTCTGTGAGGAGTGTCCGGTAGGACGGTATGAGGAGAGGGTCCCTGTAGGATGAAGCTAGAAGGTCCGGGAACCATGGTTGGCTCGGCCATAGGGGAGTGATGAGGAGCAGAGACCCGCGTTGCGTCTTTAAGTATTGTATCGTCCTTGCCACCATGGCAAATGGGGGAAAGGCGTAAGCGCCCCTGGGTGGCCATGGTTGGAGAAAGGCGTCTACTGCTTTGCTCTCCGGGTCTGGTAGCCAGCTGAAGTACTCGTCCGTCTGCCTGTTGTTCCGAGATGCGAAGAGGTCCAGGTGGAGGGGGCCTCTCCTGACCAAGAGGCGATGGAAGATTGTAGGATCCAGTCTCCAGTCGCTGCTGTCCCGCCAATGGCGAGAGAACCAGTCCGCTGTCAGGTTCGTTTCGCCCGGGAGATATTCTGCCATGAGGGAGATTTTCCGGGGAAGGCAAAACTCGAATATTTCTTTCGTAATCTCTGAAAGGAGTCTGGACCGGGCCCCTCCTAGTCTGTTGATGTAACGGACCGCTGACACATTGTCCATCCGGAGGAGGATGCAGCAGTTGGTCCGGTTTCTCGCTAGGCTGCGAATTGCAAACGACCCCGCTAGAAGTTCTAGGCAGTTGATGTGAAGTTTGAGTTCTTGGGAGGTCCAAGTGCCTCCCGTCGAACTGCCTTCGCAGGTGGCGCCCCATCCCCAGAGGCTGGCGTCTGATTCCAGGACCATGTCGGGCGTGTTTCCGAAGATGGCTCGGCCATTCCACGCTTCCATGCTGTCCAGCCACCATCCCAGTTCTTCTTTGACTTCCTCCGTCACCGGAACCGTTTGGTCGTACGAGGGGTTCTGGCGGAGAAAGGAAGCCTTCAAGCGCTGCATCGCTCTGTAGTGGAGTGGACCCGGGAATATCGCCTGGATGGATGCGGATAGCAAGCCCACGATCCGAGCCAGGTTGCGGAGTGGAATGGAGTGGCTGCGAATGGCTCTGCGTATTTCCTTCTTGATGGCTGTGATCTTTGAGGTTGGGAGCCGTAGAGTGCTGGTCTTGGAATCTATCTCGAAGCCCAGGAATTGTATCTTCTGGGCTGGGGATACTTCCGATTTTTGAAAGTTCACCACGAAACCTAGGGACGTGAGGAGTCGGGTGGTATATTGTGTGTGTTGCGTTAGACTGTACCTGTCTGAGGAAAACAGTAGCAGGTCGTCCAGGTAAATAATTCCGAATTCCTTGAGTGCGTAGTCGAGACACTACTGGCTTCAGGAGGTTGGTGAAGCACCACGGTGCTGAGCTGAGGCCGAAGGGGAGGCATGTAAACTGCCAGGGGTGGCCTTGCCATCGGAATCTGAGGAACTGTCGGCAGGATGTGTGGACGGGTACCGATAGGTAGGCGTCCTTGAGGTCCAGTCTTGTGAACCAGTCCCCTTCTTGGAGCAGATCTCTTAGGAGATGGATGCCTTCCATCTTGAAATGTCTGTATGTTACGAAAGCATTGAGCTTCCTTAGGTTTATAACCGGCCGTAAGTCTCCAGATTTCTTTTTCACTAGGAAAATGTTGCTGAAGAAGCCGTTTTGGTCGTGAGCAGGTTCTATCGCTCCTTTGGCCCTGAGTTCCCGTAGTTCGCCATCGATTAGAAGGCGATCTTCTTTGGAGCACTGAATGGGGTACGGAGGGGCGGTCTGGGACGGGGTTTCCACAAAATCTATGATGTAGCCTTGGACCGTCTGGAGGATCCATGCGTCCGTGGAGATGGCTGTCCAGTTCTGAAAAGACAGAGCGATACGACCTGCAGTATACGGGGTTAGTGGACATTGAGGCATAATGATGCTTACCTGTGGGGAAGCGTGCTCTGCCACGGCTACGAGGTCCTCTGCCTCTGTCTGCTCCACGGGTGTAGGAGAAGGGCTGCCTGAAACCCACTTCCGGGTAGAAGGGTTGGGGTCTGTGTGAGCGGGGGCCAGAGGGCCAAAAACGGCTGGCTGCTCGGCCCCTGTAGCGGCCAGCCCGTCCAAAAACACCCCGTTTGGGGTAGCCCCTGAATACTCGCTTCATTGAAGTTTGAGCCTTATTGAGCGAGGTGAAAATGTTTACGTGCTTATTAAGCTCTTTGAGGAAGGCTTCCCCAAACAATTTGCCCTGTGCAAGCGGTCCCAACTCCTTGGTGCCCAATTCCACCAGCTTTCCGTCAATACGGAGCAGCGCTGCTTTTCGCCTCTCAGAGGAGAGGGCTACGTTGGTGTTGCCAACAAAACAAAAGCACCTCTGTGCCCATTCTCTTATATCGTGTGCCCACTCTTTAACCATACTGGCATCAAATTCGTCAGCCCTTGTAAAAGCATCGTCCGCCAAAAACATGATGCGGGAAAGTGGGCCAATAGAGTCTAGGAGTTTGTCTTGAACTCCGTGAAAGCCCTTCTCCACTCCTCTCCTGGGGTCGCGACCACCCCTAGACATGAATGTGTTCATGACCTGGTCGAATTCGGGGGTTTGGGCCACGTTGTCGGGAAGGGAAGGGCGAGGGCATTCCGAACGTAGTCGGTTGCGCACCGTTTTGTCCAGGGGTTTGCGGAGCCAACGGTGCATAAATTTGGAAAGATGGTCGGGGGGGGTCCAGTCCCCCGAACGCGGGTGCCGTATGTTGCGGGGGTCGAATAGACGTTGCCCCGTGGGGTCCAGAATGGCTTCCCCTTCTTCTTGGCCCGGTGTGGGGTCGTCCGGCAGTTGGATGTCGTCCAAAAAGGTGCCTTTTAGGAGACCCGTATGGGATCCCGTGTCCGAACCCCAGTCGTTATCTGGATCGGAATCTGCGGCCTGCCACTCATCTAACACAGCCATGGAGCGTGTTTGTTCTTCCCCCTCGTCCGAGGAGTAATGGGCGGGGGTGGGTGGTGCTGGCCTGTGGCGTTTGGCAGGTGCCTTGCCTTTGCCCAGGTTATCATTCCTTTCCTTGCCCTTCCAGTGGCGTTTGCTGGGCCGAGAGTCGGCCTGGGCATGGGATTCTGAAGCCTCAGAATCATAGTCATGGGCTTGGGCTGTTGTGACTTTTTTAGTCTGATCGGCAGTCGCCGTCATAACCCTGGATAATGCTTTCTCCATAGAGGCGGAGATGGCTTCCGCAATCATGGTTTGGAAGTCTGCAGGGTTTTGAGGTGTATCCATGGTAATGGGAGTTGGGCCGCTGTAATAGCTTGAGGCACAGAAAATGTTGGGCTAGGGGTCTGTCCCAGTTAGTGATAAAAAGGAGGGGGGTACCTGCAGTACCCAGTTAACCCCAGCAGGGTAGGTATAGGTATATATATATATAAACCGTGAAAGGTAAAAAAGGCAAAACCCCAGCAGGGTGAGTATGACAATTCTGGCAGTAAAAAGCACCAGTTTCCCCAGCAGGGAATATTGGGATTTTCTTCTGGGCCACACCCAGGTATAAATGCTCAAATATATATAGGTGGCACGAAATCCACCTGATAGCAGCGGTATTAAATATAGGGCTTCACCCTGTAAGTGTGCAAAAGCACCAGTAGGCAGTAAGTATTTTCGATTATGGGGCCACACCCCAAGCACAGGTAAATAATTTGACTGACCTGGGGACCCCTGCCTGGTTGTGTCCGGTTACTGTGTGTACGGGCGCCGGAATGAGGAGACCGCAATGCTCCCAAGATGGCGGCCGTGGATCTCGCGAGGCGCGAGATCCAAGATGGCCGCCGGAGGAGCGGGAAAAACGGTTTCCCGCCGTGCGGCTACAGTGAAAACGGCTGTGAAGCCGTGTGGAGGAAAAGGGGGGGTTGGAGGGTGAGCGTTACCCTCAGGGAAGTGAGAGACAGTCGGTCCGACGGCGGAGAAGCCGGCGGACCGAGAGGTGAAGAAAAGAAGAGAGACCCTGTGAAGAAAACAGGGAGGGGGAAAAGACTCCCCCAAGAGCGAAACCCCAAGGGGGCAGATGAAATAAAGGTAGAAAACAACAATAGTAGCAAATATAAAACTACATATATAAGATAAAATACAGTATAATATAAAAATTACATATACAATAGTGAAAAAAGGGAAGAGCCAAAAACTCTGACCTGTCTGCTGATGGAGCAGTAAAGAAAGAGGGGGAGGAGCCTCATTACTGTGAATACTATACCTCCTACTTTCTTTTGATTGGTTAATGTTTTCACCTTTTCTTTACTGCTATGTGAGTTAGTAAAGAGAGTTAATGCAAAATATGAAGCCTCCTGTCATGTGGTAAAATTGTAGACCTTGTGATGTTTTAACTTGCAATGGGGTCGTTGCAAGATACAATATTGATGGATCCATACAATTTTGTGATTTTTATTTTGTTTATTGACTCTGCCACCTGTTCATTCACCAAATGGGAACAATTTTACAAAAACTCCTTACATTATTGAGTAACATTTTCTACAAAATATATATGGATTATGGCAGCCATTTGGGTGCTCCCTTCATCGATTTTCAATGAAATGGTCTGGTGCATGTATTGTCCCTTTAAATCAGCATTAGAATATACTGACTGGTATTTAACAGCAGTTATATCAGGCCGCACCCATTGCCATTATCCACTCGACCCAGATAATGCACCATCTGCATCTCAGAGGCTATCATACAGGGTTATTCACTAAAGTGAGAATTTATGGAAATTAAAAAATAACTCAAATGTAACTCAAAATTGAACTTGCAAGGCCAGAAGTATGAAACTCACTGACAATTTTGACTTTAGTTAATAGCCCTGATAATTTTAAAAGTTTTCCTTACCCAATAAATAAGATATTTGACTTGGTTGTTCCCTTTCTTCCATACTGAGTTAATCTCTTTATGAATTGAACCAAAAAGAATCTGTTGGAGACTTAGGCTTTGATTAAATATTATAAAAAAAAAAAAAAAACAGTCAACCCAGTCCAAAATTATCGACTGGGTTCATCCAAATTTTTTTATGAATTTTAACTGGATTTAATGGTGTTAGCGGGTCAGCTGCTCGAGAAAAATCCTTTGATAAATGTGCTTTGGAAGCTAATTTGTCAGACTTTTTTTTATGACTAATCCTGTTAGTCATCAAAACAAAATCAAATAAAAGTCTGTGGGGGTCAATATGATGCCCACAGTAGTAGAAGGCAAGTTATACACCTCCCCTATGCCCCCACTCACTATGCCACAAAAGGAGCCATGTCTGCTAAACAGCAACCATCCAGTGGCCGATCACTGTCATAAAAGACTAACAACTGGGAAGATACCGGTCCTCTATGTGCCTCCACCTGTGGGCATCTGGTGGGGGGCACATTCATTAAAACAAATAAAGTGGTGTGGCATAGTGTCCTCCCAAACCCTTCACAGTGTAGTTCTAACGTATTAAAAATGCATTGGTGACATATTATTAGTTAGTTAATAATAATAACTAATGGTCCGGAGGTGGGGGCTGTTATAATAAAATGAACAGGAGAGACTTAGTGTCAGTGGGTAGGGGCAATAGAATTGTGGGGAAACCTAATATCCAAAATAATAATAATAATAATAATAATAATAATAATAAACTATCAATACATTTTGTTAATTCTATATATCTATCTATCTAGCTCCATATACTTCTGATGAAGTAAATCTTTATCTATGAAATGCATTAGGCTGCAATCTGGACTACTTAGCTACACTGTGGCACACATCACAACTTTTGATGATAAGTGCTGGAATGCATGCCCTAGGTTTTTATGGTAATCAACACCTATCAGTGCATAGAGTTTGGATGAGGAGTGGCACTCATCTGGACTCATGTGGGTTTTACTACAAGTGGATATTGCTGTCACTGGATCTTTTACAAAGGGTTATTACCGCACAATGTAATAAAGTGTTCTCAGGATAGGAGCTTTAATTAGGACTTTACAATATTGAAAACTCTCCTGGGATGGATTTTAATATACTTATTTTACTTGGTTTATTTATCACTGATTTCATAATTTTTTGATACCGTATCAAAATTTTTTGAGACTACATTTTTATCACAACCTAGTTACTTGTACAATATATTCTTATTAGACCGGTTGTTTGTATATATTTTTTTTGTAAATATAGTATGGCCAAGAGAAGAGCTGGACACCATGGATTAAGAAAATAATCAATATGAATGGAGGATTCCACCTGAAATTGCACACAATAAAAACTGTGCATCAGTCAGAAGGAAGGAGGTTGAGGCCATATGAGTGTCAATGCCACGGTCCTGGCTGAAATTAGTATCCACAAATACATTGCAAATATGGCTAACAAAGATTAATTGCTAAGGGCATGCGCAAAGCAACAACCAATAGAGGATACAGATAACGAGGAGGATGCATGGCAAGATAAACCTCTCTATGGGATGTACCATCGACATATATATTGGATATGGCTCATATTACTAAATACCACTAGTGGTTGGAAAAAGAAGGTAGGAAAGACATCAGTGAGACACTAATCCTAGCAGAACAGGAACAGGCACTCAATACCAGATTAATAGAAGTGGAACTACCAGATTAGTACACTAGACAATAACTAAGGTGCGGACTGTGCAAAGAGGCCCGTAAGACAGTCCAGCCCATTGTAGTCAGGTGCAAGATGTTATCAGACACCGCATACACTGAGAGGAACAACCAAGTTGCTAGCATTGTGTATAGAAACATCTGCAGAGAATATGAGTTGGACCTGCCTAATTCTAGATGGGAGTCACCACAAGGGGTAGCTATGAATGATGAGGATAATATCATATAGGACTTCTAGATGCAGACTAACAAGCAAGTACTTACTAATCATCCCAACAATGTGGTAGCAGCCAAAGAACAGAAGACAGCAGTGGTGGATGTGGCAATACCCAGTGGCCATATCAAGAAGAAGAAATATGTGAAGTGGAAAAAATACCAAGGACTGAAAGAGGAGCTAGAAAGGGTGTGGAAAGTGAAGGCGGTAGTAGTCCAAGTTGTAATAGGAGCACTTGGGGCTGTAACTCCCAGGTTTAGAGAATGACTTCAGCAGATTCCAGGTGGTGCATCTGAGATCTATGTCCAAAAGAGTGCAGTTCTAGGAACAGCTACGACGATACTGAGGAATACACAAAAATACCACAAAATCATGTAAAGACACTATACGCACATTATTTATTACGTTATACCCCGGTTTGTTTGTTGTATCACTATTTAACTTATCTCATATTGATTGTTCATTTTATTGTAAAAAATTAAATATTTGTATGAAAAGTATTTGAAAAAACACTACATGCACAAAAAATAATATTTAACTTTTTTGTTTTTATTTTAAGTGAATCCGGGAGATTTTAGTTCTTATTTTGTATTAAGCCTTCGAAAGTCTGCATTTTAGCTTATAAGTGTTAAAAGAATTACAATGCGAAAGAGATAAAATTAAATGTGAAAAAAAGAAGATAAAAAAAGGACTGATCTAGAATAGTGCAGTCTTAATAACACAGACTTCATTCAATAGTGCAAAGGTAACTTTGTCAGCCTGGCATTAGAACTGTGGTCTAAACGAAGATCTTTTACCAAGTATTCTCTGTCTTTTTACCAACTCAGAATATAATTCTACGTATTTAAATGTTAAATGTACTGTAATTCCAACAGCCTATATTTCTACTCCCTTATTTAAACTAAGAAAAAAGAGAATTTATTCATCAAAATGCATCTTCTCCCCTCTTGAGTTTTTACACAATAGGAAAATGTTGAAATCATTTGAAGTAGTAGACTCTGCTGATGTGGGAAATTAAAGGTGTGAACCGATACAAGTCATCCATTTGTATTTTGTATGAGAGACTATTGTAAAGAAGAAAAGCAACAGAAAATAATTGCAATCTTTCCATTGTGAATGAAGAGTTAATTACATGCTGAGTTTCACTTATGTTTTCATTTAGAAAACGATTAAGAGTTTCTATAAAAACCTTAGACAGTTTTCCCAAGCTTTCATATGTGTCAGTATACCCCAAATTTATGTAAAATAAAAAAAAAATACTTCTACCCAGATGTTTCACTGATAGAGCTTTGTGTATGAACAAAAGACTTTAACCCTTTTAGTGTTATAACTTAATGTTGCATTTCAATAGACTGTACACTGTCCTTGCAATCCGAGGTCAAATATTCCCTACAGAAGTAAATACATGTTATTTTATGATATTTTATAACTGATAGAATGACTGATTACAGCTTGAACATTATTCACCCCTCACTAGAAAAATTACATTCTACGGAATACAGTATGAATAAATGTTCTCATTACCGTAATATGGTAGATTTATTTGCTAGTGTTATGTTTTATTGAGTCTCAAAGTATATTTCTAACATTGCAGACAAAAGTGCAGGTGGATCCAACAGAGACTTTTAACCTTTTTACGTTTTGATATATTTCTCGAACTATTAATGTGGCTGCAGAATGAGTGGGCTATTGTTGGCAGGGAGAGACGCAGTTTTAGGCAAAATACTCTAAAAAGGTTTAATTTAAACACCTACGAAACTCATAACTTCATAACTACCACAATGAGCTTCAAATTATGATTATTAAATGAAACGTACCTGAAAATAGCTACCTCCTACAGCAAGATGGCCAATGTCACATTTGCCAATTTTGGTATGAAGCCAAGGCAAGAAGGGAAAATGGGGATGGGATGGCTCAGGGTCATGTCAGATTCCAGAATGTTTCCCACATCACTCACCCAGTGTACTATTGTATCTGGTTTATTGTTAGTTCCACAAGATTTAAGGCCCCCATAACGGCGTGTTTTCGCACAGATCTGGTGTGAGGACCAAATTTTAAGGTTGTTTCCCAGTTACTTAAATAAAAACTTAATAGATAAAACAATCAATAAGTATATGTAACACACTTTTCTTACCACATGTGCCTGCACTTAAAAATGTAACGTACCAGGCTGGTACCTATATGTATAACCCAGATATGTTACAATAAAAATATTAAATTATTTAAAAAAAATAAAAAAATAAATTATATTACTCATAGTACTAAAAATCTTGGGAAGTGATAGCCTTTATTCTCTAATAATACTGCAGGGTCTAAACCAATGTGTAACAATTCTCAAGCATAGGATAAAATGTTGCCAGAAAGTTAAGAAAAGTAATGCACATATTATGCAGTATATTATCCTGCCATGTTATCGATCTAATATCTGGGTTAATTTAAAGGGACACTATAGTCACCCAGACCACTTCAGCTCAATGAAGTGGTCTGGGTGCCAGGTCCCTCAGGTTTTAACCCTTCAGATGCAAACATAGCAGTTTCAGAGAAACTGCTATGTTTACATTTGGGGTTAATCCAGCCTCTAGTGGCTGTCTTCCGGACATATTATGCCTCCATCGCGCAGAGCATCCATAGGAAAGCATTGAGAAATGCTTTCCTATGGACACTTTGAGTGCGCACGCGGCACTTGCCGCGCATGCGCATTCGGCTCTGCTGATGTCGGCAGAGGGAGCTGACATCAGTGGGGGAGGAGAGCTCACCAGCGCCGAGTGAGCCTGGCGCTGGAATAAGGTAAGAAACTGAAGGGGTTTTAACCCCTTCAGCACCACGGGAGGGGCACCCTCGGGGCACTATAGGGTACTATAGTGTCAGGAAAACCGCTTTGTTTTCCTGACACTATAGTGATCCTTTAATACTCTACACACATAACACAAATATGTGTTGTTTTACTGAAAAAAATATATTCTGCCCTTTCTGATGAGGTGAGTTTATGTAAGACATACCAATACAAAGAACTAAATAAATATTAGTAAAAAATGTTTCAATATAAAATAAGTTATTCAATATAACAAGGTATGTTGATGTCTTTAATCATGAAATACCAGTCTTGTAAAAGAATAGTCATCTTGAAAATGCAGCAGTCCAGTTGAGCACAGTCATTATTTAATAGCAGGCTGGCTGCAAACCTGTTTAGAAGATAGCCAACGCTTTATAATTCAGTGCTTTCCTGGTCAAACACTTATTAATCACCCACTGCTTTTGCCTACATCCACACAGCAGGTGCACTAACTTACTTCTGAGACAAAATCCTTAACCTGGCTCTAAGTGCAAGCTGATCGCTTGACTTCTCCTTTTGTTAGTGCTCAGGTGGGTTAGAAAGTGTCTTGCACTTTGTGGCTGCTCTTTCTAAAAATGGCACAAGGATATCTATTTCATTGAGATCATTAGCTCCTTCACTTGCACAATATTTATATGATGTATTCAAAAGTACTGTAATGTTTATTAAAAAAACTTAACTTAGAACAAATCAGCAATGGGAATTATGTAAATTTATGCTATTAGTCTTTTTAAATTTTTTGTTCGTCTTTTACAGAACTCAGCTTCTAAAAGAATATCATCTATGTTATAATGAGTTGTAACTCGGCATTACAACTGCATGTAATGAGTAATGTTGCCTAGCGAAAACTAGGCATCTGCATATACTATATATATATATATATTATTTCTTGCAACAAAGTATTGCATTATGCCAATAGCAATCCCTCTGGCGTATCCTCTCCTAATCTGCCAGGATGCAGCTATTTTATTTTAAAGGGATATTCTAAGTATCAAAACAATTTTAGCTTAACGGGACACTCCGCAATTTCCTGCTATTTGGGAGGCACACCTCTCCTGCATGTGACTTATACAGCCTCACTACACAATTCCTGATAAGGGAAATCTGAGTTTTAAACTTATTTTATTGCACAGCCAGTTTAATTTAGAATTTCTGAAATGTATGTTCTGCTCTGTTACTAGACTGCAAAGGCTTGAAGGAGCCTCTTGTGTGTGCTTACAGAGCAGTTGTTAATAACTTCTAAATGAAAGACACTGTGCTTTAAGATCTGATTGAAAATTAAACCATGTTTTCATGGAGGCTGTGTGAGTCACAACCAGGGGAGGTGTGGCTGGGCTGCATAAAAAGAAACAAAGGTGATTTAACTTCTAAACAGCAGAGAACTGAGCAGTGGGACTGCATAGTCATGGTCTAAACACAAAAACTACTTAATTAAGCTAAATTGTTTTGTTGCTTAGATTATCCTTTCAGCGCTATCCCAGGGATAGGCAACCTTCGGCACTCCAGATGTTATGGACTACATTCCCCATAATGCTCTTACACCCATAATTCTGGCAAAGCATCATGGGAGGTGTAGTCCAAAACATCTGGAGTGCGGGAGGTTGCCTATGTCTGCTCTATCCTGTTGTGCCTACCACAAAGTGACTCCCTCCCCCCCCCCCCCAAAAAAAAAATGATAAAAAATAGTACAACACACATTCTCAAATCAGAGAAGTAGCTGACTATAATAAATTTTGATTCAAATACATCCCTCGTAAGATGTAATGGTCTTCAGTAGTTAGATTGCAGTAAAGCAGTCGCAGCATTTCAATTTGCGTCTTCAGATGAAAAATAGAAATTAACAATGCATTTTTCTTCCCTGTCATTTTATCACAATGCATAGTTTGAATGAAATGGATTGCTCCGTAATAATATATAGTGTTACAAATAATTAAGTATATAGAGAAGTATGAAAAAGAAAAATGCAAGAAAATGTAAACAATAACAACAAGTGTCCGTAAAAAAAACGTCTCCTCCCTTTCCTCCTATCATTTAAATTTAAAGTACTAAAAATAAATGAAAGTCCATAACCTAATAGAAGCCACTATCACGGAACACTTAAAATAGATCCACTTTACATATGCTTAATTACTCAAATAAATGTATAGTGCATCTGATTTTTTTTCTGGTCATTGAACATTGTAGAGGAATCAACCATTCTTTAACTTAAAATGAATCTTATACCGAGGACCCTTGTCATATAAAAAATTTAATAATTACCAACTTTGTAGAAAATTTGATTACTAACGCAAATTATTGCCTTAGCATGATGCTGGAAGTAATTTGCTCAAGTGTGACTTCTTAAAATGTCAAAAAATCTGGGGTTCTGACAGGCCTTCATTGATTCTTTTACTATTTCTGTACTCATTTTTAGCCAAATTAATTTGCATTCATTTCTATGTCAGTCATAATTTACTTTTAAGTGTACTGCTCTGTGCATACTATGGACACTTGGACAATATATGCTAGCTTGTGACAAATCCACTTTATACCTTGTGTTGAATTCTTTTAATAGGGAAAAAGCATGTCTTTGTCTTGCGATATGTCATTATAAACAGGAATTCTGCCTAATGTTAGACATTTCTTTAAAGTTACAATGCAAGAATAACAACAAAATGGAACATTTTACTTTCAAAAGAGTAATGGAACATCACTAAAGAATAATACTGGTTATGCCCTAAAAATGAATATAAAAGCTTTCAAGCTTGCAATGATAGGATCTAAGTACATATATTAGATCCAAGGTGTTCTTATTCTACAATTTGAAGTATCATGCTGTTTTGTCTCTATCAAAAGTCACTTTTTACTAAAGCATATTGTTCTTTCTGGTCAAAATCCTAACCTTTTGGAGGCAAGGTGAAAGCTCAAACTTTTTGTAAAATACACCTATTCTTTATTAAAATATCTAAGATGATTTATTCAGTCACACCATCATCTACTCATCAGCAGGAGAACAAGGTAAGGAGAATTATATATTTTCTAGCATAACACTTAACGTGCAGCATTTTGATCTAAAAAGCAGAATTGTCCCTTTGAGTAAAATAAAAAAAAAATAGGTTTACTGATTTGAAAGCTGTTACAAGAGAGACCTCTAGTGGAGGAAATTAGCACATTTTGTCTTTTTGTTTTTTTTCTTTTGATATTTATTTTTTTCTTCACATCGTATAGACAACATAATTTTTTAACGAATAGTACCCTTAAATATGTATGTGTAACTAATCCACTATTAACCATTTAGGAGTTCATAATCTCGAATCTGTATTTGCCTCTGTCTCTCTCTCTTACTCTGTCTTTTTCTCTCACTGTTTTTAAAAAGAAATATAAATATATCGATATCAATCAATTTTGATGTACAATTTGTGTATGTATGTGTATGTATTTATCTATGTGTATATATATAGGTTTAATTATACATGTATATGCATACATACAAATATGTATATATGTGTGTATCTCTATATCTATATATTGGGGTCCAGGCCAGCATTTTGCATTCCTGCCTGTTACAGATACATGTTTCCAGGGGCTTATTTAACCTTAACCTGCAGAGAATCCCAGGTGAAAGTTTTTTTCTAGTAAGTTGATTAATCTCATAAAAGCAGGCATTGCGTTGCTTGGATAGGACCTGCCGACAATGGGATACATTGGCGTTGTATATCTAAACCAAGAAACACTCTTAAAGTGAGTAAAATAATGAAAATTGGCATTGTGGCACACTTATGTTCATATACTTTACCTAAACCCCAAGGTGCCAAGGTGAGAAAGAGGTAGTAGACTTGCACGGAGGTAGTAGACTTTGGAGAATGGTTTGCTTCGATTTTGGAATATTATATAAATTCATCTATTAACCTGTTATTATTTATGTTATTAAGATTTGGACATGCAATAACAACACAGATTTAACTTTTTTATTAGTTGACAAAAATGTTGCTACTTTTCAAAATAGTTTTCATCATACTCACTTTGTTTGTATTTAGTTATAGTATCATTGTCACCAAAATATGGTTTTCATGAACGCTATGATGAAAATTAACACTGGTGTTTTTATAAATATTTTATATATTTTTACGTATGTATACATTCCCGTGTTAAAAACATAGTTACATAGTTACATAGTTACATAGTTAGATAGCTGAAAAGAGACTTGCGTCCATCAAGTTCAGCCTTCCTCACACCTGTTTTTTGCTGTTGATCCAAAAGAGAAAAAAAAAACAAAAAAAAAAAACCCCAGTTTGAAGCACAATTTTGCAACAAGCTAGGACAAAAAATTCCTTATTGACCCCAGAATGGCAGTCAGATTTATCCTTGAATCAAGCAGTTATTACCCTACATTGAAAGATTATATCCTTGAATATTCTGTCTTTGCAAGTATGCATCTAGTAGCTGTTTGAACATCTGTATGGACTCTGATAAAACCACTTCTTCAGGCAGAGAATTCCACATCCTGATTGTTCTTACAGTAAAAAAACCTTTCCTTTGCCTTAGACGAAATCTTCTTTCTTCCAGTCTAAACGCATGGCCTCGTGTCCTATGTAAAGTCCGGTTTGTGAATAGATTTCCACACAATGGTTTGTATTGGCCCCGAATATATTTGTATAATGTTATCATATCCCCTCTCAGGCGACGTTTTTCTAAACTAAATAGGTTTAAATTTGTTAACCTTTCTTCATAGCTGATATGTTCCATTCCTTTTATTAATTTTGTAGCCCGCCTCTGCACTTTTTCTAGTGCCATGATATCCTTCTTTAGAACAGGTGCCCAAAATTGCACAGCATATTCAATATGTGGTCTTACCAGTGATTTATAGAGAGGCAAAATGATATTCTCGTCCCGAGAATGAATGCCCTTTTTCATGCATGACAATACCTTACTGGCCTTGGCCACTGCTGATTGACATTGCACATTGTTGCATAGTTTGTTGTCTATAACAATTCCCAAGTCCTTTTCGTGTGTTGTTATCCCTAATTCGCTTCCATTAAGGGTATACGTTGCTTGTGTATTCTTTACGCCGAAGTGCATAACTTAGCATTTTTCAACATTAAATTTCATCTGCCATTTGAGTGCCCAGTCCTCCAGTCTATCTAAATCCTTCTGCAGCAAAGTAATATCTTGCTCACATTGTATTATTTTACAAAGTTTTGTGTCATCTGCAAACACTGAAACATGACTTTCAATGCTGTCTTCAAGATCATTTATAAAAATGTTAAATAGAAGGGGTCCCAGAACAGACCCCTGAGGGACACCACTTGCCACCTCTGTCCAGCTTGAAAATTTACCATTAACGACAACTCTTTGTATTCTGTTTTTAAGCCAATGTTCTACCCAAGAACAAGCATTTTCATCGAGACCGATTTCCTTGAGTTTGAACACTAATCTTTTGTGTGGAACTGTATCAAATGCCTTGGCAAAATCCAAATAGATCACATCCACTGCAACACCCTGATCTATACTTCTACTTACTTCTTCGTAGAACGCAATCAAGTTAGTTTGACATGACCTGTGCTTCATAAAACCGTGCTGATTTTTGCTGATAACCATATTCTTCTCAAGGAATTCTTGAATATTATCCCTTAATAACCTTTCAAATATTTTACCAGCCACAGAAGTTAAGCTCACAGGTCTATAATTTCCAGGCAAGGATTTTGAACCCTTTTTGAATATAGGAACCACATCTGCCTTCCTCCAATCCTCCGGAACACTTCCTGAAAGAAAAGAATCTTGAAAGATTAAAAACAGAGGTTCACTTATTTCTACACTTAGTTCCTTAAGTACACGTGGATGGATACCGTCAGGCCCTGGAGCTTTGTTTATATTAACTTTCTTTAGTTGCTGCAGCACATTGTCTTGAGTTAACCAATTACAATTATTCTGCAAGTTTTTAGTAGCAATCATTTGCACATCTATTGCCATGGGTTCTTCTTTAATATATACGGAGGAGAAATAGTTATTTAGAATTCCTGCCTTTTCTTGGTCTTCATTAACTAACACCCCCGTTTCAGTTTTAAGTGTACCTATACTTTCATTTTTGGGTTTTTTGGAATTTATGTACTTAAAAAATGCTTTGGGGTTGGTTTTGCTCTCTTTAGCTATCATTTTTTCATTTTGAAGTTTAGCAAGTTTAATTGCCTTTTTGCACGCATTATTTGCTTTCTTATATCTTTTATAAGATGCATCTGATTTGTCTGATTTAAATGCTTTAAATGCCCTTTTCTTATTTTTAATCTCTTGTTTTACTTCTCTACTAAGCCACATTGGTTTTAATTTGTTTCTTTTATACATAAATAACAACAGGTTAATAAATGGATATATATATATAATATTCCAATAGCCGAGCACAACATTCTCCAAAGTCTAGTACTTCTCACTTTATTACGTTTGAACCTATATATACTTGGCATTGTACATGTGTCAGTTGTCTTGATAAAAGTTATACCACAACAGTTAAGTCTGTGGTTTTTATTGCATGTTCAAACCTTAATAACAAATAATAACAGGTCAATAGATTTTTACTCCTTCTGGAGTATATAAGGAGTTTGGAAATTCTAGAGACATACACAAAGGGACACTATAGTCACCAGAACAACTACAGCTTAATGTTGTTGTTCTGGTGAGTATAATCATTGCCTTCAGGCATTTTCATGCAAACACTGCCCTTTTAGAGAAAAGACAGTGTTTACATTGCCCCTAGGGACACCTCCAAGTGGCCATTCCTCAGATGGCCCTTTGAGGTGCTTCCTGGATCAGTGCTGCACAGTAGGCAGCTCTACCGTTTAGCATGGGGACGCTAAATTTTCGTCATAGAGATGCTGATTGGCCAAAACGGTGTTTGTGCCCACGCCCTTGTCAATTTTAGCCAATCTATTGCTTTCCTTATGGGAAAGCATGGAATGTTTAAATGTTGGCAATTCTGATGATGTCACCAAGGGGGCTGGGCCAATGCTGGCAGAACCGCACGGCACTGGAAATAAGGCGAGTTTTTCATGCTTTTAAGGGGGGTAAGGGGCAGGCAAGCCAAGGCAAGGTTGGTTTTGCACTATAGGGTCAGGAATACATGTTCCTGACCCTATAGTGTTCCTTTAAATAATTCATTACACTTTAACTAAACTCTTTAGATATTAGTCGACTAAATCTAAACTAAACTAAAACAATTCAGATGACTAAAATATAACAAAAAAATGTAATGACATTTGACTATGATTATGACTAAATCAACATTTGCTGTCAAAATGTACACACACAAATTGTATATCAAACTTACATTGATCATCCTTAATTAGAACACAATGTGAGAGAGCTTAGACTTTTGCTTTCGGCTGAATATGAATGTTAAAACATCATTCTTTTGGCTGGACTTTGTTCAGAATGTAGCACACCAAAATTTGTACAGAATTAGCTTCATTAAAAGGGCGCAAAATTTAGCCTATCACTGCCCTGCAAAATATATGCATGTACATATTCATATTACGTATATAATTTGCAGCACAGTTATAGACTAATTTTTAATGCGCTTTTAGCTCATCTGAATAGGTGTCCTCACATTGTTTGCATGGACGATATTCAGACAGGTCAAATTACTATGTGATAAAATTTAGATGACCAAATAAAAAAAAAATGTCCTGACTTTTTGCTCTGTGCGCA
The DNA here is from genome assembly GCF_036172605.1 of Pelobates fuscus. Lineage (NCBI taxonomy): Eukaryota > Metazoa > Chordata > Amphibia > Anura > Pelobatidae > Pelobates > Pelobates fuscus. The sequence goes on along the minus strand of NC_086319.1, from coordinate 30,935,948 downwards.
AATCTAGGGAAAAATTATCAAGGCTAAACAGGTTTTATTTAGGAGTAGCATGCTAAATAAGTAGCAATTAATAAGGAAACCAATAGAATGTCTCCTAAAATATTGCACTTTGCACCCAAAATATTACATGTTTTGCCAATATATATTGCCCCCAAGAACATTATTAATAAACATAGTTAAAAAATAAATAATGAAAAAAATAAACACTGTAATAGTTACTATGGAAAAAAACATTAGGTATGAATGATCAAAGGGAGTGTTAATAAAAGGAATGGGCAATTAACACAGTGCTTAGAGTCGCACTGCATTTACTGAGCGCATATAGAACGTTTGATGTGATTCTGCATTGAATTCACATTACCAGTTGCTAGAGGAGTGTTTTAATAGTAACTTAACTCTGCATAAACTCCTTTTCAGTTAGACATTTTTATACATTTTCTGTCACCTTGAATATTATATATCTGCTAACAAAGACGATGAAATATGGCCCTGAAGCAATGATTAAGAAGAGTCATTACCTTACATTAGTAGAAGTTTGAATAGTATAGTGTGCTCTATTATAAAGTATTCGGCAAATTGGTAACCTGCCCCTTTACATAATCAGTATGGATATTAATATAATGGAGTTTGTGATTTGGAAGTGCAGGATACAGTATTGACGAAGTATTGATAAGTAGCAGCATATTGTAATAACACTGTAACAACATTAAATGCAAACTGCTGTACGGGGTTGGTAAGCAACAAATATATATATATATATCGAAGTGACACTCTGGGCACCAATGCAACTTTAATGCATTTGATAGATTTTGGCCTCATCAATATGGTGCAATTTTGTTGCATGCTCAAATCTTTACAGTTTCTGCATTAAAAAAAAAATGTTTTCCAGAATGCTGCACCATAAGCCTGCCTCTTAAGCCATGCCCCCTCATGCCAGAAAGACTTCCTCCTCAAATATATGTACACAGTCTCAGCCCCAAGAGCAATGAGTGAGCTGCATTTATTCACAACCTGGCTTCAGACAATTAGAAAAACTATAAACAGGTAGTGATATCTTATATGCTTTTTATCTCTATGAGCCTCTAATGCAGATTGCTTTGCAGTTCAGGTCCTTCCGTACACTACTACTAAACTGATTTTAAAAAAAAAGAAGTTGCATTTCCATCTCATACGGAAAAGTCAATAATCAAAATATAAAGATGATTTGAAAGCAAAGGCAGCTCTCTAATTAGAGTTAAGTGGCTGCCTAAAGCCTTGCACTCACTGGAGCATTGTGGATGCCTAACTCCTCTTAGGGCAGACTGACCCATTAGGCACTCGGTCAAGGGCAGAGGGCCCCAACACCACGAGGGGGCCGGTACCCTGCCCAGTGTGTCTGGCAGAAACCATTAGTAAATGTCTTGCACCCAACATTCTAATAATTAAATTGCAGAAGCTCATAAAACAGCTACATATGGTGTGTACCCTGCATAAGATGAACACCAGGTAGATCACTAGATCACCAGGAAATGTATTATTGTCTCCTTTCTGCCCAGGAGATAATCAGGAGGCGGGCAAACATAAAATAAATAAAAGGCATTACAGTGTTAAGATGCCCTACAGAGAAACACAGGTCCCCCACACACTGTCACCTGCACACACTCTGCCCCCATACATAGTCACCCCATCACTCACCCTGTCACACTCATTCCTCAACTCATCAATCAGGTTCCCACCCTGTCTAACTCACTCTGCAAAACTGCCAGTCACCCCCCTAATAACCCTGTAGCATTAACCCCCTGAAGGCAGTCTTTGCCTTACATACAGTCACATCCCACATTTAAAACACAACCTCGCCATACACACAACAATAGATGTAGCAGGTGACGTCCTCAGTATTTACTCAGTTAATTGTGGTCAGGTGCTCTCTTGTAAGTCAGAGCACAGCTGCCAGATGTTTACAGCATGGCCTCTGACTTACATAGCCAGCTAGCATCTGCAGAACCCTAGCAGCCCTCCACTAAACAACCATGGATCCAGGACCACCAGGTAGTGTTAACTCCTGCTGGACCACTGAGGAGCATGACAGCCCCATTTAACAAGCAAGAATCATATCCCTTTCTTAGAAATAGCCAAGTAGGAGAAGGCTACACAGAGCACACCCACCACACACATCAAATAAAGTCAGCACACCCCACACACATACCCACACTTTAAATACACCACTAGCACAACACACACATTACACACAGCCAGCACACACCTCACTAGCATAGAACTATGTAAGGGCTATTGACAGATTCCCCTGGTTGAGTTAGTCATCTTAAAGTTGGCCTTCATCACCTCATTTACCCTGTATCAAGTCAGGATCATTCAAGTCTTTTGGGATAAAAACCGCCCAGACAACTTACAACAGATGGTGGACCAGCTCCTTGATAGACTCCAGGATTATTCCTGTGCATACCTGAATGACATGATAATCTTCAGCTTTACTTGCGAGGAACACCTAGGGCACATAGTTACATAGCTGAAAAGAGATTTGCGTCCATCAAGTTCAGCCATCCTCACATTTGTTTTTTGCTGTTGATTCAAAAGAAGGCAAAAAAAAAAACATTTTGAAGCACTTCCAATTTTGCAACAAACTAGGTAACAAAAATCTTTCTTGACCCCAGAATGGCAGTCAGATTTATCCTTGGATCAAGAAGCTATTACCCTACATTGAAAAATTATATCCTTGAATATTCTGTTTTTGCAAGTATGCATCTAGTTGCTGTTTAAACATCTGTGTGGACTTTGATAAAACCACTTCTTCAGGCAGAGAATTCCACAGCCTTATTGTTCTTACAGTAAAAAAATACTTTTCTGTTCCGAAATCTTCTTTCTTCTAGTCTAAACGCATGACCTCGTGTCCTATGTAAAGTCCGGTTTGTGAATAGATTTCCACACAGTGGTTTGTATTAGCCCCGCATATATTTGTATAATGTTATCATATCCCCTCTTAGGTGATGTTTTTTCTAAATTAAAGAGGTTTACATTTGTTAACCTTTCTTTATAGCTGAAATGTTCCATTCCTTTTATTAATTATGTAGCCCGCCTCTGCACTTTTTCTTGTGCAATAACAGCCTTTTTTAGAACAGGTGCCCAAAATTGCACAGCTTTTTCAAGATGTGATCTTACCAGTGATTTATAAAGAGGCAAAATTACATTCTCATCCTGAGAATGAATGCCCTTTTTCATGCACAACAATACTTTACTGGCCTTAGCCACTGCTTATTGACATTGCACATTGTTGCATAGTTAGTTGTCTATAACAATTCTGAAGTCCTTTTTGTGAGTTTTTATCCCTAATTCGCTTCTAATAAGTGCATAACATTTTTCAACATTAAATTGCATCTGCCATTTGAGTGCCCAGTCCCCCAGTCTATCTAAATTCCTCTGCAGCAAAGCAATATCTTGCTCACATTGTATTGCTTTGCAGAGTTTTGTGTCATCTGCAAACCCTGAAACATGACTTTTAATAAAAAATGTTAAGATCATTTATAAACATGTTTAATAGAAGGGGTTCCAGATCAGAACCCTGAGTGACACCATTTGCCACCTCTGTCCAGCTTGAAAATTTACCATTAATGACAACTCTTTGTACTCTATTTCTAAGCCAATGTTCTACCCAAGAACAAGAATTTTCATCTAGACCGATTTTTTTGAGTTTTGAATCTATTTTGTGGAACTGTATCAAATGCCTTGGCAAAATCCAAATAGATCACATGCACTGCAACACCCTGATCTATACTTCTACTTACTTCTTCGTAGAATGTAATCAAGTTAGTTTGACATGACCTGTGCTTCATAAAAACAATGCTGATTTTTGCTGATAACCACGTTCTTCTCAAGGAATTCTTGAATATTATCCGTTAATAACCTTTCAAATACATTTCCATCCACAGAAGTTATGCTCACAGGTCTATAATTTCCAGTCAACGATTTTGAACCCTTTTTGAATGTAGGAACCATATCTGCCTTCCTCCAACCCTCCGGAACACTTTATGAAAGAAAAGAATCTTAAAAGATTAAAAACAGAGGTTCACTTATTTCTACACCTATTTCGTTAAGTACTCGTGGATGAATACCGTCAGGCCCTGGAGCTTTGTTTATATTAACTTTCTTTAGTTGCTGCAGCACCTTGTCTTGAGTTAGCCAATTTCAATTTTTTTGCAAGTTTTTAGCAGCAATCATTTGCACATCTATTGCCATGGGTTCTTCCTTAATATATATGGAGGAGAAATTGTTATTTAAAATGTCTGCCTTTCCCTGGTCTTCATTACCTAACTACCCCATCCCAGTTTTAGTGTACCTACACTTTCATTTTTTTTTTTTTTTTTTAGAATGTATGTACTTAAAAACTGCTTTGGGGGGGGCGGGGCCTGACCGCTGAACAGACTGGTCACACCAAACCGGAGCTCCGTGCGGGAACCGACAAATACACGACGATACACTAAAAATACCCCGCCGAACTTCGCAAACGACGTAGCTGAGTAGCAGCGAGACCCTCGAGGCTCAGGTGGCCGGATCGCCGGCCTCGGAGAGGCGACCTGAAGCGGAGATAGGATTGCGGCCTACCAAAGGGTGCAGGCACGGGAGAGGCGGCCGACCTCCCCGCCCGCGACTCAGCGGATAACGAAGCAATCCCCAGGACCCTGATCTCCCCCCCGGCTGGTGAGGGACATCCCGGCATAATCATTCAAGCGACTGAACCAAGCACCCTACAACAGTGAACGGGCCCGTACCGAACACACGACTCGCAACCCCACGAGACAACTGAGGCCTAGCCAGCGAGGACAAAGGAAACTGGGAAAGGTCTGCCATAACCCATCCCATCCTCTGAAAGCACTGGACCAGCTCTGCCTGAATTTTTGCACGATATTGTTGGACAGGGGGGTGACCTACCAGCTAGCAGCACAACTTGTGGCCTCATGGATTAGGCCAACCACCCGCCGACGCCATTATGGGCACCCATATCTGATCTTCCAGGCGGCCGCGCTGACATCGAACGCCGGTAAGGCAGGCAGCGAGGCCACACAAGCTGGGGACGCATACCCACCTCAGCCCACACTTGAGCGTGACCACCTGAAGTCTCGCCCTAAGACCCAACACAAATTCCCCCAACAGCAGGACTTCCCTCCTTCTCAGGGCAAAACTAAGCTCCATGTCTATGAATCCCAAAAGGTACGCCTTCCCGGGGAGAGAGCAACTGGGCGCTATACCCAAAGGTGCCAGCCACACAGGCGGAGAGCGGCAACACGACGACACAGATGGACGACTAAGACTCACCGCACCATCCCGGCAAAATTTGGCAAAATTTGCCAACCCCCACACCAAGACCTAAGTTATGGCCTTTCTGTGCATATATTTCAGAAATGTGTTCCTAAATATAGCTCCCTAGACAGTAGTATGGACTCTGGAGTATGAACAGGTGTTCTAACAATTAAAAGCAGCACTTGTATATGCCCCGCTACTGGCAGCTCCTGATCCATCTAAAGGCTTTTCTTGTTCACACAGATGCTACAATGTTTGGATCGGGAGCTGTACCAAGCCAGGTCAGGGAAGATGACAGGGGCATACCTAAGCCGAAAGCTACAAGACAGGAAAGTGAGCTACACCACCACTAAAAATACGTGCCTGTCCTTGGTTTGGGCATTAAAGTAACTTCAGCCATACTTATATGGCTGACAATTCTCCTTGCTCATGCATCACAATCCGTTAGTGTGACAGAAACAGGTGATGGGGCACAATGCCAGGCTTTTGCGGTGCAGTCTGGCACTCCTATTGTATGCCATATTATAACTATAGTGGCATTAAAGAATTTTTCCAGAACAGCTATTTTTGCCTTTAATTTTTCGATTCAGATTTAATTTGTGAAGATGTCAGGTACTCTTGGCAGGGGTCAAATCTATTAAAAATATTTTGTATCAGGACAAGTAGATTGTTTTGACAGACATGTAGATTGGGCTACCACTTTAGTCCCTTGGACAAGTAGATTTTTTTTTTAATTCCACACATCTGCTGTGTATGTGTTTCTCTGTGCATCAGTGTGTTTGTGTGTGTGTGGGTGTATCAGAGTGTGTATACGTGTTTCAGAGTTTTTATATGTGTGCATATTTCAGTGTATACATGCATGTGTGTATATTATTGTGTGTATTAGTGTGTATGTCCATGGATGCCATGTCAGGGTAATAATGGTGTCTACAACACCATGGCCAATTCAATGTCACAGCATAGTCCCTGGAACCTGTATGTGCAGAGCTGTGCTATGGAATGCAGAACATACACTGATCAGTCTCAACATTAAATCCTCCTGTCTCAAATTGTTTAGGTCCACCTCATGCTGCCAAAACAAGTCTTATGCATTCAGGCATGGACTCCACAAGACATCTGAACATGCCATATGGTATCTGGTACCAAGACATCAGAAGCAGATCCTTTGAATACTGCAAGTTTTGAGGTGAGGTCTGAACTAGATTGACATCTGGGAAATTTGGACACTAAGGGAATACCTCGAACTCTTTGTCATGTTTGTCAATCTATTCCTGAACACTTTTTGCAGTGTGTTAGGGTGCGTTATACTGCCATCAGAAAACACATTGTCATTAATGGGTGTATATGGTTTGCAACAATCTCTAGGTAGGTGGTATGTGTTAACGTAACATCCACATAAATGCCAGTACCGAAGGTTTCCCTCAGAACATTACCCATAGCATAATGCATAAAGTCTGACTTCCCTAGGCAAATTACAAATTACAAACACGCACCCGGCCATCCACCTGATCTATAAAATGTGGTTCATGAGGCAATTCAACCTTCTTCCATTCCTCCATGGTCTAATTTTAACACTTATGTCACCATTGAAGGTGTTTTTGGCAGTGGACAAGGGTCATCATGAGTATTTTACAGCAAACTGCCATATACTGTGGCCAGTATTCATTTTTTTCAGTAATGTGAGCTATAGTAGCTGTTCTGTGTGATCAGACTAGACAGGCTAGTCTTTGCTCCCCACCTGCATCAATGGACTTTGGGTGCCCATGACCCTGAAACCGATTCACTGGTTGATTTTTCCTGCACCACTTTCGATAGGTACTAACCACTCCACAATTCATGCTGTTTGGAGATATTCTGACTCAGTTGTTTAGCCATCACTATTTGGCTCTATCACTTTTTGCTGGCCCCTTTTTCTTGCTTACAAAACAAGAAACTGACTGTTCACTTGCTGCCCAATATATTCCACCCTTTTACAGGTGCCATTTTAACAATATAATCAATGTTATTAACTTCAGCTGTCAGTGGTTTTAATGTGGCTGATCAGTGTACGGATTTTAATCTGTTTGCTGCCTTTAATCTGTTTGTAATTCCACGTCATTGGGGTATTATTACAGAGTCCAGAATGCTGGCTAATGTCAATTCTTTGCATATTTCTATGCACAGAGTTTGATTCAAGGTCCAAGGTAAGAGGGTAAACTGTTGCAAAATGGTTCCTAATTATGGAGAAATTGTGCTAGGGTACTCCTCACATCATATTCACTATAGTGGGCTGTTGTGGCTATGATGAGTAATTCTTAATTCTGGGAATTCTTTCCGTCTCTGAAATGGCTATATGGAAAATCAATAGTTATATTTATATTGCACTTATAATTTTAATAACTTTAAGTAAAAACAAAACAAAATTTTCATATAGATTTCTAGTCTTTTAGTTTTTGGGGTGTGGCCAGGGAGAGGCACTGTGAAGATTATTTTCACATGGCATCTAAGGTCGGCCCTGTATACACACATTATATCCCCTATACACTATGAATATATCCTCTATTCCCACATACTACACCCCCTGTACAAAGACTATACCTCTTTACACACACACGCTACAACCACTGTACACACCCATGCACATACTACACCCTTGTACACACATGCACACTTTGCCCCCTTTACACAAACCCTTCCAACTTCTAATACACATAATATAATTTTTTTTATTTTTCATTTCTGGTGTCAGTGAGGCTCTTATGCATGATTTTTGCCTTTGATCTTACAAAGTCTAGAGCCGCCATTGTTTGCGTGTGAACTTCTGAGCTACATTTTGAAAAACGATTAATTCATACATATCCAAAGCTTTTTTTTTTTTCCATAGCAAACATCATCACTTTGGGTAAATTGGTTACATTAGGTGAGTGCAATGGACATCTAACTAGGCAGATTTAATCAGACAACTTGATGGATGACAAGGGCAATTATTTTGGACACGGATATATCTGTAAGTTAAATGTAACTGTCAAAAACCTCTTATTCCTGATGAGACGTGCTAGGTAATTCAGCAATTAACTCTTCTAATTATTGCAACTCAATTCAGCAGTAACATTTTGCAAATTCTAAGGAGGGACAATCCACAAAAGTTTGAGTTGCAAATATTTTGCAATTACACAATACAATGTTAGATGAATGATCCAGTTGTCTATTCAATAAAAGCAATTCAGGATATCCTAGATTGTTTGGTTCATATTTGGACATGACTTGAAAAATGTGAGCCATATATAGCTAGTTTATACTAGCTATGGAAGCAACATTGTTATTTACTAAAGCCAGCATGCAAAGTTTATTTTAAATTTAAGGTTAGAGTAGCCAAGCTGAAAACATAGCTAACAATATTTTTTCTAACCCTCTGAGTCAAATCAGTTGTTGAAGTCAGATTTAAGGTATGGTATGTTGACATCTTCCTATACACCTTGCATACCAAGTGTAAACTAAAAGCAAACATACCGTGTGTTTATTAACTACCAACCTTACACCCTAGCCCATACTCTTTCTTATCTGAGTGCGGGTTTCTCAGTTACTTACTATTACCAATTAAGGAGCCGGTTCCTTTACCATATGCTATGGGTGTTGTGGACTTGTTCCCCACCACCTTCCTACTACTCTCTAATTATTACATCACCAAAGATCCCTGCTGAAGGTCAGGGACGATTAAATACCTCAAATATTAATGAGATTTGTAAAGCATTTAACTCTAACTCCTAGCTTCTAACTATAACATCTGTAACCAAACCTCTAGTATTTACCTGCTAACGAAGTTTGTTCAGTCAGTTAAAGTGTCATCTGCTAGTCTCTCTGCCATAACTGTTCTTAAACAAATACAGGCACAACATGTGCTCTTTAACTGTAATGCAGAATTAGAGATATTTTGTTTACTATACATGAAGCCAACAATCAGGTATGGTACATTTTTAAACACATACTTGGGTAGTGATGTTATTTTTTTGCAACACTTTATCAGCTCTGTACAGAAAATTTGTGTGATAATGTGATAAGCGCTAAAACATGTAGCTAAGAACACCGTGGAATCTAATCACAAGAATTCCACCAACAATAGAAACATATACAATACAAAAATAAAGTGCTCAGTGCAAAGTAATATTAATGCTCCAATTCCCAGAGCTTTTCAACATCCTGTGTATAGGGAGGTGGGTATATATATATACCCGAGTTCAATATAACTTCCTCTCCAAGATTGGAGATAGAGACACAGATTTATCTGTTATGTTTGATGATAGCTGACTTACAATAACATACCGTCTATTAATCAGCCAAACTCTGTTTCCTGGCTCCCCTTGACTCGGCTTTGTTACTCATTCTTGTGTATTTCTGGCTCCCCTGACTTGGCTTTTGTCTCTCGTGTTAGTATATTTCTGGCTTCCCTCGACCTTGGCTCCTTCTGACTCTGCTTGAATTATATTATTCTATTTTCTAAGGACTGGTTTAGGGACTTTCTATCTGTCTCCATTTATTATTACTCTTTGTGTTGGGTTGTACGTTACAGCAATAAAACAACTATATTTCCAGGCAGGATTTGTCTAGATACTTTGGCTTCAGCTACTAAGGTAGATTGACCAAAAGGCAGGGGTTGCCTGGCTTTACCCTTGCAGTGCCTGTGTGGGAGTGTAATTGATACTAATGTGAGACTAATTAGGTTGGGAGGAAGTGACAGCTGACATGTGGGGGGGCCTAGTGGTGTACACATGACCTATGGGGCCCCGGTGCGAAAATTGATCTGTGGGCCCCCCCCCCGCACGCTTACTCTGCGCAGGCCGGGGCCGCAACACATGCGACCACGGTATGTACACCAGTGCATGCAGATGCACACACACTTAAAGGACCACTACAGACACCCAGATCACATCAGCTCAATGAAGTGGTCTGGGTGGTCACTGACAGCCGCTAGAGGAGCTTCCGCGATTCTAAGACACTGAACGTCCATAGGAAAGCATTGAGTAATGCTTTCCTATGGGCGGTTTGAAGGCGCGCACGGCTCTTGCCGTGCATGCGCATTCGGAGCTGAGCGGCGGAGGGATCCCCAGTGCCAGGGGAGTCCGGCGCTGGAGAAAGGTAAGTGCTGAAGACACACACACACTCTCAAGAACAGACGCATACACATTAGCTAACAGACACACACATTTACTAACAGAGACACACTCAGCGACAGACATACATACTCACTTACAAAACATACACTCTCACTGACAAACACACACTCACTAACAGACATCAAACAGACTCACTAACACAAACACACTCAGTAACAGACACACACAGTAACACACTCACTAGCAGACACACACTGACACTAACACTAACACACACACTAACACTCACAGTAAAACTCACAGTAACACTAACACTCACAGTAACACTCACAGTAACACTAACACACACAGTAACACACACACTAACACTCACAGTAACACTAACACACACACACTAACACTCACAGTAACACTAACACACACTAACACTCACAGTAACACTAACACACACACACACACTAACACTCACAGTAACACTAACACACACACTAACACTAACACACACACACACACTAACACTCACAGTAACACTAACACACACACACTAACACTCACAGTAACACTAACACACACACACTAACACACACACACACTAACACACACACACACACTAACATTTTTTTATTATTATTTAATCCCCCCAGCCTCCTTACCTTTTGGAGTGCTGAGGGGATTCCCTGTGGGTCCAGTGGTGCTGCTAGGCTCCCGGGGGCGCTGGTCACCCGGCTGGCAGGCAGGCTGGCGGGCGCGCGAGGGAGCACTCTCCCCTGAGTGCTTCCTCTTCAGCTCTCTCGCTCGCCGCGTACTGATACCGGTGCCGGAAGATGACGTCATTTTCCGGCTCCGGTATCAGTGCGGTGCGCGAGGGAGCTGAAGAGGAAGCACTCAGGGGAGAGTGCTCCCTCGCGCACCGGCCAGCCTGCCTGCCCGCCGGGTGTAAGCAGGGCCAGCCTCGGGGGGCCCGGAGGTGGCCGGCAACTGGGCCCCCCAGGAGAAGAGGCTGGCCCATTGCGTACATACCGGGTCGCAGGGGCAGCCGGGCCCCCTCGTGGGCCGGGCCCGGTCGCAGCCGCGACCCTGGTATGTACGCCACTGTGGGGGCCCCTGAGTGTGTGTGTGTGTGTGTGTGTAAGTGTGGGGGTCACTGAATGTGCTTATGGGTTACTGAGTGTATGTATCTGTCAGTGTGTATGTATATGTATATCTGTGTCAGTATGAGTGTTTATGTGTGTGTTTGTGTATCTGTGTGAGTATGTGTTATTTCTGTCAGTATGTGTGTGTGTGTGTGTGTGTGTGTGTGTGTGTGTGTATGTGTATGTGTATCTATGTCAGTATATGTGTGTATCAGTGTGTATGTATTAGTTTGTACATATCTACATATAAGTGTGTGTATCTTTTTCGGTATGTGTGTAAAGCTGTGTATATCTAAGTGTGTATGTTCATCTTTGTCAGTATGTGAGTGTATCTGTGTGTCAGTGTCATGTGTGCCAGCATGGGTGTGGATCTATATGTGTGACAGTCCGTGTGTGTATCTGTGTCAGTATGTGTGTGTCAGTGTGTATGTGTATTTATGTCAGTATCTGTGTGTATTTGTGTGTGGCAGTGTTTGTGAATATGTCAATACATCCAGGCATTCAAACACCAAAATAATACACAAATACACCCCTGCATTCCAATGCCAACACTATACACAAATGCACAACTTCATGTAAATGCCAACACTACATACAAACACACCATTACTATCATATGGCAACGGTACATACAAACACTAGTACATTCAAAAACACACATACTCCATTCAAAACATGCTTACATTCAAACACACACATACTGCTCGCAAATACAACCCTGCAAGGATGGGATAATGGTAGATCTCCAGTTGGCAGAGCATTGTGGGAGTTGCATGATAGTTGAGGATCTACCTTTTAGCCATCCTTGTGTTAGATGGGGCCCAAAATAATTCTTGCACCAGGGCCCTCTTTACATTAGTTCCACCACTGAATATCACTTCCTCTTTATAGTTTCTCTTACTGTCTGCAGTCAGATTGTGAATTGAGGGTAAGACTGTGTGCATACATTTAAAACAGCATTCCTTAGGAGCTAAGGCTTATGGTGTAGCATTCTGCAAAAGCTTTTTTTTTGTGAAAAAACTAAAGAATTGAGCATGCAAAAAAATACAGCATACTAAAGAGGCCAAAATAAATCAAATCCATTAAAATTGTTTTGGTGTCCTGAATGCCTAATTTACTGCAAATGATAACTGCAAGAGATATCTATATTGCCAAATCTACTCAGTGCTACCATTTACCTACACGCTAAGTAAGTCAGATTAAAACTGCACTGAATTTAATTTGTTCTTTTATTTGTCACTTTATAACAGCTTTTTCCGTTTGTTGCAGGACATTCTATGGACTTGTTTGAAATATTAAAGGGACACTACAGTCACCTGAACAACTTTAGCTTAATGAAGCAGTTATGGTGCATAGAACATACCCCTGCAGCCTCACTGCTCAATCCTCTGCCATTTAGGAGTTAAATCCCTTTGTTTATGAACCCTAGTCACACCTCCCTGCATGTGACTTGCGCAGCCTTCATAAACACTTCCTGTAAAGAGAGCCCTATTTAGGCTTTCTTTATTGCAAGTTCTGTTTAATTAAGATTTTCTTATCCCCTACTATGTTAATAGCTTGCTAGACCCTGCAAGAGCCTCCTGTATGTGATTAAAGTTCAATTTAGAGATTGAGATACAATTATTTAAGGTAAATTACATCTGTTTGAAAGTGAAACCAGTTTTTTTTTTTTCATGCAGGCTCTGTCAATCATAGCCAGGGGAGGTGTGGCTAGGGCTGCATAAACAGAAACAAAGTGATTTAACTCCTAAATGACAGTGAATTGAGCAGTGAAATTGCAGGGGAATGATCTATACACTAAAACTGCTTTATTTAGCTAAAGTAATTTAGGTGACTACAGTGTTCCTTTAAAGATGTTTGGTAGATTTTCACGAATTGTCTTTGAATTTTGAAAGTCGTTTGTGTTAGTAAAACATATTACTACACTTTTTAACAATTTACCATCAGAAACCAGCTAAGCTGTCAGAGGACAATACAACCCCTGAAATAGTTTCTTTTGTACTTTTGAAATTTAGATTATACTATAATGATTGGACAGAACTGTTTATAAACTGGATAACATCTGACAATGTTAACCAACAAAGGCTTGGTGTCATACCTTTGTCCTAAGTTGATTTAGGAGTCTCTACTTAGGAGGGGAAAAAAAAAAAAAAAAAATCCTATGGTCTTTTAGAAGAATGATTCAAAAGAATCTCATAAAAGGTCAGAATGGTATTCTCTGACCTTCATCAACTGAAGATTCATTTATTTAACTTTGCAGGTTGAATGGGAATTCATCAAAAAACACAACATGAAGCTCCTTCTGCTAAACTGGGATAATATTGTATACATACAAGCTTACACTATTGATTATTTCTTCTGATTTCTTATCCATCTAAAACTACTTAAAGATCTGTTTGTCTTAAAATGTTTCTTTTCAAGCTCTGTGCAACATTCATCATCTGCATTGATGTTTTTTGAAGCCATACATTTTTCATGATCCATACAATTCTTGTGGGCAAAGCATAATATATAACTGTAAAGGTAAACTATACCTGGGATATTATTTGTATAATTTGTGCTGTGGTGGATCTAGGGAAGAGACAATCCTGGTGCAAGATATTTTTGCCCCTCTCCCCACCCATGGTAAACTGAATTACATACCATTAGAATCCCATGCTTAGGTTTATTAACTTATATTTAATGCCTCAATTAATAAACCCCTACCACACCAAACCCAGACCATAAAGAAATTTCACTAGCCTCATTAATTAACTCCTACTACGCACATGGTACCTGCTACCTACTCTAGACTTGTTAGTTAAGTCCACTGTAGTAGCCTAAACTTAATAATGGTGAGTTTTGCTACTGTATAGATCAATGTGGATCGTTGCCTTTCAACCAATGGAGTTCACCTCTGAAAAAAAACAATAATATGTGAGCGCTATAGAATATAACACATTCAGTATGGCAGCACTCCACCCCAGTGATACAGAAGTACGCACAGAATACAGATAAATGTTTACCAAAAAGAGTGCGCTAAACTGATGAATAGAATCTGTAAATATGAAAAACACATAGAATAGTGCAGACTATCTAAACCAAAATATGTAATTAGGGAGGGACAGGGGGTAGGGGGTGGGGGAAACATTTACCAGAGCCCTATCATCCCTGGCTCTGGGTTTGAAATGCTTGACTGGAGAGGGAAGACAAGTAGTAAGTTCACTGAAAGCTGGTTGTGCTGTGCTATATAGGACAGAGAGAGGCAGGATCTCCAATTGAATAGAATCTTATACAATTTATTAAAAAACAAAAGTTAAAAACTCTTACTTAGCAAATGGTGGGTTATGCTGACATAGCTACCCACATAAAAGCATGTATGCAGCAAAACAGAAAGTCACTTCCGGGTTTCGTCCGTCATGATCACGTGATCACTTCCGGATCCGCCTCTCTAGTGACGTATGTGTGACGCATTTCGCCCGCCTACTAAGGCTTCCTCTGACAACGTCATGGTTATCCAGCCCCTTCTTTTAAGTGCCTTGCTCCTCCCTTTCTGTTCCCTCATTGGTCCGGGGGCATGGCTTGTTCATAGGAGGCTGACTTGGTTCATCTTTTCTAAAAGTGTCAATCAGGAACTAATGTCCAGTCCACTTTAGCATATAAATATTTGACCTAGCGAACTACTTTCAATTAGGGGCTAATAACCAACCTATTATTGCACATAAATATATAATACAGGAAATAATTAATTGCTTATCTTTATATTGAAACCCTATTAACATAGGTACAATGAGTAACAGGATGAATTAAAACATACATTATAATTTGAAATAGCTCCCAATGTATACAGTAAATAATAAAAAATGAATACATTCAGAAATAATCATATATATCATAAAACTTTATATCTTAATTAGAGAAGGAATACTGCTGGATCCAAAATTGATCTTCATAATGTATTAAATTAAAAATTCTAAAGACTGAAAACTACATACGTACAGGTACAAATACCTCTTATTCTATGGAGAAAGAGAAGAGAGCATTTTAGACATCATAACCAATAAAGTAAAAAAGATATTACGAGTTTAAAAGATCGATAATCAATTATAAGAAATTACAAATCTGTTGCAAGGATTACAGATATTAGACAGTGGCATAGAAAGTCGGACATTTTTTAAATATAGATAACTTGCGTAACTATACATTTGAGTTGTCAGAGTGGTGAGTATATGAATGTCGTTCAGCAGGTTAGGTAAAGTACAAGAAGACACTTCACACATAGTCAGATGACTAAGACATTAGATTTGTATGCACATTCTATGTGTATGGGTGTACGATTCAAACATTGATTGTTAAGGTACATGCTATATAAAAGGTACACTGCTTGAGAGTAACCACCAGGGGCAGAGAGTCACTGAGCTTGTCGGACACAGCACCTATGTGTACTTAGGCATTTTTCTATGCAGTTCTGCAGTAATAAAATCAATAATAGTAAAATCAGAAAACACGGAGATGCTAAACAAAATAATATTCAGTGCTAGAATTATGAGTATACACTGTTAGCAGCCGCTTTGTTGCTCTTGCAGCGGTGCTGAGTCGGCTGGTGTCCTGGCCATGCTAAAGTCCCCTGTGTTTCCCGCTGGTTGCTTGAGGGCTGAGGTACTTGGTGGTCAGGAGTGTGTTCCTGGTCTTGTAGTTCAGCTGGCATCAGCCTGGGGTCCAAGATGAAGCCTGCATGCTGTGTCCGTTACTCCACTTTGTGTGGGTGAAATGAGAGTTCAAATAGGGTGCCCTCAGGACCGACGGTAGCAGAGTTGTTGTCTCCCATGCTGCAGATAGGAGCTTGTTCTCCGGCTTGTACTGGGCTCGGCTGCCATCTTGGAGTTTGCCGTGCGGTCTCTATTTGAGCCGTTCACCGCTCGGTTGGTAGGGGTGGTCTCTGCCCTTCCGGTGAGGTCCGGGATAACCCCCCTGGCCCACAGGGGGGGAGAACGGGGCCCTCAGTAGGCGTGGGAGAATAATATCCTGAATTGGGACTACATATATCACGGTTTGAAAGTAATGATACTGACATAATTGAGCTTTTGTGGATTATGTTGTATGTTTGTATCTTAACTTGCACATTTTAACTTTCGCAGACTATTGTAGCATATGTTGATTGTGCTACTATTTAATAGTGTAATTTAATGAATATCTTTATATATTTAATGAAAACACAACACATTTTGTGATACTGTCAGTCTCCCTGCACAATGTAAATCAATTTTGGCCGCATGTGTGTGTGCCTGCTAGTGAGTGAGCTTGTGTGTGTGTGCGCCTGCTAGTGAGTGAGTTTGTGTGTGTATGTGTGTGTGTGTGTGCGTGCCTGCTAGTGAGTAAGCTTGTGTGTGTGTGTGCCTGCTAGTGAGTGAGCTTGTGTGTGCCTTCTAGTGAGTGAGCTGGTGTGTGTGTTTGTGTGCCTGCTAGTGAGTGAGCTTGTGTGTGTGTGTGTGTGTGTGTGTGTGTGCCTGCTAGTGAGTGAGCTTATGTGTGTATGGCTGCTAGTGAGTGAGCTTGCATGTGTGTTGTCAGTGAGCTTGTCTGTATTGAGCATGTGTGTGTCAGTGAGCTTTTCTTTAGTGAGCATGTGTGTGTGTGTGTCAGTGAGCTTGTCTGTTGGAAGCATGTGTGTGTGTGTATCAGTGAGCTTTTCTGTAGGGTGCATGTGTGTGTCAGTGGGCTTGTCAGTGGTGAGCATGTGTGTGTCAGTGAGCTTTTCTGTAGGAAACATGTCTGTGTCAATGAACTTTTCTTTAGTGTGCATGTTTGTGTCAGTGAGCTTTCTGTAGGGAGCATGCACGTGACAATGAGCTTTTCTGTAGGGAGCATGTGTGTCAGTGAGCTTTTCTGTATGGAGCATGTGTGTGCCAGTGACCTTGTCTGTAGTGATGTGTGTCAGTGAGCTTGTCTGTAGTGAGCATGTATTTATCAGTGAGCTTTTCTGTAGTAAACATGTGTGTGTGAACTTGTCTGTAGTGAGCATGTGTGTGTCAGTGAGCATGTGTGTGTGTGTGACAGTGAGCTTGTCTGTAGTAAGCTTGTGCGTGTCAGAGTTTTTCTGTACTACGTTTGTGTGTGTATACCAAGAAGCTTGTCTGTGCAAGTCAGTGAGATTGTCTGTCAGTGAGCCTATTTGTGTGCATCTGTGAGCTTGTGCTTTAGGTCAATGAGCTTATATATATTAACCAATAATATGTAGGGCATATATGTATATGTATGCATATATGTATACGTAGACATGTCTTGCCACCCTAGATGATTGAGTAATATATACACACACATTATATATACATGTATGTATATATAATGTGTTTATATATTACTCAATCATCTAGGGTGGCAACACATAGCCGTACGTATTACATGTGACAATACATGGCACAGTGACTTATGGGGTTGGCATAGATTTTTTTCCAGGGCTGCTTTGTATCCCCAGTCCGGCACTGACTATTGATGATAAAATAAACATTTCTATGAATTCATTGTTTGTGCAGTAGGAAAAATCATTTGTCCATAACCTGTAAAATGTAATTTTTGTAAATATTAGTTCCTAAACTAAACACTTGTCTTATCATTAATGAATATTGCTGATACATATAATGATGCATAGAACAAAGTGTGTTTGAAAGGCTACAGACTCATTTTAAATTGTATTGTTTTAGATTTGTTTAAATTTCCCATGTATTTAAAGTAAATTTGTCATTAGGTTTTATTAATACTGAAAATAAAAGATTCCATATAATATAGCCTTGTGAATGGTTTAGTAATGAATATATGTTATTGATTCTTTTGGTGCATCTCATCATACACCTTTACTTTGTGGGCTCAGACACGTTTAATCCCCTTTGGTGAGAAGCACCACTTATCTTATCTTGCCTATGTGCAATTTGTAGGTCTGAAACTATCCCAGAGTTCGTATTTGAGATACTGTTCAATTGTGTTTTGAGTCAAGAATGCTGTGCTTTTGACCAAAGAATGCATACAGATGGCGGCCTCCAAAGGGAAGGGATAAGCCAGACTATTCACTAAGAAAAAGTAATAACATGATGTTACGTTACGTTATCTTTTATTTTATAATAAATAATATTAAATATTAATGGTTGCCCTTTAAGTTGGTGTAATAAAAACATGTTAAAAATGTTTTTTTCATTTTACTTTACAATTTAAATTCTATGTTTGATAATGACATGTTTTAAGATATCTCTTCTAATAATATATAAACTATCTGACATAAAATTACAAAATATCCGTGAGTTATTTATTTTACCTTTGAGGACACATATATATTTATCAGTCATATTTCTAGATTTATCCTCTGAGGAAGAATGAACAGTAAATTGATTCTCTATTGATAATGATTGTATGCTTCTTGGCCAGATATACAAAACAGCAAAACGCAAACAATCACAAATATAGCCAATTTGGCATTTGTATTGCAGTCATTGCAATAGGATCATCATGGGACATGCAAAACAATTAGCCATAAATAAGACACAAGATCAAATCTAACGATTTTACCACTTTTGATACCAAAGGTGTAATTTAATCATCTTCCCTGTGGATTGGTAAATGAAGTCTAAACTGCTAAACCAATTAAAAATATGTGAATGAACAAATAATTACCATATGCTGTTTTAATCCTGAAACAGCTGAATAAATTGACAAAATTAGTAAGGATTTAAACCAGACACCTCCGTTGCAAAATATTTTTTTTTAGATTACAGATAATGCATCCTATCTGGGTTGACAGATCATTGAAAGAATTCATGATCCAGGGAATACATCTAAAAATATTTTCCAAAGATAGGCTTTTTTGATCTGTAAATTAAATGTTGCTAGTCCTATGGGACACAGTGATGCATTCCATTTATCTTGTTTCCCTGTTCACATTATCTGGAAATAATATTATTTGCAATACTATTACATAAATTAACCCTAGAATAAATATATCTATTGGAACACAATGTGCCTATTTCATTTTCTTTCCTTTATTTTGTTTCTAATGTGAGTAGGGCTTTTTTGCCACCTGTAGGTTTATTGGAAAATGTCTTGTTTTTTTACGTTAAAACTATTTAAAATGATCTCATGTTATCATTGTAAAGTCATATTTTTATCGTTGATCATAACATAAAATTAATGACTGTTACCAACTTATGTGCAAAGAATCAAGACCATATGCAACATTCTAAGCAGAATTTATAGTGGTCATAATTGCTTGATACATGTGGGGATGTTGGCTGGTACCATTGATAAATTGGACTGAGGCAAAATGTTTAAACATGCATAATCTCAGGGACAATCCATAAACTCTAAATTAAAAGGAGCTGATTACACCCATATGCAGAAGGAACCTCGTAGGTTTCCGGATACAGATATCACACTTGATGTCATATAACACACTAAAAAGAAAATGTTTGGCAAAAAGGCGGCTAGTAGAGTGTGTGACAGTTTTTATGATATCTACTCCCATATCCTCACCAATGAGAAGAAGAGGCAGATAAAACAGGAAAGCAAGGGCAGAATTGTCACAAGCACAGTGGAAATATTGGGACAGGCGAAAATTTCACACTGTATCATAGATGCATCTATGGGAGAATGCCATGAAGACCATCTACAATGAAAATAAAACTTTTTCTGAATATCATTGATACAGCTAAGGTTTTGTTGGAAACAACAGAATTGAAGACATTACGAAAAAAATTAAAATCCCGATTTAATTGATATATATGTAACACACGATCTCTATTTTACAGATTTTATTTTTTTTCAATATCTTTTTTTTTTTTGAAGAAAATTACTTTTCTTTTTTCCCAAAGTACATAAATAATAATACAATACAATATAAATATATATATATATATATATATATATATATGTATATATATATATATATATATATACCAGAGATAGATCGGAGCACTCAAAAGGGCTTTTCCAAAATAAATTTAATAGTACAAAAAAGTTACATCGGAGTGTAAATCCTCTATTTCGACGTTTCGACCCCTCAGGGTCTTTTTCAAGAACAATTTACACGTAAGAAATATACAGTTTATATATAAGTGAAAGAAATAAGCTCACCAATCTCGTGTGTGCAGCCGCCCGTTCAAACCCGGAAGTGTCACGGAGACCCACGTGGTTTCCCTAACGTGCGTCAGTGCGTACGGCGTGGTTGCTAGGTGATACCCAGAAACAATGTAGCTCGCAACCAGCCTGAAAAAATATCGTATCGCATAGTGATTTCAAAGTTAGTGCTACTTTTTTAGAGAGATCTCGCTGAATAAATAAGCATAGAGTAAGGAGACCTCAGGTTGATGCAAGTGTCTATGAATAAAACCTGTGAGCCAGAAGTGACAGTGTTGTGTACTAAAAGTGCTCAATAGTGCATAAATCCAGTGCAACAAGAAGTGATATAAAACTAAAATGCCATAGGTCTTATCAGTTACATTAAAAACAAACGAAAACGAAAGATATTATATTTGAGGGCATAAATGAATGTACTTGTATGCATGGACGTGGTATACATGCATGACAAAAAAATTTATAATTTGAGTAACTAGTTTACATTATTTAAAGTTACTATGTATCAAATACATAATCTGTGGATCAAGAGCCTGTTGTTAAGCTAATCTTGGGATGTCTATAAGATGTAAAGTTAAGAGAACATGGAGAATGTGATGTATTCATTCAGTCCTTTTGGGGTAACCGTATCAAGGCGGTGTATCCAGTATGTTTCCCGTTGGAGTAATGCTTTAGATCACTATACTTAATTCAGGGGTGAGTGCCTAAATTTCAATACTTTTGTATATATATATATATATATATACATATACAATTGCAAAGCATTATATATACATTGAGTTGCAATTCTCTGCAAGATAAATTTTGATCTGCATAACCCCTTAAGGACACAACTACAGAAGTAAAAGGGAATCATGGCGGAATACTTCCGTCATGTGTCCTTAAGGGGATAATCCATATGCCTACATATATAACTCAATATGAACTCAATCTAGCATAATGCAGTTGTAAAAAGGTGCTGCAGCACAATAACTATTTAAAAAAAAAATATATCAACAAAATAAAATAAAGAATCATCAGGAATACCATACTGAGCAAAGAAAGCAAGAATTAGTGAAGACAAACCCTTAAAATGGCACTAAGTATTGGAAACTTAACCATAATCCAACATCAATTTATCATTTGTTTGACCACATATTAGGGTAGTACTTTTTAAAATGTGTGCTGGGAGGCATAAGGGAATTTACTTAGAGTACATTCTTACGTACTAGAATGCTAGATTTTCCAACAATCCCATCTTTTGTGGAAGCGCTCTATGTTATCGGAAAGTTTGTAGGAGATAGCCTCAACTTTTGTATGAGAAATTTTAGCAATTACTTTTGACACATCAAGAACTTGTTTGCTTTTCCACAACGCTGCAATGCACGTTTTAGCCAATGTGAATATGTGAATAATCAGTGTTGCCTTATGCGAGGGAATTTCACTGAGCACTATATGCAGAAGATAAGTAGCTGGTAACAATGGTATGTCATATCCAGCCTCTTCTTTGATCAAACTTTTAATTGATCTCCAATAACTGGATAACTGTGAGCAGTTCCAGAATATATGACTTATAGAACCCTCTTCCTTATTACATCTCCAACATACTGATGGAGACCCTAAAAACATTTTGGAGAGGCGCTGGGGAGTTAAATACCACCTCATTCAAATTTTATTTGAAGCTTCTATATGGTCAAGACAGTGCATAGATATATTTATTACTCTCATTGCTAGTTGACATTGAGCTGGGTCAATAATACAATTTAATTCCTTCTCCCATGTTATCATATATGGTAGTTTGTTAGGGCTAGCCACCTCTATCAAACATTTATACCATAGTGATAGGAGTCTTGTTTGTTTTAATTTACCCATACAAAATTTCCCAAATCCACTTATCTCCTTCTCTGTTAATGTCTTTGCCTTTTTTTTTTATCAGAATGTGTTTCACTCTTAAATAGGAAAATATTTCTTTACTGTCAAGTCCATACTTCAATAGTAAATCAGACAAGGTTTTTTTTTTGTTTGTTTTTTACAGATTTTAACATACAACAGTGAAATACATATCCAGAAAGTGCCTTTTATACTAAACCAGAGAGGAGGTAGAATGAGGTGACAGAATCTACCACCTATATTGAGAATAAAATAATTTAAAATGATAGCATAAATATGTCAAAAGGCAGATGCATGATGCACCTAATGAATTACATAGCTTTGTCACATCTACCCCTCCTAAAATGCTGGATAACAAGTCCTACCATCCCAATCTTGATAAAAATGCACTCAGAAGAAAAAGAGAGAAGCAAGTCGAATGCCAGATGCCACAAAAGATGGCATGGGTATCTACTCCTCATTGAACAATTCACAGAACAGATAAGAGCCAGCGGCACCACAAACTTTATGCAATTTTTTATGGCCCAATAAATCTAAAACAGGCCACTCGATAAGAGCAGAGTTTTAAGCGTTAGATAAAAGTATATGGAGGAAACAGTGACATAGTGAATTTAACACTGTAGTGCTCTGCTGATGTTAACATGAACTGAGTGCAAAGAATGTATATGTTTTTAATTTCACTCTCAAGATTTGTATAGCTATGCTAAAGAATATCCCCCAGACTTTACTTGAACAGGTCTCGTCAAGGCTAATGAGTGAGTAGAGCTCATAGTTGGGCACTGAGGGGTTTGTTGGAATACCTTCATTATTATAATTTCAAGAAAGCCATAGTGAAGGCCAGTAGAGCTCACTCTACCTACTATGAGGTCTCTGTGTTACAACTATTACAGGTAGATGACACATCCAAAGAGTAGAGGGTGGATGTGCATTATGGATGCAATCAGGCAGCACTCCATTTGCCACTCTTGGGATTTCCTTTAATTCCTACAGTTACACAGCTTAGTAAGGTCAACTCATTCCACCTACTTAGTTGTCTGTGAGACTGGAGTTTAAGATATGTATTATAGTTTCCAATTTGGAAGTCTCATGTGGCAGGTGGGGGCATATCTAAGAAATATTTAAAACTAGCGAATGAGCAGCCATTGCTGCCCAGTTACTAGAAAGGCTTTGTCCCATGGAATCTGTAAATCAACAGGAGGGAATATTCCCCCATGGACCCATCATTAGGCATCACGTAGGGACTTTAAATTAAATAATGGTGGTGGACAGATTACTGTCCAACCTATCTGCCCCACTCATGGCTCATGGTATGTCCTTATTTCTCCTCCTGCCCCCACCATGGGTGATCACAGGTTGGACTTCTAATTTAATACCTAATGTCCCCCCTCAGTTCCCACACATTGAAGTGTTATTCTGCATGGAGCTCACCTGGAGCCAAGATAGATTTTTTTTTTATATAGCTTGTCTGCTTTTGTGTGAATCAGATTTTATTTTTGCAATAGTTGCGTATCATGGATTTTTATTTGACCTTTTTGGGGTTGAAGATAGAAACATTTACAAGAAAAAAACCTTCTCATGGTAAGTAGATATTTTTTTAATGTTTTACAGGTATTATTTTATTGCCCCATCCCTCCCCCGCACTATTATTAAAGTAAATTTAATTTAACAGGTGGAGCTAGGGGCTTGGAGATCCCTATCCACCGTGGTTTTGGATCATGCCACTTATAGTAAAGGGATAGACATTGGCATTTTGAAGATAATTTACAGATGGATAAATTGGCCACAATTATTCATAACACTACTTAAACATTTTAATAAAAGCAAGGCAAAAACATCGATTCATCCATTTTGTCCATGCAACCATTTTAGGAAAAACAAGCCAAAATGGCATGAAAACTGGCATCAGTGTGGCAGGGTGAATTATCCTGCTAAAAGAGGCCACTGCCATTGGGAAACACCATTGCCATGGAGGGTATATGTGGTCTGCAACTATCTCTAGGTAGGTGATATGTATCAAAGTAACATCCACATGAATGCCAGCACAACATTGCCCAGATTATAACACTGCCTCCGTTGGCATGCCTTCTTCCCAGAGTGCATCCTGCTGCCATCTCATCTCCAGGTAAAAGATCCACATGCACTCGGCCAAATAACTAATATTAAAAAAAATATATTTCTTTAGACCAGGCTACCTTCTTCTATTGGTCCATGATCTAGTTTGATGCTCACATCCCCACTGAAGGTGCTCTCGGTGGTGAACAGGTGCCACCATGGGCACTCTGACTGTTGTAATCCTGCGCAGTTCCATGCAATGCACTCTGTGTTCTGACACCTTTCTATCATGGCCAGCATTATGTTTTTCTTCAACTTGAACTACAATAGCTCTTCTATACGTTTGGACGTAGGGCTGGCCCAGTTCTCTTTGTGCATCAATGAGCCTTGAGCACCCATGACCATGACACAGATTCACTGGTTGTCCTTCCTTGCACCACTTTTGGTAAGTACTAACAACTTCATACTGGGAACACCCCATAAGACTTTCTGTTTGAAGATGCTCTAATGCAGTTGTGTAGCCATCACTATTTTAATCTTGTGAAAGTCACTCTTTATTTGTCCCTTTATCTGCATTTTATTTGCCATTTTTCAAGCTTCTGGAACATGAAATTCAAGAACTGAGAGCTCACTTGCTGTCTGATTTATCCCACCCCATGACAGGTGCCATTATAACAATATAATCAATGTTCTCCATCTGTCAGTAGTTTTAATGTTGTGGCTGACCAGTGTATATGTATATATATTGATTAAACATAAAATATATAAAAATAGATTATTTTACTGCTCCTCTTCCTTTTTTACCTCTATTGGTAACTTCATCTGTGAATAAAATCAACATTTAGTGACTGTCCCCTAACCATTAATCATTTTTTGTGCCATGGATGGAACTTTGAATCATGAAACAAATTAGGATAAATCGCAATTCATTTGAAAGGGAATGCTCAAAGTCTATCTCATAAGATGTACTTCTTTCTTTTCTCTTTTAATATTTTTATACTTTTCTTTATGTGCTGCAGATAGTCACCAGTTGGTTGTTCAATATGGAAAAAACATAGGGCATACTTCATATACGGCGAGTGTTTAATATGCAATTTACATTTTAATAAGTCACTCACTACTGAGAGAGATGACAGCAAATGGCAGAACAATCCCTACCAACAGATAAAATTCACAGGATAATATGCATAATCCACAATAAATGTATGTAAAGGAAGATCACACAGCAGGTCCAAATAGTGGAATATATTTCAAATGTAAGCCAATAAAATGCCAGTTCATATTTTTGATCTTCTCTGAGCACAAGATAAGGAACATTGGGGGTATAATCTCCACCCTGGCATATGATGAATATCAAACATAGTATTTAAAATTGTATAATTTAACTCCAGAATTCTTTTTTTTACAAGACTACTATAGCAGCATTAAAGTATGTATGGTAAGAACAGGAATTGAATTTAACTCTCTGCTTTCAATGTTGATTAGATAATCTTATAATTTTGGGTTATATACCTGAAATCGTCTTCTTGACCTTTTTTTTTTAGCAGCTACCCATCTTTGTTGACTGATTCTATAGAAAGACTATTTATAAATTATACATTTTACTAACTATACATTTTATTTTCCATAGCACGAGCATTAGTCATGATTTAGTCATGATTTCTCCCCTTTCCACTGTTGATCAAGATCAAAAATACAACGTATCCTGTTAGGGAGCATGTGGTCTGCCTTAAATATAGGAGGGGAAGAGCCTGGAGTTGACGATTGCAATTTGATTTTTAACCTTTTCCATGCTACCTGCTCTGTGTACTATGGAAGCCCGACACTGCTCATGCGGGAGCCCTTTTTCACAATTTATTTTGAGTGAGAAGATGTCAAACACAGGTAACTGCCAGCTTCTACAATACCCAAATTTCGTTACTCTTTTTTGAAATCTGTCTTTTGGAAGGTCATTAAAGGGAAACTCCAGTGCCAGGAAAACGATCCATTTTCCTGGCACTGGAGGGTCCCTCTCCCTCCCACCCACCAATCCCCGGTTACTGAAGGGGTGAAAA
Source organism: Pelobates fuscus (assembly GCF_036172605.1). Classification (NCBI taxonomy): domain Eukaryota; kingdom Metazoa; phylum Chordata; class Amphibia; order Anura; family Pelobatidae; genus Pelobates; species Pelobates fuscus. The sequence continues at coordinate 30,909,362 of NC_086319.1, read as the reverse complement.
CCCCTTCAGTCACTTACCTGAGGCTGCGGCGATGTCCCTCGCCGCTGTCTCCTCCTCTGCACCGCTCCTCCTACTGGCTCCATCGGCCGGCGGGCGAGACTGATCCCGCCCACCGGCCGAGGAGACCTAATGCGCATGCGCGGCAATTCCGCGCATGTGCATTAGGTCTCCCCATAGGAAAGCATTGAAAACTATTTTCAATGCTTTCCTATGGGGATTTGAGCGACGCTGGAGGTCCTCACACAGGTTTCCTGTGCTATGGACCAGGAAGAGACCTCTAGTGGCTGTCTAGTAGACAGCCACTAGAGGTGGAGTTAACCCTGCAAGGTAATTATTGCAGTTTTTAAAAAAACTGCAATAATTACACTTACAGGGTTAGGAGTAGTGGGAGTTGGCACCCAGACCACTCCAATGAGCAGAAGTGGTCTGGGTGCCTGGAGTGTCCCTTTAACCAATTTCCTTTTTCCAGCCACACATCCATTTTGTTATCACTAATCCATGCTTCCTATTCTCCTCTAATGACGTTCTAAACTTTTTTCAGAATATGTTATTTATAACATATATACCATTTATTACACTAAATAGCATGCACTTTAACTTTAAAGCATAATTTAGCCAATTCCCTTGAATTGTATGCTCATTTGAGCAGAGACCCTGCTACTTGTTGTAAACTAGATTTGTCTTGTTGAATTTTGTACAGTGCAAAGCAGTTTTTACTCAACATTTGGAAGTCTTTTTAACAGTATTGCATTATTTGGAAAACGTATTAAATTGAGGCTTAGATTGTTATAAGAACAACTTGTAGAATCTAACCCAATCTATCTCTTTTTTTCCACTACCGTTGGCACATCCAAGATAAGACAGCACTTTGTAATACATACCCAAGAATTATTGCACAAAATAAAAATGAAAACTTTAGCAATTAATAAGTATCATAAGAAAATGTATTATTTTTGTACAAAAGAAAGTTGAACTATAATTTGAATTTAGTTGTAAATTCCTAAATGCCAAATTAAAATAGTAATTTGATTTTCAGCTGGTATGCATTGTGATTCCCATGCTTAGAACATTATGGTTTAATAATGTATCTTAAACTTTTTTTTCTGTTCTAAAGTCTTTAAATATGTCATTCTTATTTTATATTACAATTCATTTATAACTTTGAATCTGTCATTTCCAAGGACATAAGGTACAGGTGGATTTATGGAAAGTTAGCCTGCATTCTAATAAGGCATGAATTAGCATAACTTTGTGAAGATTTCTGTATATTAAGAAGCTTCGATCAGTGGTAAGAATCTGTTTCATGCATTAGTCAACTATCTTTTTTTTCTAATATTAAGCAAGGTATATGACCTGTGGCCTAAAAGATCATTTGGATACACCAAGAGTAAAATCTATTATTTGCCTGTGACGTGCAATGGCCACAGCTCTCTCAAGACACTTATTTGTAGGCGTTATTATAATATCCCTTTCCACAAGGTATCCTCACGTTAAATAACCTTAGGCTTATCAGGGTCATGCTAAAATTCCTTAGAGTAACATTAGGTGAATTTTCTTAGTTTAAATCTTTCCAAGATCGACTGCTCAAACACTTGTCATACACTCTAAAATTATAAGTACTTGATCTGAATCCATATCAGATTTATTTAACCCACACATATGAATGGCTCTATAACATAGATAAGTCTTTGACTACAGCAGTTGTCAAAGAAAAACTTCAGAAATACCTCACATCAAAGCAATTTAATGCTTAATGTTAATGTTTAATTTATTTGATAGATTCAGGGTATCTTTCATAGTGGAAAAATACAAAATAAAAGAGCACGTTCAATACACTATAAGTAGCGGATTACTGTTGTATAATTGATAATTCTTTTCTCTCACTCTGGGATTTAAGAGCACAGCAGCTTGGCATGCACAGTTGTATAAACCCCAAGGCACAGAAAGTGTTAAGACGAAGATAAAAAGTATGCCGAGCTAATGTACCACAATCACAAGTGCCATTTATTTGCAAAAATGTTGCACCCTAGAGGATTGGTCTAAGCTTATGTGACTTCCAATTGTGTGAAGCATATGGATATCGAATGGTAATGTTATCCCAGATGTATCGTTTTCAGTGGTAAATGTTTGTTACGCTGATAAAAGAATAAGAAAATGACTGAAAGGTGTTAGTAGATATATTAAAAGTCTAAGGATATCAGAGGCATAGAATAGAGAGCTCTGTGAAATTCACTGGTAATGTTTAAATAACAATAAAAATAATAATGATAACAATAAAATTCAAAACCCCTCTACGTTCGCTTTCATAGGTGGATTTTTGCAATCATTAACCAGTTTATTCAATGAATTATATGTCTGAGGTAGTGATCGTCTTATGAGACATGATGTCAATAATGTCTTTTAGTGCATTTCACCAATTCAGTGTGACTTCTCCGTAAATTAAATACATATTGACACAGGGCCGGTGCAAGGATTTTTGCCGCCCTAGGCAAAAAAATTTTTGACGCCCCCCCATATGTCCAGCCCACCATGTGACATCACAATGCCCCGCCCATATGCTCTGCCATATGGGCCAACGCCAGTCTTCACAAAGTGTCTTATCTGAAAAGACAGTGTGTTTACATTAAAAAGCCTACAGGCACAGGCTATAGACACCAGAACCACTACATTATGCTGTAGTGCTTCTGGTGACTATAGTATCCATTTAATGTGAGGTAAATTAGAGATTAGTGCCACTAATAATATATTGGATTTCCTACTTACCACCAGATGAGGACAAGAGGCTGATGATGGGCTCAGTCTGGCTCCACAGGTCTGGTGTAGAAGAGGCTCTCTGGAGACTGTTTTTAACAGTGCTCACAACAATTAACGAACAGGAAGCAGCTCCATTTTTTAGGGCCCCTTACACAACTCAAGGTCTGGGCCCCCAGGGGGCATACGCCTACAATGCCCACCCATAAATCCACCTACATGGCCCATCCATGAGTTGGGGATGTTTTATGTGTGCAATTTGTGTAAGGGATGTAGTGTGTTTATAGGGGATGTAGTGTGTGTTTGCGTGTAAGGAATGCATTGTATGTTTCTGTGTGTGTGTGTGTAAGGGGTGCAAGGTTTGTTTCTGTGTATGTAATTGAATGCAGTGTGTGTCTGTAAGGGGTGCATTAATTATGTAAGAGAACGTAAGGGATGAATTGTGTGTTTCGGGTGTGTCTGTGTGTGAGTAGGAATGCATTGTATGTTTCTGTGTGTGTGTGGGGGGGATGCATTGTGTATGTGTGTAGTGTAAAAGAGAGGGTTTGTGGGGTAGGATAGGGACTGAGATGGGAACAGCTTTCTTTTAATTTTTTTTTTTAAATTCATAGTGCTCTCCCCTCAATTATTGATTTCCCCTTCCCTTCTGTCCCTCCGTGTTCTCCCCTTCTGTCACTTAGTGCTCTCCCTTGGCCCCCTGTCCCTCTGCAGTCCCCCTTGGTGGTCTTCTCACTCCCCCCTCCCCCCTTAGTGGTCCTCCCTCTCCCAAACCCCTTAGTGGTCCTCCCTCTCCCAAACCCCTTAGTAGACATTCCCCTACTCCCCCCACCCCCTTAGTGGTAATCACCCTCCTCCCCTCTCCTTAGTAGTCCTCCCTCCTTACCCCCCTTTGGTGGTCCTTCCCCCCCTTAGTGGTCCTTATCCCCCCTCCCCTAGTGGTCCTTATCCCCCCCAACCTCCCATAGTGGTTCTTATCCCCCCTCCCTCCCTCCCCTAGTGGTCCTTATCCCCCCTCCCCTAGTGGTCCTTATCCCCCCTCCCCTAGTGGTCCTTATCCCCCCTCCCCTAGTGGTCCTTATCCCCCCCTCCCCTAGTGGTCCTTATCCCCCCCAACCTCCGATAGTGGTCCTTATCCCCCCCTCCCATAGTGGTCCTTATCCCCCACCCTCCCATAGTGGTCCTTATCCCCCTCCCTCCCATAGTGCTCCTTATCCCCCCCCTCCATCCCATAGTGCTCCTTATCCCTCCCTCCCTCCCATAGTGGTCCTTATCCCCCCCCTCACTCCCATAGTGGTCCTTATCCCCCCCCCATAGTGGTCCTTATCCCCCCCGCTCCCTTAGTGGTCCTTATACCCCTCCCCCCTTAGTGGTCCTTATACCCCTCCCCCTTAGTGGTCCTTATAACCCCCCCTCCCTTAGTGGTCCTTATAACCCCCCCTCCCTTAGTGGTCCTTATAACCCCCCCTCCCTTAGTGGTCCTTATACCCCCCCTCCCTTAGTGGTCCTTATAGCCCCCCTCCCTTAGTGGTCCTTATACCCCCCCCTCCCTTAGTGGTCCTTATACCCCCCTCCCTTAGTGGTCCTTATACCCCCCTCCCTTAGTGGTCCTTATACCCCCCCTCCCTTAGTGGTCCTTATACCCCCCTCCCTTAGTGGTCCTTATACCCCCCCCTCCCTTAGTGGTCCTTATACCCCCCCCTCCCTTAGTGGTCCTTATACCCCCCCAACCTCCCATAGTGGTTCTTATCCCCCTCCCTCCCTCCCCTAGTGGTCCTTATCCCCCCTCCCCTAGTGGTCCTTATCCCCCCTCCCCTAGTGGTCCTTATACCCCCCTCCCCTAGTGGTCCTTATCCCCCCTCCCCTAGTGGTCCTTATCCCCCCCCCCTAGTGGTCCTTATCCCCCCCAACCTCCCATAGTGGTCCTTACCCCCCCCTCCCATAGTGGTCCTTACCCCCCCCTCCCTCCCATAGTGGTCCTTATCCCCCCCTCCCTCCCATAGTGGTCCTTATCCCCCTCCCTCCCATAGTGCTCCTTATCCCCCCCCTCCCTCCCATAGTGCTCCTTATCCCCCCCTCCCTCCCATAGTGGTCCTTATCCCCCCCCTCCCTCCCATAGTGGTCCTTATCCCCCCCTCCCATAGTGGTCCTTATCCCCCCCTCCCTTAGTGGTCCTTATACCCCCCTCCCTTAGTGGTCCTTATACCCCCCCCTTAGTGGTCCTTATACCCCTCCCCCTTAGTGGTCCTTATAACCCCCCCTCCCTTAGTGGTCCTTATACCCCCCCTCCCTTAGTGGTCCTTATAGCCCCCTCTCCCTTAGTGGTCCGTATACCCCCCTCCCTTAGTGGTCCTTATACCCCCCCTCCCTTAGTGGTCCTTATACCCCCTCCCTTAGTGGTCCTTATACCCCTCCTCCCTTAGTGGTCCTTATACCCCCCCTCCCTTAGTGGTCCTTATACCCCCCCTCCCTTAGTGGTCCTTATACCCCCCCCTCCCTTAGTGGTCCTTATACCCCCCCCACCCTTAGTGGTCCTTATACCCCCCCTCCCTTAGTGGTCCTTATACCCCCCCTCCCTTAGTGATCCTTATACCCCCCTCCCTTAGTGGTCCTTATACCCCCCCTCCCTTAGTGGTCCTTATACCCCCCTTAGTGGTCCTTATACCCCCCCTTAGTGGTCCTTATACCCCCCCTCCCTTAGTGGTCCTTATACCCCCTCCCTACCTTAGTGGTCCTTATACCACCCCCCCCCCCCCCGTTAGTGGTCTTTATACCCCCCTCTCCCTTAGTGGTCCTTATACCCCCCCTCCTCTCCCTTAGTGGTCCTTAAACCCCCCTCTCCCTTAGTGGTCCTTAACCCCCCCCCTCCCTTAGTGGTCCTTATACCCCCCCCTCCTCTCCCTTAGTGGTCCTTAACCCCCCCCCTTCTCCCTTAGTGGTCCTTAACCCCCCCCCTCCCTTAGTGGTCCTTAACCCCCCCCTCCCTTAGTGGTCCTTAACCCCCCCCCCCTCCCTTAGTGGTCCTTAACCCCCCCCCCTCCCTTAGTGGTCCTTAACCCCCCCCCTTCCCCCCCTTAGTGGTCCTTACCCTTCCCTCCTGCCCATGTAGCGTGGCCGGGCGGCGCGGAACGCGAGACAGGAACCTTTGTTTCCTGTACCCGGCCACTGAGTGAGCACTTCCTGTCATTCCGCCGGCGGCCGGGTACAGGAAACAAAGGATCCTGTCTCGCGTTCCGCGCCGCCCGGCCACGCTACATGGAGAGACCGGCAGGAGGGAGCGCTCTGCGCTTCCCTCCTGCCGGTCATAAACCCGGCCGCCCTCCAGGCAGCAGTGCTGCGCCGCCTGGGGCTTGCTAAAGCGCTCAGGCGGCGCAGCATGAGGAGCCACAGCGGGGACAGGGATCCGGCGCCCCCTGGTAAGTTGCGCCCTAGGCGGCTGCCTAGGTCGCCTTACAGGTGGCGCCGGCCCTGTATTGACATGAGAGCACTTAAATGCAATACAGAACCATTTTTAAGCAATTATTTCATTTCTCTATATGCAAATGGAGATGGCGTATAAAACACAATAACGAAAAATATTCATGTAAAAGTGAATGCCCTTGAATGATAGAGAGCCTGTATGATTGAATTGGACGTGCCATATTAAATGTTTTCTAAGTACGCTATTATCCACTATAAGATCTAGCAACATTTAACCTTGGCCTTCAGTAAAAAAAAAAATACTTTTTAATGGCACTCACTTTTTGTCTCACAATAGATTATGCATTCAGTAGTTACTGTTCATCTCACAGTCACATTTTGTTTCACAGAACAATACACCGCACACAGCTTAATATGAGAGGTAATTTAGAAGGATCTATGGGCATCATAAATCAAGAAAGGTCTGCTGAAGCAGTTTATGAATTGTAGTAAAACTCTGATCCCGAACAGCTTCATTAGAATCAGGTGACACATATTGTTATTTATAATTGTGTCTAAGAATTCCTGTTAACTGTTAGAAGCGGCTAAACATTCTACTTTTCTGTTTACAAATGAACGTAGATTTCATTTTGATAAATACTGCACCAGATGTGTTTTCTAGTAAGGGATTGAATTATGTATTCAGAATCCTTCTAGGAAATCAATTATTGTGAATGGAAAATGGGAAGCTTTTACAATGAAGCAATAATATTTACTTACCATTATAGTGATCATTACTCAAATTACATTTCAGCTCTGTTTTTAACAGGAATGTTATTATTATTTAATACTCCCTGTTAGGAGGATGGCTGATATTAATCTAAAAACAAAATTTGATATGAGCTAAGTTACGTAAACATATTTCTCTTAACTCCTTCACTACTTATGAACAAAAACAAGCAAGTAGTACAGGGGTAACTCAAATAAAATAAAAAATAAATGTGAAGAATATAATTTTTTATTAATTTATCTTTTGCCGAAGATTAGAGGTCATGATTATTTAATGTCCCTTGCCTTATCATAAAATGGTCATAAAAAATAGAGGTAAGGATAAATATGCATTTTATAGCATATAGTAAATATAAGAAAAAGCTAAAGGGTATTCAGTGCTAAGCAATAACTGGAACAGTCCAAACGGCAGCTAAATCACTGGAGCCAGGGTCTCTTGTCCCGTCCACAAACAGATGAAAGTACAAGGAGTTGTGCAGCATCTAAAGTGTCCTTAAAAATATATATAAAAGCAGGAAGAAAAAAGAAAAAAAAGAAAAATATATAGTGTAGTATGTCACTGTCCAAATAAATAAAATAAAACAAATGAAACACACTCACAATTTCCTGAGCTAAAATTGTAGCTCCAACTTAAACACCTGGGCAGAACAACAATTTTAGCTCCATGAAATTGTGAGTGTTTTTCTTTTGTTTTATTCTATTTATTTGGACAGTGACATACTAAACTATATATTTTCCTTTTTTTTTCTTTTTCTCCCTGCTTTTATATATATTTTTGAGGAAACTTTAGGCGCTGCACCACTCCTTGTACTTTCATATAGTAAATATAGAACAAAATCAGATTAAAAATAGACAGAAAAAAAATGACCATTGGTACTTGAATAGAATTAACTGGCATTTGGGAAAATCCAAATTCCTAAAATTCTAGCAGATTGTAAACATTTTGACTCTATGTCAGTACAACAGCCACAAGCTGTAAATATAGTTAACTAGTTCAAAATAAGTAAAGTACATGCAAAGTAAACTTAATGCATTTACTGTACTCCATTAAAACCAAACATTAATGAAATTGACAATGAAAATTAAAATAAAACACAAATGAAGTTCAGAATAACTGAAGTCAGGAAGCGAGGTGTTAAAAGTGGAGGTGGTGAAGATAAGCAGTGTGTTACCTCCCTTATGCCCCGTCTCACCTAGCCAAGAGTGCGGACATGTCTTTAAACAGTGAGCAGCCACTAACTGCCTAATGTTGTAAAATACTAGAGATTGGACAGCTATTGCTGGCCAGTCACTAATAATATACATACTGTTGTCAGGTGCACCCCCTGTGCCCACACCTATGGGTATCTGGTAACTTCATATTAAATAGAGGAGGTGGACAAACCACTGTCTACCTTCTGTGCCTCCATACATGCTGTTAAATTAAAAGCAGGGGGATCTTTTAATGAAACTAATTTAGATCAAATTTTGCCAAAATAAATCGTAACTGTGGACAAATTTTCACAAAAATAAATCGGATTTTATCATTCAAATTCAGTCCACATTCAGCCAATTATAGTGATTTTTAGCATTTGGTTGTTTATTTTTAGTATGTTGATCCCTGGTTTATTTATTTATTATTTATTTTATTTATTCATTTATTTGATTTAGTGGCAGTCCCCTGACCATCAATGAACTTATTTTTGGTTCCACGGGTGGAATGTCTAATCACATTCCAAATCAAACAGGGAAGGATATTATAGATTAAAAGAAAATGTTTGCTGTTTATCATTGCAATTTTTTTCTGAGCTCTGAATTATACTACAATTCTCCCATATTTGACATAAACCTCCTATATTTTTATTTATAACATTTATAAAATATTTTACCAGGAAAGATACATTGAGATTTCTGTTGTTTTCAAGTGTGTATGGTATTATATATGGTATAATCCTTTCCCTAAGCAATTATTCAGAACTTTATTGTCCAATATTTCAAGGAAAGCTATAGTGTTGGGAATACAAAACTGTATTCCTATCACTCTAGTGCCCTCTGGACTACCCCTAGCCCCCTCCCTGTGGCAAATAAAGGGTTAAAAAACCTTCTTACAGTTACCCAATTCCAGCGCCGATGTCCCCCAGTGCTGGGCCTCAACCGCCGTCAGCCGATTAAGGCACTTTAATTGTTTTACATTGCAGGGTGAAAGGAACAAGGGCACTGAACCCAGACTACTTCAATGAGATGCCTACAGTGTCCCTTTAACAGATTGTTAAAATGCTAGATATAGTAAATATATACACTAGAGGGCGCCGGACACTAGTAAAGTAATAATACATACCAAGAGGTGTATATACAAGAGGCATGCATTCCCACATCAATATTTATAGGTAAATTATAATGTGGAGTAAAAAGATAAAACAAAGATCATGGATTAATACATGTATTACAACAACAAAAAAACACACACACAAAAAAAAAGAAAACCACTAACAAACATGCACACCTACAATGCAATGTGCAAACAGTGCTATGTGTCCCACCATGTAGTTACTAACCCCTGAAGGAAGATGGTCCTGTAGATCCAGGCTCTTCCTCTTGGCAAACTTTCTGTGGAAATACAATGGGATACTCAGCAGGGTGATCTGAGGTGCGAGTCTACGGAAATGCTAAGTTTCATCCAAATACCATGTGGTCTTCCTCATGACCTGTAATCTTTGAGTTTCTTCAGTTTTAAATACCCCAGAGATGCACAGTGTTTTGGCCAGGCACACAAGCTACCCCTCCATCAGTGCAACTGTGTCTAAACATAAGGGGTAGCTGTTTGAGCATGAGCCTCAATCAATGGAACTCAAATAAGTGTATTAAATGCTACAATAAAACTCAATTAACTCAATACAGTGGATTTACAAATTGAACATAGTGGACTCAAACATATATCAATAAATGTTTTGATGTTGGGGAGGCACATCTATCATAGGATTATTTTCTGGAAGCCAACTCATTTATTCGGTTCAACTATTAGAATACTGACTGACATTAAATCCAGTCAAAATTTGTTACAAATACTGACCAAAACCACTAATGTATCACTGGGTTTTGCCAATAATATTGAATACATTTTCTTAAGTTGCAAGGGTGACAATTGCATATGCAAAATGTTTAGTATGGTGGCATACTGGTAAAACTCATGTAGTAAGAAGAGGGGGTAGTGCCTTGGTGTATTTTCAATGGTAGAAATAGTCTTGGTGGTAGCTGAATATGTAAAAAAGAGAAATTCACAGAGAAATATAGTGTAGTATATTCTGTATATGGTGATTCAGAGTAAAAAGTGCACTTACTGAGTTTAGCGATGCAATTGCTCTACTTTGTTGCAACTGGGCGGTTGATTCCCTGCCTTAGGATAACTGGTCTTTTATTCAATAAGGTGCTTAGGTGCGTGAGGCCTTTAGGCAGGTGGGTTGGCTCACGATGGTATATGTCTAGACGAAAGATCTTGTGAATTTGTAAGCAGATGTTGTGATGGTTAATGCAGATAAAAACAAAAGTAAAAATATAGTGCCCACTGCAAAAAAACATGACATTTTAAAACAAAATTGAAGGGGTATTCATTCACAAACAAAGAGCAAAAGTATGTTTTAGCTCAATTAACAGCACTTAGGTGGTATGTTACCCACCAAGGAAATATGTATCCAGGCTGTAGCGGAAAAGATCAAGGTAAGCCTAGGTGATGTGTTGAAATTAACAACTATTTTATTGAACAAAATTAGTGTCTATAAGCAACACAGTTAAGTAAAAACACAATTAACGCGTTTCACTTATAAAAAGGCTTATTCAAAAGTGAACATTTTTGAGAAAGAAAATAGTTTTGTTTTTCAACGCATCTCCTGGACTTACCTTGATCGTTTCCGCTGGAGCCTGGATAAACATTTCTTTGGTTAGGAACATACTACCTAAAGAGAAGATTGAGAAAAAAAGGTGTTTTTTTTTTTTAACACATTTGTAATATTTTATTTACTTAATGTTGTTTTATGAATACATGTAGGATATTAAATAAAATCCATATCTATCCTAAAAAAAAAATACAATCTAAAAATGTACTTAATATAATATACTTTACGCACTTAAAGAGAAGCTCTTAAGTTACAGTAGAACATGCATAGCAACAATTCTAGGTTTTGTATTGGTTCAGAAGTTGGACAATTGCCTCCATTCAATTCTATTTTAAACATTTGACAATTGGTTGTTTTTTATTGAATTCTGAAACTGCTTAAATGGTTAATTCACTATCAATTTCATGGCAGTCAGCCACAGTTTAAGACCATTTTGTATTTATTTGGAGGGACTTCATTTCAATATGTCATTGCAAAATTTAAAGGATAATAACTTTAGTGACTCTCATACAAAATTTTGATTACAAAATTCCAAATTGATCCAATTAAAAAAAAAAATAGCATAACAAATAAACAGTTAGCTGAGTCGCATTCTACATATCTAACACAGCCATTAATTAGGTGGAACAACAAATGATAATATTTGAACTCCTCTTGTAAACTAAAAGTTGCTTTAATATGCATTTCTGTGATTCGTTCGATACCTGAGATTCCATTCAGGAGATCGAAGGACGCAGATCTTATGATACTCTCTGTGATGTAAAGTGACTAACTAACATTATAGTAACCATTTTTTTTTACTTTTATTTTATAATTGTTTCTTTTAAACACATGCAAGTTCAATCAATTGAACCCTGGGTTTGGAATGACTCAATAAAAGAGCAACATAAAAACTCTCTTATTTCTGTAGGGCACAATGAGACAGATCTAATAAAACAGAAAACAATCAACTTCGTTATTCAACTTTGTATTAGTAATTGTGTACTCTAGTAGTGACTTTATATATTTTCAAAGAATGTTAGGGAGAAATTATTGGTCATTTTTTCACTGGTCATTGTTGGTGATGAAAAAGTAAACTATGACCCAGGTAAACAAATATACCTTATAACAAGATAAAGAAATTATCTAGAATATTTTTTTTAACAATATGGATATCCTCTATTTAATTAAACGTGGCATTTGAATTAAAGCTATATAAATAAAACTCAGTATCACCAACATTCATGTCAAATTCTGAAATTAAATAAAAAATCCTTAGGTGAGTAATGCTGTGGAATTAAATATTAGGGTAACATCTAGATGGAAAAAAGATTCTATAGATGGAATTCTGTCTGCAAAAGCTGGCCTAATTTTAGGACAATGAAACAAGGTTCACACTTGACAGTGCAGATGCTGTGTCCCTGCCGAGCAGATACATTTCAGAGCAAAGGTAACAAGACAATCTTCTCATTATCAACATATAAAGATGCGTATATTCTCATGCCGCACAGCTTGTTCATTTCACACCGAGTTTTCTTATTAGACATTGGTCAACGTGTTATCCTAATTTAACCCATTTCAGGATTCATAATTGTTGTCTTTCCACAAATAATAAGAATGTTATTAATTTTTTTTTTCAAAAACGAGATTGGTTTAAGGTTTCTTAAAAATACACAATTCTTTAGTTCACCAAAAATAGTTCACAAAACCAAAACATTTTCATAAAATAACATGTATGTTTAAATTCAATCTTCATCTTGCATGTAGAATTTGGAATAATATGTTGTCTGCTAAAAAAGTAGCCTTAAAAAAATCCAAATTACATATAAAATACACAAAAAAATGTCATATATAAACAAAATCTCAAATTCAAAGTGGCACATTCTGAATTTTTTCTAACTTTCCTTTTGCACACACATCCAAAGGATAAACAGTCAGAATAATTATAAATAGTTTTAAACAAGCGGTGGCAGTCCCCTGGACTCTCTTTTAGCCAGTAACCTTATTGGTATTTAACATCGGCCCTGTCACCAATTTGTAAGTGAGGGGTTAATGTTCTGAGCAAACATGCCCAGAGCAGCTCATTTGCATCTGCCTCTGTTATGTTAATGGTAAGTCAAGATGACCATTATGCTTAAGGGAACCTGGTCTAACTACTTCCCACCCCTAATCCATGTAAGATTTGTAAGTAGATGAATATGTATTACCCATCCTCTCACTATTGCATCACCCCACGTATTGAGATTCAAGGTAAATAATAATTAACTTGAGGTTCCAGATACAATAGCAAATATATCTGATAGCATTTGCATCACTAAACATATATTTTTGCAGGCCCTGTTTATATGTATCCAGGGAGGCCTCATTGCAAGCAATATCTGACTGGGTCCACGATCATGCAAGCGGGGCTCAAAATTTCCACTTGCTCTCTAGTTCGTTGGCAAGTAAAAATTAAGTGTTGTCAAGTAGAAATTGACCCCTGGTGATTGCACCATGGACCCTCCAGGTTTGCAGTAGTGAGTAACTTTTAGGTCTGGCATAGAACATCAGTTTATTAGTTCTGAGACGGTTCATACCCTTAGAGGCAATTTTTCTGTGGCTGATACTCAAGATGTTTTTCCACTCACTACTCACAGTTCTTTTAAGAAAATGATTATTGTTTTTCCTCTAAATACAGTATTTTGGCTCATTACTATTATAGAGTTCTATAGTAAATAATGGTGCAGCTAGTTTAACGTACAATACAATAGCAACTAAAGGAAAAATGCAATTGTTGCTAGGTGAATACATATCAATAAAACATAATAATAATTATTATTATTATTATTCTACTCTTTGATTTTACCTTGGTGATTACCATTTGTAATATTTCTATAGCTAGCCAGGTAAAGGGAAAACATACCTGCTTAGTGTAATATTGCAATGCTTGACTATTCCATGAGATTACCCTTCTTGATGTATTAACTGTGAATTAGACCAGTAGGCGATATAACATCTATGGGCAAAGGGAATACTTCAGGAATATGTTATAATTTATTATTTTCCATTTTACCTACAGAAGGAAGGTGATACCCATCCACAACAGAATGCTATATAATAATCAGAAAAATAAACTTAGAGTAAGAATGAAGATTGTTAAAATATTCCTAGATTTGTTTACCTGTATTCCTTGTGCTACAATCCCAATTTCCCTATTTAGTTCAGTGCCCCCCCCCATTTGTTACAAAAACAAATAAAGACTAATTACTCACCTTTTCTCCATTGCCTAGTCTCCCTCAGTACTGCTGTGGATTCCTCCTGAGGCACACCTCCAGGATGATGACCCAATCCAAGCTCAGCATATAGGAGCACTGGAGACCTTAGGTGTATGCGAAGCACTTACCACAATGCACCTAAGATTCCGGGATAGAGAATGCTTAAATACAATATTCTCTATGCCAGATCGTTATGGCACTACACATGTTACAGTATGAGAGCCAAGAAGTAACAGTCCCGGCTCTCATACCCAGTGGGCTTGGGGGCGTGGCTTGAAGTATTATTTCCAAGCCTCTGATTATTACAATCAAGGGTTTTGGGGGTAGGAACAATACGATTAAGTTGTTATAGTGCCTACAGTGTTCATTTAAGATCCCATAGGGCTCTGGGTAGTTTACCAGTTTGTGGGCAATGCCTCGTTCATCATATAAGAATTCATAGTTGTGGGCCCTTATAGTTAATGCTATGCTGTGTACAATCTCCCTGCATAACACACATGGTGTGATTCTCAAACAAAGAATTTGAAATATTAGGTCACAATAGACAAAACAAAAAAATCACAAAAAAAAGCTATATTTCCATTTTTGATTGGCCATAATTTTATTTGTTGTTTTGCCTGCTTTTTTTTTGTCAAAATCTGTAGAGATTGTGTACAAAGAGAAAAAATCATGTTACCACTGTTTTATAAACCCAGCACTGGAAAAAAAAATCAATTTCTCTTAAATCAGAAACTCTACATGTTTGGCAGCCATTCCAGTATCGTTGAGTTCCAACATAGGCAAACTCCATTCTACTTAATGACGTATTGAATCCTGCATGCCACAAAGCCAGGTAAATCAATGTCTGGATAGAGGGCCACCAGATCACAGCCTTTTAATGACCAGCCCAATCGCTAGACCTAAACCCCAATGAAGAACTCTGAAATGTGATCAAGAGGAAGATGGATGGCCACAAGCCATCAAAGAAAGCCAAGATGCTTTAATTTTTGCACCAGGAATGGAATAAAGTCATCAAACAGCAATGTGAAAGAGTGGTGAAGAGCATGCAAAGATGCATGAAAGCTGTGATCGAATATCATGATTATTCCACAAAATTTAAATTTCTGAACACTTTCTGAGTTAAAACGTTAGCTTTGTGTTGTTTACAAATGAACTTGTGTTTTTGGCATTATTCGAGATCTGAAAACACTGCATTTCTTTTGTTTGACTAGTTGTCATTTTCTACATCCAAAAGATCAAAATGAAAATATTTTTATTCGGAAGAGCTGTGCATTTAAATGTAAGATTCATGAACATTTTGAAAACACAATACAATTACTTAACTGGGGATCAAGACCTTTATCTGTATTGGTTTTCAGTGTAAGTTTAGATGTGTTCTATTGTTCAGATAGGATATGGTAGAATATTTACTGTGTAAACATTTTTTACAATATTCCCTAAACGTATAAACTAACAATACAGGTAGTTATTTTATTTAAAAAATCCAAACATTCTTAAAGTACATTATTGTTTAGAATAGCATTTTAAATCATTTTAGGCCATACATATAAGTCGTACATTTTAGACTTGTGTACGGTGAGAAAATTCGGATCTGCAGGATCATTTTTTTCTAAAGATAGACGTTGTCCCTGGACACCTGAAATTCTGTTGGTCAAATGTCGATTTGTGAACCAGATCCGAGGAACCAACTAAAATGGTTTGATAATGTTTTTCAAATAATAATAAAATATTATGTACATATTTAGCAGTACACTAGTAGGGGAACTTTCTCACCATTTGGTTTACAGATCAACTGAGAAAAATCGACAAACAGATAGAAAAACAGGAGGAGCATTGAAATTTGATCTGTGAATAAAATTAGCGTGATAGTCTCCTAGCCATTAACCATCTTAATTATCTTCTTTTTTTGTTGGTGCCACAGGTGAAATTTAGGATTCTGCTCCCCCCCCCACACCCCCCCCCGGAACATGTTCATCATCAGGCTGTTTGGTTAGTCCGTAACTTTGGTATAGCTTGACACGGAGTTCTGGAATTCAGACAATCCAAATTTGAACAAATTGCAGTTTGCTCCAAAATGAAGTCTAGTAAATCATTTGCTTCTGCACAATGTAAAAGGCCAGTATGGTAGAAATTAGTCTAGCCAGCACAGGGACATCAGTGCAAGAAAGGATAGCTTGTTGAGAATTACATTGCAGTCTTATATAGGCCTCGATTTAACATTTTTTGGATTAGCTTTTCAAATGATTTAATATTTTTGGATATATTTTTTAAATATTTTTTTTCAAAATATTAAAATATAAAAATATATTATGTGTAAAAAAATTCTATAAAAAATATCAAATTAATAAAATATAAAAATATTTTTCAAATTTTAAAAGTGTATTCAAAAATATTAAATTGTTTCAAAGATTTTTCCAAAAATATTAAATTGAGGCTAGCGTGAAGAGATAATTTTTTTTTTTTTTTAATTATGTCTTTATTGAAAAAGTTTTTCATTATTATTTGACATAGACAACAAGTATGCTGAAACTAATACAGATCAACAAGTGTACACAAGTATCAAACAAATACATAAGTGATAGATGGTACATGATCAAACACAGTGATCGCATGTTCAATTATAGACCCGCATGACAGCATACTAACATAGATTAACCACGACAAAACCAAAAACAACAACAAAAAAAAAAAAAAATAAAAAAAAAAAGAAAAAAAAAAATTTCCTTAGAGCATCTTTTCAAACAACTCCCTTTCCATGGACTGAGGTTATTGGCTTCTGTTTTAATTTTATCCCTTCTTTCTCTGTCTATGCAGATATCTAATTTAACCATAGGAGAACTATCCAAATAATATATTATATTTGTCTAACCATTCACAATACCATCTCTTTTTCTTAGAAGTAAAAGTCGCATTATTGATCAACTCATATTCCATTGATAATTGGAATCTAATTTGGTCTATCAATAGTCGTTTGTCAAACGACTTAGATACTTTCCAGTGTCTTGCGATAATGATTTTAACCGCAATCAAAGAATGAATGGCAAAACAGAAATCTCTTTGTGAATCTAAAGACATATTCAGATGTAAAATAGCCGAAGCAGCATTCTCCGGAATTCTATTTGTAGTCATTAATGAAAAAATATTAAACGCCCAAGACCAAATAGACTTAACAGCTGGACATGTCCACCAGATATGTATGTACGTACCTAAATGGCTACCACATCTCCAACAAGTTGGATCAGAAGAGTGAAACATTTTAGCTAGTCTAGCAGGTGTATAATACCATCTATAGAGAACTTTGAAGTGGCATTCCGACAGGTTCAGACAATGGATATATTTATTCACCCGAGTTAAAGAGGAATTCCAATCGTCTAAAGAAATTTGTAGTTCTAAATCTTGTTCCCACTTCTTAATCAAACTATATGGGGACTCTTTAAGAAGTTCCAGCATTGATAAGGCAACAGCCATGCTTTTTTTAATGGGTTGAGACTTAAATATAACTTCCAACTTTTTCGCATAGATAGAAGACGATTTGAGCACATTTTTATGAATATAGTTTTTTATCCGTAGATAAGTAAAAATTTCCCTGCGTGGAATGTGGAAAATATCACTAATGCTCTGAAATGGCAAAATATTATCTCTTTGCATAATTTGTGAAAACTTTATTCTATCAGCGTTAGCCCAGTTCTTTAAAGAGAGATCTTCTATAAGAATTTGCAGTATGTCTAATGTGCATGATTTGGATATCATATTTCCTAGGGCTAGTTTTTTCTTAATTAATAACCACTCTTCTAGAATTTGGAATAGTATCGTTGAGTTCTTAAACAAATTCATTAGAGAGTTCTTTGTAACTATCCACATCGAATGTTGCAGTCTGCCTGTTTGGACCATTTCAGATTCAATATTATACCATGGTTCTAAGACCTGCTCAGGGTCCTGAAGGAGGTAGATATGTCTAATGATATTAGCATGATAACTGTAGGTAATACTAGGAAAGTTTAAACCCCCGTTAGACAGTTTTCTAGTTAATATCTTTTGAGCAATTCTAGGTTTTTTATTATTCCAGATAAAATTATTGAAACTGGATTGAATCATAGCCAGCCAGGGCCCAGGGACTTTGAGTGGAATCATAGAAAATAAGTATAGCCATTTAGGCAATATATACGCATTAATAATATTTATTTTGCCTTGCCAGGAAGTTTCTAAATTTTTCCATCTTTTTAGTTTGAGATTCATATTTCTCATAAGGAACATTATATTCCTCTCCATTATAGCTGTCACTTTGGTAGTTATATATAGTCCTAGATAATTTAATTCCAAGTCTGTCCATACAAATTTATAGGCGTGGGCTAAAGTGTTTACCAGGTCGTTGTTCATATTCACATACATTACTGTGGATTTGGTTATATTTAGCTTAAAGTTCGAAATTGTAGAATATTTATTAATTTCGATCATTAAAAATTTTAGAGAAGACTCTGGGGATGTAAGAGTGAGTAACGCATCGTCCGCGTATAATGATATTTTAGCGTCCATCGAATTCGTATGGACACCTTGGATCAAAGGATTATTCCTAATATTGATTGCCAAGGGCTCAATAGACAAGATATACAGCAGGGGGGAAAGAGGACATCCTTGTCGTGTACCGTTTTTAAGTGCAAACCACCCTGCTGTGATATTTGGTCCTACCGTTCTCGCAGTGGGGGAGGAATACAGAGCCATGATGGCGTCGTGTATCCATCCAGTGAACCCAAATGCAATAAGAAGTTCGCTAAGATAACCCCACCCGACCCTGTCAAATGCTTTTTCGGCATCTAATGACAGGGCCAGGAAGGGAATCCGATATCTGTTGGCCCAGTCTAGAGTGTCAATTATTCTTCTAGTATTGTTTGATGCCTGCCTACCCGGGACAAACCCTATCTGATCTGGATGGATCAATGTCGCAATAATAGTCTTTATTCTGTCAGCAATTATGGCCGCATAGATCTTCATATCCACATTAATCAAAGCTATAGGTCTATAATTACTAGGGTTGTTACTAATTTTATCAGGTTTCAATATCGGAATAATATTAGCCTGTAGTAATTCAGTTGGAAAAAATTTGTTTAGAGCTATTTGATTAAACATGTCTGTTAAAGGATTAATTAATAAGGACTGCATCTGTTTATAATATAAATTCGTAAAACCGTCAGGGCCTGGTGTTTTATTAATAGGGAGTCTATTTATTTGGAATTTAACTTCATCGGCCGAAATAATCTTGTTTAAAATTAATAGATCATGCGTGAAGAGATAATTTATTTCCATAATTTCTGTAAATTTTTTCAATAGGAAAAAAGTTAAAATTATTGTCCTTTTCCCTCATTAGTATTTCTACTTCTGTATATGTTTGTGTGTGCATAATTTGAAAGGAACACTCCAAACACCAAAACCACTACATATAAGTGTCAATCCCTTATTAAATGTATCACTGTAGTGATGATTTGAGTATTCCTTTAAGTATATGGTTGGGCTAATGAAAAAAAAAAATTACAAAAAGATCTTGGATCTAAAGTTTAGAGCTTATATGTTCTACATTTACAGTACCAAGAAAAAGGGCTCCTACATCCTACCTCACCTGTAACAGGTAACATCCAATGCACCTAATGTGCTGAAAAGAAGTATGTTGCTAAAAGAAAGCTTTGCAATATAACATGCGCTAAACTATCTACAGCCAAATTATAGAATTACTTTTATTACTAAATAATAATAATATTAATGGGTGTATGTGTGTCTAGTTACAGCAGTGAATAAAAAAAAGTATGTGCAAAGACTAAAAAATAAGCACTGATGTTTCTAAGTAGAAAAAAGTCTTCTGTATTCTACAATACACGTTTAATTGCATGAGCTCTTTTAACAGAACAGTGAACACCAATTATTTGAAATATTTCTAAACCATTATTCCAAGGCCATCCACAGGGATCATACCAACTCTAAGGGATAATTATTGCTTGAATACATTTACTAGGTCTCCAAAAAAGCACATTAGTTACTAAACAGTTCATGCCATAAGACGCCTTCCAGCTCTGGCAGACACCTTAGGGCATAAAAAGGGCTGTGTGTATTATGACATAATTCTACTTACTGAACATTGAGTTATATTTGGAAAGCCAAGCTGTCCTGTATTTTAAAAGTAATCTTTTTTAACAAAACAAAAATGAGAAAAAAAATACATATTACCCAACAATATACAATATTTCACATTCAAGTTGAGTTTTTATTTTTTGTGTATATAAAAAGAAAATAGAATAATTCAAAAAGAAGTAATATATCTTGTTTTGTAGGAAGTAGTTTAGATCTTCAATTATTTTGGTTTATGTTTTCTTTTGTTTTCAGTTTTAGATATGCCATTATCTACGATCTATCTCTCCAAATTATGTTGCCATCTAAATCCAAGTGAGAAACAAAGTTTGAAAGTACTGATTTTGATACTAGCTCAATCCCTGCTTACGTTATCTTCCTCTAAAATGAATTGTTTTTTAACAGCCTGCTGTGGTGGTTATGTTCTCATGTGTCCTGGTGCTATCTCACAGCAAGATTTGTAAGTAAGATGTCAAATCATTGCAGAACAGCTTTAAAACTGGCTGAGGTCTTGTCAAGTCCATCATGAGCCCAATAGCCCCAGTCGGCATTGGCTCCCTTTGTTCTGTAGAGCCATCCAGCTTCACTTCGCTTTGTATTCCTAATAATTCACACTTTAGTGAATAACCATGTGAAGCTTCAAAATAAATCTTACATAAATATGGATAATGAAAAAACACTAGGGTTCACCGCTAATAAACCAAAGCAGAACAATATGAGTAGGGCAGTAACCCTCAAAACCCTTGAAAATAATCAAAGAGAGGTAACACAAAGGTAGAGTAGGGCTGTGCCACAGTACAACAATAAAATGTAGGTATATTTATTTATAGTTCCAAGAGTCTTGTATAAAGTACTTGAAATCAATAGGGTCTTTGGAGCCAGAGGATTGTGTTCTTTGAACTTTGCAGATGTTCGTATATACAGAGAGGGGCAATAAGAAGGGAAAGGGCTAATAGTGCATTAAGTCTCACTGGGTATAGATAAGACAGTAAAATAATAGGGTTACACTCACATTTAGTAGAGCTTAAGCCAGCTCTGGTGTGTATAGTGTACAGCGGTACAATCCCCACTTAAAGGATATGACATGAGTGTTCTTAATGATGAAGGTGTCGGGAACCCAAAATTACAAAATAAAAGGCAACAATAGTGCTCTCAATAAAATATAAATAGTCCATAAGATAGGCAAAAAAGTGACAATGAAGTGTGTAATGCAATGTATAAGGAAGTGGGGTTTGCAACTATGTACAAGAATATTATCAGGAGGATAATAAAAAAAGGTAGAGAGAATGATAGATGTTGGATATAAATGACACCAAAAAGATGTCTACAGCATTCTAGACAATAAGGTAAAACATATGAGCCCTGTCTGTACTTGCAAGGGCACAGAAATAAGTAACTAGTAACTAATCTAAATCTCAGAAAGAGATAGCTATACCAATTAAAGGATGTCAGCTAATTTGTTCAAAGCCCTGTCTGTGCCTTCGAGAGCAACTGTTCAAATACCCCCCAGTAGCTAAGCTGATTCTGAGAAATCGGCAACCTCCACTCAAAGCTAAAATGCTAGCAATAAACAGAGAAACAAAGCTGAAAAAGAAAAAAACGAACACCCATTGTTCATTACTTGTATCTAAATAAGGAACAAATAGTAATTCTGATAAATAGAATAGGTGTCCTAGAGCCTATGTGGTTTCAACAACTCCCCCTCCGCGTCCGGTTTCTAACTCTAACTCTCACATCGGCAAATATATTTGCCGACGTGTAGTTTACTATCCCAGTACTGCAGCCCCATAAGGCATAGTGCCAGGTTGAATGTTTGTACTCCATCGATAAAGCCTTTTATAGTGAAACACATTTGGATGTATGCAATTATTTTTTATCTAATAAATAGATTTTGGTCACTTTATTATTTGTGCCACTATGTGTTATTATATTATCACTTTATTATTTGTGTCACTATTTGTTATTATATTATTTTATTATTTTATTCTTCAAATAACCCGGCACCAAAAACCTTGACCCTCCTCTAGTCCAAAGAATCCCAGATGGGGATCATACCACTGACGCTGTTGTCATAGAGCAGTTAGCCTGCTCTACCTTTTATTATTTTTTATGGACTATTTACATTTTATTGAGAGCGCTATTGTTGTCTTTTATTTTGTCGTTTTGGTTCTCGACACCTTTATCATTAAGAACACTCACGTAATTTCCTTTAAGTGGGGATTGTACCACTGTACGCTATACACACCAGAGCTGGCATAAGCTCTACTAAATGTGAGTGTAACCCTATTATTTTGCTGTCTTATACCCAGTGAGACGTAATGCACTATTAGCCTTTTCCCTTCTTATTGCCCCACTCTGTATATACGAACATCTGCAAAGTGCAAAGAACACCATCCTCTGGCTCCAAAGACCCTATTGATTTCAAGTACCTTATACAAGACTCTAGGAACTATAAATACATATACCTACATTTTATTGTTGTACTGTGGCACAATCATACTCTATCTTTGTGTTACCTCTCTTTGATAAATATGGATAATGTTTACTTTTACTAAAGTATATATTTTCCCAATAGCAAACAATTAGGTATGCTCTAAAGATTATTGGTTACATTAAAAAAAGTATAAATACTATGATCATTTTATTATTTTTTGGAAAACATTTTGAGACTATTTCTGTTTGATTGTCACTAAAGTTTCTTCATCAGGTCCGAGAGTATGTCATCAGAATAATCATTACAGTGAGCACAATACATGCACTCACAGTGCTAGCCAGTATAGTTAGCTCTGTTTGGAAAATACCATGGACGGGATTATTTCATCTTGTGTACTTTCAATATATTACTATAAGGAAAATTGTTTCATGAGAGAATTAGAGGGAGTAAGAGAGAGAGAGGGAATAGAAAAGAGAGAATGAAAGAAAGAGCGAGAGAGAGAAGGAGAGAAGGAGATAAAAAAGAGAAAGTGAAAGAAAAGAGAGAGGAGATAAAAAAGAGAGAGTGAGGGAATTAGATAGTGTGAGGGAATTTGAGAGTGTGAATGAGAAAAAGAGAGAGAGAGTGAGAAAGAGAGAGACAATGTGAATGGGATTGAAAGAAAAAAGAAAGAGTGAAATAAAAAAGAGAGAGAGGGAGAGGAAAAAAAGACAGATTGAGGGAAAGGGAGAAAAAGAAAAGAAGGAAGGAATGTCCACCATGTGTGTTCTAACTTGAATTTAAGTAATATTGCTCACACCAAGAGCTGAACTCCATACATTTCATTGTAAATCTTTGTCTGAATGTATATTTACAGCAGGTGATGGTTTACATTGCTAATTATCAAAGTGAGGTACCCTGAGGATATTACAATGAATAATACGTTCAGATTGGAAGGTGGTGCAACATAATTGGGTATGAGAACAGGAACATGCACTCAGAATAATATTAATCTGTGCTATTTACTACCACCAACCCAATTTTCTCCATATCAAGTGAAAAACGCCAGCCAAGATCTTGCCTTATAATTATATATATTTTTGGAGAAATTGTTCCATAATGTAGCTTTAAATATAGCTCTGTAAGATTACGTATTCCTGCAGCTTTTCATTATCTCTACCAAAAGTCTCCCTTATAGAGATCTTTCCAAGAAACGCTGCTTGTGATTTAGAAAATTTCAATTTACAATATTGATCGTACTTCTCAGATAGCTTTTTATCAGTGCTGGTCATGTTGTACATGGTATATAATATTTACTGTTTATGATAATCAAAGTAACATATCAGTATAATTAAACTTGGAAATGATAATAAGCAAACAAAAGGTAAAAAAAAGTCTGTCAAAGTACAGTGTAACAGAAACAGTTATAAAAAACATTCCAATCCAAAAATCGGATACAAATATAAAATATGATAAAAAAAAGACACACTCAAATGCAAAATCTAAAAAAAACACATTATTTCCTGTCATATTTGTATCAATATATCATACGTACATCTTTTTTTGCCCCATAATATATATTGTGTTATATGATTACTGTCTAAGCATTAATTTCAGTTTCTAGAGTAAATAAAGATATCAGTTTACTACATGATAACATGTAAACTAACTAAACAGTGGAACTATATATATATTTTTTTACTTTTTGATTAAATATTAAAATTTAGCGATCAACATTTAATATGGAGCAACAATGTTGTAGCAGCACTGTATTCATTAGAGTGTAGTATACTTACAGTGCTAAATTGATACAAGTCATCATAATGGAAGTGAAAACAGTATGATGTAGGGGATAGATTTCTACCAATAATCGTCAACTCTAGAGTGTGATGGCACTCATTGTATCCCATGTTCCCCATCCAGAGCCCTAATCTAGCATGAACTATTTTGTTCCTGTGGACTGTAAATCCAGAATCAATCTCAAAAACAATCCCAAAAGCAAAATTACCCCCAAATAATATGTATAATTTCCTAAACATTGATGGAAACCATAGTTTGTAAGTACCTATCTCCCTAAATAGCACCCTCTTATCCCTATCCTTTGTACCACCTTAAGCTTCATAAAACCCTTAAAGCACCATTAAAATTAGCTGGTAATGAAACTATGTCCTTATGAAGGCAGTGCCATTTTGATGCTACACGTTTTAAGAGTGCCATATTAATTTACGGAGGATAATCTCTTTAATAATAGGCATCATCAACTTAGAAAAGTTCTTTAGGTCATAACATTTTCTTTCTCTGAATTCCCGGTAAACATTGTGACAAGTAGCTAACTTGTAAGAACTTTGAAGGCAACTTAGATCTACAGATTTATGTTAGTAATTGTTGAAACTGTTTAAATTGTAATCATCATCAACTCCTTAAAGACCAAAGATGTATTTAAGATGTAACTATCTGGTACTTATCAAAAACAAAATGTCCCATTTATTTAGTGACATTGGCAGGCATGGATGTCCAAGTCTACAAGTAGGCATCCACCTACCTTCATTAGGCTGCATAATTTGAATTATTGCATGTGCTTTATGTACAAATGGGGAACTAGACTACATCCTTATATTGTATATAAATGTAGCTATAGGAGATGGCTACCTTGTAGTGTAAACACAAGCAATTTGGAGATAAGTGCATGGACACCTCATGGTGTATGCAAAGTGGTGGCAATTTAAGAAACATATACAGCTCTTCACATGCAATCACACACTAAATGCACTAATTTTAATGTATCTACAATTTACATCTATGTATTGATACAATACATTAATTTACACATTAGTATACGCCTGATTAATACACATTTTTCTACACATAGCATTCACACATTGCCACACCTCAGGCATGAAGTGATACTTTACACATATACTCACACAGGAATGCACCCCTGACCTGCTAGACATACACATTCACAAGCTACACGTGGAAATGCACACATTAAGAAATGTACATATGCATTTTGCAATGCACACATCATGCCACTATGCTGACACAGAGAGAGAGAGAGAGAGAGAGTGTGTGTGTGTGTGTGTGTGTGTGTGTGGTTTACTTTTTTGGGGAAGGCCCTGAGAATCCTGTTTCTACATCAAACTGTTATGTGAATTTGGCTTTGGACATCAGTAAGGTGTGGATCTGTTGTTGTCAAAACAGATCATTCCATGCTTGACTTGAAAGTCTTTAAGGACCAGACAGTGATAATGGTAAGAACTATCATTGGTTTTTAAGGGGTTCAGTAACAGCTGCCTGTCTTGGAGTGTTGAGAGTGTTGAGAGGTCTACACAAAGAATATATCACATTGCCCAGTCATAGCTTAGAGGGATTTCTTGCATATAAACAGTTGTAAAAATCAAGGTGTTTATAAAAGTTAGCTGTGAAATGTTCACATTTTGCATTGATAAAGTACAAAAAATATATGTTATAGTCTTCTTTTGTTAAGAATGAAGCTACAGTCACAAATATATAAATATGGTTTTGTTTCTGTGATTGTGGCAATTTTGCTCATAGATCATCATCATCTGTGCTGAAGCTGCTCCTCCTGCTACTTCCTTTAGAAAGGTCAGGTGACGTAGCAGACAGGAAGGGATCTGTTCCAAATGGAGACATTTCTTCTAACATCTGTTCCTTTAAAGCAGCACTGAATGATAAGTCTGTGAAGTGTGAAAGTGGATCAGAAAATGCAGTCGATCCATCGCACAGGTCAGTGGATTGTCCAAGAGCCAAAGGAAGCTGATGAGCATATTCTTCTGATATATCTTCTCCATACGTTTGCTGCTTAATGACCTGTGATGCGAGCTCTACAGTACACATGGCTGGCATTGGAAGACCATGGGCTCGGGCTTGAATTTCAAGTTCCTATAAAATAACAGTTAGATGAATTTAGTAGAATGGTCATAGACATTATCATGTTATTATTATTATTATTGCCATTTATATAGCGCCAACAGATTCCGTAGCGCTTTACAATATTATGAGAGGGGATTTAACTATAAATAGGACAATTACAAATAAACTTACAGGAACAATAGGTTGAAAAGGACCCTGCACAATCGAGCTTACATTCTATAGGAGTTGGGGTGTAAAACACATTAGGACAGAAATTTGCAATCAAATAAGGTGGGCTGCCCTTTAGGAGAGGGCAAGAGACAGGTATGTGAGGTAAGGGTTAGTCTTGGAGGCTATAAGCTTTCCTAAAGAGATGGGTTTTAAGGCACTTCTTAAAAGATGCAAGACTAGGGGAGAGTCTGATGGCGGTAGGCAGGCTATTCCATAGGAAGGGAGCCTCCCGCGAGAAGTCCTGCAAGCGCGAGTTGGCCGTATGGGTGCGGACAATGGACAGGAGGTGGTCACGGGCAGAGCGGAGAGACCGAGAAGGGACATACCTATGGATCTGTTAGGAGATATAAGAGGGGCTAGAGTTGTTCAGTGCTTTATAGGTGTGAGTTAGTACCTTGAATTGACTCCTATAGCATACAGGAAGCCAATGTAAGGACTGGCAGAGGGGTGAGGTGTGAGAGATCATGCTCACATATGCAAACATTATCTGTAAAAATGAATACAGAAAAGAAAGGGCATTGAATGAAAATATTATATAATGCCAAAAGGCACGTATGTATTAAAATTAATCTGATTTGATAAACTACATTGTTATAAATAACTGACTCTAAGATTTGGTCCCAAGATACTGCAAAGATGAAGCTTAAAAGGTCCAATCATCCTTGTTGAGAATTGCAAACTGCTTCTCCTCCTTACAGAGTTCTATCAGACGCAGCAGGAACGTTAAAGGCAAGTATCTTTATTTTCTTTCTTTCTTTCTTTCTTTCTTTATTTATGTGTATTTTTATCACACTCTCTACCTAGATTAAAGACAAAAGTAGCTCTGAGAAACCAGGGCTATAAAGTGTGTCCTGAAAATATCCAGTAGAAGGGGATAACCCTATATATACACTTGTTAAAGAAAAACAAGGAGGGAAGGAGATCCTGAGACACAGTGTCCAGGATACACCAATTGGATGTATCAGAGTTAGTAGTTAATGAATAAAAATCATAATTCTATTAAGATATGATAGACATAAATGAAAATAAATGAAAAACACACACACACAAATTCCCAAAAAGGGGAAAGAAAATAATGAAGTTCAATAATTGGGAAGGGAGAGCCAGAATATATGGGAGAAAAGAGGAAGAAGAGGTAAATAGCTCTTATATAGTAACTGGAATATAAAGAGCAGAAATCTAAAAGACCTATAATCTCATGTAGATAGATCTCCTTAGTTGTGTAGACTAGAAACTTGCATAGATCAATTTCTACCCTATAATGGCATAGATGAAATATATAAAAGCCTCTAAATCCTATTAAATTATAACCAGGCTCAAAGATTAACAGAGTCTAAGATAGTAATAGGTACCGATGAAAAGCTGTCAGGAAACAAGTCCCTATTATCCTGTTACATCCATAAATAAAGAACTAGTCATTACTAATCTTGTGAATCTCTTATGAACTCTTAGAACCGGCTACATCCCTTGCTAGATTGCATAGAAATAACAGCTATAATTCCCCATACAAGAAATAAATAAACACCCCAAAGAAATAAAGTGCTTAAATGAAATAGTGAAGTGATTTAAAAATCATAATCAGCCTAACGCGTTTCGGCGCTTAAACGAGTGCCTTTCTCAAAGGCTATCATTGAGGAGACTGACCTTGCTGAGTCTTTATGCAGCCTTCACTGAAATGAGAAGCCAATCCGATCGGGAGTAGGCGGCGTTACAATTACCCGCCCCCCTCCGATCGGATTGGGGGATGTCTCGTGTCAATTAGCTACCAGAGGACCTATTGGGTGCCACTGGGCGGGGCTTAATGCTGATCGTGTAAGACAGTTGTATATTCCATAACCATAGACACATAGACACAATCTCGCCCTGTAAATGTATAGGGACGTGTCATGGTTGGAAAAATTCATTAGTTAAGAGCTCTTTTGAAATAGCTGGCATTTGCAAAGCCCAAATGTATTTATTAGTGCCCAGCAGCTAATAACATATGTACATGTGTATAAGGATTTTTTTCTTCACAGTAAGCAATATGAAACAATAGTATCTATTAAATTGTACAACAGTCAAGAATATGTTGTTGCTAACATGAAATCAAAGTACAATATTAGCTTGCTGTAAACACTTATATACAGACAGACAGAAGGAGACCAGAGAGTAACAAAACGTATTTAACATCTCATAAGTAGAGAAGATGGCACAAAAATGTGAAAGTAAAGGCTATCACAGTTATATAATGTAGGAGAATCTTAACCTCAATGTTTCATAACTATGATGTAATTCTTAAATAATATATATATAAAGGTGGTAACACATTAGACTAATAAATACTCATAACGATATGGGTTAGGATTCTAAAAAGGGGGTAAACGTAAAGCCCTCATTTAGGCCGTTTGGAGACAAAGTGTCCAGTTTGTGAATCAAGAAGCATTCTCTTCTTTTAAGGATTAAGTCCAGATCGCCTCCCCTTTTACCCATCTGTACCTTTTCAACGCCGACAAACTTAAAACATCTAGGAGAATTGCTATGATGTAATCTAGCGTGTCTAGCAACAGGGGTGTCTCTTTCAGATGTGACTGAATGGATATGTTCCATCACAAGTCTTTTTAAGGGAACGTATTGTTTTCCCTACATACTTTAGTCCGCATTTACAAGTAAGAAGGTAGACAACCCCTGTGGAATTACAATAAAAGAACTGTTTGATTGGAACCCTGAACATAGCAGAGGAGTCAGTTATAAACTTCGAATCTCTATTTATGTAGCGGCATGCTACACACCATCCACATTGATAGGTACCTTGCACATTAATCCAACTTTTTTTGTTGTGATTATTCATATTGGATTTCAAAAAATGACTTGGTACCAAAAGATCTTTTACGTTTTTCCCTCTTTTGGCGGTAATAGAGACACGTGGCGGGATTACATCTTTTAGATGATGGTCTTGAGTAAGTAATGGCCAGAATCTGGCCAGGATCTATTTTGCTGTATCCCATCCAGCATCATAATTTGCCACACACCTGATTGTTTTTGGGGGGCAAGATTTGGGTTTATCCTCTAAGAGGATCTCACGTTCACTCTGGAGTGCTCTTTGATATGCCTGTTTGAGGCACCTGTTAGGGTAACCTCTGGCTTTAAATCTAGCTTTTAGAAGAGCCGCCTTGTATACAAAGTCCTCAGTAGAGGACATAGGCGTGCGCAGCCTATTGCATTAGGGTGTGCACCCTCAAGCACAAGCACACGCGGCGTATATATATATATATATATATATATATATGTATATGTATGTATATATATACACATATATACACACACACACAAAGCTGTGTGTGTGCTGTGTGAGGGTGCTGTTAGTGTGATGTGTGTGTGCTGGTAGTGTACTATGTGGGTGAGGGTGTTTGTGTGTGCGTGCTTGTGAGGGTGCTGTGAATGTACTGTGTGTCAGGGTGCTGTTTGTGTGTGTGTGTGTGTGTGTGCACTTGTGAGGGTGCTGTAAATGTACTGTGTGTCAGGGTGCTGTTTGTGTGTGAGGGTACTGGTAGTGTTTTGTGTGTGTGTGTGTTAGGGTCCTGTTTGTTTTTGTGAGGGTGCTGTGTGTGTGGGTGCTGTATGTGTGTGTGGGTGCTGTATGTGTGTGTGGGTGCTGTATGTGTGTGTGGGTGCTGTATGTGTGTGGGTGCTGTGTGTGTGTGGGTGCGGTGTGTCTGTGGGTGCTGTGTGTCTGTGGGTGCTGTGTGTCTGTGGGTGCTGTGTGTCTGTGGGTGCTGTGTGTCTGTGGGTGCTGTGTATGTCTGTGGGTGTGCTGTGTATGTGTGTGGGTGTGCTGTGTATGTCTGTGGGTGTGCTGTGTATGTCTGTGGGTGCTGTGTATGTGTGTGGGTGCTGTATATGTCTGTGGGTGCTGTGTGTGGGTGCTGTGTATGTCTGTGGGTGCTGTGTATGTGTGTGGGTGCTGTGTATGTCTGTGGGTGCTGTGTATGTGTGTGGGTGCTGTGTATGTCTGTGGGTGCTGTGTATGTGTGTGGGTGTGCTGTGTATGTGTGTGGGTGTGCTGTGTATGTCTGTGGGTGTGCTGTGTATGTGTGTGGGTGCTGTGTATGTGTGTGGATGCTGTGTATGTCTATGGGTGCTGTGTGTGGGTGCTGTGTATGTCTGTGGATGCTGTGTATGTGTGTGGGTGCTGTGTATGTCTGTGGGTGCTGTGTATGTCTGTGGGTGCTGTGTATGTGGGTTCTGTGTATGTGTGTGTGTGTGCTGTGTATGTGTGTGGGTGATTGTGGGGGGTGGAGGTGGGGGTACATTATTTAATATCCCCCCTCCCTTCTTACTTTATGTGGGGAGGGGGGATTCTTGTTCCTTGTCCCTGGTGGTCCAGTGGAGGTGGAGGCAGATCAGTTATCCCCCCTCCCTTCTTACCTTATGCCTGGGAGGGGGGATCCTGCTGCTGCTGCCGCCATCCTTCCCTGGTGGTCCAGAGGAGAGTGAACTCTAGCCCCGCAGAGCTAGAGTTCACTCACGCGAGATCTGAGCGTTGCCGCGGCAATGCTCAGATCTCGCGAGAGGAACCCGGCGGAGCTATTGCCAGCATGCATGTGAGCCGGGGAGGGGAGGCTGAGAGCAGAGCCGGCGCTCAGATAGCGCCGGCTCTGCATGAGCCGGCAGGGGGGATCCTGAGATCTCCCCTGCCGGTCTCAATACATAGGCGTGCCGCGAGGATTAGGGTGTGCCCAGGCACACCCGGCACACCCCGTGCGCACGCCTATGGTAGAGGAGCAATTTCTTTTAAGTCTCAGATATTGCCCCACTGGAATGCCTCTCTTTAGTGAGGTGGGATGATAGCTTTGCCAGCTTAACATGTTGTTGGTAGATGTAGGTTTACGGTATAGGGTAGTCTGAATCTGTAATTCCTCCGTAATAGTAAATGTGCAGTCAAGAAAGTTCAATGTAGATATGCCTATCTCCATTTATCAGGCGTAAATTTAGATCATTTTCGTTGAGAACTTCCACAAATTCAGTGAAAAGTTCCTTCGTACCGGTCCATATTACAAGGATATCATCTATATATCGTTTCCATAGATAAACATGATCCATGTACTGTTTCAAATGTTTTGCATACACAATATGGTTTTCCCACCATCCCAGGTGCAGGTTGGCATAGGATGGGGCACAAGGTGTCCCCATCGCTGTGCCCCGCACCTGGTGGTAGAACCTATTGTTAAAGAGATACATTGAAAAAGAGAGTTCACTTTCACCTCTAGAGTACTCCTTTAGTGATAGATGTGGAGTTCTACTTATAGCTCTGTCATTTGTCATTTTTTTTTATTTCAGATTCCCTTTTCTCATGCCCCCTCTGTGAAATTTGTTTTACTGATGTATTGTGGGTAAAATAGTACAGAACCTTGCTTAAAATCCGCCCATCGACAACATTTGCCAAACTTTACTCTCCCCATTAACAGAAGTAGTCCCTCGTTTTTCTTATGTATAACTAAAAAAGTAAGATGAATTTAAAAAAAAAAAAAAAAAAAAACAAGGAATATCCAAAAGGTTTCTTTTGAAAGCAAGACCTGCAAAGTCACAGAGCGACTATTGAAAGGGAATAATGTTCCTTTAAATCACATTCACTTATGTTGGGTCAGTGCTGTCACATAGAAAGTGATCTTAGTGAGTGACACTTTAACAATGTTGAGCTCATTCTGCTCTTTTCCTCTGCTGTATTTGAAATGTATAAGTCACATGACTCAACATTGCAACAATATACCTAACAGCCAGCATTACTGGTATAAAATATTGCATATTAATGATGTGCTTATAGTATTTCTTCCCTTACAGTAGCATCTGTTATGTGTTGATATACTCCAGCTTATTGCTAGTACTTTGCTTCTATGGTTTGCAATAAAATCTGATTGATTGATTGGTAGATTGATTGATTGATTGATTGATTTAAAGATCTAGAATGCAGTCAATTGCATTTGTGACACATTCAAGGTTATCCACCAACGTTAGAATCCAAAGTGTATTTCAAATTTAAGGTCAAAATAGCCGAATTGGAAAAATACGGCTCTCCTTTAAGTTTAGCTACTCTGGCCTTAAATTTAAAATTCACTTTTAATTATCTTTGAATTCTCACATTGTAAATAACCCTGACTGTCTACTTGCCTTGAGAAATGAAAGATAATCACTAATTGTAGAACAACATTTCTATTTATTAACAAAAGATGGAAGTGTTGCGAATCAAAAAGAGATTGTGCATTGTAGGCGAAAACAGACAAAATAAAAAATCAGCAGATGTTTTACATTTTTTTGTCCTAAAAGTTGGCCTAAAAGTTGGTACTTCCTCCTCAAATCTCCAGGTTAGCAAATGAGAGACCGCTGTTATGTTACTGGCAAGCTACTAGTAAATTAAATAAGGAGGGTTGCAAATAAAGGTATGTCTTTTTATTTATTTAGTTATATCTTTTCAAACGAGTGCTTGACTTCATTTACTTACTTGGATTTACTACGGGCCTGGCGGAGTTCGAGACTTTGCACCATTTATTCAATATATATAGTTGAGTGCTCTTTCCTATTAACTAGTTAATTCTACAACATGCTTGCACGTTTTCTAGGAGTTAATCATATCAAACAATATTGATTTAAGTGATCTCCTAAAAGATTTCATACACATGGTTACAATGGTTAATGGGAATGATAAATAAATGATATAGTTGAATAGGGTTGATTGAGACTAATTTTAGAACTGTGTAGTTCATCTTTATCATTTACTGACCTGAATGCGAAGCAGTAATCTTCTGTTGGCTTGTTCTAATTTCTTTTGCCTGTGTTCTAATTCTCTGCCCCTTTGTTGTTCTTTCTGTAGCCACTTGATGTATTCTACCGAAGCTTTTAAAATAGTCCCTTTGTTCCAGCGCATATCACTGCAAAAATGGAGAAATAACCTTTTCACAATTGTACGCATCAGCAGAATTCATAAGAACTTACAAAAATCTTTCACGTTAACCTGAAATAATGATTTACAAGGCTATTATTCATTCTTAGATATTATTGCTTCTGAATGGAAATTTTAATAGAATAGTTAAGAAGTCCTTATATAGTAAAATTGATCCTAGAATGAAAATATGTGTCAAAAGAAACTAATAGAGAGACTTTTTTGTGAGAGTGCTAAATGTATTATCATGATTCTAGCATTACAATTTTAATATTTTAAGTGAAAATTGCTTTTATTATTTAGGCTAAGATTAAAATCTATGCACAGTACTTATACATTAATGGAATGGAAAATGTACATTACTAAGGGCTGTAGACTACATTTTTTAAGCTTATTTTTTCCATCCCATTCTCTAAATTTGAATCTCATCAGAGTTGGGAGGAGAATTCCATTGTTAAAAAAGACCGTCTTGGTCCTGAAAAACGAATGTGCTCTCAGGATACTTGTATTACGTAGTTAACCTCTTCTTAGAAATTCCTGTTCTGCCATTTATTTCACAATAGTTTCTTAATTATTGATACATTTTCACTTAATGTACATTGTGTCAAAAATAAATTGTGTAAAAAGTATCCAGTTTTAAGAACATTTTTGTTTACCTAACACACGGATATTCGCACCAATCTCTATGCATTGGTTTGTATACATTCCAATTTACTGACCGTCAGAGTCTGCAAAAATACTCTGTATGCAATATGTAAAATTATAGTAAAATAATGAAAAAAATAAACTATGCTCAAAAAATTCTGTAACTAATTGCAACACTTAAGGGTTCATTTAGTAAATAACATGTTGTTGACAATTTTCTTGTACATCAGTAAAAATAGGCATTTTGAAAAAAAAATCTTAAACATGGCTGCATTAGAAATTAATTTATCCATTATACTTTTCTATTTATTTTTTTTATTACTTATATTTTTAAAGGTGATTTTCAACTCATCATACATATTTTATTGAGCAAAAATAAGTATTACTTAAAGTGCACTTGCATTGATGTAAAAAAGGCATGGGTTAAAATCAAACACAGACCACTCTGCTGGTCCAAACTGGTAGCAAATATATAGAAGAAATCTCTTTTTTACCTTTAGATTTCGACAATATTGCTGTGATACTGGCTTTTACTGAAATACTAAAGCTATGTTGGTTAGATCGCATCGTGTGACTACTCATGCATGATGACAGCATGTATACATAACAATAATTGTAAAACAAAATAGAACAGCCTAAAAAAATTTATATATTATTTTTTGTTTTATTTTTAAAAGCTGTAACAAACACACACAGACTCACGGGTCATTTGTCTTTGGGATTAACGTGCCAAGTTCTTTAATCCTGTAGTTAATATTATATCTTCGCCGCCGTTCAACTGTTAAGACAAAAATAAACAAGTTAATTTTCTAATGACTTTGTAAATCTAAAAATGATAGTGAATTATTCTGTAATGGGCAAAAGCATTTCATGTCACTAAGGGCAGGCTGACAAGAGGAGGGTAGGAAAAGTAGAAAAGAAACAATGGCTGCTTTAATTTAAAATCTTGTTTAGGTAAATGCTTTGGTTCTTTCTTTTTTGGTCACTTGTAGTACCACAAATGACCACTGGAGTAAGTAATGACTCATTGATGGGTTTATGCACTCAAGAATCCTGGTGGTAATGATTTGTTGTCTTCATCAGACTAACTTAAAATATAAAGTAACACAGCCTCTTAAAATATTTGCTTCTTTATTCTCTGCAGTAATTATATAATTATATATACAAAAACAATAATTAATCATGTGGTGAAGTTAGTGAATTTCCTAAAGACCTCCAGGAGTCTTGTTGATGGACTGATAAAAAATCAGTTTGGAACTTTTGTGGGTTTTTTATTCTTGGATACAAATATAGCAAGTATCAAATATATTAACTTGATTAATGTTTACAATCAAGTATCATGAGGTACATTCCAAGCACTATAACCACTGCTGTGTTTTGTAGTGGTTATGGAGATAGCAGTGCCCTGACAGGTCATCAAATGTAAGTAGTCAAACTGTTTGCTAATGGTTTAAAAATGTACCTAGGCTTCGCCTGACATCAGTCAGGGAAATTCCTCTACTGAGAGATAGAAGCTCCAGCTAAGAGCTTATGTTAGCTCTCCTGAGTGAAGTCCTGTAGTGCACATTTATTGGTTGAAAGCATCAACTGATTGCTCTCAACCAATGAGCTAAGCCCTACAGCGTTGGGCTCAGCTCATTGGAGAGAGCTTTCAGCTGTTATGGAGGTGGTCAATGGTGTTGGCTAAGTCGCAGGTAAGTTGTCAAGCCATTAGCAAACTGTTTCACTACTTATACTGGGTAATCCTGGAGCCATGACTACTGCAACATTCTGTAGTGTTTGTAGTGCTCAGAGTGTTAATTTTAAGGTACATAAGATTT
Source organism: Pelobates fuscus (assembly GCF_036172605.1). Lineage (NCBI taxonomy): Eukaryota > Metazoa > Chordata > Amphibia > Anura > Pelobatidae > Pelobates > Pelobates fuscus. Next base: position 30,873,315 of record NC_086319.1, on the reverse strand, counting down.
TCTGCTACCATTCTAGAAGAATCATATTGATCATTACTCAGCATATTGGTATTTATTTTGCTGATTTAATAAGACAAAAGTTGAGTTGTCCTTGCCGAGAATCAAAACGGAAACATTGTTATACAGAACGCAAAGCTGTCACCACTGTGGTATCTATCTTTGTTTGTAAAAATATATTTATTTATTTATTTATTTATTTAAAATGTATTATTTTTCTTTATTTGTAGAATAGTTGAAATTACAATTAGTCAATTAAATACAAAGAGCATATATACAAAAAGTATCAGATTAAAAATAAGCATTTACATGTCTTTAAGAATGAGATACATATTTCAGAATGTAAGTTTTTGTATGAAAAAACTATGGGACTTTTCTTCATAAGTATTCTTAGATGTAAATTCAACATGCCTATGAAATTTAATAAGTATTTATTCGAATAGTCGAGAAAAAAAAAGAAAAAGAAAAAAAGAAAAATATTCGAAAACATTTGCATCACCAAACTGTCAGTCACTCATCAAACATACAAGGTCCAGTAAGGAGGGGGGGGGTGAGGGAAACAATGAAAATTCCCACCTAAACTAAACCATTATTGTTCTCTCTAAAATGTTTCCAAGGGGCCCAGAGCTTCAGATATTTTACATGTTGAAAATTATCTCAAAAGAATGTTACCTCCATTCTATATTGGTAATCTATTTGTTGCAATATCTCTGTCCATATTAAACCACCATGAGATTTCCATCTACGTGCAATGCGAATTTTAACTTTCGAAGGATAAATGCACAATTAAACAATTCTGGATATGATTTCCCGGAAGCTAAATGTTGAAAAGAAACATCTGAGAAGATAAATCGAATCTAATCCCTAATAAGGATATTAAAATATTTTGCAGATACTTGATGGTATTTTTTAATTTGGGGTATCCCCACCAAATATGTAAAAAGGAGTCATCGTTAACTATACATCTCCAACACATTTGTGACAAATTAGAGTAAATTTTGTGTAGTCTAACAGGGGTTAAATTCCAACGCAATGTTAATTTATATGGGTTTCTATTAAATTCATACTGTGTATATTCTTCCTTACTAGCAACAAGCCCTTTATCCACTCCTCGTAAATTCATACTGTGTATATTCTTCCTTACTAGCAACAAGCCTTTTATCCACTCCTCGTAGTTTGTAAAATGTTTGTGGAGTAACACACCTTGATAGTTAACCCATTAAGGTTACAGGTAATAAAATGTGCTGCTTGTTTCACATTAGGTACAATAGAATTTTGCTTTTTACGAACACTTTGTGTGTTTTGGGAATTGAATACTTACTGAGATTATGATTGTCCTTCTTCTGTCTCTCTTTTGCCATTGCTCTTGTATCTGTTTTGTGACAAAAATAACAAAATTAACATAATTCTGGCAACTAAAGCTAATAATGCAATAGTTTAGAAGCTTTGATTTTACAGTACAAGATTAGAAATGTGTCTGATTTTTTTTTAACTATTTACAATATCAGTATGCTCAACTTTTAACTGTATAGATATGAATAAAATGTGGAACTCTATAGTTCCTCGTGAAGGAAATTAGTAAGCAGTGCGTTGTGGTGAGTTTCAAAATCTAGGTTGCAGGTTGCAGGATCTAAGCCAAAATGGGCGGAGTTGAAAAATAATTCCAATTGGGATATTTTGTCAGCTTAACTGTTCTTGAGGCTGTAGAAATTAGGGGAAGATTTTGGATTGCATTCAAAGGTTTATCCTACTTGCTGAGTAGCAATTGCTCCATTCAAGTTTCTGGAAAAATTGCACTTCAATATGCAAAGTAAACCCTTACTATGCTAAAAGAACCCAGTACTCAGTGTATGGATGCTAATAAATACAATATGTGCTTACCATACAGATAACAAGAACATTGTTTGCTATAGTTGTATTACAACACTTTATCATGATACCGATGATTTGATACTTTTTTTTTTAATGATCCATTCATGTTTAAAGGAACACTATAGTGTCTGGAATACAAACATGTCTTACTACAACCATTAAACACCATTTAGGTTTCCGGTCCCCCTTGACACCCTCCCCCCTCTCTTTCCATTAAAAAATGTAGTTTACTACCCTTTTCCCAGCACGGACCACACGGATCTCTTTGTGGCAGGCCCCATACCATCCACCACCTCCTTGGCTGAGGATTTAAATTGTGATGATCTCAGCCAATCAATGCATCTCTATAGGGAACATTCAGCGCCTCCATACAGAGCATGGAAGTAATGTAAACACTGCCTATTCTCTGAAAAAGCAGTGTTAACATTAAAATACCCGCAGAGACATGCAGTAGACACCAGAACAACTATATTAAGTTGTAGTTATTCTGGTGACTATAATGTCCCTTTAAGTAATAAAGATACATGCAAAAACAATAACCAAGAAATTTACACCAGCTTGCCGAATCTCCAAATTAACTGTTACAACACCAGACAATAAGTTCATTCCATAAGTAATTCTACATTCAGGTAATTTGTAGTAGATGTAGCCATTGAATCCTGTCTGTATTCAGACAAAGGTGAGGAACAGCATTGTGTTAACTAGACACACAAGTGAAAGAGATTATTAGCCAATTAGTATGTGATGGAGAGGAGACTTCAATTACACTATATATCTACTTTGTTAATTCTACACTGCTACTTATCTCCTGGACCCATGTTAATGCATCATTTATAGGGAATTAGGCCTCAATTTAATATTGTTGTATAAACTTTCCAAATGATTGAATATTTTAAATATATATATATATATATATATATATATATATATATATATATATATATATATATATATATATAGATATCCAAAATATGAAATTGTTTAGAAAGCTTAGAAAAGAAAATATATATTAAATCATTTGGAAAGCTTCCAATATCCGGCTAAATTAAATTTGGGCCTTAAGTAGCATATCCCCTGAAATAACTGACTTGAACAACTGACTAGCTTGGTTGTAGACCTCATGTATAAGTCAGTGCACAATAAATGACCAAATTTAAATCAGATATTCCTTTAAATCATGTCTAACCGAAATACACCTCTGGTTACAGCCTGTTGCATTTGGTGACTTTGCAACTAAATTGGCTTTATTAAGCAGCTGACTCACTCCAAAGTGTTCAAAGTGGTTACACATTTGGAGCAATCATTGGAGAGGCCTCAAAGTCAGGAAATTGCCATATAGGCTCCCATCTACATGCATGTAGATTGCCCATTGGACTTTTACATTAATGCAAAAAAAGAAAACTGAAATAAAAACACAATTTTCCAATAAAACTATACAATATTAACTTGCAAACCACAGCATTAGACATTTTTATTGTCTTTGCACTCAGTAAAAATATTGCAGAGTCTGTGGCTAAATTGAATAACATTCCTACTACTTAAATGTAGGAACAATTCTACACTGTAAAGAAAAAAATGTGTTTTTCTAAGCGGCTAATCATTATGTTAAGATTTATTGTACTTTTCATCTCAAAACAAAAGTGACTAACCATTTGCAGAAGTTCCTTTTTCCATCTACCAGTTCAAATTTTAATCGGATTTTGTGAATGTTTCTACTGAAAGAACACTGTGTTTCAATTCACTGACATTAATAAACAGTAAAGGTTTTAGAATGTTGAAGACTAATTGAATGTAACTTTTCAAGCTGTTAATCCGTTAATATAGATACTTATTGAATGGATTTTCTGTATGCTTTAAAAAGCCATTTGTTCCTTCATGAAACAAATTTAATGGGAGATAATTAATTTATGCAGTTGATCCTGAGCCAACGTTTGAAAGAATCTTGTGTTTCTCAAAATAATTTGATTTTAGAAATGCGTGATATTCATATACATCACAAAGACAGCATTGTTTCCAAGTTTCTAAACTCCGTATAGAGTAAACATATCAGTTGCTCTTTGCCTTGTTTAACTAAAACGGAGTGCGTATTATAAACCACACTAGTATTGTCAATGTTAAAAATGTAACTTTTTTTTTTCAAAAGAAATAGCTAAAAAAAACTATTAAGAAAGCTACTTACTTTAATCGTAAATATGAAAGTCTCTTAAAGTGGTACAAGTTTAAAAGAAAGATGTTTGTTCAGTGAAACGAAAAAGAATAAAACTTCCATTCTACTCTACAGAATCATTTCGACAAAAAATAACTTTTTTGCCAGTGTGCTTTGCTTAAATTTAAGGTCACAAATGTCCATTAATGGTTTGTTCTCATTGGATATTTTTGAAATATTTGCTTCCTCATTTATTGATAGAGTTAAATTGAGGGATAGAAAAAGTATTTAGTATTAAGACATTACCCGTAACTTCCCTTTTCACACCGATACTGGATGGACAGGAATTATTAGAAAGTCCCATGTTGGAGCTGGTGATACCTTGGTCGTTGTTGTAAACATCCAGAATGCTGCCAGAAAGTGGTAACTATGCAAAAAAAGAATGAAAAAGAGAAACATAGGCTTTAAGTATCCCTGAATATCAGTGTAAATGTCATCAGAAAACCAGTGAAATAGAAGAACTGATCACAGAATAGAATCAGCAAGCCTCTTATATAGTTAGCAGCCTACTGAGAACTTCTAAGGTAAAACTGTTGTTTAAGTGCAAATTGTGAATGAACTCTTAGTACTTGAAAAATACATTAACACTGTGGTGATGACTGATTAAGGTATAGCGTTAGCAAGGTTTGTCGAGAGAGCTGGGAATGTGAAATATTGGAAAAGTTAAAAATAAAGTAATGTGAAAAAAACCTAATTTTAATATATGAAATTTGTAGTTGAGATGGATGAAAACGTCATAAAAAACCCTTGAGAAACAGCATTTTTTTCAACGAGAGAAAACTCGTCCATGACATGTCACGATCCCTTGTAAATCATGTGACATATCTTCATCCAGTCTTTATTATATTCTAGGAGCGCATGGGGTTAGTCCTCCACTGTCAGTCAAATGTAAAGTTTTGTATCCTATTTTAAAATTAATATTCAATTTCTCTCCATTTTTACGCACAACCAAGACATTATTTCAAATGTTGCCAATAAAAGTTTGGTCAGAAAAGCTCCCACTGGAATATAATTGGGGGAATTTATCCAAAAAGCATGGATACTGCTTTATGCTTGAGGCTAGTAAGTACTACAAATATCTGAGCAACTATGCATGGACAGCTAACATAATAACCTCATAAAATACCTTCCTATAAGATTACAATGATTATTTTAGCCAATAGGAGAAATCTTAGGTTAAATGTGCAGCTATCATTCATGGCTGCCATGTAATGGGCAGGACTGGCCATAAATCATGTAAATAAAGAGATTGTGAGGCATGGCTGCTTTCAAAATCTCTCTCCTGGTGATTTACTTAACTGATGGATGTATTTATCATACATGTTAAACACAGATTATTAAGATAAAACCAATATGGAATGAAGGAAAAGATGATGATGAAATATATCAATTGCTTAAACAATTTATGTAAAGTTCATATCTTTCTCTTTTTTTTCAATTTGTATCTTGGTATAAAACCATAAAAATGTAACCTTGTATATTGTGTTTATATTGCTACCTAGCAACACCTCTAGTGGCATTCACACAGACGGCCACTAGAGGTGCTTCCTAGTACAGTGTGCAGCACAGATGTTCAGCTTCTCCACGCTCTACAGGAGATGCTGAATGCTCCCCATTGAGATGCAGATCCGCTGTCAGTGGCATAGCTAGAGATTTTGCGGCCCGGGAAGGACTCTGATTTTGCCACCCCCCTCTCAATACACAATGAAAATATTACAAAACGTCTAAGTGTATTCTGATATTAATATATGTATTACTAAATTATATATGCATTATATATGTATAATATATTAATTACATGCTTTAATGAACTTATAATATATTATACATATATATTACATTATTACATGTATAATATATATTATTTTTAACTTTATTCTTAAATATTAAAAATGTTTTTCCACTTTGGGTCTCTGCCTGACATCTCAGGCAGTTCCCCCTGAAGGCAGAGCTGCAGACAGCCATATTATTGCAGAGCCGTCGCAATCACATGGGCCGCGATGGCCGGACTGGTGGCAGGGGAACTGTCTAGCATATCAGGCAGTCCCCCCAGACCGGGAACAACGAGGATCGTCCGACCAGGTAAGTTTCTTTGGCCAGCGGTACTAACGGTCGTTAGGGTGAACTATGCCGTCCTAGCAGTGTTTAAGCCCATAGTGTGCAGGGCGGCATAATGTGCCTTAATGGCGTTAAGGGTGGCAAGATGGGGCCAGGGACACTACATGTATTTTTAACACTATAAGGCCAGGAATACATTAGTGTTCCTGAACCTATACTGTTCCTTTAATATATACACACATGCACTCACTGGCTCATGCACACACTGACACATACACAAATGCACTCACTGACTCTTACACACACACACACACACATTCACTCACAGAAACACACATTCACTGACATAAACACACACATTCACTGACAGACAACCACACACACATTAACTGACATACACACTCACTGACAAACACTCACTGACAGACAAACAAACACACACTGACTGAGACGAACATTCAGTGACAGACACACACTGAAGCAAACACACACTTACTGAAACAAACATACACACACACACTGACACTAACACACTAGGGCTCTTACACAAACTCACTAGCTTATATACACTTATTTTTTATAAATGATATATAAATTAAACAAGTTCCTACCAGTGGCCAGGTGTTGCTGTCCAGTGAAACTGACCAGCCTTCTCTCTTCACAACTCTTGGCCGCTGGGATATGAGGTAATCTATCCATGCAGCCCTTAACACAAAGTTATTGGCCGTGAACCGCTTCTGCTCCTCGCAGCTACCATCCCCTCTGAGGCTTTCACTTCGCGAATCTGGAGGAGTAAGAGAGAGTGCCCAGCGGGAAAGTGGTTTTATGTGCTCCCGTCAGTCACACGGACATCCTTGCTCCATTGGGTGCTCCATTAGGATGGTAGCGCCGGTCCTGTGTCTGACGCCACCAAAGGTGCCGCCTTGGCCGGTCCCAACCCCCACTCCCCCTCGCTATGCCAGTGTCCGCTGTGAGTAACTTCATGAGCGAAAGAACTATGAATGGAGCGACTTGCACAAGATAAATAGCAGCTTGTCTGTAAAACAGCGTTCCTCCAACCAATTTGAATCTAAATAGCAATCAGAACTAATGTACACGCACTGCAGAACTAGTGTACAGTGAAAATGATAATAAACTTTAGCTAAAGAAAGACAACATTTAAAGGGACACTCCATGGCCCAAATCCATTTTTGTAATCCCTATTTAGTAGATATGCACCCCAGTGAAAAAATGCAAGATATTAATTATGCATTTTTTAAATTGGAGGTATATCTAAAACAGAACATGAAAGCAGTAACAAGGTTAATTTATAAAAGCACCAATTTCTATTGAAATCTGCATTCTTTGTAAAATGAAAATGAGGACACACTTGTCACATATATAGCACTTCAGCCAACTGACATGCTATAGAGGTCAGGAGTGCCCCTTTAAGATAGCGTAACAAATTATCAAGCCAAGTTTCACTATCCAGTTACAAGATAAACAGAAGCATACCCTCAGACATGAGTCATGCTTCACTGCACTGTCATCAAACTTCACTAAATCACCATTGCTAAATCTTATCTCTTGCACACAAATACAACACAACTATCAAGCCAATACATCTAATCTGTTTACATGCATCACTAATCACCCACCTCTGCACTAATTCTTATCCTGGCCACACAAAGATGAGCATGCCTGTAGGCCACTGATATGTGCAAAGTCCAAATTCACTTCTCAAGACAAGCTTATTCAAAAATACAGAACCCTGGACTAGCTTTGTAAATTTGTAATCAAAATTTAGAAAAATGCAAAAAAAAAAAAAAAAAAAAAAGCCTCTGAATATATTAGTTTTACAAGGATTTTTTGAGGAATGTAATTATATTTTTACTGACTAAACGATCAGTATACTTTACCTGTAATCTGCTATGCTATGCAACTAAATGTTTAATATTTTTGGGGGGAATTGAGAATTTTACTGATTTGTGAGCTTTATGTAATTATGCAATAGAACAAAGGGGCCATAAGACAATAGCACACAGCAGCCCTGTGTTCCACTGATCAGTCCTAGTTTGGTAATCTGTCCCACCATCCAGAGAAACTGTCCTCAGAAAGCGAAACAAAGCGCGTCAATAGACATGCTTGCATCCCATTGGTCCAAGCCCAATGTCTTAAGTCACAGTCTCTCTATGCTGTGTGGTAGGGACCCTGTAAAAATATTTTGGGAATTGTAGAATAATAGCTGTGGATCTATGTTCTCGCCTCATTATAGTAGAATAATATAGCAGAACAAAAAATGGAGAAAATAACCATAATATCATATTTCTTACTCCCCTCAAAATCTCCTATTTGAAAATTTTTAAACTCCTATTTTTACATTTCCGTCCGCTGTAACACTGCAACCATGGATCCACTTGTGACGAGCAGTTTAAACAATCATCCAATAATTAACATTTTAGCAGCTCAGCACATTTTTCAACTTAAAGTTTAACAGTCTTATTTATGCAGCCTCTATTATTATACCAAGCATAAAATAAAGGATGCTGCTCGCAAGAAAGATTTTTATAAATCATTAATGAACAAAATAATTAGAATGTTATGAGGCCCTGTTAGCAATTCTTTGTTCTGTGTCCTCAATCATTTGAAGTTAAAACTCATTTTCATATTATGGGAAAATTAAGCGAAAAAGTGAATCATTGTACTATATACTCATGATAATGCACATATTCACAGCCCGTATATTATATTTAAAAGTCTCGTAAGCAAAAAGGTTAAGGATTGCTTAATATTGTGGTTGCAACTGTACTGGGACAATGCTGGGAGTTGCTAAGCAGTATAATTTTATGTCATACATTTCATTCATACATTTCAGCAAAACACATTTGTGAAACGAAAGCATTTTAAATGTACATTTCCTGTGCTGATTGGGAGAATTAGCACACTTTTATTATAGCAGGCAAACGATGGAGGCTATTCTCTTAGCAGTCTGGAAAACTTGTACTTTGCAAGAGCTGAGATGCACAAAAAATGGGCCAGATCACATAGATTGAGATTTTTTTCAGACTGGTAATATTGGCCTTTGTTTTGCAATTCACTCAGATCAGATCAGGGCCCCATTGTACAGCGCTACAGAATCTGACTGCGCTATGTAAATAATAAAATAATAATAAAATAATACTCCCTCCTTATCTCGCCATTCCTCCCCAAGTTTCTCAAAGTGCTGGTGAACCACTTTTTTACATTACTGTTCTAGAACAGTGTAAAGCGATTCATTCCCAAGTGGAAGTTTTTTTATCATTATTATTCTTTTTATATACAGCTAGTATAGTCAATTTAAACATGGATTATCTTCATGATTTTCACAATTTAAATAAGCTATCAGGTTTATTCACTTAAGCGAGAATTCAAAGTAAATTTGATGTAATTAGATTTATTGAATTTTTCAAATTTGGCCATTTTTAACCTTGAATTTTAAGTTCACCTTGAAGTCGCTTTAAAATTCTCAGTTTAGTGAATAATCCTGTCTGGGTTATTTCATCCTGCTTAGTTGCAGCTCTGTTAGAATAAATGAATTAAATAAAATGTTTACTTACCTCCCTCTCTGCCCTGATATCAATGTTCTGTTAAAAGCCTTTTGATATGAGACACAAGTAGCTATTTGCAGCTCTCCGTGTTTCCATTCAAATAATGCTAACTAAGAAGAGTTATATTCTGGGCTGCTAGCTGAACTTTGCCTCTGCTTTAGCCTGTTTTCTTGCTTTTAGTGTGCATGGCATATTATCGTGTTAATGTTTGCTCACTTCTCTGTATTATCCAATGCCCTTGTCTGAATTGTGTACACTTTTCGAATGGTGTTTAATGACAATGTTAGTCTACATCTGAGGGTCGTGGGGGGGGGGAAGGGTTTTTACTTACGTTTCCTCCAAACTTTAAATGAACAATGAATACTGAATCGTTATGGTATCTTTGACTCACTGCCATATTGTTACATGGCATTGTATTTTACATCTTATCTTAAAATCCTGTATTGCATGGATGGTGTCATCATAAATAAATATATATTCCTTGTAATAAATGAGAAACGCACGCATCACCTCCATGCAGTCCGAGGGTCATACATGTTCCTATCTGCCAGAGATTAGCAGGAGTTACACTTCCAACTGGCAACTACTGCAGTTTTAATAAGGGCAGCTGAAACAGCTTTCCAGGACTGTTAACCCCTTAAGGACACATGACATGTGTGACATGTCATGATTCCCTTTTATTCCATAAGTTTGGTCCTTAAGGGGTTAAATCCCTCCTCTAAGAGAATATACTAAATATTTACCACTAAGCATTAACCCTTACACTGTATTAACACTAAACATTAAAGGAACACTATAGGCAGCCAGACCAGTTCAGATAATTGAAGTGGTCTGGGTGCAGTGTCTCTTTTGCACTTAGTGCTGCAATGTTAAACATTGCAGTTCCCGAGAAACTGCAATGTTTACATTGCAGCTCTAAGTCTGCCTCCAGTGGATGTCTACCAGAAAGCCACTAGAGGGCTTCCTGGACTGAAACGGACCTTTGGTCTGGTATCTGAAGCTGGAGGTCATGCTCTGCAGGAGGACATCCAGCGTCAGATTTTCCCCCATAGGAAAGCATTGATTCAATGCATGCGCATTAGAGCCTGCTCATCGCGGGATTCGAAAGGAGTCAGAGCGTCGACCCAGGGCCGAAGGACATCGACGCTGGGATCAGATAAGTTAATAAAGGGGTTTTAACACTTTATTTACCGGGGGTCACGAGGGAGGTGGGAGGCAGCTTTGTATTGCTGGCACTATAGTATCCCAGTAACCCCTATACTAACGCTAGACATTAACTCCCACGATGCCTTAACACTTACAATAAACTAAAAATACCATGTGGGATAAAATGTATAGGAAAATGAGTATTAGGGGAAAATGATGTCATCTTAGGGAGGACCTTTGGTCTCATGGTTTATTATGATGTCCTTTATGGAAATATTTTCTCATAATAAAGTTTCCTGAAGAAGAGAGGAAAACTATTGAAAGATGGTCTTTGAAATATTATGTTAGTCCAATAAAAAGAGGTATCATTGCATACTGCAATACTCTGGTATTTTGGCATCTTATATATATATATATATAATACATAATGTAAACTGCTTTATTATGAGAAAATATTGTATATGCATTATATATATATATATATATATATATATATATATTACGTATGTATTATATATATATATATATATATATATATATATATTATGACATCATCTTTGCAATACTTTCTCTGCTCCCAACTTCCTCTCCAACATGGACAGCAGTGATAGATTGAAAGCACTAAAGTGCTATCCAGGAGGTAATCTACAACTGGATTCCACAGATCCCTATTAACAGAGGTGGGTTGACAAACAGTCCCTGACCCAAAGAGTGATAAGTCAGACAGGGTAATTCACTAATCACTGGATTGTGTCAGGTTGAAAAAAAACATGGTCTTTTAACTGGAATATACTGTTATTTCCATGGTTTGATTGCCCCTGATGCCTTTAAAAACAGCAAGTGAAACACCATATTGAATATGGGCAGCAGGAATGGAATTTGGGAGACGACTGCATATTTCCTTATCTCCCAATCCCCACCCCTACAGACCATACAGCGGAGTCATCTGTCCAGCTCCTTGTTCATATCCAGTCACATATCTAGTGTGGGAATGAGGAGAAAATGATTGGCCAACAATGAATACATGGAACCAACTCGCATTACCCCCCACACTATTGTACATGTACTGGGAAGGAGAGGGACACACATGCCTCCCAACCATCCTGATTCTGGTGGGACATTCATATTTTTTAGGTCCTTTACTGCTGTGTTCAATAATCACAGTACAAGCGCAACATAAGACATGTTCAAGGTATTAGGACCCTACAGAGAGCACTAAAACATTGCTCCCTGCAGGGTCTGCCCTCAGTGGGCCGACATATCATGATAGGCTAGAAGCCTGGGCCAACCTAACATGATAGGCTAGCTAGCTGACCTTCCAGTAAAGGGGTGTAACCACCTTATTTACAGCTGTTCCACCCATTTTGAGGTGGAGCATTTGACGTGATCTCATCATTGGCCCACTCCCTCTACCACCGTCCCACCGGTGTCCTGAGTCTATTCCGATGCTTGTGTTTTTTAAATAATTAACACACTTAATTCAAGAGGAATAACAGGGATGGTACAATATGATTTAAATTGGTTGCATTTACAGTTTGGGTTATGTCAAAACATTTCTCCCAATATCTCCAGTTGACCAAAAATTACTTTTATTTATTCATAAATAAAGCCAGAATAAACTGCTATAAATTGACAAGCAAGTTGTAAATATTAGGCCTTAAGTTGCAGTTACTAAAGTACTGTAGTTGGATATTTTTTCCAGCTTGTTTACTTTTAAAATTTTGTTCTCAGTTCACCTATTTTTTCTGATTACTGGAGAATATTTTTAGCATATACTTTTGAAAAGTCAGTTCATGAAATGAAGAACAATAAATCGAGAATAACGTTTCTTTTGTGTCCTTAAAAGAACACTCCAAGCATCACTTCATTGCACTGCACTGCTTGGCCATTCTCAATGAAGAGAACGTCCGGCACAGAGGATGTGTCGACGGCTGCCCATGTGATGCCAGGCAGGAAGTAAAAATGTTACTAAACGGTTTGTCTGTAGTGGTTATGGTGTTTGCATTGTTCCTTTAACAAAGACCTACTTTACAACCTTTACTACACTAAATTATTATCTTTGAAGTGATTCTTTCTTTAATCTTCCTGCTTCAAAAAAAATGCAAAGATCTGTAAAGTTCACAGATACAGTCCGGCACCTACCTATAAAATTTTCCTTTGTTATAGTTTTTACACCCAAACATATTTTTCTATTTGGTTGTTTTATATAGGCTCGTAAAACAAACTGCACACCTTTGCATGTTGTTAATTAGGAAACATATAAATGATGTTTTGAAAAACTTACATTGCTTGACATCAATAATGAAGGTTCTGTGCAGTTTAAGCCATCATCATTGAAACTTGATTCTAAGCTCATAATGTCATCAATAACTTCTTCCATCTGTTGAAAGAAAAACGATCTTTAAATAAAACCAACTTAATGATACATATTGAATACATTAGGTATAATGCGATTTTGTGTTCATAAATATGAAAAAAATCATAGTTTGGGTAGACTAGTGGAAAATAGATATATCCAGGGATTTATTATGTTATACTGATATGAACAATCAACAAATATATCTAACTAAAAATGTCCCATATTTTTAAAAAAAAACATAAGGAGTAATATCACACGATTACTTTAATGGCTATTAATAAAAATCTATAGCACATTTTATGATATTTTTTGAACTATGTATAATAATGTTAAAAAAGAACAAAACATTTAGCAAACAAAATTATATTTTTCAAAACTGTTTAGTTGTAGACATAAGTACATTTCATAAAATTATTTTATATTGCCCTTTCCTGAAACTCAAATTAAAAATATTCTGTTTAATCTGATTGCTCTCTTTACAGAATATAAAATGGTATCAATGCGTGAGAAGGTATTGCACAACTTCAACCTTTTATACATTTAAACACAGAAAGAACTGACGCATCAAACTAGTATTGATTCATTCAATTTAGCAAGGCAGCATTTGGCTCACATAGTTTTTTTTTTTTTAGTATTATTTAAATGTGTTTTCCTTCTTATTTTTTTGCCCAACTTCATCAACAAATGCTTGGGGGGGGGGTGGAGGGGAGGGGTTTATCCACCTATATGCATGACCATTTATATGATATCCCAGTTCTAAATGGCTGATGTTAAAAAAGTTGACAGTAACAAACTCACAGACATGAAAAATGCTTGGTCCCTCTGCCTAAAGCAGAACCAAAGTAGAACATCAATAAGTCATTCATAAAGTTTATGAATGTAAACTGGGTAATTGGGTAGTGAGATTTTGATGAGTTTCAACGATATTCCTAAGGTAAAACTACCAACAAATAAACAATTATGTTTAATGTTGTAAACATAAGAAAATATTGGAAGGAAGATTATTGATAGGGATGTTCGCAACCATGGAACAGGGAACAATTATTTATCTATCTATCTATCTATCTATCTATCTATCTTTCTATCTATCTATCTTTCTATCTATCTATCTATCTATCTATCTATCTATCTTTCTTTCTATCTATCTTTCTATCTATCTATCTATCTATCTATCTCACATACGTGCCCTCTCTGCAAGTATCTTATGTATCTTACTCAAAACAGCAGCCACATCTTTGTCTTGAATTTTTACAGGGACTTGCATTGAATTTTTTTTTCACATTATTTAATCAATGCTTCGATTATTGATTATACATTAATAATTACAAGGCCAGTACCTCATTTTCTTGACCGGATCCCAAAGTTAGTAAGTTTGTAACCATTCCATCATTTGTACAAGCCTCCGGAGCAGGAGACATGTGTCCATTTCTTAGTGTTGAACTCACTCCCGTGGGTTGAATAGCATGTGGATATGAAAGAGGTTGTGATGAAAACTTAGTTCCAAGTGTAAGGTACTGCTTTACTTGCTGTCTTTGTGTATGTTGTAGATGGTACTTTGTTGGATTGTCCAGGTGTGCTTGAACCTGTATATAAAATTTAGATATATTCAATATATTCCCCCATATAAAAAGTCATTGTAGTTCTCATATTTCCAAAATGCAAGGTACCATTCCTTAATGCAAAGCAAACCTAAAAAAAAATTATTTAACTTTAAATAATTCAAAATACATACATGACCTGTTTGTCTCATGTTCAACTAGTTAGGTAAAGGTTCTGAGATTACGTTTTTAAATAAGTGTTACAGTACATTTCATGTCAAAACAATAACCACAAGTTACAGAGTCAAGATGACAAATACAGATATTACTAATATATGTCCACCATCACTATATATTGCATATTTTTATATAATATTAATTCTTTAATTTTGATACTGCATTCTAGTTTGCCACGAACAACTCCTAGATATCCGAACACCGAACGCATGTTATAAATACTTTACTGTTTATAGAAAATAAAATACACATTTATGAATGACAAATATTAACCATCAACATAAAAATATAAAAATAAAACCAATGATTTGAAACGTATGAATAAATTAATGAACACATCATTCTGTCTGTCTATCTATCTATCTTTCTACCATCTATCCATCCATCCATCTTACCTCATAAAAAGAACAGTCAGATAAATGAGGCATCTTTTAAGGATCTTAAAAATTTTCAGTACTAATTCAGCTCAGCTCCAGCAGTTGATGCTTCAGACTAGGTACCAACCACGGAATCCTCTGGATGGTGCAGTTGAAGAATGATCATGTTTGAACTCAGTAGGACTTTATAATCTTACTAAGCATGATAAAGCATCTAATTGGTTGCAATGAGGCCATCCTTTGATTGCAAAGAGTGCCCGTTACTTCAAATAGCTCTGCCTCTTTTACATGTCACATTCCTTTAATTTAATCATGACAGGAATACCAGATACAACATAAACTGCATTGTCAATTGAGACTTGAGTCTTAACTACAGTGGTGTTCTCATTGGTTAATTGCAAACATGTAGTAAAAAGAATCTCTCTCAAGAGCTCCCCGAGTATTTTTAATGTGCTCTTATGTTCATCAGTAATAACATTAGATTTACAGCCCATTTTTAACTGTCTGTTTAATTCCAATCACACATAGTATTTAAAATTCCCCCAGCAGATATAAACATGCATAAATAATCCACCAAAAAAAGTCATTTGAATATAAATTAAGAACATTTAGTTTTCAATTTATACTACTTATTTAGCTATTTACATCTACATAACTGCCATTTTTAATACTGGTTTAATTTCGGCACTCTGAAGGCATTTGTAAGCGATATAAAAAAGTAAGATAGTTAATAGCGATTATATGTTTTGCAAATTACACGATTATAAACTAAATAAAGTGTACATTAAGATTTCATTAAATGTGTTCCAGATTAAAATGGCAAAGCTCAGATTTTTATTTGCTTAGTACAGCAAAACATAGAGAATTAAAAAAAAATCAGCAAAATAGTATTTTTATTGGAATATATCAAAACATGCCGAAAACTGAGAACAAGGAAGAACTTATACTGTTTCTTTAAGGATAGAAAGATTTGTTACAGTTGCTGGTTTATGGTTAGTAATAATATTATAATTAATAAAATTATTATTATTATTGTTTTTATTATTATTATTATTATTATTATTATTATTATTAATAGTATTAATGTCATTATTATTATATTTTAATTATTATTTCTATATATTACACAAATTAATAGCACCAAGTTTACTAATATGAAATAATAACAAACGCTGTATGGAACTTGACAGACAGAATGTAATAGGGGAAGAAGGTTGCGCATGCTTCTTATATACATGCACCTTGGTAGAACTCATTTAAAATAAACTGGGCTGTCTGGCAGCTGAAAATGCAGAGTGATGAGATATCAAACTGCTCTGCACAGCTTAGTCGTGCCTTGACAATAATTTAGCAAAGAACACATGGAAGTGTCACTAGCGCACATGCACTGCAATGAATTGTCCATTTAAGTGGCTCATTTGTCCCACTAACAGCATTGGATGCACATTCTAGACTATAATTTTCTCTCAAATAATCAGAAGTCCTGTGATAGCTCTGGACATTGAGTAAGCGGGTAAGGCTTATAAGGCTTATAAGACAGTGCGTTTGGAAGTGTGAGTTTGGAAGTGTGTTTCTTAAAGTGTATGACACTCTCAGGTAGCTGACTTTGTCATTAAAAGTTATGATCAGCTACTTAACCCCTTAGTGACCGCTTTTCAATTTTCTTACCGTTAAGGACCAGGGCTGTTTGTACATTTCTGCAGGGTTTGTGTTTAGCTGTAATTTCCTGTTACTCATTTACTGTACCCACTCTTATTATAAACAGTTTTTCTCGCCATTAAATGTTTTTTCTAAAGATACAATTATTTTCAACATATCATCTGATTTACTATAAAAAAAAATATGATGAAAATTAAAAACAAAAAACACTTTTTCGAACTTTAGTTATAGGGCAATAAGTACAAGTAACACTTTGCTATTTCTAAACAATTTTATTTCAAAATTAACAAACGTTATATTGTAACACTGATTTCTGTTAGGAATCCCTGAATAACTCTTCACATGTATATAATTTTTAAAAGAAGACAACCTAAGATTAAACTTGGGGTATTTTGACTCTTTTCATGCAAGCATTTAACCACCAATCTATGCCAAATTAAAAATACAAATAATAATTGATGATTTTTTTGACACACATAGCAATTTAACCCCTTAAGGACACATGACATGTGTGACATGTCATGATTCCCTTTTATTCCAGAAGTTTGGTCCTTAAGGGGTTAAGAATACATGTATGGAGAACTTTAAGGGTAACTGCCATTGAGCACCCCAATATGTTTTCAGAAACATCTCCTGAGTACAGTGATATGCCCCATGTATAGGTGTGTCGGGTTCTCGGGGGGCTAAAAGACCTTATTTGGATGGTGCGCATTCCAGTTTTCCAACTTGGAATTTTCACAGCTGGTCATCATGCACCTATGTCCTATTTGGGACATTTGTAAAGCCGGCCAATGTAATTTGCCCCCATCAAACAATATATTTTTTAAAGTAGAAAACCCACGGTATTCAAAATAGGACATGTCTACTCTGTTTTTAGTAGCCACTTAGTCACAAACCCTTGCCAAAATTAGTCTTTATATAATTTCTTTTGCATTTTTTACACATAAACTGCAATTTCACTGATGATATCAGTATAGTACATTTTACTGCTCTAAAATACTCATATTTGTGAAGAGTGATGTCTCACGAGTACAACAGCAATCCTCAAGTATAGGTTTTATGGTGATTTGGAAAGTTACAGGGTCAAACATTAGATTTGCCAATTTCTATTTTTGTAAATTGCTATTTGCCAGATTGGCTATGTTACCTTGGAGATTTTATGGCAGCCCAGAAATGAAAATGAACTCCACCATGACCTACCATTTGAAAAAGTAGACAACCCAGGGTATTCAAAATGGGGTATGTCTAGTCTTTTGTAGTAGCCACTTAGCCACAAATGCTTCCCAAATGTAGCGTTCATATTTGTTTTTTGCATTTTGTACACAAAAAAATGACTTTTACTGGTAATATCATCATCATGATAAGTTTTTGAACAACTCATATTTGTGTTCAGTGAAGTCTCCTGAGTGTAACACCCCCCCCCCTACCCCCCCCCCCCCCCCCCCCATGTACAGGGTGTTTTGGAAAGTTGCAGGGTCAATACAGTGCTTGCCCATTTCAGTTTTGCTGGGTCTATGTTGCTTTTTGAAACCATATGGTATTCCAGGAATGTGAATTAACCTCATCATGGCTTACCATTTGCAAATGTAGACAACCCAGTGTATTCCAAATGGGGTATGTCCAGTCTTTTGTAGTAGCCACTTAGTCACGAACACTGGCCAAAGTTAGCATTTCCATTCGTTTTTTGCATTTTTAAACAAAAACGGCACTTTTACTGGCGATATCATCATCGTGGTGAGTTTTACTTTTTAAAACACTCATTTTTGTGTTCGGAGAAGTGTTCAGAGTATTACAATATGCCCCATGTAAAGGTTTTATGGTGTTTTGGAAAGTTACGGGGTCAAATATAGGGGTTGCCAATTAAATTATCTGGACTGTCTGCCTGGATTGTCAGGAAGGTCCCTCAAATTATAATTAATAAAATCATATAATTATGTAATATATATATATATATATATATATATATATATATATATACATATATATATACACACACATCTACATATAATATGTGTGTATATAATACTTATGTGTGTGTGTATATATATATATGTAAAAAATAGATAAAATTCGTCTCTTGTAATACCTTTTTTATTGGACTAACAGAATTTTTTAGTGACAAGCTTTCGGGATAACCTCCTTTTCTCAAGTCTGAAGCATTTCTGAGCAAGACGACACATAGAATTCAAAGTTGAGTTGTGATATAGGGGTTAAAGCGACATGAGTGTAGATAAGACACAGGTTTGGTAGAAAAAGTGTCTTATCTACACTCATGTCGCTTTAACCCCTATATCACAACTCAACTTTGAATTCTATGTGTCGTCTTGCTCAGAAATGCTTCAGACTTGAGAAAGGGAGGTTATCCGGAAAGCTTGTCACTAAAAAATTCTGTTAGTCCAATAAAAAAGGTATTACAAGATACGAATTTTATCTATTTTTTACATCTACATCACTGGACTAATACGGCTACAATTTCTACTTATATATATATAGATGTAAAAAATAGATAAAATTTGTATCTTGTAATACCTTTTTTATTGGACTAACAGAATTTTTTAGTGACAAGCTTTCGGGATAACCTCCCTTTCTCAAGTCTGAAGCATTTCTGAGCAAGACGACACATAGAATTCAAAGTTGAGTTGTGATATAGGGGTTAAAGCGACATGAGTGTAGATAAGACACAGGTTTGGTAGAAAATAGACACCATCTTTGTAGAGGGTCATAAATATCTTTCTGAAGAGCAGAGTGAGGGGGGAGAGAGGGAAAAGAAAAACAAACAAGCAGACAGTGCAGAGGATGGTACACTTTATACATGCACCACACATAAATGTGTATATGTGAACGCATAAACACATGTACATATACATAAACACATATACATACATGCACATGAACTCATATACACAAATATAAATGCATATGAGTATGGGAAAGCATAGGTTAACACATAGTACTTGGTATACAGATAGAATAAACATATAGGAATGCATTTTAAAGTGTTGGTACATATGACAGAATAGTAAGATAATGCTGGGAGAGTGTTCATGTAAAGTGTTGGTAGTGGGACAGGAATCCCAAATCAATATTTAGTCCTCTATTCTTGCTGTTAAACCATTTAATCATTCTGGCTTCAAAGGCTTTTCTTTCCTGGGTATTTTTATAACCCCCCTTCAGTACTTTGATTTTTAGGTCCTTCAGTGAGTGGCCAGGCTGGGTAAAGTGGTGTCCCACAGGAGTGCAGTATGATTCTTCTTTGTGGTGTTTAATAGAATGTCTGTGCATATTCATTCTGCCATTTAATGGCTGGGTGGTTTCCCCAATGTAGCATCCTAGGTGGCATTTTATGCATTGAATCATGTATACCACATTGCTGGATGTGCACACACACACACTTTTATTCTCTATATATGTATAATATATTATAAAATGCTTTAATTATTTTATCATATTATACATATATAATAGATGTATAATATATTTATTTTATTATTATAATTTTTTTTTTAAATTTAGGTGCTTGGAGGACTGCCCGACAGCTCAGTCAGTTCCCCTGCTGGCAGCTCTATAGACTCCTATTGCGGCCATGTGATCATTTTGATCACATGGCGCTGGAGGGCTGCCGTGGCTGGAGCTGCTGCAGGGGGATGGTTGGGGTCTCGGCCGGTCCAGGTAAGTCCAGGGGTCATTTTTGCCGTGGACGTACTGGATACGTCCGCGGTCATTAATGGCCATTTTTTGTCGGATGTACCCAGTACGTCTGCAGTCGGGAAGGGGTTAAAACCTCCCACGAATTTCTAACTTTCATTCTTATGGGTTGCTGGAGTAATTAATTGGAAAGTGTAAACTTTGACGTCATTTATAAACAAGTCTCTCCCACCTAATCCTCCACACCTCAACGCATACATTAATACACGTTGTTGCCGCACAGAAATACTCCCCTACATTTATACACATACACATACACCACCAGTATTCATAAGCAAACACACATACTGATCCTCCAAACAAATAAAACCAAAACACATAAACACAAATGTAATCAATAATTTAAAAATTCAAGGAGCTGTTGACACTGACTGTATATTGAGTAGAACTCAATTTATATTTAAATTAAAATGAATGTTATCCATGTTACAATGAATGTCCCGTTACAATAATAGTTTATGACACAATGCCTAAATAATTATTTATATTCAGTTATAACACAATACCTGTCACCAGAACAATATTTACATCCCAGGCATTTATTAGCAGAAAATGTGTTGGCGAACAAACATCTTCAAAACAAGGCTTTGAGGGCAAGTCTTTGATACGAAGTACGCGCTATTTAAATAAAACCAGAATCAATACGCTCAACTTCAAAGTTGACAAGTCTAACATTCAATTACTCGAATTGGTCTCACAATGTGCTTTCAAAATTAGCAGTCCGGCAAATGCCGAATCTTCCTTTTGATAAAGTGATAAAGTGTACCCTTCTTGTACCTTACATACTTTGCGCTTGTCACCCATATTACTGGCATAGTTTTAGGATTTGTAAACTTAAAATGTACTCAGACAATTAGCACAACCAAACTATGTCCTGAGTATTGTACTGAAACCTAGCATGTGTTTAGATTAAAATGTATTAACGGTACCATATCTACCTTTATATTGCTTATAAATAGATTGAAGCCCAGCAATGTAAGGGCGTTTAATAATAGAACTCTAATGTGACAACTAATTAATCACAAGACTATTCACTACAGCTTCATCATAGATAAAATCATAGAATATGACAGGTCTACAAAGATGCTCGATGTGTAATACACTGTGTTGCTCTATTCAGTGATATGATTGTATCCATGATAAAGGAATAATCAGTATCTTTAAGGCAAACTGATCATGTAACCATTAAGATATATTAGCATAGTTCTATCTTTTCTGCCTCACCTGACTATGGATTAGGGATTTAATATTGAAATCAAACTGATTTCTGTGTAAATATGTATATATATATATATATATATCCCATAATGTTAACAGTGTATCAGTTGTGAAAATTGTGTTCAACTGGTGAATGTGTAATTAGTACAAAGATATAACATGTTCTCCCTGTACATCAGATTGAGTACTGTACATGGAGACTGACTCACAGAGCACTGAAATGTTTTAAAGTCTGAATTAAAAAAAAAGATTGGTTTAAAGAGTGATAAACAACAAAAGAAGACTATAAAACAAACAATTATTAGATACAAGTTAAAAATAACTCCTAATTAAACACCGTTCAGCTAATCAGTAATGACTCATTATAAGGATCTGTAAAATGCTAGATTTTAGCATACCGATAGCTAGTGATCTAATGAAGGAACGGTTGATCACACCCATTGTAGGCTACAGCTCTAGTATTTTTTGCCAAATTAAAGGCCTAATAATCATTCTCAGCAGATTAGAACCAATTACGCATGAAACAGGTTTAAACAATACCAGGGGGTCAATTTAAACTGTTGAGAGCTGAGAACCAGCTTGCAAAACAAATGAAAAAAAGTTATATTGGAAAAATATCTGTAACCTTAGCACTTTAGTTTAAATTTTGAAGCCAACTCTCAGCTCATCGTCATTCACATTTTACTAAACAGCCTTACTAGATTGCATATTTTTAATATGATGTTAAATCCCTCTTCAATGTGGTTATTTATAGTTGAGCAGGGCTAGATTTACATCTCAGGTGCCAATAGTAACAGGCACCCATCCCTTCCCCCAAAATATCCATTTTTTTGTTGTTGCTTACTCTATGATATGGAAGAAGCATGAATGAGTCAGAGTGCCGCCGAGCAGGAGCATCGCTGATTGCCTGAACGCAGTCAGCTGAAGTTCTCAGCCAGTTAGTGTCTCCTCATTCCGAAAACTGGCTTCCAAAGAAACTTCCGTTTTGTGTTGACCAGTGGAGTAGTAGACCAGTGGAGAACAGCCATGGAGGCAACTTAGAGGTAAAACTGTTCGAAAACGGTTAAACACCTTGAGGTAAGAGTGCTTCCATGGGCCCCAATTTAGATGAAGTTGTTTTGGTACCTGGAGTGTTTCTTACAATAAAATGGATTGATCCACCAGCATCATAGATGAAAAGCCAATGAGTTTTGCTCAGTTGCTCCAAACAAAACTCATTGATGAATCTTTTCCTGGGAGAACCATGTTTATGTTTGGGATTTTATATGCCAACGCATGTATACCCCATTCTGCATGTCAAGGCTGTGGTCTTCATCTGTTGTTGCCTTTGTTGAGAACTTTATTAAAACACTCTACATGTCGAAGGTTTTGTTACAGTTCCCAACTTAGCTTAGAATTGAAAATGGATGTTCACTATGGGAATAATCATTTAATTTTCCTTTATGTAAGGAATTGTGATATAAAATGACATATAACACATATACATATTTCATACTGATTTTCTTTAATCATATTAGATCCCGTTTTCTCTTTTGAAAATGATATTTAAGTTGGGCAATTAAAATTTTAATCCAGATAATAAGAAGCACTACCCCCCTAAAATAAACACAGGCAGAGTAACTAAAGTAATTTATTATGTTGAAATAAAGGAAAGTATTGTAACTGATAGAATTGCTGGGTTTCACAGAGTCGTCTGGAATTAGCTGAGTGTGCAAGTAGACCAGGGTGCAATGGATATAATGAGATCCGAGATAATGCTTAGTCAGGTCTGCAGACTTCTGCTTTACCTAGGGCTGTCAGCTCACATTTTGTCTGTAGAATATCTTATAGTTGTCAATGTGTTAGCCTTGCTACCAGAGTATCTCTTGTTTTAAAAAAAAAATCAATATAATTTACTGAAACATAACAATGGCATGTAATTAGGTTGGGTTCTCTATCTTGTAGCACTGTGATCAAGTTAATATGGAAACAAGGTAAACATTAGCCTATAACCAGTGGTTATCAAAAACAGCAATCTAAAAGAGCAAGAGTCTTCTCTGGGCTTAGAAGCATATTCAATCAAACTCATTCGGAACAATTAGAGAAAATCGAAGACCAGTTCGGGTGAAAATTACTATATTTGTTGTCTTACAACTTGAAGAAGCTAAAATTCAGATTATTTTAAATGGATTTGTAACTGACTTGCCCCTATATTAAACAGAATTAGCCAATTTATTGATAAATCATATCAATGCAGCCTTAACTCAGCCTCTTGTAATAGAGGTTAATATATTCCATCCTACTCTTTGTTTATCTGTATTGGTGATACTGTAACTGGGCGCCTCACAGTTAGTTGTCATATGCTCTCTCCTTTTGCATTTACAATTCAACTTAGAGAAAACATGCAGACAAAGGGAGAAATAAAAAAGGGTTTCAATTTCTCTTTTTAATTTGAAATATTTTCAGTGGTATTGCTTTATCTGAACTGGAATATGATGTCATTTCCACATTTTCATTATAAATTAAAAAAACAAAATAAAGGTTATCATAAGTTATAGGTGGTTGTTTTTTTTTTTTTTTTTTTATGTTTTACTTATTGTATTGGTGCTGCATTTATTAATATTTCTTCCCCAAAAAAATGCCAGCAAAAAGTCAACTTAGAAGTCATTAGTCAAACTCCAAACAATCCATAAAAGATCCCATTCCAGAAAAATAGTCACAGCTCCTTTAATTGATTTTAATGTTTTACATTCCTTTTGTTTAAATCCTTAATTGTGTATTTAAAACTACTGAAAAAGCTTCAGTCCGGAGTAGCAATATGTAACAACCATTAACCCTTTGGTAAAAATCTGTAACAAACTTGCATTTCTCACATTCTTCTCTTTCTCCATGTATGGGATCTAAATGTGTCAGGTCGTCTAGTCTGCCTGTACCATTCAAAGTATAAATTAGCCTAAATCCTTGTCATTGGCATTTCACAACTCAAGGAATGTCTTTTATCTACCAGGTTGATCAGTAGTTGTTGCAATGTCCTAACCAGAAAATGATCTTAAGCTGACTTTGATTCTCCTTCCTCTGGCATTTAACAGAACACATTTTTTTTTCAGTCAGAATTTTGTGAATGTCATTGCAGTAACTTCACACTCCAAAGATTACTTTGTGAGGCTATTGTGCATGAAAATCTGAATTGATGTTTTTACTACAAATAATAGGATGAAGCTTTGTTGAAGTTTCAGCCCATGCTAATTTGTATAAAGTCAAGGTTACCACATTAAAAAAAAAAAAAACGATACATACGCTGGAGACTTGAATACAAAACAACCTAAAAAAATATAGAAATCAGTTTAAAAATGTGGAATTATACCTCATGTTGTGAAAAACACATGACTAACATTGGCAAGTATGATATTACACTGCCCCTTTGTGCATCTTTTTCCCCCAGCACCTTTTCGGGTCTCTATCTCCCCTCCAGCCCCTCTGTGTGTATCTTTGGCCTCCCAGTCCATCTGTTTGTCTCTTTGTCCCCCACAGCCCCTCTGTGTGCCTTTGTCCCACCAGCCCCAGTGTGTGCCCCTTTGTCATCCCCCCATGCCCACTGTGTGTCTCTTTGTCGTCCCAGACCTCTGTGTACCTTTTTTCACCCTTTCATGAGACTCTGTTCGGTGCCCTTCCCCTCCAATAGTCACCAGGAGACTGCGTCCCCTGGGCTGGTGCACCCTAGATGGCTGTCTACTTAGTTCACCTAGTGTTGTGCTGGCCCTGAGTAGAGAAAAAAAAAACAGGACAGCAAGAAATTGTTCTAAAGTTGGGTTAGTCATGTCAAGTTTGGAACACTAGTAGCTATGAAAATGGATATATAGTTATATTATGTATTTTTTTTAAACAAATTTGAAAATTGTATGTTTCTTTTCATTACATAGGTATGTATTATATATTGTCACTTTCTAAATAATGCTAATAATAATTTACTTTTTAAAATTGTTCAAATGTTTTATCCTTTTAGATCCAAGGTATGGAAAAGCCTTGTACCGGGAATGTTCTGACGCATTTTTGATTATTATCATTATGATATTTATATAGCGCCAACAAATTCCACAGCGCTTTACAACTTGATCATGAAAGCATTATGATATTTTCAATATTGTACATATGCACAATATCATTAACAGGCATTAACATACTATTTAGCCCTGCATTCATCTGAATTCCTATTCTTCACTTCTTAATACACCACAGTGTAAAATAGCACAGCAATGTATGGACAGATTTTAAAGCTCTTTTACCAATTGTATAATCCTTATTGCGGAACACTTAATAAGTCTGTACTCTTTCCCCTATCTCAGCCATACAACATTGTCACGCAAATTGTTTTCTAAGAGGTGCAGTCATTGAAAAGAGAGTTGTGGTGAGCTGACTTGCTAAATATTGGAGAATACAGACAAAGTCGGAAGAAAATCTGCCAATTTGTGTGTCTTTTTTGGGTCTGTCTTTCACTTTTATTTTGAGTCATTAGCCTATAACCAGTGGTTATCAAAAACAGCAATCTAAAGAAGCAAGAGTCTTCTCTGGGCTTAGAAGCATATTCAATCAAACTCATTCGGAACAATTAGAGAAAATTGAAGACCAGTTCGGGTGAAAATTACTATATTTGTTGTCTTACAACTTGAAGAAGCTAAAATTCAGATTATTTTAAATGGATTTGAGACTGACTTGCCCCTATATTAAACAGAATTAGACAATTTATTGATAAATCATATCAATGCAGCCTTAACTCAGCCTCTTGTAATAGAGGTTAATATATTCCATCCTACTCTTTGTTTATCTGTATTGGTGATACTGTTGCCACATTTTGAGGTTCCATGCAGTGTATTTATAGTGTTAAATTGTGCTTAAAGAGAAACTGTCATTTTCCAGGATTTGTAATATCATGCTTATTTATCACCATAATTAACATTGTATGATAGCCCAAAGAACACATTTCTCTAGTAGTTGAATTTGAATTAAAGAGACTTCCAGGATCCTATGAATGATACGTTTTAGCATTTAGCATAATCAGCTTCTATTTTTTCTTTTTAACTCAGAATAGAAGCCTAGCGGCACTCATATCTTGAGCATCTCACGCACATCTCTCAATTCATCCACTCACTGACAATCCATAGAAATGCAACCCTTCATTCACACACGCACTGATACTCCACAAATATATACACTAGCATTCACACAACCTTACATTTCTTTACAAAAATGTAATTCTGTACAGCAGCCACATCTTGAATAACAAAGTAAATTGTGTTTGTGGTGGTAAGTGACTTTTAGGCCCAGCTAGTAGGTTAGGTTTTGAACTTCTAAGCTCTTTTTTTATTTATATCTCTTAAGGGCTTCATGGGACCTAAGAATGCAAGCAAGCAAGCCAGAGGTACATAAATCATTCAGTAACACATTTCATCAGTGTTAAAGTCAGAAAACATTCAGAACAATGCAAACCGCTCAGCATCAAAGGAACACTGTATGTCATTACCATATATTTATATTTTATTGACTAATAAATACTAGCTTTAAATAGCTGAGAAACTGCTTAACATTAGTATTGGTGCTAGAATGCAGACAATCCTTTACATTAAACACAGCTGGAGAGAGGATATATACACTTTAATGAGACAATCATACACTCCAAATCCAATGCCTAAACACACTTGAAAAGGGTGCAAAAATCCACATTTTCTAAGAACTAATAAATTTTTTTAAGTCCTTGGGCATCAGCAGAACGGACACCCCAAAAAAAATCTCCCCTGATTTGATGTGAAGACACAATTTCTTGACCAATTAAATGACAAATAAGCACTCCAGCAACAATATTACATATAGCAAAATCAGCAACATAGAATACATTAAACATTTGTTTAGAGGTACCTTAAAGAAACACACGGCTATATGGGAGATAATAAGTGAGTTACATACAAGTCATCTACTAGAATCATCAATTCACTTAGTTGTCTGTAACCCTCAACCCTCAATCAAAAAACTCACAAAGGCACCATTTTTTTCTAACCCTGCAATATCGGCCTACCAAGCTCAACGCTGCAAGATTAACAAGAAAATCATTCTGCTTCCAGTCACTAGATTGGAAGCATGGATTAAACTTGTGTGAGTTACTGTAACTACTTTAAGATCTGTGAACTCCCTGCCCTTGTTTTACTGCTAAGGAAATCCATGACTAACCTTTCTTAGCCATTGTGGCTATAGGGTACATACAATAAGAAGATAATTGGAGAGAACAGTTTGCAGTAGGTCACTTCCTGTCAATGAATAAAAAATAGTGGTGAAAATACTGCATCATATGACGCAATAAGAGAAAAGTTTGGCATTTATTATTTTTGAAAAAAAAAATAACAAAGTGCAAAATCACATAAAATAATAAAAACATGGTATTCTGTATCAGACATGTTATACACATGTCTGATGTCCCAATCCAGCATAGTCTTTAACAGTATAAATGGGTACCACTTCTCAGGCTATCAGGAAATCAATTAAATTATTCCAATTTCAGAACCAAGGGATACAGAATTCAGGTACTCTTCCACTTCCACTAGATAATAATTTGCTGTGAATTACCATCAGCACCATCATCATCACTAGCCTACCGCCATCAGACTTTCCCCTAGTCTTGCATCTTTTAAGAAGTGCCTTAAAACCCATCTCTTTAGGAAAGCTTATGGCCTCCAAGACTAACCAATACCTCACATACCTGTCTCTTGCCCTCTCCTAAAGGGCAGTCCACCTTATTTGATTGCAAATTCCTGTCCTAATGTGTTTTACACCCCACCTCCTATAGAATGTAAGCTTGATCGAGCAGGGTCCTCTTCAACCTATTGTTCCTGTAAGTTTATTTGTAATTGTCCTATTTATAGTTAAATCCCCTCTCATACTATTGTAAAGCGCTACGGAATCTGTTGGCGCTATATAAATTGCAATAATAATAATAATAATAATGAAAAGAAAGCTATAACATTCAGGCAAGTCTCAATGGAAGGAGGTAAAATCACAAACTAGAAAGCTCGACAAGTTTAAATAGTAGTGACCCCTTGTAATAAGAGAATCCAAAGTTTCATCACTAGATTGGAAACTGCAGTCCTGTAAAAGAACATTCCGTGCACGGTAACCTCTACCGCTCACTGTAGTGGTTATGGTGCCAGGAGTTTCCTTGTACCCCTCTCTGTAACAGTCCATCCATATTTACAAGGGTTGACTAATTACCTAGAGTCTGATGGATCCCACTCCCGGTCTCTACTACAAACACTGAAGAGTCTAAAGTTCCTATGCATTGATTAATGGGCCATACCACACTCCAAAAGCACTTCAGCTGAAGCGCTTTATGGATGACGAGTATCCTAGTTTAATATCAATTTATAAAAGGGAAGATTTCTACTTTTATAAATTAACTGTTTGGAAATTAACTGTCAATCAAACAGCCAGGGAGATTTGCAGCCTCCTTGCTCAGGAGTGCTAATGGAAGTGTCAGAAACACACGCTACTTGAGCCTGCCTCCTCTCACATAGACCTCAGACCAACTCCTCAAGAACTCAGACCACACATGCGCATGTGTATGATCAAATGTGCATGCACATGGGCAAAAATTCAGAAGCTGAAAGTGTCTTCTGGGAAAATAAGGGAGGGCTTGCTAAGGCGGCAGTCCAATAGATCTACAGCCTTTGCCTGCAGCACTTTGCTCAGACAAACTAATGGAAGGCCCTGCTGAGGAATCTCCAGCTCTCCCGCATTAGTGTCAAGGCACTACTAGCACCATAACCACTGGAGCATGATCTATGTCTATATAAACACCTAAAATATGATATAAAATATAAAATATAAAACACATGAAAATATCAAGCTGGATAGGTAAATCCAGGTTTTTGCTAAGGTAAAAAGTAACAAAGGTCAACAATGTAAAAAGTACTTTTAAAGTGACTGTACGTAAGATAAAACATATTAAAGTGACTGTAACATGATATAAAACAACAGCAATAACACATAAAAATAAACACATAGTAATATGTAAAAGTGAAAGCATGGACAGGAATCTCTGCTTAAACATATAATGGGTATCTAATTTGTTAACAATGGTTAACCATGATGCTAAATGTTATATAAAATAATTGATTTAAAAAAGTTAGTTGCCAGCTCATCTTAACTCACTGTTTAGTGTACATCACATCTGTTCAGATAATTAGAAGGGTCACAGATTAACAATCTGTTCCAGATTTTCACCATAACCCAATAAACCCAGTAAAAGCAGGAACTTCAGGCATAAACACAGTCAGAAACACGTGTTGGCAGAATCCAGGCAAGAGCACATGGAGGCACACACTCACAAACACACACACACACAGTCAGAGCTGCATAATTACAGCAGACAGAAGCACATGTTTACTCAACTATGCATACAATAACACAAAGAATTGAAAACATTTAGGATATAAAAACAGAGCATTACACACAAAAACATTTAGATACGAAAATGTACATGCTAAAATATTCACATGTGGACATATACATAAGCTTGTGGACATATACATTTACTTCTTGTGCACAGAAGTAAATGTAGTTATACCAAAGGAAAAAGGTTATTGTTTCCTCAGTTATTTAACCCTGTGTTTGTTTTTGGGTTGCGAAATGCATTTCTTTTACCTACGAAAGGTCAACCAAATATTTTGGGATGATTTAATTTAAAGTGAATTTTTCTATGCATTTATCTTACCTTTCATAAGCAAAGAAGCATGGTGATTTCTTTAATCTTAAAATTAGTTCCCCTTTCCATCTAAGGTTAGTTACATTGAGTTGTCTTTTCCAACTTTGCAGTATTGCATAATAACAGAGCAGGAAGGGGAGTGGATACAGATAGGTCTCAATGCTATCAGAAGAACAGAGTGAAAACTCAAACCATCCAATTAACCCCTTGAAGATCAAAGAAGATTCTATCAACACAACCTAGTTTAAATCAAAAGATAGTTTCTCCCTCATTTTGTGATAGAGGGAATAAACAAACAGGACATCCCATCTTGGTGCAGAGTATTTAGGGAACAGATTATAATGAAAGTTAAAGCACATAACTGGCAATAAACAGTATTATCATATTTACTTTCATAATATTGTAAATTTAAATAGCCTAATATAAGTTACAAGTTAATATACCTTGTGATGTAGCTTTTCACAATTTTTGAAATGACTGATACCCAGAAGTAAGAAACTGTGAAATAATGAAACATTTGCAATATTGTAACAAAATAGTTAAATAAAAAAGAAAAGAAGGTTATCCTGGGGAGCTCATATTGACCATTGTTTGAAAAATTAAGTTTCCAACCTTTAATAATTATCTTGCATTATTTCCAAATGCAAAATATTTAGAAAAATATATTCATTGTCAATTATTTT
The DNA here is from genome assembly GCF_036172605.1 of Pelobates fuscus. Taxonomy (NCBI): domain Eukaryota; kingdom Metazoa; phylum Chordata; class Amphibia; order Anura; family Pelobatidae; genus Pelobates; species Pelobates fuscus. Next base: position 30,841,969 of record NC_086319.1, on the reverse strand, counting down.
CTGCATTATGACATTTATTAGAGGACAACGAGAGAATTCACCAACTATCAAAACCACCTACCACACCCTCTGTGCATGAGTGAGATAAAACCTTGAGAATAACTGTATGCAGTATATTGTACTCTCTGCAATGCCAGTCAGTCTGTAATTTCTAGAGTATAATGCACTTATATCATTAATGTTTAGTGCATCAAATTCCTTTAAGAATGCAGAATATCAATGTACAACTGTTGCAATTAAACCAAAATCAGATACAAGTTTCTATGAATCAGTTGATGAATATTCCTATACAAACGTTGTCCTCATGGTATTATATAAATAATAAAATAATAATAATAATAATAATAATAATAATAATATTAATAATAGAGCAACCCTTATTGGCCTTGTCCCATCCCCCCAAAACAAAAACAGATGAAAAGCATACCTGTGATCGAAAACTAGGCTCCCTAAAATCCACCCCTCCTCCTGTGATGTCATTCCCCTCACTGGAAGTTGGTGAGATGTCCCAGATGATGGGCTGAGGGGATGACTTGGGCAGTACAGAGGGTGAGCGTGCTGCTATTGGTTGTCTTTTGAAAAATTGCTATGTGTGCTGTAACAGATGCCAAATGTACAGATTTAACATTAGCCAGCTGAGAACTCCCATACTAGGTTGGCGAACGATGCTGCCAGAGGCGGAGTTAAATCTCCGACAGGAAAGTGCATTTCCTCTGTATGTGCAGAGTTTTAAGCTAAAATGCTGCACATACAGACCACGGAAGTGGTTATGGTGCTTAGTAATCCTTTAATGGGCTTTACGGATCCTTCAATAATGTTTACTGAGGGGCATTTTAGGCTTAACACAGTCAATGCTCTTCTTAATTGGATAAGCCAGAATAAGAAGACAAATTCAGGAGTTACTAGCTGGTTCCTTACTCTATAACTGTTAGACACTAAAATGGTCTGCACAGTAACGATAATGGTCTTCCTATGGTGCATTATTTGTCCATTCCATATCTAATGGAATGTCCATAGTTTCTTTCACCATGAGATATAAGCTGGGGGGAGTGTATGTAATAAAATCATGCATTGGTGTTCAAAGGGAGATATATAAGAGATCTATGGCAATATACCTCAGCACAGAATGCGCCTGTCATGGTTGAATATAATTATTACCTGTTATGTATTACATTTATATATGTGTGTATGTATATATATAGTTTATAAATTGTATTTTTTGGAATATTGTATCCTATAAGAAAAAAAGAAAACATAATAATATATAAAATTATTTTTATTATATATATATATATATATATTTATTTTCAACTTTGAGGTGTTCTTGTTTTTTGTTTTAGATACCCACATTTTAGTAAGAAAATAAATAATATAGTAATAATAATAGTAATAATAGTAATAATAAAACCCGCCTTCTCCTTTCTACAACCTAACAGTCTGCTCTACGCTCACTTAGATTATCACAACTGGTGATCATAGAAGCATTGGGGACTCTGCCAATCGTTGTTCTCATAGAGTAGCGTTGGTGTCATTTTTGTCTGTATGAGAAGCATTGCCTTCCGCTTTGAACTACAGTTCAAAGCAAGTGAGATAGGAAACCCTCCTGGCTGACTGACTGATTGAAGGTGTAACTAAGGGCTTTTATAAAAGTTCTCTTGAGATCAACACTTCTACAAGATAACACAGAGGGGACCTTCAGCTAACCCCTAAAGCACTTCAGCACACTGAAGTACTTAGGAGATTGTAATGTTCCTTTAACCACAGGTGTACATTGTAGGTGCATCCCGCAGGGTTTAAAGCATAACCTGTGTGCAGATATAGAGATTCTCTAAGCCAGAAGAACTTGATTGCTACAAGATATTTTTTTTTGCTGAGTGTACTTACTGAACCTTGCAGGAACCGTGCAGGAAACAATAGACACATTTTGCTACAAAGAGGAATTACAGGTGTTGTACGAGATCAGCAGAACAAAGAGTTTTGCCCATTCTAGACTATTGTGTGTGATTGCCGTAGTCACTGCTACATTTTGGATAAAAATAGTTTGAGGATGAGCTGAATTTGTAAACTACTTGCAATACCCAATAACACTATGGCATTGGCTGCCATACTGATTTGTAACAAGCTGGTTAAACTCCAGGGAGAAACTTGAATTGTGACTGAAATACTAGACTTTTTATGCACAAATCCTAGTCTTTAACTTAGCAGGGCAAAGATACAGCTTGCGGACTCAGCATAGCTGATCTCGGCAGTTTATCATCCCTGGTTGGGGAGTAATCCAGCTCAGGTGGTTCTGTGGCTTAACTAGCCATACTGGTGGCACTGGTGGGGGATCCACATGGAATTTGAGCATTTGTGGCAAGTCCCTGTTCCCCCATCCTAGCCAGTGCCTATCACCCTAGGTTCAGCTAGGATGAGAGGAGAAGAAGAGGTGGGGTGCATCTACCAACTCAAAATAGAAGATGCCAAGCATGAAATGTTTATATGCCTATGACATGGCTGGGCTAGATAAAATATTTGAAGATTTTTTAATGAAGCTGACTGGTAGAAAGCAGTACCAGGGCAACTACGCCACCTTATACAGGCATGTGACCGAATGAACCTATGACATCTCTCACACCTCAAGTTATGTCGAGGCCCAGGGATGGAGCATGAAAGGGGGGTCGAGTGGAAATTGGGTCTAATGCTGAGTTACAGGATTGTGTCCTGCCACTGGTGGGGGTAGGGTAATCTTTACCGGACTATGAGAGAAGCTCATTAGCATAATTAATGCTTAATTGTCACTAATCCAGAGGTTAACATCTATCTTAACACCTCTTCAATTTTTTTCTAATTTTCCTATGGTGCCAAAAAGTCTTAATCCTTTATTTCCTGTTGTATATTACACTCAATACGTTTACTTTCTTATTGTTTATTTACAACATGTTCCAAGTTATGTCTCTACTAATTAATATGTAAGTGGCTTTTGTATGCAATCTATATTATTGAAAATAGTCTTGAATAGTCTATATGTGACTATGTGCGCAATATCATCTTATGTACAACATTTTTGTATTAGCCTAGCTATGCTCAGACAGATTTACTTCTGCCCATATTTTCTGCAATTGGAGCGAGCGGCTAAACATTCTTATTTGTTCATGTTTAGATGCATGTCACTGTTCATGTTATATCATAATGCTGTTACACATTCTATGTTTGGCAATGTCTCTACTACAAAAAAGTGTCTGTTATACAATTGCCTAAAAAAAAAATGATTGACAATAAAAATATATATCTTTCACTTGAAACCGATGTTAATTTTTGTTGAAAAATAACTTATTCACCATATCAAAGGAATCCAAAGCTATAACTGGATATCGTATCCCGCGTATTATGTAATATCAATAACACTTACACAAACCACTCTTTTAGTCCCGCTGAAATATATGTTTGAACACAAGACTCTAGTATGGTTTTGCATGTTCTATAATAATATAATTTAACCTTTTAACATCAAGTCCATTAGGGATCTTTGTTCTTTCATGAATGGAAATCCAGTAGAAGCGTTTTTTCGGGGGTCTTTACAAAGGTCAAGTTTTAAATAACTCAGATACTCAGCACAGACTTCACTATTTTTGGTATATTGATGACCTAAAATAACTCTGACAGCTATAAATGATCAAGTGTAGCATAAAATCTTAAATTATCAGTCATGCCTGTCATGGATTATTAAAATATAGTATACATTTATTTTTAGGATATCATTGCAGCTGAAAAGAGTGTATTTTTAGATTTTGTATTTATACATTAACTTGTCTATTTTATGTTCATGTCAGATGTATTGAAATTCCAAGGCATTTAGTTTTTTTTTGTGGATGAACAAGAGAAAGAAAACTATATTTGGTTCAAAGTTAAGCCTGACTTTTCTTGTCCCTAATTAACATAAACCAGGGCTAGAAAGATACAAATATGCTATTATAGTAGGATGACTTAGATTTTTAACACTAATAGTGCATGCATCTTTCTTAAGTTATATTTGAATCTATTAATACGATTATTTTTGCTGTATTGTTCAATGTTACATAGTTACATAGCTGAAAAGAGGCATGTGTCCATCAAGTTCAGCTCAGTTCAGTTTCTCACATCTGTTTTTGCTGTCGTTCCAAAAGAAGACAAAAAATATCAGTTTGAAGCTCTTTTGGAACATGCATATTTAAAAATGTTTGTTATATGTGTAGCGTTTCCAAAAGTGATAAGAGCATATTGTCTCTGTCCCACTGTATTACTCATACTATATATATCACAAGGGTATATTTATACTCAAAAATTCATATTTTGCAAAAGTAAATTTGATTCGTAAGATGTCACCAATGATGTTAGATTAATGTTTAAGTGCTTTAATTCGAAGACATATTTGTATATCAGATATGTAAATTGTAGAAAGTGATCACTTAAAGGACTACTGTAAACCTCACAATATTTTTTAATTTAACAATCCTTACATCAAGTATGAAAAGGACATAGAATTTTTTTTTTAAATGAAGTATATGTAAAAAAATAATAATAGTAAACCTCTTTATTATGTGACAGGATTACATACTACAGGATCATTTATGGTCATATACATGCACCTTCGGTGGCACAGTGGTCTTCCCTGCTTTATTACCTGCACAGAAGTAGGGAAGACCATAGAGACTAAGTTTCGGTTTTCGAAACCCTGTCTGACCAAAGGTGTGTGTATGGCGAAAGGAGCCTCTCATATATTAAAGGACCACTATAGTGTCAGGAAAACATACTTGTTTTCTTGGCACTTTAGTGCCCTGAGGGTGCCCCCACCCTCAGGGTCCCCCTCCCGCCGGGCTGGAAGGAGAGGAAGGGGTAAAGTTTACCTTTTTTTCCATCGCCAGGCTCCCTTGGCACGGAAAACTCTCCTCCTCCTTTCCCCGTCATCGGCTGAATGCGCATGCTCAGCAAAAGCTGTGCATGCATTCCGCCAGTCTCATAGGAAAGCATTCTCAATGCTTTCCTATGGACGCTGGCGTCTTCTTACTGTGAAAATCACAGTGAGAAGCGCAGAAGCGCCTCTAGCGGCTGTCAATGAGACAGCCACTAGAGGTTGGATTAACCCATAGGTAAACATAGCAGTTTCTCTGAAACTGCTATGTTTACAGCAGAAAGGGTTAATCCTAGGTGGACCTGGCACCCAGAACACTTCATTAACCTGAAGTGGTCTGGGTGCCTATAGTGGTCCTTTAAAGGTACTCATCCCTTGGAATCTTTTATCAACATTATCCTTAAATAAGGATTTATCTATACTTACCTTCACACTCTTTGCTCAATTACAGCAGGTATGTGTGTGCATGGGTGCGTGAATGCAGGCGTGTGTGTATTAGACTTGTGTACATCAAGAAATTTCAGTTCTGCAAAATAATTTTTGCCAAATATTGAAAATCTATACTTGCTAATATCTCTGCTCTGGAGCTAATTTTCAGCTCCATGATGTAAATGTAGAAAGGATATTGGTTAATTAATACAGTGGTGGAGATATGTTGATTTTTGTAGTTCAGTTGGGGATCTATCTTTTGGCCACCCTTGAGCTATTTCATTATCGACTGATGTTTTTTTCTCGTTTACATGCTGAATTAGTTTTTTGCAATTTTGCGTTGACCGTTGCATTTTGTCCAACAATACTACTTGCTTTTTATATCAATATTATGAAACAACTAGTTTCACTTCAAGTATAGGAAAACGCTACTACCTCAAACCAGTAATTTCAAAATATTGTAAATACACAGTTTCTGTTCTACATGTTGTGCATTCTGTGCACTTATATTTTTGATATATATATATTTTTTTTTTTTTTTTTTAAAAAGCACATTTTCTTTAACTGCAAAGAAAAGCATGCTATCTCGATGTATCAATAAGCAAACAAACCCATGGATGTACATCATTTATTTTCTTTGAATTTATATATGTGATCCCCAAAAGAACCAGTACAAATCATGTAATTGCTAAGTAATTTCCCTTAACAAACAAAAATAAACAAACTTACAAAACAGTTATATGGCAAAAATGACAAGATAAATTATATTGTCGATCTCTTCGATTCTACCCAGTATTGACTATAACTGTCCATGATACCATTCATAATCTATGGGACACAGGAGTCAAAAGTCTCAATGAAGCATTCTAAAACATATACACACATGGATAGGTAATTGTTGTATTCCCTGAACTATTATCTTTTAACTAACATTTAAAATCAATCGACTGTTAAGTAATGTTCCGTAACTGACAACAATAAAAACTCAGTATAATAACTTAATGACTCCATTGCAGTATGAGTACTGATTAGGAAAACAAACAATGAAATAAACTAAACAGAAGAATAAATAAATAAATAAATGGAGCTGTAAGTAAAATAATATCAGACACTTTGCAGTTCCAGTTCCACCTCTGGGGAGAATGACAACTGTACTTCTCCCTTACCAGCCTGTCACCAAGAATACCAGAAATGGTGACAGCCAGGAATCTTGTCTGAAGCTTAACAACGTGACTTTCATCAGCCTCATGAAATCACCTTTTTGAAAGCATGATGTATAGATAGACATAATGTGTCCAGAATCTCACAATACCATAATTTCCCCATAACATCTGGACCACTCCATAGATAGAAAGACAGACAGAGATAGATAGACAGACAGACAGGAGATAGATAGACAGACAGACAGATAGATAGATGGGTAGATAGATAGATAGATAGATAGATAGGTAGATAGATAGATAGATAGATAGATAGATAGAGGTCTTACATTAATAATTTTCCCAAAACATAAAAAAAGCAAAAAATGTTTTTCATCCAGTTGTTTAGAATTGCATTATATATAAAGTACCGTCAAGTCTTTTAAAGTGCTAGAATAGCGAAGATGAACGCCCTAATATATATTGTGTGTGAATACATGCAAGCACGCATTACTACATATACATGAATATATGCACATGTTTATTTCTACAGTCACTACTTTTCCTTTGTGCTGTACAAACACATTGATGCTCATTCTCACCCTATTCGTGGCACCTGAGTTTTAACAAGCAATGCAAACATCAGGAATGTTTTAAGTTCAGCTACCTACCGGAATTTGTACGAGAGTGACCATCTTCACAACACTGCAGCAGCTCATACCTGATATAAACAAGGCTTCATAGAGCTCATGAGAATTGATTTACTTTACATTTAACATGAAGAGGAAAAGAAAAAAAAATAGAGAAGTGGCTTAAATTCACACTTCCTAAAACCACTCTGTGATACCAGATAAAGTGGGAGAAATGACAGGTCAAATTGTGGAAATATGATTTAATAAAGCACCCAAAATGCTATGTCAGTTGTTATTAAAGCATTAAATATGTTTGCTTTTACTATTCATGTTACTAATGCAGAATAGTTACTTTATGTAAAGAAAACAAACACTATTATTAATCTGTAAATGTAATCCATGTATATGAAATATGGAATACAGAGATAGAACATAAACTCAGGTATAGACAGCTGTTTGAGAACTCCTTAACAAATAAAATATAATCTGTGAAATGTACATTAATCCTTCAATAAACAAGGAGTGTAGGATGATCGGGAGTGAGAGTGAGTAGTCAAACCAGAGGTGTATAGCAAAAAAGATTAAATTAACATTATAATGTAAGGAGTACAAATCAGTATTCCTAACGCTACAGTGTCCTTTCTACTCCTTTCTAGGTCTCCCCCCACCTCCCGGGTGCCATAAAAATGTAAGAAATAAAATAGTTACCTATTTTGAGAGCCTAGGTGTCAGGATCGGGACAGGGATCCAACACGCAGAGTACAAACAGGTGGTAGGTACGTATACCGGACCTTAGAATGGCCGGACTTAACGTAAGGAGTAAGCAGAGAATGGTCTAGAGACAAGCCGAGGTCGAGGGAACGAGAGGACAGGTAAGCGAGAGACAAGCCGAATCAAAGGGTAACAGAGATAAGCAGGGTAGTACAAACAAGCCGGGTCAGAACCAAAGAGACAACTAGAATACAAGAGCACTGAGTGACTAGACAGGCTAGAACCACGACAGGGCAATGAACAGATGCCGAAAGCCCTACTTTATACCCTGGTTCTAGAGGGTAATCACGCCCCCGACGAGTCCTGATTAGTGCTCGGGACTTGACTGACAGGTCGGCCCGGGTTGGCGTCATGACGTCGGCTACTGAGCGTCGCGTCATATAAGGAAGTGGATCCCTCGCGGCCGGCGTGTAAATGGCCGAGAGGACCGCGAGGAACGGGAGAAACAACCCCTCTGGGAGGATAAACGTCTAAGTCTCTCACCTCCTCTGAGGTAGAGACCACAGGTACCCTGACAGTACCCCCCCTCTCAGAAACGCCCACCGGGCGGAAGGAACCGAGACGAGATGGAAAACGGGAGTGAAAAGCCCTGCGGAGGCGAGGAGCATGTACATCCTCCTGAGGTACCCAAGTCCTCTCCTCAGGACCATATCCCTTCCAGTCAATAAGATATTGTAACTTCCCCCGGGAGATTCGAGAATCGATGATGGAGTTGATTTCATACTCCTCCTGACCCTCAACCTGAACAGAGCGAGGAGAGGATACAGTAGAGGAAAATCTGTTACAGACTAGCGGTTTCAACAAGGAAACATGAAAGGAGTTAGGGATGCGTAAGGCAGATGGAAGAGCTAGGCGATACGCAACTGGGTTAATTCGAGTCAGAACCCTGTAAGGGCCAATGTAACGAGGAGCAAATTTCATAGAAGGAACCTTTAAACGAATGTTTCTTGTACTCAACCATACCCTATCACCTGGAACAAAAACTGGAGCCGCCCTTCTGTGCTTATCAGCGTGTTTCTTGAACAACATGGAATTATGTAGAAGAATTTGTCGAGTCTGATCCCACAACTTCCTCAAATTGGCAACATGAACATCAACCGACGGTACCCCTTGGGAAGGAGAGACCGAGGGAAGAATGGAAGGATGAAAGCCATAATTCATGAAAAAGGGGCTGGAACGAGTAGAATCACAAACGAGATTATTGTGTGCAAACTCCGCCCAAGGAATCAAACCGACCCAATCGTCAGGGGCGTACCTAGAGCATGTGGCACCCGGAGCGGGTCCTAGTTTTGGCACCCCCCCCCCCACCCCTGCACTTTAAAATGTACAAAACACCCACTTTTTTTTTTAAATGTATGTAGCATTGAGCAGTGCTTGCATGTTTCAATGTAAGCATGCTTTTGTATGGAGTAAGTGTGAGTGAATGAATGGGTGTGTTTGGATGTAGTGTTGGCATTTTAATGCAGGCATGCTTTTGTGTGTAGTGTTGGCGAGATGCAGTGGTGTGGTTATATATAATGGTGATGTTTTAAAACAGAGGTGTGTTTGTATGTAGTGTTTGCACTGGAATGCAGGGATGTGTTTGTGTGTAGTGTTGGCAAGATGCTGAGATGTGGGATTGCCATATTTAAGGACACCAAATAAGGGAGCTATCTGCTAAACAGCACCCTAATTTGGTATCTTTACATATGGAATCTCACATAAGGGCACCAATTTAGGGAATTCTCTACTAAATAGCTAAAAGATCAAAATTTAAAAAGGCTTTTTCTTAATTTTAATCTTTAGGTTGTTTAGTAGATAACTCACTTATTTGTTATCCTTATGTGGGATTGACATATTTAAGGACACCAAATTAGGGAGCTATCTACTAAACATATACACAACCACAGATATACAAACGCATTTAGTTATTAAGAGGTCCAACCAACCTCCCTACCTTACTCTGGGAGTGACAAGCGGTTGCTGCTGGGCTGGGATCTCTGTGCTCTTCCTTCACAGCTCACTTGCACGACCAGTAGTGATGCCGATGCCAGGATGATGTCATACCCCGGCTGCCGGCTTACTGCAGGGCGTACACAAACTCCTATATGGTCCATAAAAATGTTTAATCTCAATGCCTTCCAGTATATATCTGTCCTATCTGTCTGGGGGAATGTGACAACGTGGATGTATATGTAAGTGGGTGAGTATTACTATCAGGAGAAAGGTATATGGCAGGGTGGGACAGTGTGGTGGATACTATGACAGTGTGTGCCACTGCACACAGTGGAAGGAGGTGACTGCAGGTGAGGTGGTGAGTATATGGTGTTTTATGTCATGGGTGGGAACAATGGGATTGGGTGTTATATGGAAGAGAGGATATTATGTCAAGGCAGGGCCAGGGTGTATGGCAGGGTGTGTATTATGATACGGTGGAGGTATATAGCAGGGAGGGGATTATGGCAGTGTGGGTATTATATGACATGTTAAAGGGGTATATGCCAGGGTGGGAATTATGACCAGGTAGTGGGTTTATAGCAGGGAGGATATTATGACAAGGCAGGGGTGTATATGGTGGGGGTGTATATGGCAGAGAGGGCAGGGGTGTTGAAATTTAAAAAAAAACAACTACTTGTCCAGGGACTAAAGTGTTTGCCCAATCTACTTGTCTGCCGTGACAATCTACTTGTCCTGATACAAATCTTTATTGATAGTAATTTAGGAGACAGACCTGGTGTAGGGGTGATAGGGATGTAGTATGGGTAAGACACATAGTGTGGGGGTGGGATGTAGTGTGTGTAGGGCATTGTAAGGCACATAGTGTGCTGTGGGATAGGGTTGGCAGAGTGAGGAGGGGACAGGTGGCAGAGCGTAGAAGGGAGGGGCTGACAGAGCGTGGGAGGGAGTGACAGGTAGCAGAGTGAGGGAAAGAGGGGTTGACTGGTGACTGAGGGAGGGGGTGACAGGGTGACTGAGGGAGGGGTTGACTGGTGACAGAGTGACTGAGGGGGGGTGACTGAGGGAGGGGTGACTGGTGACAGGGGGGGTGACTGGTGACAGAGGGAGGGGGTGACAGGGTGACTGGGGAGGGGGTGACTGGTGACAGGCTGACTGGGGAGGGGGTGACTGGTGACAGGCTGACTGGGGAGGGTGACAGGGTGATTGAGGGGGTTACAGGGTGACTGAGGGAGGGGGTGACAGGGTGACTGGTGACAGAGTGACTGAGGGGGGGTGACAGGGTGACTGAGGGGGGTGACAGGGTGACTGAGGGGGGGTGACAGGGTGACTGAGGGTGGTGACAGGGTGACTGGGGGGGTGACTGGTGACAGGGTAACTGAGGGGGATGACAGGGTGGGGGGGTGACAGAGTGACTGAGGGGGGTGACAGGGTGACTGAGGGGGGTGACTGGTGACAGGGTGACTGAGGGGGGTGACAGGGTGACTGAGGGGGGTGACAGGGTGACTGGGGGAGTGACTGGTGACAGGGTGACTGAGGGGGGTGACAGGGTGAGGGGGTGACAGGGTGACTGAGGGGGGTGACAGGGTGACTGAGGGGGGTGACTGGTGACTGGGTGACTGAGGGGTGACAGGGTGACTGGGGGGGTGACTGGTGACAGGGTGAGGGGGGGTGACAAGGTGACTGAGGGGGTGACAGAGTGACTGAGGGAGGGGGTGACAGGGTGACTGAGGGGGGTGACTGGTGACAGGGTGACTGAGGGGGGTGACAGGGTGACTGAGGGAGGGGGTGAGAGGGTGATTGAGGGGGGTGACAGGGTGAGGGGGGGTGACAGGGTGACTGAGGGAGGGGGTGACAGGGTGATTGAGGGGGTGACAGGGTGACTGAGGAAAGGGGTGACAGGGTGAGAGGGTGAGGGGGGGGTGACAGGGTGACTGAGTGGGGGGGTGACAGGGTGACTGAGGGAGGGGGTGAGAGGGTGACTGAGGGAGGGGGTGACAGGGTGATTGAGGGGGTGACAGGGTGAGAGGGTGAGGGGGGTGACAGGGTGACTGAGGGGGGGTGACAGGGTGACTGAGGGGGGTGATAGGGTGACTGAGGGGGGGTGACAGGGTGACTGAGGGAGGGGGTGACAGGGTGAGGGGGTGACAGGGTGACTGAGGGGGGTGACAGGGTGACTGAGGGAGGGGGTGACAGGGTGAGGGGGGTGACAGGGTGACTGAGGGGGGTGACAGGGTGACTGAGTGGGGGGGTGACAGGGTGACTGAGGGAGGGGGTGAGAGTGAATTTACAATAATATTTTCTTACCATGATTCAATGGCTGTGCAGGAGGTGCAGGCAGTGCAGGAGGTGCAGGCAGAGTGGCCGCAGGGGAGAAACCTGGCAGAATGCACACTCTGCGCCCCCTGCTGGCACACTCCATAACAGCATCCCTGGTGCTCAGTGATGACTCAGAACACAAGCTGGGAATCCCCTCCCTGTGCTCTGACTCACTCACTGAGCGCCTGAGCCGCGAGGGAGAGGACGACCAGCAGGAGGGACAGAGTATGGCACCCCCCTACTGGATGGCACCCGGGGCGGACCGCCCCCCCCCCCACCCCCCCCTTAGTACGCCACTGCCAATCGTCCTGGTGTTCAGAAACAAAACAACGCAAATATTGTTCAATCTTTTGATTGGTACGTTCAGCAGCTCCGTTAGACTGAGGGTGATAGGCAGAAGAAAAATTCAATTTGATGCCTAGTTGAGAACAGAAGGATCTCCAAAAACGTGAAACAAATTGGGAACCTCTATCGGAAACAATTTCGGAAGGTATCCCATGTAAGCGAAAAATCTCTCTCGCAAATATCTCCGCCAATTCAGGGGAAGTCGGAAGTTTAGTTAAGGGCACGAAATGAGCCATCTTAGTAAACCTATCAACCACCGTGAGGATAACAGTCTGTCTTTTAGAAACAGGCAAATCTACAATGAAGTCCATAGCCAAACAGGACCATGGTCTCTCTGGAATGTCCAAGGGGTGTAACAAACCACATGGAGGCGTATGAGGTTGCTTAGTCTTCATACAGACCTCACATGCTCCGATGAAATCCCTAATATCCTTCCGTAAAGAAGGCCACCAGAAATCTTTAGAGATCAAGGAACATGTCTTGCGAATACCCGGATGCCCAGCCGCCTTACTGTTGTGAAAACACTGTAAGAGTTCCAGTTGGAGTTCAGGAGGAACGAAATGCCTTGCCCCAGGAGTCTGTCTAGGCGCCAGATGCTGCAACTTCATGATCTGGGCAAGCAACGGAGAGTGAATCTTGAGAGTTGTGTTGGCGATAATATTGCACTTGGGTACTATAGAAGACAAAACCGGCTCAGATATCGCAGAAGGTTCATATTGGCGAGACAAAGCATCGGCTTTAGAATTCTTAGAACCAGGTCTATAAGTGAGCACGTAATTGAAATGCGTGAGGAATAAAGACCAACGAGCTTGCCTGGAGGACAAGCGCTTGGCCTCCCCAATATAGGAAAAATTCTTGTGGTCTGTCAAAATAGTAACAGGATGTAGGGTGCCCTCCAATAAATGTCTCCACTCCTTTAAAGCCATGATAACTGCTAGTAGTTCCCTGTCACCAATGTCATATCTGCTCTCAGGACCTGATAGTTTCTTGGAAAAAAAAACACATGGATGTAATGGTTTATCCACACCTAACCTTTGGGATAGGATAGCACCTATACCTGTCTCTGAGGCGTCTACCTCAAGTAGGAAAGGCAGAGTCGTATCAGGGTGAACTAAAATTGGTGCAGAAGCAAACAGTTCCTTGAGTGTTTTGAAAGCAAGAAGGGCTTCAGTAGACCAGTTCTTAGTGTCGGCCCCCTGTCTGGTCATATTGGTAATAGGAGCTATAATAGAAGAGTATCCCTTAATGAAGCGCCTGTAATAATTGGAGAATCCAATAAACCTTTGAATGGCCTTGAGGCCCCTAGGTAAAGGCCAATCTAAAATGGACTGGAGCTTATCCGGGTCCATCTTAAACCCTTCCCCAGAAATCACATAACCAAGAAAGTTTATCTGGGATTGGTCAAAGCTACATTTCTCCAATTTGCAGTACAAGCCATGTGGGAGAAGTTTGCGCAATACCCTTCTGACTTGTCTGTGGTGGGTCTCAATCTCTCTAGAGTGTATAAGTATATCATCCAGATATACAATAACGCAGTCATGTTGAAATTCCCTAAGAACCTCATTGATCAGGTCTTGAAATACTGCCGGTGCATTACAGAGACCAAAAGGCATTACTGTGTATTCATAGTGCCCATAACGGGTATTGAACGCCGTCATCCACTCGTGTCCCTGCTGAATTCTCACCAAGTTATACGCCCCTCTGAGATCTAACTTGGTGAAAATCTTGGAGCCTTTTAGACGATCAAAGAGCTCAGTAATCAAAGGAATTGGATAGGCATTTCTAATGGTTATTTTGTTCAAACCTCGATAATCAATGCAAGGTCTTAGTGTACCATCCTTCTTCTTTACAAAAAAAAACCAGCCCCGGCAGGAGAGGAGGATCTCCTAATGAATCCTTTTTCAAGGTTCTCACGAATATACTCCTCTAAGACTAAGTTCTCCTTAGTGGATAAAGGATATACATTGCCCCTGGGAGGCATAGTACCAGGTAGTAGATTAATCTTACAATCAAAGGACCTGTGTGGAGGTAAAGTATCAGCATTCTTTTTGTCAAATACTGCCTTTAAATCCAGGTACAGGGGCGGTATTTGTACCTCTGTAGAGTAGGTAGAATTAATCGGTGTGTTAACTGCGCAAAGCGGTGACACTTTCCGTAAGCACCTGTCCTGACAACCCTGACCCCATGAGACTATCTCCCCTAGTTCCCAATCAATAATAGGGTTATGTTTTTTTAACCAAGGATACCCCAGGACTATGGGAACAGAAGGAGAAGAAATAAGCAATAGAGATATGTCTTCCTCGTGTAAGATACCCACAGTTACTTTAACGGGTATGGTTTCACGAAAAATAACAGGCTCAACTAAAGGTCTACCATCTATGGCCTCAACGGCCAAGGGCGTTTCCCTTAACTGGGATGGGATAGCGTGTTTGGTAACAAAAACTTGGTCGATAAAGCTCTCAGCAGCTCCGGAATCTATCAATGCCATAGTTTCTAGTACTCCCTTCTCCCAAGTTAAAGAAACGGGTAGCAGAAGCCTGTGATCCTTATAATTATGAGTAGAGGACAAAATAGAAACACCCAAGTCCTGTCCTCTAGAGAAACTTAGGTGCGAGCGTTTCCCGAGCGATTAGGACAATTTAGGCGTAAATGACCTCTGACTCCACAGTACATACACAACCCCTCCCTTCTTCTGTACTGTCTCTCCTCCTCTGAGAGGCGAGTATTGCCTATCTGCATAGGTTCTGGAAAAAGTGAGGTTGTGGATTCAGAACTTTGAAATGAAGGAGCTAGTTTAAAGGAAGGTCTACGGTTTCTATCTCGAGTGTTCTGCCTCTCTCTTAAACGTTCATCAATGCGAGAAATAAAAGAAATTAAATCCTCCAAATTTTCAGGAAGCTCTCTAGTAGCAACCTCGTCAAGGATTACATCTGATAACCCATTTAAAAATACATCTATATAAGCCTGTTCATTCCACTTAACTTCTGCCGCCAAAGACCTGAACTCTAGTGCATAATCCACAAGTGTTCGGTTATCTTGTCTAAGGCGCAACAGTAATCTAGCTGCATTGACCTTTCTACCTGGAGGGTCAAAAGTTCTTCTAAAAGCAGCTACAAAGGCATTATAATTATATACTAACGGATTATCATTTTCCCACAATGGATTGGCCCATCTCAGAGCTTTCTCAACGAGTAATGTGATAATAAATCCAACCTTCGCCCTATCTGTAGGATAGGAGCGGGGTTGTAATTCGAAATGGATACCTATTTGGTTTAAGAAACCACGACACTTCTCTGGAGAACCACCATAACGTACAGGTGGAGTAATATGGGAAGAAGCACCTACAGTGGCTACCTCTAGACCTGAACTCGCAGGGGAGATATAAGTATTACGCATCTCTTCTGGTTGATTACTAGAACGAGATAATAACGCCTGTAGCGCTAGAGCCATCTGGTCCATTCTGTGATCCATGGCGTCGAACCTAGAGTCGGAAGGACCAACCTGAGTGTTTGTACCTGCAGGATCCATTGGCCCTGTCGTAATGTCAGGATCGGGACAGGGATCCAACACGCAGAGTACAAACAGGTGGTAGGTACGTATACCGGACCTTAGAATGGCCGGACTTAACGTAAGGAGTAAGCAGAGAATGGTCTAGAGACAAGCCGAGGTCGAGGGAACGAGAGGACAGGTAAGCGAGAGACAAGCCGAGTCAAAGGGTAACAGAGATAAGCAGGGTAGTACAAACAAGCCGGGTCAGAACCAAAGAGACAACTAGAATACAAGAGCACTGAGTGACTAGACAGGCTAGAACCACGACAGGGCAATGAACAGATGCCGAAAGCCCTACTTTATACCCTGGTTCTAGAGGGTAATCACGCCCCCGACGAGTCCTGATTAGTGCTCGGGACTTGACTGACAGGTGGGCCCGGGTTGGCATCATGACGTCGGCTACTGAGCGTCGCGTCATATAAGGAAGTGGATCCCTCGCGGCCGGCGTGTAAATGGCCGAGAGGACCGCGAGGAACGGGAGAAACAACCCCTCTGGGAGGATAAACGTCTAAGTCTCTCACCTCCTCTGAGGTAGAGACCACAGGTACCCTGACACTAGGCTCCTTCCGCCTTGCTCACCTCTCCTTACCCAGTTCTGGCACTGGAAGCCCTATAGATGTGTAATTGGTTGTGGTGGCAATCCTGGCACTGACAGCCCTATAGATGTGTAAATGGTTGTGGTGGAAGTCCGGGCACTGGGAGCCCTATAGATGTGAAAGGGGTTGTGGTGGCTTTATGGGCAGGTGGCTCCCAGTGCCAGGATTGCCACCACAACCACTTACACATCTATAGGGCTCCCAAGGCCCGGACAGCCACCACAACCCCTTACACATCTATAGGGAACCCAGTGGCCGGACTGCCACCACCGCCACTTACTAGACATGTGCAATTTGTTTCATGCAATTCGGGCATTCGGATGTTTACGAATGTCCAAAGTGCCGAAGTTTCGAATTACCAAAGTTCCGAATTACCGAAGTTCCGAATTGCCGAAGTTCCGAATTGCCAAAGTTCGGTAATTCGGAAGTGCCGAACCGAACCGAAGGCCATTGGTCCGAATTGCCGAAGCAGACAAATTTTTTGCCAAAGCACATCCCTAAAGTATAGATTATTTCCTGTGCTATTTCCCAGAAATAATAAATAAAGAAATAATCACTCTTCAATTGTAAAACAGCATATAGATGTTTCTGGGGTCAGGGTCAGAGTACAGTGTTTCAACAATGTGAGATCTCTTGATAAAAATTGCTGCTGGGATTTCTGTGCATATTGGAATTGTGACTTAAAGGTCAGGGTATCCATTTGTACAAAATAACTCAGTGATTTTATCTGTCTATAAATCATATTATGACATATGTACAGGTTTTATTGAGGCTGCAGTACAGTAAGAGCTTCGAGGTCCATGCCAGGAGAAAAGTCTGGGTTATATGTCATAGATAGTAGAGGAAATGTAAAGGAAAACTATTTAGCTCTTCTTGAGAGATCTGATAAGGTGAGACGGGACAGGATTAAGTGGGCAAGTGGTGGGGCGAGAGGAAAGGAGAAGCGCAACCATAAAAACGTAATAATCCATTAATATATTATAAAGCAGAGTATAGAGAATTAAATGAATATATGCTTGCAATATAAAGTATAAGTAAACCATACTCTTCCTGATTGTACAGGTAATCACTCAGTATATGTTTCCTCCAGAGTCGGTCAGTAAGTCCAGCATTGGTCAAGCAAGTATATATAGTTTATCATTTCTAATTACTAGAAGCAATTCATGGGTTAATTATACATCTTAAGATTAAAGGACATTCATATGTGAACAACATCCTTATCAATCTATTATCATGACCCAGACATCCAAATCATTCTTGTGACCAAAATGCAAGCTTGAACATAACATTAATCTAGGACAAGATGGCATCTTAAAAACATCTTATGCATTTATTAAAGAATCAGTTTAAAGAAATACAATTTTAACAGCGTAAAGTCTATTATATCTGCAATTACCTATCACATCACAGCCACAGTATATGGGGAGGCTCCAATTCTTTAGTAAAGGAGTAAGGCATAGAAAGGAAATTCTTTTAGTAGGACAACTGTCAGCTACACTCCTAAATATTTAATACTGGTGGGTGATGAACCGAAAGGTCAAGTGGAAAAGGATGACACATTTCCTCATAAGAGAGATATTTAGTGTTGTAGAATTTTAATAGTTTATTTTCCAGTTGGAAACCATATCAGTAAATATGGACATGATATTCAGCAGCATTACTTCAGGATTATCAGCACATATATATTAACCTTGTGGAGGTCCTCTCCAATGCGTATGCTCTGTATTTATGGTATTTTGCCTAATGGCCTCCAGAAAGGGCTTGATATTGAGGTCAAAATGCAATTTTTAATAGTAAAGGAATCTGTAAATGCTCTGTTTTTTTTTTCTAATTCATGTAGTGGGTTCAATATATAGAGCTTGTATTTCCATGTTCACATGCCAATGAGTTTTAAAATTTATAGCAAACAGAATGTCCTGTTTTATTCTATCAAAGTTTTTCTGTGTATCAAGAGACAACAGGAGAAGACTTTGTGACTTGTTTTACGCTTGATGAATCAGTGCTAAGAATTGTGTAGACAGTTGATCATCTGTGGGAATGTAGTTTGTGTCCAGTCTATTGACCATTGAGTAGCACCCAGAATCCATTTGTTTTTAAAACAGAATTTTGAGTATGATACTAGTATCTCAAAGAACATATAACTCACACAAATAAATGTTACTGAGAAACATAGTAAAAAAAAAATCACCCTTTCTCCAGTTGTAAACTGCTGGTAAGATTAGCTCATTGTAGGGATCTCAATATGCAAGTCAACTAGAATTCAACTAGAAATAAAATTAGGGAGTTATTTGGTAGCAGACTGAAAAGAGATGCTGTCAGGATCCTATCCTGACAAACAAGACATTTGTTTCTTTTATTTCTGTTCCTTTAAAACAAGTTCCTGCTCTGATTAATTTCCGCCACTAGTGGCCTCACTTGCCTCTAGTTCTGAATACTCACCTGCTTATCTTTGATTACTTCAGCTACAAAAGGCTACACCCAAATAACCTCATGGCCTTTAGATTGAAGTTGGTGATTTACCTGAAACACTTCATATCCTGGCTCCTGTGCACCTGCTTCAGACTTACCTTCAAACCTGCTCCTAACAATAACCTGTTTTGTGGCATGTTGCCTAAATTCTGTTTTCCCTCAAGTTTCATAATATGTCTAAAATCACTAATAAAGTACCTGAAGTCAACCCTGGCATAAGTCTCCTACCTGACCTGCTCAAGATCGTGACAGAATGTAAATGCCTTAAACCAGAGACTACAGTGTTAACCAAAGTTCTAACAATCATTGCTGAAAGTCTCTTGGAACTATGCAAAACTGTTTCTTGCTTGCTGCAATCAAGCTCCTGCATATCTCCTGAGAAAAAGAAAAAGTTAACCTTACCTTCCAGGAAAAGTGAGAAAAGAGAACCGCTAACCAAACTTGAACAAGAAAAGAGACGACAGGATGATTTACGTTATTATTGTGGTGATACAGGACACCAAATTACCTATTTCCAAGAAAACCTCCTGTAACCGATGACCCAAATATACAGACCTCCAAAACAATCTCACCTATAACCAAAAACAATATCTACGATACTTCTGAATCTGATCTGTACGAAGCAGATATACCTACCAATCCTCCCTCAGATGATTCTCTTGCCAAAGAAAGAACTGAGGGATTATGAAAACCTTCTTAAAATGATGGGGCATGTGAATGAAAAAAACCCTAAGGACACCTTCAATCAAGTGTCAACCTGCTCTTCTTCACAACCAGTAATCTCAGGTACACTAATACCCACCTTGAAAAAAACCTTCTATACCTCTGACTCTTAAATCAGGGTTAAAGAAGAAAAATAATGAACCCATCTCTACACTAAGGGTAAAGGAAAATACCGTAACTGAAAAGATACCACCTGAGTGTGTCAAAGCCTCAAATAGCACTATTGTTCGTCTAAAGGACCTAACCATGTTTCAGGAGTTGTTGGAAAATCAAAGAGAAGAAGAAACCCAAGAAAGAGAAATAATGCTTTCCTGTTTTAATTTTTTGTCGATTGGTCTGTATGTTCCTTTAACTGACATCCTTTTCAGTTCCTCCAGAGACCTTCGTGACCAGAGTTCGCTCTTGAAGGAGGGGATTGTGTCAGGATCCTATCCTGACAAACAAGACTTTTGTTCATTTTATTTCTGTTCCTTTAAAACAAGTTCCTGCTCTGATTAATTTCTACCACTAGTGGCCTCACTTGCCTCTAGTTCTGAATACTCATCCGGTTAATCTTTGATTACTTCAGCTACAAAGGGCTACACCCAAATAACCTCATGGCCTTTACATTGAAGTTGGTGATTTACCTGAAACACTTCATATCCTGGCTCAGACTTACCTTCAAACCTGCTCTATACCAACCTTCTCCAGTCTTACCTTCAAACCTGCTCCTAACAATAACCTGCTCCACCCTTACATATACTTCAAACCAGCCTTCCTATGTTTCCAGCCTGCCTTTGATACCAACCTGCCTTTGTTACAACCCTACCTGGAAATTACAGACATTCTTTATTTTTTGGCAAGTAACCTGTTCTGTGGCAAGTATCCTATTTTGTGGCATATTGCCTAAATTCTGTTTTCATAATATGTCTAAAATCACTAATAAAATACCTGAAGTCAACCCTGACATAAGTCTCCTATCTGACCTGCTCAAGATCATGACAGATGCCCTTCGAGGTGTTCTTCTGGTCTAAGCCTGCACTCATTTCAATGGACCAAGCTCCTATGAGTCCATCGGATATGCATAAAGTTATGAATGCATAATATATAGGGCACAAAGTGATCATCTTACCAAGATCATTCGTGGAATAAGCCATTTGAAACATATATCTAGATGTGAAATACTCAAACTAGAGTACTTTAGCTAAGCAAGATGAATGTCTATTAGTGAAACTGGAAGTGCACATCAATCAGGTCAAAAGGAAGGGAAATAGCAGGGAAACCAAATGTTCAATTTCCATGCATAGCATAGAGCAGCCCCTGAAATGTCAGAGATCCAAGATCGTATGGTTGGACACACAATATAGGTGCAAGTGGGAATAATTACTCTATACAACAAGTCCAGAAATGACATTTCATGACTCCCCTTGGGTCACACAGAGAAGACTCCCATGAACTGGCAAATGCCACGGCTGTAGAAATAGGCTGTTAAGCCTGGGAAGAACATTGTAAAACTATGTACGTGGCAAAGGTATTGGCCTTCTTAATCTTCCAGTCTCAGGAGAGAGCTCTATAGTGCCATAATTTGTCAGGTCAAGGGAGATCAAAGACAAAAGTAACTGTCACATAGCCATCTGTTGGTCCCATCTGAGGCCATGTTTAGTTGTAAGTAATGTCCAGAATCTCTCATGTTTTCCATAAGATGCAGGTCATAGTGAGCCTGGGAACATATAATATCTTGGGTGAGCTTTCAGGATGACCACTGAAAAATAACACAAAAAAATGACTACCCAAATGTTTGACAAAGACTGGTGGTAGAATTAGTGCATGGAAAGTGTTAAAATACCACCATTTGAAATACCCTAAGGTGTCTACTTTTCAAAAATATATGGTTTGATGGGGGTAAATTATATTGTCCGGCTTCAAAAATGTCCCAAGTAGGACATGAGTGCATGATGACCAGCAGTGAAAATTCCAAGTTGGAAAACTGGAATGTGCACCTTCCAAATAAGGTCTTTTAGCCCCCAGAGAACCCGACACACCTATACATGGGTGGTATCACTGTACTCAGGAGATGTTGCTGAACACATATTGGGGAGTTCTTTGGTAGTGACACTTAAAGTTCCCAGTACATGTATTCTTAAATTGCTATGTGTGTCAAAAAAATCACCAATTATTATTATTATTTGTAAAAAATTTGGCATAGATTGGTGGTAAAATGGTTGCATGAAAAGTGTCAAAATACCCCACGTTTAATACCTTAGGTTGTCTTCTTTTAAAAAAATATATACATGTGAAGGGTTATTCAGGGATTCCTGACAGATATCAGTATTACAATGTAACTTGTAGACATGTGCAATTCGTTTAGTTAAGAATGTCAATTTGGACGAATTTCGCCCAATTCGCACATTCGGATACTTCAGAATGTCCGAAGTCCTGAATTTCGGAATACCAAACCGAATATTTTCCCCATACACATCCCTAGTAACTTGCGTTAATTTTGAAAAAAAAAAAAATAGTTTGGAAATAGCAAAATGCTTCTTGTACTTATAGCCCTATAACTTGCAAAAAAAGCTAAGAACATGTTAACCTTGGGTATTTCTAAACTCAGGACAAAATTTAGAAACTATTAATCACAGGTGTTTTTTGGCAGTTGTAGATGCGTAACAGATTTTGGGGGTTCAAATTTAAAAAAAGACTGTTTTTTTATTGTAAATTATATGATATGATAAAAATATTGGTATCTTTAGAAAGACCATTTAACGGTATATAATATGTGTGGGTACAGTAAATGAGTAAGAGGAAAATTACAGCTATACACAAACACAGCAGAAATGTAAAAAGAGCCCTGGTCCTTAACGGTAAGAAAAATTAAAAACTGTCTGGCCACTAAGGGGTTAAAGGTCTTTAAAGTGCAGTGCTACTCCCCTGAGCTGGTCATTATGTAGAGTCAGGGTGTCTGCTGTTGTCAACTGTGCTGATAGCAGCTTGCTACAGACATCCCCTATTTGCTGAAGTTCTGTTGAGTTGTCTTTGAGTTTGACTAAGGTTGAATTTGCTTCTCACAGGCCAGTATTTTTGAAGGGTGACCCAATCTGGTACCTCTCGATGCAGATTAGAATACTGCTCTGATGATAGTGAGGCACAACATTTATATTTTCTTTTACGTTCATGGACACACTAGGTCACATCACATTTTCATTTAAATGTTAAACTTTCTTAGTCATGAAGGGGTTTATTTTTCACCAATCCAAATTCTGATCTTATTTGGGTTAAACTGAAACTATGATGTAAATTGCAGATAGGACATGTATATTTGAAGTTGTCTCATAGCTGTACTGTCAACCCAATACATCATTTTAAAACTGTCTAAAATAATTCAAACTAATATATTCCATCAATTTATGTTAGCTATGTCACTCTGTAAAACCATAACAGTATCCTACAGTGTCATTCATACAGAGTTTAAAATCCAGCATTCTGTAATATATTTTACATTTGTCATATATTAAAGGGACACTACACTGCCAAACAGAAAAAAAACTAAAAAAACACAGTTTAGTAGATATACCCATAATAAAAACATGCATGCATTTAAAGATGCATTTTTTCATTGGGAGTATTACTAAAAACAGCTTGCAAAAACTGCAATATCCTTGTCTGCCCTTCTAACTCTACCCTTCTAACCCCACCCAGGCGGTCTGGTGCTGTCCAATCACAGACTTCTCAATGCAGTTCAATGAAAAGTCTTTGCAAGGGAGGTGTTCTTGGCAATATCTGACCAGACCGGAAAGTAACATTACCTGTTGTCTTCTTGAAAGCCTATTGAAATCCACACTTTTTGGTAAAATTGTAAAACGAGAGCACACCTTTCACACATAAAGCATTTCATCAAGCTAAATTAAGTTATGGGTCAGCGATGCCCCTTGAATTTCTTCTTGGCTTTTTATGGGTCAGCTAATTTCTACACAAGATACGCATATGTAAACATGAATACTGTTTTGTTTTATAGTTTGTTTTCATTTTATGACTTTTTAAAAGCATACACCAATTTTTTATATGTGTAAAAAACTATTTCATTTTACTTTAAATGGAAAAATTATGACACTGAGAGGGTCTTAATAAAGTATAATTGCAACCAAGTCATTCATTTTTACATATCCCTG
This sequence comes from Pelobates fuscus, assembly GCF_036172605.1. Taxonomy (NCBI): domain Eukaryota; kingdom Metazoa; phylum Chordata; class Amphibia; order Anura; family Pelobatidae; genus Pelobates; species Pelobates fuscus. The sequence continues at coordinate 30,818,047 of NC_086319.1, read as the reverse complement.
GAACCCCAAGATGGTATTATATACTTAAATACATGCTTCACTTTTGTGAATTTATTTATTTAGGCACCCACACAGCTTCATCTCATTGAAGTGGTCTGGGAGCAATGTTGCTGTATCTCTTATACTTACAATGAAAACATTGAAGTTTCATAGAAACTGCCTCTTTTGGCTGTGTACCAGAAATCCACTAGGGGCAGTTCCTGCTGTTTAATGGAGTTTGACTCCGTGAAAGGATGCTGGATGTACTCAAGCTGCGTGTGCATTTGGTTCCACCTCAGCCCGATGACGTTGGACCAAGCGGAGATGGAGACGGTGCTGAGGAACCTCATCGTTGGAGTTAGGTAAGTGATAAAAGTTTGTTTTAACCCTTTAACTGCTGCGGTGTGGGGTGACCGCGAGATAGGGAGGGCGGAAAGCCCTTTGGGGTTAGGGTTACAGTTAGGTTTAGGGTTAGGGTATTGGTTGCTTTAATTGACACTGGGTTTTTACATTTGCCCAAGACTGGTGTGAGGTTGTTGTTTGGGTTTCAGGTGCTGTTTAAGTGCGGCTGCTCTCCAGACAGGGATATGCTGGTAGTGGAGCTGAGGACACCCCTCAACTTCTCTCCCAACATACATGTCAACAGGAAATCCTGTAAATAGTGATGGCTTCCCTAGAGCATAACTCTCACTATCCTCAGTCAGAGTAGAAAATGGGACTGCCTGTTAAAATATATAACCGAGATAAATATAGAGAGAAAGAGAGAAGTAGTGACTGTATTTTGCCATGGATGGGATAAGACATGAAGCTATCATAAAGCATGGTGCTAATGAATTTGTGGTTTATTGATGTTTACAAAAGTCCAGCATGACTTTATTCTCCTCTAACATGGTTTGTCTTTGTAGTTCTGTTATATTACACGATATTTAATTTTTCCTAAAAGGGACAGTATAGTCACCAGAACCACTACAGTTTAATATTCTGGTGTCCATAGCATGCCCCATGTAGGCTTTTTTTTTATAGAAACACTACCTAGTAACACTTCTAGTTGCAGCCACTCAGAGGGCCACCAGAGGTGCTTCTTAGTCCATTGCTGAACAGTGTGCAGCACTGGCATTCAGAGTCTCCACACTCTGCAAGGAGACGCTGAGCATTCCCCATAGAGATTAATTGATTCAATACATCTCTATGAGGAGATGTTTGATGATCTCAACCATGGAGGCAGGCACGACAAGACTGGTCGGACATGGGAAAAAAGGTGAGTAAAATTACCTTGCCATGTGATGCAAGGGAGGTAGGAGACCTAAATAGTTAGTTTAACACTATAGTGTCTAGAATACATGTTTGTGTTCCTGACACTTTAGTGTTACTTTAAAGGTGAACTTTTGCTCCACAAAAGCTGGAGTGCCAGAGATTGTATCGCACTTACTTGAAATTCCAACTACTATGTAAGGCAACACACATACACAAACTCATATACACACACACTTATATATATATAAGCTTCTAGTAATTATGGGGATTGTAGTACAAAAAGAAATGGAAACAGACCATTTCATGACATTTTGAGGTTAAAAAAATGGCTGCAATTGGTCGAGTTAAATTAACCCATGCAACAGCAAGACGGTGAAGATTAAAATGTCAAATGTTACATTGTAAAACTTTATTGCGCAATTAATCTTTCTAGGGAGTATTGTAACAGACACAAAAGGAAACTGGAAAGAGGAATTATATGAATAGGGGAAACATCTGTTATTGATTCATATAAAGTCATAGACCACTTCTCTAATTTACTATACTGTTGGGAGCCTTATCAGTCATTGCTAATAAATTGATAAAGAACGCTAGCCTTAACAGCTGGCAGCTTCTACATTGCTCGTCTGTGTGTTTGCTGGTAAAAAGAAACACAATGCTAGTAAAAGAAAATACCCTGTATGCAGGCATATCTATTTGGAAAGGATTATAAATATTGGTTAAATATGAAGTTTACTGTAGGAGTGCAGGAAAAACTGAAAGTAAAGATTCAAAGCACCGTTAATGGTTCTGATGGTAGTTTATAAACAGTAAAATAAAAAAACCTTCTGCAGTATCATTTAATACACTTGCAGGATTATTGACTAATGTTAGTGGTATTCAGTTTTATTTTTTAATTTTGATATACACATTGTATTTTTGTATGTTGCATATTTTTTTTTATATTGTGTGCCACTGAATAAAATTGTATTTTTTACGCAACATGTCCTGAGTACAAGACTACACCATGTTGATGACTTTCCAAAGTATCAATTCGAATCCTATCCTTAATCCTAAACCAAAACCTAATCCTAACCCTCATGTAATCACATGCCTTATCCTAATTATAACCATAACTTTAGTCCTAATCTTAGTCATAACCTTAGCAATAATATTAGAAAGATTATCTCTGCTGATGTCCTAAACCTATTAATAACCCTAAATGTATCCTAATTATAAATTTAATCCCAATCCCAAGGGTTTCCCATTGCTAATATCAGTACTGATATTAGCAAAGGGAATTCTAAGCTAAAAAAAATAGAGAGTGGTATGTTGCCACCATCTACATACCGCTGATCAGTCAGAGCCGCTAATTGTGAGAAAGATGAGCCCCAGGTATCTTGATACGTGGATTTCATTGATGTTCACACTACATCGCAGCAAATGGGGATTTTAATCTCCATTAAAAGGGCTGCATGCTGTGCTAACTTTGTGAGCTGCATGCAGCTCATCTTTTAAACTGGGCCACTAAATATGGTCTCAGCTGACACAGCGGACCCCCTGGTCAATCCAAGTTGTGGCATCAGGGATTTAAATCCCCATTTAAAGTACTAAGCGCAATGCTCACTTGGAGTACTGCATGAAGCTCATCAGTCTGTATAGGGCCACTAATGTTGGCCACATTTGACAGGGTGGAGCTCCAGTTATCTAATCAAACCTGGAGTTCTCCCGTTAACAGTAGGGAAACAGTGCCTGCTGATAAAATACCGCATGACTGACTGACTTCCATCATGGTTCCTCAAGTGAAAAACATATATGACTGAATAATTCCACCATGTATTATTAAAATGTTATACAAGACACAAGGATGTCCTTGTTCAAAAACAGAATGCTTAAAATGTACTTTATTTTACATACCAAGGCTTTTGCCAATATTCCTACATCGTGTTACTTTCTTAAATGTTAGCATTGATATAGCCAAGAGAAAATATGAATTTGGCAAAATATATAATTATTAAATTATTTGAAGTAAGAAATACACTGAACAAAATTATAAATGCAACACTTTTGTTTTTGCCCTCATTTTTCATAAGCTGAACTTAAAGATCTAAAACTTTTTCTATGTACACAAAAGGCCTATTTCTCTCAAATATTTTTCACAAATCTGTTTAAATCTGTGTTAGTGAGCACTTCTCCTTTGCCGAGATAATCCATCCACCTCACAGGTGTGGCATATCAAGATGCTGATTAGACAGCATGATTATTGCACAGGTGTGCACTCTAAAATGTGCTGTTTTACTGTATTGGGGGGTTCTGGGGGCGTCCTAAAACCAGTCAGTATCTGATGTGACCACCATTTGCCTCACACAGTGCAACACATCTCCTTCATGTAGAGTTAACCAGGTTGTTTTTTGTGACCTGTGGAATGTTGGTCCACTCCTCTTCAATGGCTGTGCGAAGTTGCTGGATATTAGTAGATACTGAAACACGCTGTCGTTTACGCCGATCCAGAGCATCCCAAACATGCTCAATGGGTGACATGTCCGGTGAGTATGCTGGCCATGCAAGAACGTGGATCTTTTCAGTTTCCAGGAATTGTGTACAGATCCTTGCAACATAGGGCCGTGCATTATCATGCTGCAACTTTAGGTGATGGTCGTGGATGAATTTCACAACAATGGGCCTCAGGATCTCATCACGGTATCTCTGTGCAATCAAAATGTCATCAATAAAATGCACCTGTGTTCGTTGTCCATAACATACACCTGCCCATACCATAACCCTACCGCCACCATGGGCCACTCGATTCAAAAAAATGTTGACATCAGCAAACCGCTTACCCACACAATGCCATACATGCTGTCTACCATCTGCCCTGTACCGTGAAAACTGGGATGCATCCGTGAAGAGAACACCTCTCCAAAGTGCCAGATGCCATCGAATGTGAGCATTTGCCCACTCAAGTCGGATACGCCGACGAACTGCAGTCAGATCAAGACCACGATGAGGACGACAAGCATGCAGATGAACTTCCCTAAGATGGTTTCTGACAGTTTGTGCAGAAATTATTTGGTTATGCTAACCGAATGTTGCAGCAGCTGTCCGGGTGGCTGGTCTCAGACGATCTTGGAGGTGAAGATGCTGGATGTGGAGGTCCTGGGCTGGTTTGGTTATACGTGGTCTGCGGTTGTGAGGCCGGTTTGATGTACTGGCAAATTCTCTGAAACGCCTTTGGAAGCGGCTATGGTAGAGAAATGAACATTCAATTCACAGGCAACAGCTCTGGTGGACATTCTTGCAGTCAGCATGCCAATTGCACGCTCCCTCAAAACTTGCGACATCTGTGGTTTTGTGCTGTGTGATAAAACTGCACATTTTAGAGTGGCCTTTTATTGTGGCCATCCTTAGGCAACGCTTTGCAATAATCATGCTGTCTAATCAGCATCTTGATATGCCCCACCTGTGAGGTGTATGGATTATCTCGGCACAGGAAAAGAAGTGGTCACTAACACAGATTTAGACAGATTTGTGAACAATATTTGAGAGAAATAGACCTTTTGTGTACACAGAAAAAGTCTTAGATCTTTGAGTTCAGCTCATGAAAAATGAGGGCAAAAACAAAAGTGTTGCGTTTATAATTTTGTTTAGTGTACATTTCTAATACTATGTTTAGAAGAAGTATGAAGTGACATACAATTATATTTGAATATTTAGGATAACATGTATATGTCAATTATGTAAGACAAATATGATATTGTTGCAGATACATGCCATCTTATTATTATTATTGAATATCATTTATATAGTACAAACATATTCCGAAGCACTTTACATTTATAAAATGGAGATAATATACATGTGATTTAGCAATGTACATATGGAATATAACAGACAAGAGGTGAGCTAGACACGCTGTAGTGGTTATGAGGACAGACTGCTATTTTGTAACTTTTTATACTCTCAAAATTAACCTTTCCAAGTTTTCTTTATTTACCTCTTTACATATACCTATTTACCTAACAATTGACCAAACAGTACCTATATACCTTATAACTGACTTAACCGTACCCATTATAAAGTATTACACACAGAGGCTATAAAAAAATTATTATAATGTGTAGACGTTTCACTGTACATGTGATGCCTGTAATAAGAGTTTACATGTTGTGCAAATCACGTTCTATGACAAAATATTTTATGAAATAATGGTTAATAATGTTTTGGATTACTGTGATATTTACATTTCGTTTTATCTTTTTGTGTAGGAATAAGACACTTTTTTTGGCAGCTTGGTTTTGGGGGGATGAGGTTTATATGGTATTAGCCGCTTAACGTGGTCTTCTGTGTGCCTGGGCCTATTTATAATCTGAGTCCGTCGCTGACTCACTCTCTCCTCTGTCTAGTTCTCTTAAACTAGACTAATGTTTTTTCTCAGACATTTCCTAAAACATATACTGATAGGAGAACAGAAAGCTCGATGTATTTACAGTAATATGTCTGGCTTTTAGTATAGGATTTTTTCAGGACTGAACACAAACATGTTGCACTGCTAACAAAATTAGCAAATCTTCACTAACAAGATTCCTGTAATTTATTTAATTTACCAGTCTTTGACTCAATTATCTCCCAGACTCAGAGACACCTGGGCGGGATCACTATGTAAAAGAATGGAGACCCCATTATGGGTTATGGGCATAAAAGGCTGCATCCAGAGAAATGAACCCCGATTACTCCCAGAACTATGTCTCGTCTGGTTACTGGGGGGAAGAGAACTATGGTTCCAGTTTGAGAGGAGAGTTAGCAGAGGTAAGTAGTCAAGTTACCAGGAGTCCACTACAAATACTATGTTTTAAATTTCATCCAAGCTACATGTAACATACTATATGTTACAATATATTTCCATTTATTATTCAAGTCAAATGATAAAAGAAACACGCTGTATAACCAACACACACTTTCACTGAAGCAAACACTCACAGTCACTGGTGGATGGACACATTCACCGACAGACACACAAATATACACTTACTGACAACACACATACTCTTTGACAGACACACATACAAAAAACACATACTCTTTGACCGACACACATACACACTCACTGACAGACACACATACAAACTAACTGACAAACACATATACACTCTCACTGTCAAGCACACATACACACTGACAAACACACATATCTACAGGCTGACAAACACACATATACATTTTTGCTGACAAACACATACACACTCACTGACAAACACACATACACTCTTCCTGACAAACATATACACTCTTCATGACAAACACACATACACACTCACTGACAACACACATACACTCTCACTGACAAATACACATACACACTGACAAACACACATACACTCTTACTGACAAACACTTACACACTCACAGACAAACACATACACTCTTACTGACAAATACACATACACACTCACTGACAAACACACATACACAATTACTGACAAACACATACAAACTCATTAACAGACACACATACAATTTATTTATTTTTTAAAATTTCACTCCACCAAGCCTCCCTACCTTTGGGAGTGCTGGCATGGAGTCTCTATTTCCCTGGGGTCCAGTGGGGATGCTGGGCTGAGCGGCTGGCGTGGGATCCATTGGGTCCAGTGGGGGTGCTGAGCGGATGGGCATGCTGGCGTATAGCTGCGGGCAGCGAGGAAGCAGTGATCTTCCTGCTCAGCTCCCACGCGCACCTCTTAGTGATGCCAGGGCCAGAGTGACATCATATTCCGGCTCTGGCATCACTGCAGTGCGTGCGAGGGAGCTGAGCAGGGAGAGGTCATGGGAGAGGTGTTCCATCACCACTTGCCTCCATCACAAGGACATGCCAGCCTCTGGGGGGCCTAAGGTGGCCAGCTCCTGGGCCCCCAGAACAAGAGGCTGGCAAGGCATCTGCCAGGACTATTGGGGCTTTTTTGCCAGTCCCCTCAAAGTACCACCCAAGAAAAAAACATTGTCAGCCTCGTGCTAAATACAGTGCTAAATAGAGTCACTGGGCAAGACCTAAAGAAATAATGATCTTTGAGGCCTCAATGTAGGATACATGGCACTGGTAAATTTAAAATGAATTAACAGCCTAATGTGCTTAATCTAAAGGCTTTTATAAACACCCCATAAGCAATAGTAATTTCGTGAGGGGAGACAGTTAATGTTTAACCACAGATTACCTAAAGTGATGTGTTTACTGGGTCTGCTGGGAAAAGAGACTGAGCCATGGTTAGGATTGCAAAGATATTGGTCTAGTGAGCATAAAATAAAATTATGGCCCCTTTCTGACTTCTGTGAACGAGTAGAAGAATCTGCCCGACAAAGAGTGGGTGGTACCATTTATTCTTACAGTTCTTTTTCCTGTCCTGTCAGTTAAAAGTGCAGAGCTACCCATAAGTCCATGTCCATATCCACCATGTTTCAGAAACATATAATTTGTCATATCTTTCAAAACACGTGAAAAGGGTTGCCCTGCAGAATGTATATTGCATGTTCTGCAGGATTCTTTATTGCTAATTACTTAATCTTATACACCTTCTTCTGAATTATACATACTACAGGGTGTGACAAAATTACATACTGTATTCCCCAAGTTACTATCCCTGTGTTCGGTAGATAAATCTACCAAACACTGACCACCCCCCGGCTCATTAAGTTCAAAGAAACCACAGGCTTAAGTGCTCTCCCTGTGTGGCCGCCAGAGGCGGCTCTAGACTTTATGAGGCCTTAGGCGAAACGCAAACATGAGGCCCCACTAACAAAAAAGTGTCACATATACACATTGATGCGCTGTCTACCTGTGTATGTGCCTGAGAGTGTGTCTGACAGAGAGTATCCTTGTGTGTCTGAATGTATGTCTCTGTGAGCATGTTTGCGTTTTTGTCTGAGACCCTATGTGTATGGGGTAGCTGCTTGAAGTGTGTTGTGTGTATAGGGGGGGGGTGATGGTGAGAGGGAGAAGGGGTGCGATGGTGAGAGGGAGCGGGGGTGCGATGGTGAGAGGGAGCGGGGGTGCGATGGTGAGAGGGAGCGGGGGTGCGATGGTGAGAGGGAGCGGGGGGTGATGGTAATGTGAGAGGGAGGGGGGTGATGGTAATGTGAGAGGGGGTAATGTGAGAGTGAGGGGGGGTAATGTGAGAGTGAGGGGGGTAAAGTGAGAGTGAGGGGGGTAAAGTGAGAGTGAGAGGGGGTAATGTGAGAGTGAGAGGTGGTAATGTGAGAGGGGGTGATGTGAGAAGGAGGGGGTGATGGTGAGTGGGGTGAGGCTGAGGGTGGTGACGGAGGGTTATGCTGAGGGTGGTGGGGGGTGATGCTGAGGGTGGTGATGCTGAGGGTGGTGGGGGGGTGATGCTGAGGGTGGCGGGGGGCTGATGCTGAGGGTGGCGGGGGGGTGATGCTGAGGGTGGCGGGGGGTGATGCTGAGGGTGGCGGGGGGAGTGATGCTGAGGGTGGTGGGGGTGGTGAGGCTCAGGGTGGTGGGGGGTGATGGTGAGGGTAGGAGGGGTGAGGCTGAGGGTGGTGGGGGGTGATGGTGAGGGTGGGGTGGTGAGGCTGAGGGTGGTGGGGGGTGATGGTGAGGGTGGTGGGGGTGGTGATGCTGAGGGTGGTGGGGGGTGAGGCTGAGGGTGGTGGGGGTGAGGCTGAGGGTGGTGGGTGAGGCTGAGGGTGGTGGGGGTGATGGTGAGGGGTGAGGGTGGTGGGGGTGAGGCTGAGGGTGGTGGGGGGTGAGGCTGAGGGTGGTGGGGGTTGAGGCTGAGGGTGGTGGGGGGTGAGGCTGAGGGTGGTGGGGGGTGATGGTGAGTGAGGCTGAGGGTGGTGGGGGTGATGGTGAGGCTGGTGGGGGGTGATGGTGAGTGAGGCTGAGGGTGGTGATGGTGAGGGGGGGGTGAGGCTGAGGGTGGTGGAGGCTGAGGGTGGTGGGTGATGGTGAGGGTGGGGGGGTGAGGCTGAGGGTGGTGGGGGGTGAGGCTGAGGGTGGTGGGGGGTGAGGCTGAGGGTGGTGGGGGTGAGGCTGAGGGTGGTGGGTGAGGCTGAGGGTGGTGGGGGGTGAGGGTGAGGGGGGTGGGGGTGAGGCTGAGGGGGGGTGGGGGTGAGGCTGAAGGTGGTGAGGCTGAGGGTGGTGGGGGGTGAGGCTGAGGGTGGGGGGGTGAGGCTGAGGGTGGGGGGGTGAGGCTGAGGGTGGGGGGTGATGGTGAGTGAGGCTGAGGGTGGTGGGGGTGATGGTGAGGGTGGTGGGGGGTGAGGGTGAGGCTGAGGGTGGTAGGAGAGGCTGAGGGTGGTGGGGGGTGAGGCTGAGGGTGGGGGGTGATGGTGAGTGAGGCTGAGGGTGGTGGGGGTGATGGTGAGGCTGGTGGGGGGTGATGGTGAGTGAGGCTGAGGGTGGTGATGGTGAGGGGGGGTGAGGCTGAGGGTGGTGGGGGGTGATGGTGAGGGTGGGGGGGTGAGGCTGAGGGTGGTGGGGGTGAGGCTGAGGGTGGTGGGTGAGGCTGAGGGTGGTGGGGGGTGATGGTGAGTGAGGCTGAGGGTGGTGGGGTGAGGGTGGGGGGTGGGGGGTGAGGCTGAGGGTGGGGGGGGTGATGGTGAGGGTAGGGGGGGTGAGGCTGAGGGTGGTGGGGGGTGGTGGTGAGGCTGAGGGTGGTGGGGGGTGATGGTGATGGGGGTGAGGCTGAGGGTGGTGGGGGGTGATGGTGAGTGAGTCTGAGGGTGATGGGGTGGTGAGGCTGTGGGGGGTACGGCTGGGGGTGGTGATGGTGGTGGGGGGTTATGGGGAGGGAGAGCCTACCTTTCCCTGGTGGTCCAGTGGGCTCCCTGGTGGTCCGGTGGCCATTACTTCCGGTCTGCAGCTCCGCAGAGCTGCAGACCGTGTAATCTCGCGAGATTTCAGAGCGTTGCCGTGGTAACCCGCGGCAACGCTCTGATTGGCCAATTCTCGCGAGTCACATGGTCTGCAGCTCTGCGCACTGCGGAGCTGCAGACCAGTGTCTGCGGTGGCCGGCCTGGCAGCCAGGAGGGGCCTCGCACCCGGCGGCATACCGGGCAAGCCGCCGGGCCCCCTCCTGGTGTCAGGTCCTCGGTCACTGACCGAGGACCTGACACACTCTGCCCACAGGCGGTTTAGGCGGCCGCGAGGCCCCAGCCAGCGCGAGGCCTTAGGCGGCCGCCTAAACTGCCTAATTAGAGAGCCGCCTCTGGTGGCCGCCATTCGTATAATCGAACAACACTTGCTGGAGAAAATGGTGGCCATCTTGTCGCACGAAAGCAGGCAGCGGGACTTGGTCGGCGAATGTCTGGAACTCTAAGTCGGACACTCGGCCTTGCGAACACCGGTCAAACTTCACGAACGCCTGCTTCTTTCCATGACAAGCCAGGTGAGCGCTGTTCAGTAGATTTGTTCGCACATAGAAGGCGAATAAACGCTACCTATGAGCCAGAGGAACCGTTTGTCTTTTTGGTCATTTTGGAACTCCTGAAATTGACCGATCGCTACCACTGAATCTCTGGAACTGATTTGGCCAGACTGTGGCACATTCGGCAACTTATTTTTGCATTATCTTTGTATGGGACATGTTTCTGGAAAATATTAATCACAAAATATTCCCTACTTAGTGGAAATAACCTTTTATTCCTCCCAAATGTTATATATTCCTGATTGAAAACAAGTTTCTACATTTTACAGACATGTATTGTTTGATATCCTAAATTGGCAATAGGTGAGATAGAAAATTTTAAATATGAACAAGATTAGTAATAATTGCATAATACAGACTTTTAATGTGAACATTTCTCAATTATTCTGCTTCAAGGACAACCGCCGTTATTTTTTATTATTCCTGAAAATAAAAGGTCACATTAGCTTGTGTGTATTTTGAAACAAATAAAATACATCTTTAGGCTAACCTTTTCTATATGGTGGTATATATTATATTTTATGCAAATATGAGAAAATAATGCACACACAGATGAAATTAAATGCAATCTTATATTTTCAGTAGTAATAAAACTGATGACAGGTGTTTTTAAAACTAACACTCCAAGCAACAGAACAAGTAAAGCACATCATAGTGGTTATGGTGCGAGGGTGACCATTACACCCTCCAAGGGTAGGTAGTTAAACATCTGACCATCATTTCAGGCAATGTTAGTAGTCACTTGAACTGTCAATCAATAGATGAATTATCCTAAGGCTATAAACGGTTACTCCAAGCACTATTACCACTTCAGCTTATTTAAGTAGTTATGGTGCAAGGACTTCTTGGCTTTATTTTTAAGCAGTTTGACAAAAAGAAGAGATTTAACGAGAATGAAAGCCCACCCTCTCAGCTTGGGATATAAAAGTTTCTCAATCCTTGTTAGGTATCTCAAATATTTTAAGGATAGTAGAGATATGATAAAAAAAAAAAACATTAATTGTTTTGGGATCACTGAATTGATTCTTTAAAAATGTATGTGCCCTGATATGAGTTTGGTATCCTCAAGACACTCTGTAGGGGAATAGGATTTTGAGCTATTGCTTTCATGGGATTTGCCGAATTTCAAGTCTAAAAAGTGTTCATATTTACTTGCAATTAATAAATGAATAGAGGTAATGCTTTGATTAATGCACTGTTGGATATGCATTTTGGATACTCTGATTAATACAAATTGTACTGGATTTGACCTAATTCACACAAAGATGACTGCATCTTCAGACTAGTTTAAAATCTTTGGAGAAGTTGTATTAAATTATCTTGTAAGCGTATATCATATTTTATCTTTTGGATTGATGTTAAATAATTCTTAATTTGCAGTTTTGATTTAACAGTGTTATTGCAGAGATGTCCCCAACACTAATGTTTTTGAACTACAATCCCCATAATGTTATTCTAGAAGAACCAATAGGTGGTGCACTAATAAGATAACAATCAACTTTTGTAGAGAGAGCTATATACACTCCAAGAGCGTAATTCTTCTAAAGCACACCCAAAATGTTGTCATGAGACTCATGGAAGTTGTAATCCATCATATTCAAAGTTGTTAAATCAGGAAATCTATCAGTAATTCCCCCCTAAACTGCAAAGGATAAGAGGAATAATTACAAGATTGGGACAGTCAAGATAGTGGTCATCCCTGCCTGGTTTAAAAAAATTGTATTTAGCCTGGTAAACCCTTTAATACTTTTTAATATCTTATAAACTCAGAATAACCATCTCATTAAGTAACAATAAACCTAAAAACCTGAAACTTTATAGATTTTCTTTATGTGATCATTAAACCTGAATCTACATGTCAAGGAACACACATATATGATGAATTTAAAGTCTAATAAAACAAATATATGCATTGTGCTAGCAGAATTGCTACCAAATGCATAGATTGGAAGAAAAATCTATTGAAAAATAGATATCTCCCCACGTGTCAATCAACTGTTCTGCATACAGTTGGAATAGTTGGAACCTCTGTTCCAACAATTAAAAGACAGGACACCAGGAGAACCTTCCAACACAACAACTATAACACCTGCTCTGTGGTTCTTGTGGTTAGTCTTATACAGTGGCGTCTCTAGGATTCATTTTTAGGGGGGACACAGGGTGGGCCAGGGACCCCGACCTCGCCGCAGTTTGACCCCGCGCCTGCCGCATGTTAAGCCCCGCCCCCGACAAAATGTGTTGTGTTTTTTTTTATAATCCCTGGTGGAGGATTCATTATTTTCCACCAGGGATTATTAAAAAAACAAACACATTTCCTTTGATACAGTGCCATAGTTGCCAACATTTGAAAACAATTTCCAAGGACATTTTGCAGCACAGCTATCAATTACTGTCTGTGTATAATATCCCAGGACAGTCAGTGCTCCCTGTATAGTGCTGCTCTCTGTATAATACATGGCTATGTGTATAATATCCCAGGACAGTCAGTGCTCCCTGTATAGTGCTGCTCTCTGTGTAATACAGGTCTGTTTGTGTATAATATCCCAAGACAGAGAGCAGCACTATACAGGAACACTGACTATCCCAGGATATTATACACACACAGATCTGTATTATACAGAGAACAGCACTATAGTATTATACATATAGCTGAGCCTATACCCCATGTCCCAACCTCTAGACTACTAGTACCTGTCAACAGCAGCTCCCAGACGTGTGTAACAGGGCTAAAGTGTGCGGAAGCTCACACAGATGATTCAGATGTAAAGCGCACTCGCTGGCAGAGCCAAACTGAGAATCCAAAGCAGCCCTGGAAAAAATGTATGCCATTTCTACAAGTCAATATGTATATATTGTACAGTAAGCACACAAGCTCACTGACATGCGCAAATAGGCTTACTGACAGACACAACTCTCTGACTCACACACAAGCTTACTACAGACAAACTCACTTGTATAAACACAAGGCTCACTACAAAGAAGTTCAGGGACACACACAAGCTCACTAAAGACAAGCTCACTGACACACACATGCTCACTAAATAGAAGCTCACTGACACACACATGCAGTACCATTTTAACAGCGTTAAGGGCCCCCGGGCAAAGCAGTGCACTGGGGCCCTTCCTACACAACAACTCACAGGAATAATTATTTTTTAATTATTGATAGACTGCTGAGTACATACACACAGTACACTGAATACATACACACACACACACAGATTTCTGAATGCACACAGACTACTGAATGCACACAGGTGTTGCTGAATGCACACAGGCTGATTTATACACATACACAAAAACTGCTGAGTCCATACACACACAAACACAGACATACAGACTGCTGAGTCCATGCACACACACAGACACACACACACACAGATTGCTGAGTCCATATACACACACAGACTGCTGAATCCATACACACACACAGACAAACACACACACACACACACACACACACAGACTGCTGAGTCCATACACATACACAGACACACACACACACAGACAGACTGCTGAGTCCAGACACACACACACACACAGACTGCTGAGTCCAGACACACACACACACACACACAGACTGCTGAGTCCTGGCCTTCTGGCCTTTGCAGCAGCAGCATGGGCTGCTGCTTAATGGCAGGGGCGGGGCTTATTTTCAGGAGGTGGGGCTTCGTTTGGGGGCTGGGGCCATACACACACACACACACACACACACACACAGAGACTGCTGAGTCCATACACACACACACACACACACACAGACTGCTGAGTCCAGACACACACACACACACAGACTGCTGAGTCCATACACACACACACACACACACACACAGACTGCTGAGTCCACACACACACACACACACACATACTGCTGAGTCCATACACACACACACACACACAGACTGCTGAGTCCATACACACACACACACACAGACTGCTGAGTCCAGACACACACACACACACACAGACTGCTGAGTCCATACACACACACACACACACACACACACACAGACAGACTGCTGAGTCCAGACACACACACACACAGACTGCTGAGTCCAGACACACACACATCAAGCCTACCTGTTGCTGGGGGTCATAATTGCATAATACAGACACACACACAGACTGCTGAGTCCATACACACACACACAGACTGCTGAGTCCACACACACACACACACACACACACACATACTGCTGAGTCCATACACACACACACACACAGACTGCTGAGTCCTGGCCTTCTGGCCTTTGCAGCAGCAGCATGGGCTGCTGCTTAATGGCAGGGGCGGGGCTTATTTTCAGGAGGTGGGGCTTCGTTTGGGGGCTGGGGCCATACACACACACACACACACACAGACTGCTGAGTCCATACACACACACACACACACACAGACTGATGAGTCCAGACACACACACTCACACAGACTGCTGAGTCCAGACACACATACACACACACACACAGACTGCTGAGTCCATACACACACACACACACATACTGCTGAGTCCTTACACACACACACAGACTGCTGAGTCTGTACACACACAGACTGCTGAGTCCAGACACACACACACACACACGCACAGATTGCTGAGTCCAGAGACACACCCACACACACACCCACACACACAGACTGCTGAGTCCACACACACAGGCTGCTGAGTCCATACACACACACACAGACTGCTGAGTCCACACACACACACACACACACACACACACACAGGTTGCTGAGTCCAGACACACACACACACACACACACACAGACTGCTGAGTCCATACACACACACACAGACTGCTGAGTCCACACACACACACACACATACTGCTGAGTCCATACACACACACACACACACACACAGACTGCTGAGTCCATACACACACACACACACACACACACACACACACAGACTGCTGAGTCCAGACACACACACACACACACACACACACACAGACTGCTGAGTCCATACACACACACACACACACACAGACTGCTGAGTCCATACACACACACACACACACACAGACTGCTGAGTCCAGACACACACACACACACACACACACAGACTGCTGAGTCCATACACACACACACACACACACATACTGCTGAGTCCATACACACACACACACACACACAGACTGCTGAGTCCTGGCCTTCTGGCCTTTGCAGCAGCAGCATGGGCTGCTGCTTAATGGCAGGGGCGGGGCTTATTTTCAGGAGGTGGGGCTTCGTTTGGGGGCTGGGGCCATACACACACACACACACACACACACAGACTGCTGAGTCCATACACACACACACACACACACAGACTGATGAGTCCAGACACACACACTCACACAGACTGCTGAGTCCAGACACACATACACACACACACACAGACTGCTGAGTCCATACACACACACACATACTGCTGAGTCCTTACACACACACACAGACTGCTGAGTCTGTACACACACAGACTGCTGAGTCCAGACACACACACACACACACACGCACAGATTGCTGAGTCCAGAGACACACCCACACACACACCCACACACACAGACTGCTGAGTCCACACACACAGGCTGCTGAGTCCATACACACACACACAGACTGCTGAGTCCACACACACACACACACACACACACACAGGTTGCTGAGTCCAGACACACACACACACACACACACACAGACTGCTGAGTCCATACACACACACACAGACTGCTGAGTCCACACACACACATACTGCTGAGTCTATACACACACACACACACACACAGACTGCTGAGTCCATACACACACACACACACACACACACACACAGACTGCTGAGTCCAGACACACACACACACACACACACAGACTGCTGAGTCCATACACACACACACAGACTGCTGAGTCCACACACACACACACACACACACACACATACTGCTGAGTCCATACACACACACACACACACAGACTGCTGAGTCCTGGCCTTCTGGCCTTTGCAGCAGCAGCATGGGCTGCTGCTTAATGGCAGGGGCGGGGCTTATTTTCAGGAGGTGGGGCTTCGTTTGGGGGCTGGGGCCATACACACACACACACACACACAGACTGCTGAGTCCATACACACACACACACACACACACACAGACTGATGAGTCCAGACACACACACTCACACAGACTGCTGAGTCCAGACACACACACACACACACACAGACTGCTGAATCCATACACACACACACACACACACACACACAGACTGCTGAGTCCAGACACACACACACACACACACACACAGACTGCTGAGTCCAGACACACACACACACACACACACAGAGACACAGACTGCTGAGTCCATACACACACACACAGAGACTGCTGAGTCCACACACACACAGACTGCTTAGTCCAGACACACACACACACACACACACAGACTGCTGAGTCCATACACACACACACACACACACACAGACTGCTGAGTCCACACACACACAGACTGCTGAATCCTTACACACACACACACACACACACACACACACACAGACTGCTGAGTCCATACACACACACACACACAGACTGCTGAGTCCATATACACACACACACACACACACACACACACACACAGACTGCTGAGTCCATACACACACACACACACACACACACACACACAGACTGATGAGTCCAGACACACACACTCACACAGACTGCTGAGTCCAGACACACATACACACACACACACACAGACTGCTGAGTCCATACACACACACAGATTGCTGAGTCCTTACACACACACACACACAGACTGCTGCTGAGTCCTTACACACACACACACACACACACACACACACAGACTGCTGAGTCTGTACACACACAGACTGCTGAGTCCAGACACACACACACACACACACACACAGACTGCTGAGTCCAGAGACACACCCACACACACACACAGACTGCTGAGTCCACACACACACAGGCTGCTGAGTCCATACACACACACACACACACACAGACTGCTGAGTCCATACACACACACACAGACTGCTGAGTCCAGACACACACACACACACACACACAGACTGCTGAGTCCATACACACACACACACACACACAGACTGCTGAGTCCACACACACACACACACACACACACATACTGCTGAGTCCATACACACACACACAGACTGCTGAGTCCATACACACACACACACACACACACACACAGACTGCTGAGTCCAGACACACACACACACACACACACACACAGGTTGCTGAGTCCAGACACACACACACACACACACACACAGACTGCTGAGTCCATACACACACACACAGACTGCTGAGTCCACACACACACACACACATACTGCTGAGTCCATACACACACACACACACACACAGACTGCTGAGTCCATACACACACACACACACACACACACACACAGACTGCTGAGTCCAGGCACACACACACACACACACACACACAGACTGCTGAGTCCATACACACACACACACACACACAGACTGCTGAGTCCATACACACACACACACACACACACAGACTGCTGAGTCCAGACACACACACACACACACACACACAGACTGCTGAGTCCATACACACACACACACACACACATACTGCTGAGTCCATACACACACACACACACACACAGACTGCTGAGTCCTGGCCTTCTGGCCTTTGCAGCAGCAGCATGGGCTGCTGCTTAATGGCAGGGGCGGGGCTTATTTTCAGGAGGTGGGGCTTCGTTTGGGGGCTGGGGCCATACACACACACACACACACACACACACACACACACACAGACTGCTGAGTCCATACACACACACACACACACACACACACAGACTGATGAGTCCAGACACACACACTCACACAGACTGCTGAGTCCAGACACACATACACACACACACACAGACTGCTGAGTCCATACACACACACATACTGCTGAGTCCTTACACACACACACAGACTGCTGAGTCTGTACACACACAGACTGCTGAGTCCAGACACACACACGCACAGATTGCTGAGTCCAGAGACACACCCACACACACACCCACACACACAGACTGCTGAGTCCACACACACAGGCTGCTGAGTCCATACACACACACACACACACACACACAGACTGATGAGTCCAGACACACACACTCACACAGACTGCTGAGTCCAGACACACATACACACACACACACACAGACTGCTGAGTCCATACACACACACACAGACTGCTGAGTCCTTACACACACACACACACAGACTGCTGAGTCCTTACACACACACACACACACACACACACAGACTGCTGAGTCTGTACACACACAGACTGCTGAGTCCAGACACACACACACACACACACACAGACTGCTGAGTCCAGAGACACACCCACACACACACACAGACTGCTGAGTCCACACACACACAGGCTGCTGAGTCCATACACACACACACAGACTGCTGAGTCCATACACACACACACAGACTGCTGAGTCCAGACACACACACACACACACAGACTGCTGAGTCCATACACACACACACACACACACACACACACAGACTGCTGAGTCCATACACACACACACACATACTGCTGAGTCCTCTCACACACACACAGACTGCTGAGTCTGTACACACACAGACTGCTGAGTCCAGACACACACACACACACACGCACAGATTGCTGAGTCCAGAGACACACCCACACACACACCCACACACACAGACTGCTGAGTCCACACACACAGGCTGCTGAGTCCATACACACACACACAGACTGCTGAGTCCACACACACACACACACACACACACACACAGGTTGCTGAGTCCATACACACACACACAGACTGCTGAGTCCACACACACACACACACATACTGCTGAGTCCATACACACACACACACACACACACAGACTGCTGAGTCCATACACACACACACACACACACACACACACAGACTGCTGAGTCCAGACACACACACACACACACACAGAATGCTGAGTCCATACACACACACACACACACACAGACTGCTGAGTCCATACACACACACACACACACACACACAGACTGCTGAGTCCAGACACACACACACACACACACACAGACTGCTGAGTCCATACACACACACACACACACACACACATACTGCTGAGTCCATACACACACACACACACAGACTGCTGAGTCCTGGCCTTCTGGCCTTTGCAGCAGCAGCATGGGCTGCTGCTTAATGGCAGGGGCGGGGCTTATTTTCAGGAGGTGGGGCTTCGTTTGGGGGCTGGGGCCATACACACACACACACACACACACACAGACTGCTGAGTCCATACACACACACACACACACACACACAGACTGATGAGTCCAGACACACACACTCACACAGACTGCTGAGTCCAGACACACATACACACACACACACAGACTGCTGAGTCCATACACACACACACATACTGCTGAGTCCTTACACACACACACAGACTGCTGAGTCTGTACACACACAGACTGCTGAGTCCAGACACACACACACACACACGCACAGATTGCTGAGTCCAGAGACACACCCACACACACACCCACACACACAGACTGCTGAGTCCACACACACAGGCTGCTGAGTCCATACACACACACACAGACTGCTGAGTCCACACACACACACACACACACACACAGGTTGCTGAGTCCAGACACACACACACACACACACACACACAGACTGCTGAGTCCATACACACACACACAGACTGCTGAGTCCACACACACACATACTGCTGAGTCTATACACACACACACACACACACACACAGACTGCTGAGTCCATACACACACACACACACACACACACAGACTGCTGAGTCCAGACACACACACACACACACACACACACACAGACTGCTGAGTCCATACACACACACACACACACACACACAGACTGCTGAGTCCAGACACACACACACACACACACACACACACACACACACACAGACTGCTGAATCCATACACACACACACACACACACACAGACTGCTGAGTCCAGACACACACACACACACACACAGACTGCTGAGTCCAGACACACACACACACACACACACACAGAGACACAGACTGCTGAGTCCATACACACACACACAGAGACTGCTGAGTCCACACACACACAGACTGCTTAGTCCAGACACACACACACACACACACAGACTGCTGAGTCCATACACACACACACACACACACACAGACTGCTGAGTCCACACACACACAGACTGCTGAATCCTTACACACACACACACACACACACACACACAGACTGATGAGTCCAGACACACACACTCACACAGACTGCTGAGTCCAGACACACATACACACACACACACACAGACTGCTGAGTCCATACACACACACACAGACTGCTGAGTCCTTACACACACACACACACAGACTGCTGAGTCCTTACACACACACACACACACAGACTGCTGAGTCTGTACACACACAGACTGCTGAGTCCAGACACACACACACACACACACACACACAGACTGCTGCGTCCAGAGACACACCCACACACACACACAGACTGCTGAGTCCACACACACACAGGCTGCTGAGTCCATACACACACACACAGACTGCTGAGTCCATACACACACACACAGACTGCTGAGTCCAGACACACACACACACACAGACTGCTGAGTCCATACACACACACACACACACACACACAGACTGCTGAGTCCACACACACACACACACACACATACTGCTGAGTCCATACACACACACACACAGACTGCTGAGTCCATACATACACACACACACACACACAGACTGCTGAGTCCAGACACACACACACACACACACACACACACACAGACTGCTGAGTCCATACACACACACACACACACAGACAGACTGCTGAGTCCAGACACACACACACACAGACTGCTGAGTCCAGACACACACACATCAAGCCTACCTGTTGCTGGGGGTCATAATTGCATAATACAGACACACACACAGACTGCTGAGTCCATACACACACACACAGACTGCTGAGTCCACACACACACACACACACATACTGCTGAGTCCATACACACACACACACACAGACTGCTGAGTCCTGGCCTTCTGGCCTTTGCAGCAGCAGCATGGGCTGCTGCTTAATGGCAGGGGCGGGGCTTATTTTCAGGAGGTGGGGCTTCGTTTGGGGGCTGGGGCATGTGCCGGGGAGCCTGTCAGTGCTCTCTCCGGCCACAGACAGCCCCCAGCCTCCAGCTGAGCTGCTCTGTCCTGCATTCCCTCGGGCTGTCACAGACTGTTACAGCCCGAGGGAATAGAATCTAAACACATGGCCAGCAATTTTCTGGCATTTGGGGTGGCCCAAGTGCACAGCATGATGTAGGGGGGGGCATGGCCCCCTCTGCCCCCCCCCTCCCACTGGTTATAGACAGGGCGTTGCTCTGGATAGAGATGTCTAGGAATGGAATGACTGATGTCACTTTGCTCTGATGCTACTGTCCTGGTAACAAGGCCAGCATGTGGGTACCATAGGGAATGGTTGCTATGTTTGAGGAAATGTCCCCAAGCATGACCAATCAAAACAGAACAAGGGCAGGTCATGGTGGAGATCAGAGGTAGGTGATACAATGGTATAGCACCCAAGGAGTTTCAAAATTGGCAACAATGGAGCATATATATCTGGACAAGTTTGCTTTAACATTTAATATTCAAATTAAAACATCCCCAAAGAAAATATTTATAATTCTATACAAAATATGATAATCAGAAAAAAAAGAAAAAAGATTAAGCAATATAGTTCATTTTTAGTAGGTCTGAATAAATAAATGTGAAACAAATTGATGACTCATTTTTTTTTCTTAGTAATCTAGTTAGTTTGAAATTTCTAAATATAAATGCACTTGTTAACAGTTCCCATGAAATCTATTCTTACTGACAAAAATATTTCAGTTCATCTACTGGTTCAAGGAAATGCAGCTTAACCATGAAATTATATTATAAAGTTGAATGTGTTACTTGTTTAGAACATCCTCTTCAATTAACTGCATTGGAAACCAAGAATCATATGTACTTAGAGCACACTGGGGATAATTCAACATATACCCACTTACTAAATGAATATAATGCTAAGTGTGCTGTCTATAACCCCTCTGGAGTTAAGCAGTTGGTAGAAAATGTCTAAATAATAGGAGGAAGGGGTACTATGGTTTTCTGAAGGGAAGATGGACACTCAATATAGACCTTTGTCCTCCCACAGAGCTGGATTTCCAATTAGGCAAAGTAGGCACCTCGCTACTGGCACATGCCTGCTAGGGGTGCCACACGTGCCTTCATTGCCTCTGTTTACTCTGCTATCTCTAAGGCTACAGGATTCTGAGATTGCAGTGCTCAGTTTGAGGAAGCCTGATTTCTGCATTGTCTGCTGCTCAGTATGAGCAAAGTGATCTCCAACTGAGAGAAGAGAAGGGCCACCTCAGTAAAGCATGGCAGGTGTGTTATTATACACTGAACAAAATTATAAACGCAACACTTTGCCACAAAATTATAAACGCAACACTTTGCCCCCATTTTTCTGCACATTTTAGAGTGGCCTTTTATTGTGGCCAGCCTAAGGCACACCTGTGCAATAATCATGCTGACTAATCAGCATCTTGATATGCCACACCTGTGAGATGGATTGATTATCTCGGCAAAGGAGAAGTGCTCACTAACACAGATTTTAGACAGATTTTTGAACAATATTTGAGAGAAATAGGCCTTTTGTGTACATAGAAAAAGTCTTAGATCTTTGAGTTCAGCTCATGAAAAATGGGGCAAAAACTAAAGTGTTGCATTTATAATTTTGTCCAGTGTACATTTTATTATCACACTTAAACCGTTATGGTTTTTTTTTCTTAGTATGGAAGAGTCGGTAAATTGAGAGGAGCTTGAGAATTCTCTGCCTCACTAATATCAACATGTACAAAATAAAATTATCATCTATATCTAAGATGAATTGTGCAGCCTGAAAGAAACAGAGACAATGTGACCTTACTCATTATGTCCAATAACAGTGGGATTCTCAATCAATCATCCATAACAGAGGTGGCATGATTGCAGCTTCTTATGCTAGCAGAATGGTCAGAAAATTCGAATGATTAGGTGCCATCCCTTGTTATGCCAGAGAATAGAGTATGGCAAACGTAATTCTAAAAATTTCCAAAGACAGGTGACATGGTATGAAAATGTAAGGTCTCTTTTTATAAAAGTAATTGTTAATCCACAATCATCTGCATTCAGCTTCACAGTGATATGACATCCAGATATGTGGGGACCTGGGGGAGACAGGATACTTACTTGCTCTGCTCCAAGTATGATAGGGTTGCTGATGTTTGAGGAGGGAAAAACAAGTAACACAAATTACCCAGTAAATTGTGAATTTCCAGTTAACCTCAATGTTATCCAATAAAAGCACTGTTATGCAATGATATTGATTGTTTTTCATAATGGACATTGGCTTGCCTGAAGAGATCGCACCCTATGATATGCTTACCTTTTCTTAAAAGGTTATCCTTCAAATCCCCAATGCCTGAAACACCAGTCTGTTGCCTACATAACTATCTAATAAGGTTCTACCACCTAGGCAAGACTTAAATTATTTCAAAATGTAATAGTAATGTAGCTACCGTATTGCCTTATTGAGTCCTACTAGAATCTTTAAATTTATTTATGGCATTCACTGCATCTCAAAATATAACTTTTTTCATCAGTTTTTGGACCCCATCACTTTGTTGTCCCTCGATACCCTAGGCATGCACACCAACCTTATGCTATTTATAAATACACTCCTATTCTACTGATACCTTGATGAAACCTATCAGCTCTCTCAGGAGAGGACTAGCAGCCTTAGGCCTGAAGGGCAAATCCAGTCAAGTGGCCCATTGCACCACCGAATCAGCTCACCATCCATGCCCACCTTTTCCTGGTTTTAAAATGGACAAAGGTGTAGTCCATGTACAAAGGTGTAGTCATTGTATTGAAACATGATGATTTCAATCTCGAATTGAACCTCAGTTTCTGTGAAATCACAAACTGCATCCTTGGAATTTCAAAAATTCGTAATATTGTAATAAGATTAATTAAATACACTTAAAAATCTTTTTGTGACTTCTAACTACAATTCCACCATACAGGCCACAAGAAAGCAACATAAACAACATACCAATGAATACATCTCTCCGCAACCAATATCTTAATTATTTCCTCTGCATCACTTTCTTCCTCCTCTTAAAAATACACTATGCTCATGATAATAAATAATGCAGCTGTTGTGGGGTGACTTCGATCCCTATCCATATGTAAAAATAAAAATAAAAATGGAATAGGCTTAAATAACACTGATCAAATCTTTCCTACATTGCATAGATACTACTTTACGTTTTACAAAAAAATATTGTACGACCAACATGTATGTGACTTCTATTTGACCTTGACATTTTCACTCATCTGCATCAAACATCTTAGGCTGCAGAGGTCCTTGTTTTACACTCTCTTCGTGTTAGGCTTAGGTCTACAAATGAATTTGGTCTCAACACTTGAGTCAACTCCAAATTTCAGAGTCCAGATTCATTTAATTTATTTACTAACTTTTTTTATATTAACAATGTAGCGGAGCTCCAATATTCAGCATAAATATCTCCGCTGTAGAATCCTTGTTGCGGAGGAAGCAATAAGATATGCAAGGCACAATCCCCCCAGTAACTGGACGACACAAAGTTCTGGGAGTCAACTGATTTTTATTAAGCCACAGCTGGCTTCTACGCAACTCCCCATGCAATGGGTTTCTTAAATCACATTCCAGGGTTTTTTCCCTGGTGGACCTAAGTGGGGACAAGGGACAAATCAGCAGTTCACAGACTCCACCTCTGTGCCTGGGAGATGATTGAGTAAGGACAACTCTTTAATTAAATTATCTCCCAGGTACAGAAAATATACAATATTTATAACCAGCATAAAACACATTTTAATATTTCAGAACCCCACAAAAGTTACTTCACCAAATTGCTGGGATCTGAGCGCCCTCTTTGTCAAAATATCACTCAGATCCATGGTGGTTTGGGAAGGCCATTCGAGTGAAGTTTGGACCTGTGACCCACAAGGTGAAGCCAGAGAAACTTAGGCTTTAACTGGTCTTCTTTCGGCAGTTCTCACACAAACATCAATGAAAGCGCCCTCTGGCTGCTAGCATACACATGTTTAGGTCTCCCGAACGCCGTTCTCCTACTGGTTCGGGAAGTTGAATGGGTAGCGGTGTCAGTTTGCTAGGTGTTCGCCGAGTAGAGTAGCCAAAATTACTTCCAGGTCATCGTAGACCATGTACTGCTGCCCACGTTCGAGAGACAAAATGGCTGCCGTTTGTTTGCACATGTGCGTTCGGTAATACGAATGTCAGACACACAGGGGAAACACTTTTTTTAACAAGCAATTTGTGGTTAGCAGCCAGGGGTGGTCGATTATTAAATGATGCAAACCAAGAAACCAAACAGATGGGGTTTGGTAAATGAACGGGAGGGTACGGACAGCCGAACAAAGGGAATAAAAATGGGTATTACAACATTCACTCTGCTACAAACAAGCTATTCCATTCAGTGCAAATTAGCAAGAGTATTACACAAGAATTACATTAATAACACGAATAATCGGGTGCATATGTAGGATATTTTCCACCAACAGATTTGGGACTCCTTGAACTACACAAAACATTAGCATCTTGTTTCCAGAAAATAAGGATATAGGATGAATTTTGTTGTTGGCAATGCTAATTAGTAGTAATTAGCCTAGAAACCCCACTAATATCTAAAAAACAAACAAAAAGCAAACACTATAGTATGGACTGAAACAAGATATAGGATCATATATCATAATTTCAAACCAAAGTGACAGTTCTAGCATAGCAATTTATAATAGTATCAATACTGTAACATTGACCTAGTTCATATATAAATTACATCTGGCATTTAAAGAGATAACACCAACCATTTTGTTTTCTTACAAAATATATGTTTGATCCTCCTTAGCATCAAATGGCACTTTAAATCAAATGAATAAAACATAGATTTCAACTACAACTTTTTCTAGTTGGTAATATACTTATCATACCTAATCAAAACCACAATATT
This sequence comes from Pelobates fuscus, assembly GCF_036172605.1. NCBI lineage: Eukaryota > Metazoa > Chordata > Amphibia > Anura > Pelobatidae > Pelobates > Pelobates fuscus. The sequence goes on along the minus strand of NC_086319.1, from coordinate 30,791,216 downwards.
TAATATCATTTATAAGACTCATGATTAGAATCATGATGAGCTTCAAATACATAGAACATGTTGTCTTTTTTAATGATTCAATTAAGAAGTAATCACATTAACGCATAATCAGCATAAAATTTAATTATAAAAAAAAGATTATTTTAGAAAAAAAGCAGTTGAATTGAATAATAGTGATTTGTTAAAGGAAATATCAAAACAAAAATAGTGAATAGTGATGTCGCGAACATAAAATTTTCGGTTCGCGAACGGCGAACGCGAACTTCCGCAAACGTTTGTGAACCTGCTAACCGGGCAATCCGCCATAGACTTCAATGGGCAGGCAAATTTTAAAACCCACTTACCATTTGACGTCTTCTTTTTTCTAAAATCTTCTTTTGTCAGCCCCCAAAAAAGGCCAAATAAAAAGCCATAAGAACTGACGCAATAAAAAAAAAAAAAAAAAACGAGCGCAAAAAAAAAATCCATCTTCACCCATGGAGGGCTCCGCGCAGACTGAGCTCTGCAGGGCGGGGCAAGGCTTATAAAGCCTTGCCCCGCCCTGCAATTAGGCTAAGAACACTCTGATTGGTTGGTTTAAGCCAATCAGAGTGCTCTTTGTCATGTTACACAGCGTGGGAAAGTTCTTTAGAATTTTCCCACGCTGTGTAAAATGACAAAGAGCACTCTGATTGGTGGGCTTGGAATCTAACCAATCAGAGTGCTCTGTGTCATTTTACACAGCATGGGAAAGTTCTTTAGAATTTTCCCACGCTGTGTAACATGACAAAGAGCACTCTGATTGGCTTAAACCAGCCAATCATAGTGTTCTTAGCCTAATTGCAGGGCGGAGCAAGGCTTTATAAGCCTTCCCCCGCCCTGCAGAGCTCAGTCTGCGCGGAGCCCTCCATGGGTGAAGATGGATTTATTTTTTATTTTTGTTTAATTGTGTCAGTTCTTATGGCTTTTTATTTGGCCTTTTTTGGGGGCTGAAAAAAGAAGATTTTAGAAAAAAGAAGACGTCAAATGGTAAGTTGAATTGTTCTTTACAGGTTAGTTATTTTATTCCCCCCTCACTATTTTTTAGGGTGAGGGGGGAAGGTAGGGGGTAACTTTTTGGGGGTGGGGGGGTGGGTCACTAGGGGCTTGTCAACCCCTAGTCACCTTTGATTGGGAGGGATTTTTATTTAGGGCCCCCACCCACCACTCAGGGGTGGGGGCTGGGGGGGGACAGTAGGTCCCCCCCTCATTATTTTATGGCCCCCACCCACCGCGCAGGGGTGGGGGCCGGGGGGAGGACAGTAGGTCCCCCCCTCATTATTTTTATGGCCCCTACCCACCTCGCAGGCGTGGGGGCCAGGGGGGAGGACAGTAGGTCCCACGCTCATTATTTCTATGGCCCCCACTCACCGCGCATGGGTGGGGGCCGGGGGGAGGACAGTAGGTCCCCCCTCATTATTTTTTTGGCCCCCACCCACCGCGCAGGGGTGGGGCAGGGGGAGGACAGTAGGTCCCCATTGTGATTTATGGCCCCACCCACTGCGCAGGGGTGGGGGCCAGGGGGGAGGACAGTAGGTCCCCCCCTCATTATTTTTATGGCCCCCACCCACCACGCAGCGGTGGGGGCAGGGGGGAGGACAGTAGGTCCCCCCTCATTATTTTTATGGCCCCCACTCACCATGCAGGGGTTGGGGCGGGGGGGAGGACAGTAGGTCCCCCCCATTGTGATTTATGGCCCCCACCCACCGTGCAGGGGTGGGGGCCGGGGGGAGGACAGTACGTCCCCCCTTATTATTTTTATGGCCCCACCCACCGCGCAGGGGTGGGGGCGGGGTGAGGACAGTAGGTCCCCCCCTCACTGTGATTTATGGCCCCCACCCACCACGCAGTGGTGGGGGCCAGGGGGGAGGACAGTAGGTCCCCCCCTCATTATTTTTATGGCCCCCACCCAACGCTCACTGGTGGGGGCGGGGGGAGGACAGTAGGTTCCCCCTCCCATTGTGATTTATGGCCCCCACCCACCGCGCAGGGGTGAACATGCAGCCCGAAAGTCAAGATCAATCCATAACTCCTATTGTTGCTATAGCAGATTTTTATCCCGGCAGCAATAATAACATGCATTTCCCTTTACGCTATGGAGGGGACCCAGTAGGTTGTAGAGGGTTTTTGAATCAGGTGAGCGTCCATTTTGAGTTTTCACCTAGATATTACCCTACTGATAGATCTCAAATTTGATTTATTATTACTCTTCTTACCGAGAAAGCTCTGGCCTGGGCTAATCCTCTTTGGGAAAATGACAGTAATCTAGTTTATGACTATAAGGAATTTATTATTGCATTTAAACATGTTTCTGATCCACCAGGGAGGCAAGCAAATGCAGCAAGAACATTGTTAATATTGAAAAAAATTAAACAATCCTTAGTTGATTATGCCTTAAAATTTTACACTCTAGCCCCAGAAATAAAATAGAATAATCAAGCCTCTGTAGACATATTCCTTAATGGCTTGTCTTATTCCATCTTAGATGAAGTAGCTGCTAAAAAATTACAGATGAGAGATTAAGACATAGGCAAAACAGTAGAGAGAGGCCTAGAAGACCTGCTGTAAGATTATCTCCTATCTTTCCATCAGATTCCATGGCTTTAGCAATTCCGGAACCAATGCAGTTAGGAGTGACTAGATTGTCTGCGGCAGAACACATACATAGAAGGAGAGTTTTATAGATAAAACTTTTGCTCAAAAGTATTCTCTACCTCTCAAAGAAAGATCTTCACCCTTGACAGTTGAGGCCATAGATAGTAGTCCTTTAGTGGAACCCACAATCACTAAAGAAACTGTTTCAATACTTATGACAGTTGGTGTTCTTCATAAAGAAATAACTGTCTTGCAGACCATTTCTTCACCTCCTTTCCCAATTGTTCTATGTTACCCATGGCTAACTAAACATAACCCTGTGACAGATTGGGAGAAGAGTGAAATAGTGAAGTGGAGTTCTTCTTGTGTTAAGGGATGTGTTTCTGAGGTTAAACAATCCTGGTTCTATCAATGTACCCACTTCACTTCCTCTATTCAGAAAGATACCAGAGATATATTGTGATATAGGAGAGGTATTTGATAAAAAGAAAGCTGATAAATTGCCCCCACAACGTTCTTACGATTGTGCCATTGACTTACTTCCAGGTACTATGCCTCCTAGAGGTTCTGTATATCCTCTTTCTCAGAAGGATTAAATTATTTCCTATGGGGAGACTGTAATGTGCGCCGTACATGCACATTACCACTCCCTTATCTAGCAATACAGAAGGAGGAGGTGGAGCTGCAACCCAGCACCGAGGGACATCGGCGCTGGGTCAGGTAAGTAAATAAAGGGTTCTTAACACTTTATCTACCATGGCAGGCGAAGCGCGAGGGAGAGGCAGGGGAAGCTATAGTGCCATATTCTGGTACTGTAGTAATCCCTTTAATTCCTGAGTAATTACTGTATTAATAAATCCTATTTTAAGCTATTTAATCTGCCAGTTCTCTGCCAGTGTTGTCAGGGAAAAGTCATTCACAGTGTAGATTATTTATAAAAAGAAATTTCCACACCATGCAAATTTTAGGAATTTCAACCTCTGCAATACGTTTAGTAACGTTTTTGAATTTCTCCCAAATATTTTGTATTGTTGAAGTAGTTCCTGAAATTTTGAGTCAACCGAATGAACAGAATGAACAGAAGAATGAACAGAATAGAATAGAAGTATATGTAATTTGTAAACTGGTTGAACAGTATAGCATTATTTAAAAGATTCATACACTTCAACAGAATACTAAGAATATTGACTTTCACCAAATCACATTCAAGAAACGAGATATTAAAATTATTTTTGCGTTTTGGCATGTTTAATGCTTTAATAGTCCATCAACAGGCAAAAGAGTCATTGTGGGCCACTGAATGTGATTAGGCTCTAGAATGTTGCCTCTGAGACAGGTTTATTTTAATAAATATATTATAACCCATGTAAGTCAATAAATGGTGTACATGGGTATTGTGGCAGGCTTATACAATGTATGATCAGATACTAAATCCCCATTTTTTTACCTAGGTTAGGTGGTAAAAAAGTGAGTGTGCTGGATCTCTCCAGTCGCTGCACTGCGCTCTAGATTTATTAGTGATATTGCAGAAGGTCTTGATGGTAAGGTGTGTCTTTTTGCGGATGATACTAAGATATGGAACAGGGTTGATGTTCCAGGAGGGATAAGCCAAATGGCTAATGATTTAGGTAAACTAGAAAAATGGTCAGAGTTGTGGCAACTGACATTTAATGTGGATAAGTGCAAGATAATGCATCTTGGAAGTAAAAACCCAAGGGCAGAGTACAGAATATTTGATAGAGTCCTAACCTCAACATCTGAGGAAAGGGATTTAGGGGTGATTATTTCTGATGACTTAAAGGTAGGCAGACAATGTAATAGAGCAGCAGGAAATGCTAGCAGAATGCTTGGTTGTATAGGGAGAGGTATTAGCAGTAGAAAGAGGGAAGTGCTCATGCCATTGTACAGAACACTGGTGAGACCTCACTTGGAGTACTGTACACAGTACTGGAGACCCTATCTTCAGAAGGATATTGATACCTTAGAGAGAGTTCAAAGAAGGGCTACTAAACTGGTTCATGGATTGCAGGATAAAACTTACCAGGAAAGGTTAAAGGAACTTAACATGTATAGCTTGGAGGAAAGACGAGACAGGGGGGATATGATAGAAACATTTAAATACATAAAGGGAATCAACACAGTAAAGGAGGAGACTATATTTAAAAGAAGAAAAACTACCATAACAAGAGGACATAATCTTAAATTAGAGTGACAAAGGTTTAAAAATAATATCAGGAAGTATTACTTTACTGAGAGGGTAGTGAATGCATGGAATAGCCTTCCAGCTGAAGTGGTAGAGGTTAACACAGTAAAGGAGTTTAAGCATGCGTGGGATAGGCATAAGGCTATCCTAACTATAAGATAAGGCCAGGGACTAATGAAAGTATTTAGAAAATTGGGCAGACTAGATGGGCCGAATGGTTCTTATCTGCCGTCACATTCTATGTTTCTATGTTTCTATGTTTCTATGTAGATGCCAAATGTTATCCCCCTTATCTCCCCTCTTTTTTTTTTTACATAAGGTAAACCTTTTTTTTATTTCAGGCTTACTGGTACATCAGTTTTGGCATGTCACAACTGACTTGCATTGTTTCTAGGCCATGGCTTTTACCTCTGACCACAAATATATGTATTATAAACATCAGAAGACTTGTGAGTTTTAACTTTTTCTGATGAAAGGATCAATGATTTTAGAGAAAATTGGTTAAAGTTGTTTGGAGACGTATGGGAACAAATCACATCGGCCTCTAAGTTTAAACCAAAATGTATTCTGGGTGACTTTGTGATGGGTTATTTTATGCCAACCTGGCATATATCCAAACTCAAATAAAAAAAAAATACATTGGTAAAAGCAAACTGCGTATAGTTGTAGGGGATTAACTTGAAAAGTTAATAAATAATATATATAAATCATCAAACATTAAGAAATTAGCCCAGTAGAATAGCGGACAGTATGTCTGTGAATCGGAAATGATTGAATTGATCACTCAGTATATTAAAGGGACACTATAGTCTCCAAAACAACTACAGCTTAATGTAGTTGTTCTGGTAAGTATAAAAAATATATGCAGGCATTTTCATGCAAACACTGCCTTTTCAGAGAAAAGGCAGTGTTTACATTGCCCCTCCTTACATTGCCCACTCCTCAGATAGCCACTGGAGGTGCTTCCTGGGGCAGTGCTACACAGTAGGCAGCACTGTGGTTCAGGGTCTCCCCGCTCTGCATGGGAACCCTGAATTTTCCTCATAGAGATGCGTTTGGCCTTGCCCCCGTGCTGATTTTAGCCAATCCAATGCTTTCCCCATGGGAAATCATTGGATTGGTTAAAAATTGGCAATTCTGATTATGTCACGAACGGGGTGGGGCCAGCGCCGGCAGACCTATGGAAAGCTGAAAATGATGTGAGTTTTAACCCATTCTGAGAGGGCTGGGGGGGGGGAGAGCCACCTAAATGGTGGGTTTAACACTATAGGGTCAGGAATACATGGTTGTTTTCTTGACCCTATAGGGCTCCTTTAATATTTTCACAACAAATATTTTCTTTTTTAGACATATGTCAAAATATTAAATTAACTGGTTTACTCTCCATCATATTTGCTGTAAAAGACAATCATCAGTTCTATCACTTATTATGCCTTATTTAAGTTAATCTTCTATAGATTTACTAAAAAGATAGCAAAAAAGATTATGTATCCTTACTGTAGTGTTACTAATAAGTAACATGGATTTCATAAAAAATTTGGTCAAACTGAATTTGATATTTGGCCAAATCACACTGATTTACTCTTTCTGTTTCTAAATGGATTCCGTGTGATTTTTGTCGAGTTCTCAAAAAACTTAAGATGCAAAATGTTAAAATAATTATTTTTATGTAAACAATTCACACATTAAACACATGGCTAGTTAAACAACTGATGAATTAACCAGATATATATTTTACGTTAGTACGTTCCTATAATGCTCTATTACACAAACATTTAAGCCAAATGAAAGAACGGTTTATTAAGATTTACACCATTTGCTTTTGCAAGCTGAAATAATTTGATTTAAAAGCTAACAGCATGCAAGCAATTACTACTGCCTTTTAGTCATTATTTAATAAGTGGTAATTGCAAATTTAAATTCATTTTCCTAAAATAAAAAAGCATAACTATGCTGTACATTTACTTCATAGAAAAGATGGTGTAATCATTATATTGCATCTTCAAAGTGACCGACAAAAAGACATTTCAGTGGGCGCCAAATCCTGCAGACTAAATAGCCTAAAGATATATAATTAAAATTGAAAAAAAAAGAGTCTACAGTTACTGTGAATTAAAGAGGGTCAGCCATGACGTCTCATACGAGATGGCTTAAGACATAATTGTTCAAGAAGGTCAAATTGTTTTTTCATCACTTTTTGAAGTTGTTTTTTAAACACAGTTTGAAACTAAAAAACTATTACATTATTAACGTTAAAAGTTGCAGAAAGGGCCCTTGGGTCAATCAAAGTAGCAATGCCTGCCATCAATATGTGCATTGTTCAAGACTTAGAAGAAAGAACTTTAAAAAACAACTTATTAACAGGTTATTGAAGTTGATGGTAGATTCTATACAGCACTGTCATGTCAGAACAATGTTTCATTAGATGAACTCTTGTCAATTAGCTGCCTTTGTTTTGGTTTCTTACATGTGAATTTGGACAGAGCTTTTATACGGAATATTGGCAAGATACCAGTGTATGTCAAAGGCTAGCTCGACATAGATACAAAAACGAAGAGGTTAGACTCTAGATCTGGACAAGGACAAGGAATCGCAAGGATTGACAAGGAATTGACAAGGAATCGCAAGGATTGACAAGGAATTGACAAGGAATCGCAAGGTTTAGGTCAAAATTATTGAGCTGGAAAATTGCTGAGTTGGAGCCTTTTTTTCCTATTCCTGATGGATTGGTCTAAGAGTCACCTTAAGCAAACCACAGACTTGGGGGAGGGGGTGAGCAGAGACTGGCAGAACCACTCTAAACCCCTGCAAACTATCACTACTACTGAACGGCATAGTGAGAAGTAGATGGGACTATTTCAAAGGTTCTCCATTGCTATTTAGGGCCCTGGTCACCCTCACCTCATTGCAATACCCAAGTCACTATACATACAGTCAATACAGAGTTTTAGAAGTCACCAAATGTATTATCCCTCCATCAGTTGCTTATTTTGAACACAATGTATTCAGGCAGGTTATGCAGTTATCATGACATATTTATTTATTTTATTTATTTCACGTTAGTTCTAAAAGCATTCAACGACCGGAGGTTATTTTGGGTCATTTGGCCAAACTTTTAAGGCAACTTTGGATTACTTTAAGGTTGCATCACTTTTAAGTTAATCTTTATCAGTTTGGAGTTTGGTTTGCTCATATTGAGAGATAATTTGTTTTGTGATATTTTTCCTGAATGTGAGTACCCAAAATTAGCTTGTTTTTTTAAAAATAAATAACCTTCAAGTGCATTATTATGGTCATCCAGCGACATAATCGGAGCTGTCTGTACATTGTAATGTGTCTGGTAACATTTATCCATCTCATTTATGATCTTTTACAAAAACTATTGGTTATTTGTGTTCCCTTATTGATCTCCTTCATTATGTGAGCCCCACACATCCTTTCTATTGTTTATTAATAAAAAAAAAAAAAGATGTGTATCAGAACTCACATTACAAGCTACAAACACAGATGCATTATTATCAGAGCTAGTCTAATAAATATGGGCAACATCAGATAAATGCTATTTAAAGAAGGAGAGTTGTCTTTTAGACAGCTTTTGTCTTAACAAATGTAACTAATTAATTAGACATGCTAAATTTTTTTTATTCTTACCCAACTTAACACGGCATGTAAATTGCTTGTTCTATTGATTTGGAAACATTAAAGTGGATCTGTCATAGACTGAGTTTGTTCCACTGGGTCATTCCTATAAAACTGGAAGCTTTGAATAACAATGCCCTTTTAAGTAAAGTCAGTGCCCCTTACTATGCAACAGGCAGCTGGCTACACTTAACCTAGAGACATAAACCCTTTCATTCTTTGTCTACTTTGTTACAAAAGGAAAGGCCAGCTTTAACAAACGGAAACTGTACATGCAGGAATAGGGAGAATAAAAGTCACATCGTTTATACGCCAGGTAATATTTTGCTTGCTGGTGGTTGTCGTGTGTTTGTGCGGTGCTGCTCATATTATCTCTATATTATACTAATCAAATGGCTACCTTTTGTACATTAGGATAAGCTTTTGGGGCAAAGTTCAGCCTGAAAGAACTACATAATATGACTGTGGAAAATGGGTCTGTTTTTCAGAAAATAAAATCAGGGTTGTTTACTAAAGTGATAATTTAAAGTGAATTCTAAATTTAAGGCCAGAGTTGCCAAACTGAAAAAAAAATTGGCTAATTTTTCCAATTTGGCTAATTTGAACTTTAATTTGAAATTCACTTTGAATTCACTAACTTTAGTAAATAAACCTCTAAATGGATCCATTTGCAACCACTGCTCGTGACCGTTTTGGGGATCATCTTTACATGTAAACACTTTCTGATTAGTGATGTACAGTTCCCGGCGAAATGAGCTTGTTCGCGTTCGCCGCGGCGGGCGGACACATGCGCAGTTCGATCCGCCCCCTATTCGTCATCATTGGGCAAACTTTGACCCTGTGCCTCTCTGTCAGCAGACACATTACAGCCAATCAGCAGCACTCCCTCCCTTCCACACCCTCCAACCTCCCTCCCAGCATCCATTTTCGATTCATTCGGAAGATGCATGCTTAGTGAGAGGAGGGAAAGTTTAGCTGCTGCTGATTACATAGGGAAATTGATAGCTAGGCTAGGGTATTCAGTGTCCACTACAATCCTGAAGGACTCATCTGATCTCTGCTGTAAGGACAGCACCCCAAAAAGCCCTTTTTAGGGCTAGAACATCAGGCTGCTTTTTTTTTTTTTCCTGTGTAATGTAATTGCAGGTGCCTGCCTGCCAGCCTGTGTGTCAGGCTCACAGCATATACTGTGCCCACTTGCCCAGTGCCACCACTCATATCTGTTTTAACAATCGGTTAAGCTTTACATTTAAAATAAATATTTTTTTTTCACTGTAATAGAAGAGCAGTTGCCTGCCTGCCAGCTTCTGTGTGAGGTTGGATGCCTTGCCCATTTGCACAGTCAGTGACACCACTCATATCTGTTTTAACAATCGGTTAAGCTTTAGATTTAAAATAAATATTTTTTTTCACTGTAATAGAAGAGCAGTTAGTTGTCTGCAAGCATCTGGGTGTCAGGCCTACTTCAGCGTGTGCCCTGCACAACCCTGCCAGCGTGCTTTGACAGTTGCCAATCATATCTGCTGTCTCTTTAGCGTGCTTTTACAAAGAAAAAAGGTTTCCAGTGCAAGCTAATAGCAGCCAGTCAGTGTCCTTCAAGCGGCTCTGTCAGGCCTTCCTTCAGCGTGTGCCCTGCACAACCCTGCCAGCGTACTTTGACAGTTGCCAATCATATCTGGTGTCTCTTTAGCGTGCTTTTACAAAGAAAAAAGGTTTCCAGTGTAAGCTAATAGCAGCCAGTCAGTGTCCTTCAAGCGGCTCTGTCAGGCCTTCCTTCAGCGTGTGCCCTGCACAACCCTGCCAGCGTACTTTGACAGTTGCCAATCATATCTGGTGTCTCTTTAGCGTGCTTTTACAAAGAAAAAAGGTTTCCAGTGTAAGCTAATAGCAGCCAGTCAGTGTCCTTCAAGCGGCTCTGTCAGGCCTTCATTCAGCGTGTGCCCTGCACAACACTGCCAGCGTGCTTTGACAGTTGCCAATCATATCTGGTGTCTCTTTAGCGTGCTTTTACAAAGAAAAAAGGTTTCCAGTGTAAGCTAATAGCAGCCAGTCAGTGTCCTTCAAGCGGCTCTGTCAGGCCTTCCTTCAGCGTGTGCCCTGCACAACCCTGCCAGCGTGCTTTGACAGTTGCCAATCATATCTGGTGTCTCTTTAGCGTGCTTTTACAAAGCAAAAAGGTTTCCAGTGTAAGCTAATAGCAGCCAGTCAGTGTCCTTCAAGCGGCTCTGTCAGGCCTTCCTTCAGCGTGTGCCCTGCACAACCCTGCCAGCGTGCTTTGACAGTTGCCAATCATATCTGCTGTCTCTTTAGCGTGCTTTTACAAAGAAAAAAGGTTTCCAGTGTAAGCTAATAGCAGCCAGTCAGTGTCCTTCAAGCGGCTCTGTCAGGCCTTCCTTCAGCGTGTGCCCTGCACAACCCTGCCAGCGTACTTTGACAGTTGCCAATCATATCTGGTGTCTCTATAGCGTGCTTTTACAAAGAAAAAAGGTTTCCAGTGTAAGCTAATAGCAGCCAGTCAGTGTCCTTCAAGCGGCTCTGTCAGGCCTTCCTTCAGCGTGTGCCCTGCACAACACTGCCAGCGTGCTTTGACAGTTGCCAATCATATCTGGTGTCTCTATAGCGTGCTTTTAAAACCAAAACTTTGTTTCCACTGTAATAGAAGAGCAGTTGCCTGCCTGCCAGCTTCTGTGTGAGTTTCACAGTGGATACTGTGCCCTCTTGCCCAGTGCCACCACTCATATCTGTTTTTACAATAGCTTAAGCTTTAGATTTAAAATAAAAAATTTTTTTTCACTGTAATAAAAGAGCAGTTAGTTGTCTGCAAGCGTCTGGGTGTCAGGCCTACTTCAGCGTGTGCTCTGCAGACCTGTGCCAGTGTGCTTTGACAGTTGCCACTCATATCTTGTGTCTCTATAGCGTGCTTTTACAACCAAAATTAGTTTTTCACTGTTATAGATTGAATAGCAGTTACTTGTCTTCAAGCGGGTGTCTCAGGCCTACTTCAGCGTGTGCTCTGCAGCACTGTTCCAGTGCACATTGCCAATCATATCTGGTGTCTCTATAGCGTGCTTTTAAAAACAAAATTTGTTTTTCACTGTTATAGATTGAATAGCAGTTACTTGTCTTCAAGCGGGTGTCTCAGGCCTACTTCAGCGTGTGCTCTGCAGACCTGTGCCAGTGTGCTTTGACAGTTGCCACTCATATCTTGTGTCTCTATAGCGTGCTTTTACAACCAAAATTTGTTTTTCACTGTTATAGATTGAATAGCAGTTACTTGTCTTCAAGCGGGTGTCTCAGGCCTACAGTGTGTGCTCTGCAGAACTGTTACAGTTCACATTGCCAATCATATCTGGTCTCACAGTAGCTTGCACGCATAGTATCACTAATCCCCCAAAAAATGACAGGCAGAGGCAGGCCACCCCGCAGGGGCCGTCGTGGTCGTGGTGCTGTGATTCCATTTTGCCCTAGAATAATGCCCAGTTTTCAGAAGCCACGTACCCTGAACTTGAAAAGTTCTGAGGACATAGTTGACTGGCTAACACAGGACACCCAATCTTGTACAGCCTCCGCTCGGAACCTTGACGCACCATCCTCCTCCAGCTTAGCTTCAGGCACCTCTCAAGATAGCACTCACCCGCCTGCCGCCACCACCAAAACTAGCACCACAGCCGCTTTATTTGGTATGTCAGAGGAGTTATTCACACACCCGTTTGAAGAAATGAGTGATGCGCAACCATTATTGCTAGAGGATGTAGATAACAGGGATATGTCTCAGGCAGGCAGCATTAAACACATGGAGGTACGGTGTGATGATGATGATGTTGTACCCGCTGCTGCTTCCTTTTCTGAATTGTCAGATACAAGCGAAGCGGTTGATGATGACGATGCGTCCATGGATGTCACGTGGGTGCCCGCTAGAAGAGAAGAAGAACAGGGCGAAAGTTCAGATGGGGAGACAGAGAGGAGGAGGAGGAGACCAGTTGGAAGCAGGGGGGGGTCGTCGCAAGGAGATAGTGGCACAGTCAGACAGCATGCATCGGCACCCGGGGTCAGCCCGACAGCACGCCAATCAACGCATGCTGTGTCCACCACCAGAATGCCGTCATTGCAGAGCTCAGCAGTGTGGCATTTTTTTTGTGTGTCTGCCTCTGACAACAGCGATGCCATTTGCAACCTGTGCCAAAGGAAACTGAGTCGTGGGAGGTCCAACACCCACCTAGGTACAACTGCTTTGCGTAGGCACATGATCTCACATCACAAACGCCTATGGGATCAACACATGAGTACAAGCAGCACGCCTACTCTAAGCCGCCATCCTCCTCCTGGTCCAGCATCTTCAGCCACGTCAACCACTGCTGTCCTTCTAGCCCCCTCTCAACCATCCGCCACTCCGTCTCCCGCCTTGAGCAGTTCCCGCTCATCTGCCCACAGTCATGTGTCTGTCAAGGACATGTTTGAGCGTAAGAAGCCAATGTCACCAAGTCACCCCCTTGCCCAGCGTCTGACAGCTGGCTTGTCCGAACTATTAGCCCGCCAGCTTTTACCATACAATCTGGTTGAGTCTGAGGCATTCAAAAAATTTGTAGCTATTGGGACACCGCAGTGGAAGGTACCCGGAAGGAATTTCTTTTCACAAAAGGCAATCCCCAACTTGTACTCGATTGTGCAAAAGGAAGTCATGGCATGTCTGGCACACAGTGTTGGGGCAAGGGTCCATCTGACCACTGATACCTGGTCTGCAAAGCATGGTCAGGGCAGGTATATCACCTACACTGCGCATTGGGTAAACCTGCTGACGGCTGACAAGCAAGGAATGCGTGGCATTGCAGAGGAGTTGGTGACACCGCCACGAATTGCAGGCAGTCCTGCTGCCACCTCCTCTACTCCTCCTACTCCATCCTCTTCCATAACCTCCTCGGCTGAGTCCTCTTGTGCCGCTGCTTCTTGCTCCACATCAACGGCACCCCCCCAGCTCCCCAGGTACTATTCCACATCCCGGATACGGCAGTGGAACGCCGTCTTGGGTTTGACTTGCTTGAAAGCAGAGAGTCACACCGGACAAGCACTCCTGTCCGCCCTGAACGCACAGGTGGAAAAGTGGCTGACTCCACAGCAACTGGATATCGGTAAAGTGGTGTGTGACAACGGAAAAAATTTGATAGCGGCATTGAAGTTGGGCAAGTTGACACATGTGCCGTGCATGGCACATGTGTGTAATCTGATTGTACAACGCTTTGTGCATAAGTACACAGGCTTACAGGACGTCCTGAAGCAGGCCAGGAAGGTGTGTGGCCATTTCAGGCGTTCCTACACGGCCATGGCTCACTTTGCCGATATCCAGCGGCGAAACAACATGCCAGTGAGGCGCTTGATTTGCGACAGCCCTACACGTTGGAATTCAACACTCCTAATGTTCGACCGCCTGCTCCAACAAGAAAAAGCTGTTAATGAATATTTGTATGACCGGGGTGCTAGGACAGCCTCTGGGGAGAATTTTTTTGCCACGTTACTGGACGCTCATGCGCAATGCCTGTAGGCTCATGCGTCCTTTTGAGGAGGTGACAAACCTAGTCAGTCGCACCGAAGGCACCATCAGCGACATCATAGTGTAGCGGATTGGTACCGGGCTGTCCCACGACATGTATGAGAATAAGTGTATTTGGTCATATGGCTGGTTTAATGTGTATGTACATGTATAGAAAGCATGGTATCCGGGTATAATGACAGTTAAATGTATGTAAAGAATTGTATTCCTCTAGTTGTTCGGTAGAATCCCTCCATTTATTATATTGAGTGAAACTACCGAACAACCAGACCACCCAGGAATAAGTGTGCCTCCAATTACAGTTTGCAACAATGTTGCAAACGGGTAATTGGCAATCAGTGTAATGTATTCTTTGTCCTCTGGGTGGCCGCCATTCGGGAAACAAACACGTGGCGGCGGCCATCTTAAACTACCGAACAGCGGTGTTTTGCCGTCGAGTGTCTGGAACTAAAATCGGACACTTGACTAGGCAAACACCGCTGAGACCTCCATACTTCCAGAAATTCGTATGGAAACTACCGAATGACCCGCCGTTCGGTAGAAAGAACCCCATAAACAAGGGAATTCATTCAAACCCTCTCCAGGCTCTATAACACAGGCAATTCGCCTGTTTTCATTCCCTTGTTTGTGACCGACCGCAGGGCCAAAATGCATGGAACTGTTTTCGGATACTTTACCCATGCGGTCGGTCAAATCTTTGGAACCCCATATCTCACGAACGCTTCATCCGAATGGGCTAATTTTTAAGTATGTTGGTCCCCCAGAATAGAGCTATCTGGGGATGTTGGATTTGTGGATGTACCCCAAGTATTTAGGGTACATCCAAAACTCGGGGAAAACTGTGTACACAATAAGGGGATTATGATGCTAGAGGAGGGGAGGAGATCTGTGGGAGGTTACTACTTAGAGATTGGATAATGTCTTAAGTGATAGAACCTCCTCCCTTGCATGGGAGAGGGCTTTATAAGGAACTGTGGAATAAAGCTTGTCAGTCTACTCCTGAAACTGTGTGTCGTCCAGTTATTGGGATTGCGATGGGGATACTGCTGTATTACTTTACCTGCTGGAAACCTTGCCTATGGACTTAACATCACCTTGTTCCTGAGCCTCACTGGGATCTCTAGTGGAGAATAGCTGTGCAAGATCGGCTCTCCGCTACACATACCATTTGTTTTCTTCATGGAGCGTGCCCTGCGAAGAGTGCTGGATCAGGCTGTAGATGAGCATGAAGAGGAAGAGGAAGAGTTGTGGTCACCATCACCACCAGAAACAGCCTTATCAGCATCGCTTGCTGGACCTGCGGCAACGCTGGAAGAGGATTGTGAGGAAGAGGAGTCAGAGGAGGATTGTAGCTTTGAGGAGGAGGAGGAGGAGCAAGACCAAACACAACAGGCATCCCAGGGTGCTCGTTGTCACCTATCTGGTACCCGTGGTGTTGTACGTGGCTGGGGGGAAGAACATACCTTCAATGACATCAGTGAGGAGGAGGAACTGGAAATGAGTAGCTCGGCATCCAACCTTGTGCAAATGGGGTCTTTCATGCTGTCCTGCCTGTTGAGGGACCCTCGTATAAAAAGGCTGAAGGAGAACGACCTGTACTGGGTGTCCACGCTACTAGACCCCCGGTATAAGCAGAAAGTGGCGGAAATGTTACCCAATTACAACAAGTTGGAAAGGATGCAGCATTTGCAAAATAAATTAAAAAGTATGCTTTACACAGCGTATAAGGGTGATGTCACAGCACAATGGGAATCTAACAGGGGGAGAGGTGGAAGTCATCCTCCTCCTCCTCCTCCCACGACCACGCCGGCAAGGACAGGACGCTTTAAAGACGTGTTGTTGATGGAGGACATGCGGACCTTTTTAAGTCCTATGCATCGCCACAGCCCTTCGGGATCCACCCTCAGAGAGCGACTCGACCGACAGGTAGCAGACTACCTCGCCTTAACTGCAGATATCGACACTCTGAGGAGCGATGAACCACTTGACTACTGGGTGTGCAGGCTTGACCTGTGGCCTGAGCTATCCCAATTTGCGATAGAACTTCTGGCCTGCCCCGCTTCAAGTGTCCTGTCAGAAAGGACCTTCAGTGCAGCAGGAGGTATTGTCACTGAGAAGAGAAGTCGCCTAGGTCAAAAAAGTCTAGATTACCTCACCTTTATTAAGATGAATGAGGGATGGATCCCGAAGGGACTGACACTGGGCGATACATTCGATTAAAAAAGGCCTGATGAGATGAGCTGCCTTGGGCTAAAAATTGTCCACACGCTGCTGTATTTTAGTTCTGAATGACGTTTGACTTGCGTGACTTATCCGCCACCAACTAGGGTTCAAGCCGCCATGTTTTAGGGCACTTTCTGCCTGTGAAACAAACATCAATTTTTCTGGACGCTGCTACAGCAGCGGCTGCAACAATACCAAATTTTTCAGGCATGTGTACATGCCTAATTTTTAGGCCCACTGGTGCAAGTGGACTGATTACAATTACAGGGCCTCTAAAGAGTCCTGTATTGTTATTTGTCGTCACTACCTTCCCGCGTCGGGAGTGGGTCATTTGCGCCCCTGCTGCCTTCCTTGCATGTGGTAGCTGTTTGTCAGGGATTTGTCAATCCATATCTGCCAAGTGACCCTATGTAGGGGGAACAGTCCCTATTCTGCTCTGTGTCAGTGTGTATCATGGTCTCTGTGGACAAGGAACAGTCTCTATTCTGCTCTGTGTCAGTGTGTATCAGGGGTTTTGAGGACAGGTGTCAATCCATATCTGCCAAGTGACCCTATGTATATCTGCTGTCAGTACACAGGAAAAGTTTAAATATTTCTTGTTCTACGTTCTCTGCAACTCCACGCACCGACTCATCCAATACGTGAAGATCTGGGGTTTCTATGACTCTCCTCAGTAGTGTATCAAACAGAGTCTGCACTGTGGTAACACGGACATCTTCAGGACATAACTCAACTATTTGCAGATAGGCAGTCTGCAGCTTCTCTTTTTCACCTGTTCTCTTCTTTCTCTTATTTGTATTCTTGTCTATATGCAGGTGGTCTCTTGCCTTTCTTTTAACCAATTCGTTCCTTCCATATGGTTTCAAAAGATCTCTGGCATCATTACTTTCAACGCAAATAACGTCATCATAGTTAGTCTCCTCATTATTCACCGGGAAGAGAGTGTTTGCACTAACTACCCACAGCATGCTCTTGCCATTGCCTACTCCACCTTCAACGACAGGGTGCAAGTCCATAGGAGAAGGATCATTCACTTTATTATCTGTCTTTATTTCACAAGTAGTGCCTGGAACATCCTCATGGGTCACAAGATGTAAATCTGGACTAATGTCAACCCCAGGGTTTGGAAAATCTAAAGAGTCCTGTATTGTTATTTGTCGTCACTACCTTCCCGCGTCGGGAAGATTTCTTGCACAGGGCGCCCAAAGGCCTAAGGCTGGCCCTGTGCATGGGTCAGTGGCTCTGCACCAGACTTCCCTCCAATTGATCAAAGTTAAAGGATTTCAAGTGGACTGATTACAATCACAGGGCCTCTAAAGAGTCCTGTATTGTTATTTGTCGTCACTACCTTCCCGCGTCGGGAAGATTTCTTGCACAGGGCGCCCAAAGGCCTAAGGCTGGCCCTGCGCATGGGTCAGTGGCTCTGCACCAGACTTCCCTCCAATTGATCAAAGTTAAAGGATTTCAAGTGGACTGATTACAATCACAGGGCCTCTAAAGAGTCCTGTATTGTTATTTGTCGTCACTACCTTCCCGCGTCGGGAAGATTTCTTGCACAGGGCGCCCAAAGGCCTAAGGCTGGCCCTGCGCATGGGTCAGTGGCTCTGCACCAGACTTCCCTCCAATTGATCAAAGTTAAAGGATTTCAAGTGGACTGATTACAATCACAGGGCCTCTAAAGAGTCCTGTATTGTTATTTGTCGTCACTACCTTCCCGCGTCGGGAAGATTTCTTGCACAGGGCGCCCAAAGGCCTAAGGCTGGCCCTGCGCATGGGTCAGTGGCTCTGCACCAGACTTCCCTCCAATTGATCAAAGTTAAAGGATTTCAAGTGGACTGATTACAATCACAGGGCCTCTAAAGAGTCCTGTATTGTTATTTGTCGTCACTACCTTCCCGCGTCGGGAAGATTTCTTGCACAGGGCGCCCAAAGGCTTAAGGCTGGCCCTGCGCATGGGTCAGTGGCTCTGCACCAGACTTCCCTCCAATTGATCAAAGTTAAAGGATTTCAAGTGGACTGATTACAATCACAGGGCCTCTAAAGAGTCCTGTATTGTTATTTGTCGTCACTACCTTCCCGCGTCGGGAAGATTTCTTGCACAGGGCGCCCAAAGGCCTAAGGCTGGCCCTGCGCATGGGTCAGTGGCTCTGCACCAGACTTCCCTCCAATTGATCAAAGTTAAAGGATTTCAAGTGGACTGATTACAATCACAGGGCCTCTAAAGAGTCCTGTATTGTTATTTGTCGTCACTACCTTCCCGCGTCGGGAAGATTTCTTGCACAGGGCGCCCAAAGGCCTAAGGCTGGCCCTGCGCATGGGTCAGTGGCTCTGCACCAGACTTCCCTCCAATTGATCAAAGTTAAAGGATTTCAAGTGGACTGATTACAATCACAGGGCCTCTAAAGAGTCCTGTATTGTTATTTGTCGTCACTACCTTCCCGCGTCGGGAAGATTTCTTGCACAGGGCGCCCAAAGGCCTAAGGCTGGCCCTGCGCATGGGTCAGTGGCTCTGCACCAGACTTCCCTCCAATTGATCAAGGTTAAAGGATTTCAAGTGGACTGATTACAATCACAGGGCCTCTAAAGAGTCCTGTATTGTTATTTGTCGTCACTACCTTCCCGCGTCGGGAAGATTTCTTGCACAGGGCGCCCAAAGGCCTAAGGCTGGCCCTGCGCATGGGTCAGTGGCTCTGCACCAGACTTCCCTCCAATTGATCAAAGTTAAAGGATTTCAAGTGGACTGATTACAATCACAGGGCCTCTAAAGAGTCCTGTATTGTTATTTGTCGTCACTACCTTCCCGCGTCGGGAGTGGGTCATTTGCGCCCCTGCTGCCTTCCTTGCATGTGGTAGCTGTTTGTCAGGGATTTGTCAATCCATATCTGCCAAGTGACCCTATGTAGGGGGAACAGTCCCTATTCTGCTCTGTGTCAGTGTGTATCATGGTCTCTGTGGACAAGGAACAGTCTCTATTCTGCTCTGTGTCAGTGTGTATCAGGGGTTTTGAGGACAGGTGTCAATCCATATCTGCCAAGTGACCCTATGTAGGGGGAACAGTCTCTATTCTGCTCTGTGTCAGTGTGTATCAGGGATCATTAGGACAGGTGTCAATCCATATCTGCCAAGTGACCCTATGTAGGAGGAACAGTCTCTATTCTGCTCTGTGTCAGTGTGTATCAGGTATCATTAGGACAGGTGTCAATCCATATCTGCCAAGTGACCCTATGTAGGAGGAACAGTCTCTATTCTGCTCTGTGTCAGTGTGTATCAGGGATCATTAGGACAGGTGTCAATCCATATCTGCCAAGTGACCCTATGTAGGAGGAACAGTCCCTATTCTGCTCTGTGTCAGTGTGTATCAGGGATCATTAGGATAGGTGTCAATCCATATCTGCCAAGTGACCCTATGTAGGGGGAACAGTCTCTATTCTGCTCTGTGTCAGTGTGTATCAGGGATCATTAGGACAGGTGTCAATCCATATCTGCCAAGTGACCCTATGTAGGAGGAACAGTCTCTATTCTGCTCTGTGTCAGTGTGTATCAGGGATCATTAGGATAGGTGTCAATCCGTATCTGACAAGTGACCCTATGTAGGAGGAACAGTCCCTATTCTACTCTGTGTCAGTGTGTATCAGGGATCATTAGGACAGGTGTCAATCCATATCTGCCAAGTGACCCTATGTAGGAGGAACAGTCCCTATTCTGCTCTGTGTCAGTGTGTATCAGGGATCATTAGGATAGGTGTCAATCCATATCTGCCAAGTGACCCTATTTAGGGGGAACAGTCTCTATTCTGCTCTGTGTCAGTGTGTATCAGGGATCATTAGGATAGGTGTCAATCCATATCTGCCAAGTGACCCTATGTAGGAGGAACAGTCCCTATTCTGCTCTGTGTCAGTGTGTATCAGGGATCATTAGGATAGGTGTCAATCCATATCTGCCAAGTGACCCTATGTAGGGGGAACAGTCTCTATTCTGCTCTGTGTCAGTGTGTATCAGGGATCATTAGGATAGGTGTCAATCCATATCTGCCAAGTGACCCTATGTAGGGGGAACAGTCCCTATTCTGCTCTGTGTCAGTGTGTATCATGGTCTCTGTGGATAAGGAACAGTCTCTATTCTGCTCTGTGTCAGTGTGTATCAGGGGTTTTGAGGACAGGTGTCAATCCATATCTGCCAAGTGACCCTATGTAGGGGGAACAGTCTCTATTCTGCTCTGTGTCAGTGTGTATCAGGGGTTTTGAGGACAGGTGTCAATCCATATCTGCCAAGTGACCCTATGTAGGGGGAACAGTCTCTATTCTGCTCTGTGTCAGTGTGTATCAGGGCTGGGCTTTGAGGACAGGTGTCAATGTTAGGTGATGTCTGCCCTTTATGGATTAAAAGCAGACTCTGCATCAACTGTGCAATTTTCCATGGGAGTTTTGCCATGGATCCCCCTCTGGCATGCCACAGTCCAGGTGTTAGTCCCCTTGAAACAACTTTTCCATCACTATTGTGGCCAGAAAGAGTCCCTGTTGTTTTTGAAATTCGCCTGCCCATTGAAGTCAATGGCGGTTCGCGCGGTTCGCCGGTTCGCGAACATTTGCGGAAGTTCGCGTTCGCCATTCGCGAACCGAAAATTCCGGGTTCGCGACAACACTATTTCTGATCATTTTGCTGCTTAAATGTTTAAATGTTGATGTCTCCCCTTCTACCCCC
The DNA here is from genome assembly GCF_036172605.1 of Pelobates fuscus. NCBI lineage: Eukaryota > Metazoa > Chordata > Amphibia > Anura > Pelobatidae > Pelobates > Pelobates fuscus. The sequence continues at coordinate 30,770,292 of NC_086319.1, read as the reverse complement.
TTTGGACCTAAGAGGGTGCCGACCTGACGCTACTGCAAAGCATTTGCAGAAAGCAAAGTTCAGCAGAGCACCCGAGGCCTCCATTCCAAGATGGTCACTGCAGTATCCTGGACCCTCCACTAGGAGTGCATTGAGCAGGCTTTAAACGCCTGTAGGGAATCATGCAGAGAGGGAGAGCTCCCTACAGCCGAACCCTGGTTGAATCAACTGTGTGATCTTTTTCCAAATAAGCAATTACTCAAGACGACTATATAAAAATAAATGGTGCAGTAATCTCCTACATACCTGTACTTATGCATGTAATTGTGCTTTTTGCTTTGTATTGTTCCTGCATAACGTATATATAAATGATATGTATACTGCTTGCACCACACCAAAAAATGATTGACAAAAACTCTAAAAACTCCAGAATAGTACTGTAGTGAAAAAAAGGTAAAATTATAGCATTGTTATAGTAAATAATGTGGTTACAAAGGTCAAATAAATCCATAAGAGTATCTTCCAAATTTCAGTCCATACCTTACAGTTGCAGGTATGCCTTTGTTTCATATTAATTACAATCTCTTAACAATTAATAATTACCATGGGTCTGCTATTAAGTAGTTTTAAAAAAAACTTTTATAATACTGAATAGTGAATATTCACTATTCTCACATTTTTCATGGATTTTTATCCATTTCCTACAAAGCGCTTGGCTGTCTTCTTGTTGTTATCCCTAAGATGAAAGATGATCTGTGTGATTTGTTTAACTACAGTAACCACAGACCAGTTCCCATTGTTTAACCCTTTAATAGTGAGAGTTACGTGAATGTCAAAATAGGTCAGACAGGCTGACTACGTAGATCTTGGTCCACATTTTCCAGGTTTGTGAGGCCTCCTCAGAGCAGGATTAGAATACCCTAGCTAGGGCTTTAGGCAGTCAGACAGATTGGGGCACATTTGTGTAAGCATTATGTGTGATGGCTGAGTGTTGTACGTGTGTAGGGAAGACTGAGTCCTTTTTGTATGGAAGAGGCTGTATAAGGAAGGCTGAGTGTGTCTGTGTCAGCTGGTTAAGTGTTTTGTGTATGTGTGGCTGGTGAATCTGTGTATGGAGGAGTCTAAGTGTTTTTTATGTGTGAAAAGGAGGCTGAGTGTGTTAAGCGCCAAACAGTAGAGATTGCCTTAGATAATATGGAGATGACCTTCTATAAAACTCTTTAAATTGTCTTCCGTGCTTTTTATGCATTGAGTTATAAACTCATAGTTTAGTTGTTATACTAAGATTATGTGTTTTAAGTGTCTATAGTCAGCAAGCATTGGCAGTACAGATCCCACTTGCATGCCACCCAAGTTCTTCCCACAGCCCACCCTTCCTGACATCACTCCTCCAGCAGTGAAGGTAATGGTGATGGATTGGGCTGCAGGGAGAACTTAGCCTTAGCGCTGAATCCAAAATACGTTTTTCCTTACTTTGTTTACTATTATTTGTATTTTTTTCAGGCGGATGCCAGTAAGGCTTACTACAGCCAGAAGCAGCATTTGACTAAAACACTGGTTTGGATTGGAGTAACCCTTTAAATTCCAAATTATGTTTTACCAGTATGCAATTAGAACTTTGAAAGTCTGAAAATTAAAATGTATGACACTACTGTGAAATTAACAAAGAAGAATTAGAAAAAAAACATCTATTTCAATAAAATATCCATTTTTCATTTTGCTAGGATTTATCTAATTTTATAAAGTATCATTTGTTGAACTTGATGATTTAAAAACGGTATTATCTTTTGCTAAATGTAATGTGCAAAGTGATTTTACGCGGAATTAAATGACATTTGTCTGCACTTCTAAACACAGTTCACCTAAATAAGGGTATTACTATCCATGCCAAAAGTACAGTTTGAATGCCTTGTGAAATAGGCTTTTCATTGAATGTGAAAGTACTTTTTGGTGTTTATAGAACTTGAACATCGAATAGATAATTTTGTATTTCTATTTGTATTAATTGCAGAATAAATAAATATATATATATATATATATATATATATATATATATATTAATATCTGATTAATCTTTAAAACTTTACTCTTTTGAAAAAAAAAGGTTTCACAGAATGTAGCATTGTTTTTAAAATGTGCAGATCACCATGGAAACATATAGATAATAAATGAACAAGACTAAAGCTTGTTCTATATTGAGTCCAAAACCATTGCATTTAGTAGACAGGAAAATAGAAAACGTGTAAAATGCATTTAGAATGCGTAAATACTAAAATGCTTTTTTGTTCTCATTATTATTATTTTGTATAGTAAATAAAGCAATTCTGTGGTTACAATTTCTGCTGCAGCATTTTTTTAGCGTATACAAAGGCAGGAATTGAATTTATGGAAACTGAAATAAAAAATGAAAATATGGCATTTACAAGGTCACTGCGATTTTAATAGTTACAAAGACATCAATTTTGTATTTGTATGGCTTTCTATCTATTTATCTGTATCAAAAAGCAAAACATGAATATACAAAAAAAAAGTATGCGTGTTGTGTATGCGGTCAAATGTTATTAAGATTTGAATTTCAATTTAAACTCATTCTATAGAAAAAAATTACGGAGTAAAAAAATGTGAAATGTTAAAAAAAAAATTATTTGTATAGTGCCAACAACTATAACAGAGATGAATATAATAAAAAAAAAAGTACTGTAGAAACAAATAAATACAGAAAGTTTTGATAGCATTGACCACAACAATGATCTAAAGGACAATATAAAATATACAATACAGTTTATGTTTAAATGTCATTCAGGTTTGACAGTGTTTTCTATAAAAAAAAAAAAGTGTAGGACTAATTATTATTCTGAACTTTGTGAATGTTAAATAGAATGATAAAAGTGAAAGAAGCCAGCTTAAGTTTTCTTTACATTTCCATCAGGATTCTACATTTTTTAATGATAAAAAAATAAACCATTACAAAAAGGAGTAAAAAAGAATAAACAAATATCAAACTACAAATACGTGTACATTTGTCATGGATCCAGAGTTTGTGTCCTATTACTTAAAAAAATGAATTGAAGTCATGGATGTAAAAGGCATTTTTGCAATCGGGACAAATAACTAAATCTATTTGTAGTTATTGTTCTTTAGTGCACTAGTTGTGTCCTTTTTATCATAAAATGTTTCATTATATCTAATTATGTATACATATCAGTCCTTTCAAAAGTAATATATAACATGTATGGTCACACATAACGAGAAAGCATTTCATTACATAAGAACACATTTACAGCAATTATGATGAATGCAAGGAATGTGAGAAAAGGGTCAGTCATTACTCTACCCCAAAGTATTTACAGTTTACATTTTCCCAAGATATTTGCTGAAATGCCATTTCTAGTCAACTGATATACTGATGGGTTTATACTGTATTCTGGATTTTAGGTAAAAATATTTTTATTAAGACCAAGATCAAAATTGGACTTGCAGGACTCAGCATTGCATTTGTACTGCCAACGAGACACACAATTTTCACAAAAGTAGAACGTTGCAAATTACTGCATGTCATGTTTGACAAGATTTTTTTGCAGGAAGATATTCATGATATCTCGTGTGTCACGTGTAACTTAGTGTCAATTGCATGACCATGACTAAAGTCAGGACAAGAAATTGAGGACACTCTTTGCCTCTATTGTAGTGTTATTGAAAGTGAGATTAGGTAATTAATACCAGTGGGGAGGGGGTTGGCTAGTGAGGGGAGTAAAAACGGGGGTAAGAGGAAATACGAGTGTGGGCTCGTGTGAGTTATTCTAGGTGATATCCTGAATAGGTGGCATCTGGCAGCAAGGCATCCGGTAGGGGTGGTGACCTCTCATTGCAGGTATTGTTGAAATCCATCTGTTCATCTGATAGCTCAAACACTGCTCCATGTCTAGGATATTTATTTATTTATAAAATATTTTACCAGGAAAGATACATTGAGATTTCTCTTGTTTTCAAGTATGCCCTGGGTCCACAAATCATTGCATTGTTACAGTTAGTGTACAATAAAATACAAAACCAATATTAATACACAATACATACAAAATTTAACATAGAACAGGTAGGAAATATATAATCAACCATGACAAGTGCATTCTGTTTTGAGGTGTGTAGAGAGGGATCTCTTAAAGGACTTTAAGCTTAGGGAAGATTTTAATTTGTGCGGGAGGTCGTTCCACAAATGCGGTGCTCTGTAGGAGAAGGAGGATCGGGCTGTCTGGTTCCGGGCATTTCCCAGCTTTTAAGTCTTAACTGCTAGAGTGAGTTATTCTGATGTGAGTGGGACCTCTAGCTCTTCCATTGCCCCTGAAGAGATCTTTTTCTTTAAAATGTAGTCAGATAATCATGTATGTAGTTTAGGTACGAGTTTGGTTCTAGTGAATATAGAGAGGAATAGTACCAGTGGACTCCTGTTGCTATTTTTTTCAGGCATGTCACGGGTGATATTGTCAACATTTCTCATTTTAGCCAGGTATGTCCTAGAGCACTTCTTGTTAATCATGTGGGCAAGAAGTCTATGGCATTTGCCTCCGTCATTATAGAAATAGGATTTTGTGCAGGGAAACAATTTTAATATTTTGGCAGGGAAACTATGATTTATTTTATCAAAACACTCAAAACCTTTTGTAAGTACATTGTGAGGCCTACATAATAAATTATTATAATTAAAAAGTGGAAGTGTAATTTTTGGAAAAAAACAATACAATTTGTTTTCAGCATGCTTGGAAAATTAGATAAGTTTTTAATAACTTCATATATTCATTAGGTTGATACATTTATTAATTATTAAAAATAATATGTTCAATGGGGTAGCTGGCCTGGAGGATTTGAGCTAAGTCGCTCCAAATTTGTGTCAATGGAGTGAGGGTGGTTAGGTCATGTGTTTGTTTGTGAGTTTGTTCCAGGTTGGCAATTTTGGTTGTCAGATTGCAGACTGTTGTCTCTCTAGACTTCTTGAGGCCTGCTCTCTTGAAAATAAAGAAGCCCCTAATAACACTCTCATGGGATTCCCATATGGTGAATGGGGGAGAGTCCTGTTTTTTTATGAGAAGTAGTGTGTGAAGGTCTGCAGTTGGTCAGACAAGAGTGATTAGTTGAGTCTCCAGGACATGGCCCAGGGTCTCGAAAGGGAGGTGGTTAAGGTCAAGTTCAGGGCTATATGGTCTACCAAATTGTTGTATTTATTTGCGCCTTTTGTAGTAGGTGTAGATAATAATGTGGTGCGGAGTTATAAGTAAAATCCTTCAGTGTAGGGTAATAGCCATCCAGCAATCTAACAATCTATGGGTGTGTAAGACTTTGCAGACCATAAGGAGAGTATGCTGTGGGATAGTGGTTTTGCCTCCATACGTGTCCATTATGAGGTGAAGTCTGACAATGCCTTAAAGGAAGTACGGAGAAATATGCTGTGTTGGGTACGTGCATTGGTGGTATAACCCCTTAAGGACCGAACTTTTGGAATAAAAGGGAGTAATGACATGTCCATAACCCCTTAAGGACACATGACATGTGTGACATGTCATGATTCCCTTTTATTCCAGAAGTTTGGTCTTTAAAGGGTTAAGGGGTTAAAATAATTTCACAAATGAAGACACAGTGGCCCTCCCAATCCATCAGGGAAGACATAGCATGGAAGGGGGTCTGTTTCTGGATCAGGATTGCCATACCTGGATTTTGCAAGAGGATTGTGGCTCTAGAAGCCCTGGGATTATTTGTATTTACTAAGTTTGAGGGTGTGATCCGCCCTAGTATGTGTCTGAGGATGTGTGCTCATTTCTCTGTAGTTTACAAACCTCTGTGATGCTGTGGCAAGCAGTTATTATTATTATTATTATTGCCATTTATATAGTGCCAACAGATTCAGTAGCGCTTTACAATATTATAAGAGGGGGTGGTTTCACTATAAATAGGACAATTACAAGAAAACTTACAGGAATGATAGGTTGAAGAGGTCCCTGCTCAAATGAGCTTACATTCTATAGAGGAGAATGTGAGCTTGCCGGAGGAGAGATGGTAGGAAGGTTACCCTGGCTGCCATGGCGAGTGGAGGAGTGTAAATGAGGAAGACTAGAAAGAAAAAAGGAGGGAATGGAAACAAGAGGTTTTCCTCTTAGTAATAAATTGGGCTAGTGGTGTCCAAAGGAGGAAAATTCCCCACTTTGTAAGTGATAAGCAATCCTTGGGGATCACGTCTGGTTCTGCATCTATAACAAGAAAAACATGGGTGGTTACAGGAGACCAGTTGTGCCACCACATATAGGTGTACCATCCACTGTTTCCTGAGGCCTCAGTCTGGTTAAATGGCCAGGTGTTGTTGCTAATGGATTCTCATCCAGACTTATTGTATGGGTATGAGTATTATGTATTGTTTTTTTTTTTTCTGCAGTCACTGAAAATAATGAAAAATTACAGTTGTTTTTTTATATGAGAAAATAAGGCAAATGCTACTTCTAGAAGGGGTGGGACAAACTGTTTGGGTAAAAATCACTAGGCCTTCCACACAGAGCACTTCTCTGATCTAGAGCTTATCTTCTGACTATGGCGTCACTTTTGTAAGCTTTCCAAATGATTCAATACTGTGTTAGAAAAACCTTCCAAATGATTTACCTACAGAAGTCACCATTACAGTCTGTAGGAATTTTTGTAGATAATTTGGATTGTTTTTCTAACAGTATTAAACTGTTTTAACTAACCTTAAGCCACAACTCACACAATCTAATCATTGTATCCTTTTAAATACTCCAATTATTGGCATATGTAGCTCAATTAACATTTAACATCTTGGCACCCAAGTCTGAGTCAGAAAATGAAAGATGAAGCCTACATGTAGTAACCGATTGCGCTTTTAGCCACCGTTTTAGATCAAAGGTGACCAAATGATAAACCCACAGCAGGACTACAACCCCCAGATGCTATTCCAGCCTTAGATTAGGGTCTACTTTTTGGCTCTTGGAGTATATAATTTTGTGTAAAGCAGCATTTATTGTAACCATGACTTCATATACAACTAGTATGTGTACATTGGTTCACGCAATATATTTGACTTTTCTAGATATAAACATTTGCATTAATTATATAATCTAGAGCAGGGGTAGGCAACCTTCAGCACTCCAGATGTTGAGGACTACATCTACCCTGATGTTTTGCCAACATTATGGCTGTAAGAGCTTTATGGGAGATGTAGTTCACGACATCTGGAGTGCTGAAGGTTGTAAAGCTGATCTAGTGTTCTGTAGTTAGTTATGTAGCTTTCTCTGGGTACAAATAATGCTGTCTAAATTAGTTATTTTAAATTACATATTTTTTGGTTAAACAGTTAACATTTAGGATCATCATAATCTTTTTAGACATGCACAGTGATTATGGTTCTCTCTCACGGTATGCAAATGTGCCAGAGTTCTGAATAGGACTATAGCAGACAATTTAGATGCACAGAAGAATTTACAAAAAGCACGAACATACATTGCACAGAAGATTGCACAAAACAATGTGTGACTGTCTGAGATAATAGCAACTCGAATATCTAATTTAATGCTCTTAAAATTAAATTGGAACAGACTCGATACCCTCTGTTGTCCTTTGTAAATGAATGTATAGGATGTATACACTTAACTCAATATTTCCCTTTGAACCCTAGGAGATATATAAGTTCACAATGTACATTTTCCAAGAATATATAATTATATCAGTTATGCTTGTAAACATTGTAAAATCACAGATACATCCAAAGTCAGTAAATCGCGACCATTCAAATGACATATTTAATTGGCTGATTACATTTTGTCTGTTACAACAATTAACCCTGATCACATGATGAAATAAGCATGCCAACTTTAACAACTTCCGTGAACACTTTAAAACATTTTCACCAGACAGCGTGTTCTAGTGATTTGAGAACCAGTTTACGAATTTTAAGCCAAAACAGCAAAGTTAAAAAAAAATCTCCAATCGTTCTATGTTATTTTGATCAAATTTGCTTTATTAAAACGATTTTGAAGTCAGTTCTCAAGTCAAGGCAACTCACTATGTAAAAATTACCCACCATACTATATTAATCATATTAACCCCTTAAAATGAGCTAATTAAAAACAAAATTAATATAAGCATTATTCACAATGGCAAACAGAACAAACTACTAATTTATCTGATTAAATTGTCATTATGAATATAAGATGCCAGAACTCGATACGCAATTACTAACACTAGTTAACTTGAACAAATGTACATTTAAGCAGCAATGATTTATTTCGATAACAAGATTGATCTGCATCTTTTTTTCCCTTAGTATTTAGGAGTGTCTATTATATAAATTAAAACAAAGACTATTTCTGTGTTTTGTGCATGGTTTGTCCCTGTTGATCCATAGTCTTATGTAACCTTTACATACAGTGCAAAACTGTTTGTTTTAGGCATTCAAACACAATCGTCCTACAGTTTTCTGAATAGCTGTTCCAGAGTATATTCACTTAAGTAATTATGTTCTCAAAATAAGAAAATGACTTAACAGAGCAATAATTTAGGTTGCAATGGACATGCATGCTTGGTGTAATATGCCTTCTCAAATTAAAAATTAACTTCATTAAAAATATCCTTTTTAAATATGTCAAACACAAAACAGAGCAAATATGTTATTAATTCTTCAAGACGCAAATGTATTTTATAAAACTGTGATTATAACTTTTTTTATATTCCAGGATTCAAATATGCAGCAGTGTCAAATTTATTTGATTAATTGAAGAATATATTTCTTTTATCTATATTTAATTGTATAGCCTGATGTATAGTAATGATATATTTAAACACAATATTTAAACATTACTATTAATTTTTTTTTAACTTGATATAGGTCTGTAATGATATAGGTCTATATCATTACCATTATTTTTTTTAAACTTTGATTAAAATATCTTAAAAATGTTTAAATATTGTATTTAAATTTAATATTTTTGTGATTTATTTTATCAAAACACTCAAAACCTTTTGTAAGTACATTGTGAGGCCTACATAATATTATGTAATAATAAATTATTATAATTGAAACGTGGAAGTGTCATTTTTGGAAAAAACAATACAATTTGTTTTTGGCATGCTTGGAAAATTAGATACGTTTTTAATAACTTCATATATTCATTAGGTTGATACATTTATTAATTATTAAAAATAATAATATGTTCAATGTTTTCTTCAGATATACCAACAGGGCAATTAAATATGTTCAGTAAATTTTAAACTTATTTTAAGAACACAGTTAATTTAAAATTCCAAGAAATTATATTTAGCTATGTTGAGAATAGTATCTATATGTCAAAAGCAATAACATTTACCATTAATACTCTTAACGATGAATGCATACATCCTAAAGAAATAATAATACTATTTGTTTCATTCACAATACTAAGTGAAATCTTAATATTTTCTTTCACCTGTAACTGTGTATTAATATATCACTTCCAAGTGGATAATTAACTATTATTTTAACCCCGAAGATCAAGGTCTTGATGGGCCCAGAAATCTGCTAAATGAGCAATGGTTATTTTTTTTCTCAATGCTTAAATGGTTAATAAAGAATAAACATGCAGGTCTAAAACAGAAAGAATAATTAAATATTCTTAGAATAGCAAGCAAAAAGTATAATACATACCTGGCCATACCAACTGTATTCCAGCATTGTTAAGAAGAGTTTCTTTGACAACTTTAATGGTCACAGGTGCCCCGTTCAAATATATGCACCTTGAGCTTTACACTTTCCCTTTTAAGGGAGTTTAATTTGGTCTCAAACTCTTTTACTAGCTACCAGTCTAGTTACAATCATAGCTTTGTTGAAGTGTTGTGTTCGTACAGCTTAAACCTGTTGATAATGAACCTGAACCTATTATTTTGAGTCAATGAATTGAAAGAAATAGGGCAAAGAATGAAAGCCACAGGGCCAATTACCAACATTCTTTGATGTATTACTTGCTAGCACCCACCAAATCACTTTGTGTCTTTGTCTTGATCCCCTCTGTTATTCATTAATTATTGTAGAAGGGTTAGAGTTCAGATAGCTAATTGTGCAGGCAGTCTTACTTGGTGGGGAATCTCCCTACACTGACACTTTCCCCGACTGTGCCCATTCACCTTGCATTAGACCAATTAATACAATTCTTGGCATATTTGTACCGTATCCAAGACCCTTTTAAAGTTGTATGTGTAATGTCTACACTTGGATATGTAGATAAGAGACTGAAATTAGAGACTTGCTTGGGAAATCACTTGTGATGATAATCGTGATGATACTTTATTATTGGTTAATGCAGCTGACCTATTGATAAACGTAGAACCCTAAAATTATGAAAAATCAATAAATAAAAATATATAAGCAAATTCTAAAAATGATTTTACTTTACTTAACTATATATCCTTTTCAAACTATTTTTATTGAACAGTATTTTAAAAAACATATTTCACATGAATTTGATATCTAAAGATATCAACATTTAACAACAGAAACGAGTAGAAATATCAAGGGAAGGTGAGAAAAATAATGATCAAAAAAAATAAAAAAGGGAGTGGACGGGTACTATCCAAATGTATAATAATAAAATAGTGGATTTGTTCCTGTCAAAATATAATACAGAGGGTGATATTGTAAATCAATATGTAACAGGGTGTGTAAAATTGTCTACAGGAGAAACTCTTTACTTACATGATTCTTCAAGGCGTTCCAATGAAACTGCAAATTCACTTTTTGAGGTGAGGGTTGCCACAACGCCAGTCCATACCTTTTGTTATCGAGCACTAAAATCAATGCTTCCTTAATTCATTGTAAAGTAGTAGACTTCCAATAACAAGGCATGATCGACGTGGCCGCAATAAGAATGTGGCCTACCATGATTCTAATTTACTTAATGTCTTAGGGAGATTTTTGAATGAACCCACCTCTTGATAGAATGTTATAATTGACGGATCTATCATTTTAATCAGTGAATGTATTCCCTACCAGAACTGTTAACATTTTGCACAATGCCACCATATATGTGAAAAAGTACCAAGGCCTTCACAACCCCTCCAACACCTATCTGAATATTTTGTGTTCATTTTATGAAGTCTTAAAGGGGCCAGGTGTCACCGGTATATTTGTTTGTAGTGATTTTCTACATGGTTGGAACACTGTGTGATTCCTTTGAGAGATGATGTGACTGCAAGCCATTCCTTCAGGTCCCATTGCAGACCCAAATCTTTTTCCCAGGCTAGAATATAATCTGGTTTTGAATCTTGAGCTGAAAAAAATATAAGAATAACATAAGGAGATCATATATTTTTGATTTGGGTGAAATAAATAAAAGAATTTCAAGGTTCAAAATTTAAACATTTTCAGATTTGTGGTCAAGATTTGGGATGTCAAATTGCTTTTGTAGGATCTCAGTAATTGCGGATCTCAGTAAATCATATTTAATTTTACATTTTTCAAACGACATTAGCAAATCATTGTTGAAGAAGCTATCAATATTGTTTATTAAATTTTGGAGTTAAATTTTGGAGCGCCAATCAGTCAAATCTATTTGTGGATAATAATGATTTAGGATAGAAAGCAGCATAGCTCTTGACCAAGGAAAGTTGGGTTTTAACATTTTAAACAATACATTCCAAGCTTTAATTAGTTGTTTATTGATGGAAACTTTGTAGATAATTTAGGTCTTTTAGAAATAGGGAGCCAAATTAATTCTTTAATAGAGCATGGGTGTAATTTTTCTGTTTCCATCTCTAACCATCTTGGGTTATGTGAATCTAAATGAAATGTAATAGCAGCTGCTGCATTGGCTGCATAATAGTATTTTTTTAATAAAATCAGGCACCCCAGGCCTTCCCAACCCTTCAAGTAGAACCACTAACTTAACTCACATTCTGTTCCTCCAGATAAATCCAAGAAGCAGGGTCGTATTAGCCGCGAGGTAAATAAGGCATTTGCCTTGGGCGGCACTTTCCAGGGGGTGGCAAAAAAGTCGGCCCCAAATGCCCAGGGCAAATCCTTAGCCTTGTAACTAACTGACAAGCCAGGCGGGCGGTCGGCGGTCGGCGCTGGCGAGGGCGCACTTCTCCCCTGAGCTGTCTGCTCAGCTCCCTCGCGCGCCGCAGAGTGATGCCGGGAGCCGGAATATGACGTCATATTACGGCTCCCAGCATCACTCTGTGACACATGAGGGAGTTAAGCAGAGCGCTCAGGGGAAAGTGCTCCCTCGCCAGCACCGCCCGTCCGCCCGCCCAGCAGCCCCGTTAGACCCCGGGGAGAGGGAGAACCCCCCCAGCATTCCCAAAGGTAAGGAGGCTGGGGGGTTAAATAAAAAAAAATTAGTGTGTTAATGTGAGTGTGTGTGTGTCTGTTATTGTGTGTCTGTTAGTGTGTGTGTGTGTGTCTGTGTGTGTCTGTCAGTGAGTGTGTGTCTGTTAGTGCGTGTGTCTGTGTGTGTCTGTTAGTGAGTGAGTGTCTGTTAGTGAGTAAGTGTGTCTGTTAGTTAGTGAGTGTGTGTGTGTGTGTGTCTGTTAGTGAGTGAGTGTGTGTCTGTTAGTGTGTGTGTGTGTGTGTGTGTCTGTTAGTGAGTGTGTGTGTCTGTTAGTGTGTGTGTGTGTCTGTTAGTGAGTGTGTGTGTGTGTGTCTGTTAGTGTGTGTGTGTCTGTTAGTGAGTGTGTGTGTGTCTGTGAGTGAGTGTGTGTGTCTGTTAGTGAGTGTATGTGTCTGTTAGTGAGTGTGTGTGTATGTTAGTGTGAGTGTGTGTGTGTGTCTGTTAGTGTGTGTCTGTTAGTGTGTGTCTGTTAGTGTGTATGTGACATTTAGTGAGTGTGTGTGTGTATCTGTTAGTGTGTGTGTGTGTTTGTTAGTGAGTGTGTATGTCTGTTAGCTAGTGTATACATGTCTGTCAGTGAATGTGTGTGTGTATTTAGAAGGTGGGGCAGGGGGAAACGGTGGGGTGAGGTGGCGGGTGGGTGCCGATTATAGATCTTATAAAATACAAGAGTTCAGGGAGAATATTCATTTTGATAGAAGCTTTCCCCCCCAACCAGGATAACTCAAGTTCAGACCATCTTGACAACTCTTTTTTAAGTTCTGACCACAACATGACGAGGTTAAATTAATGAATTGTTGGAAGGTTCTTGGTCAAATTAATTCCTAAATAAGAAAGAAATTACTTTCTCCAATCAAACCGGTATCCCTCCATCAATGTTTCCAACACAGGCCTTGGAATATGAAATGATAATGCTTGAGTTTTATGAGAATTAATTTTATAATACGATATTTTTCCGAATTCAAGTAAAATGTCCATCAATGGGCCCAAAGATGATTCGGCTGGGTCTCCAAGAGATAAAATCACATCTTCAGTGAATAGGCCCACCTTATGAACACCATCACCTATTTTAATTCCCTTAATTTCAGTTGTCCTGCATATGGTCTCAGCCAGGTGTTCCATAGCTAAAATAAACAGTAATGGTGACAATGGACACTCCTGTCTGGTACCATTAGAGAACAGGAACATATCAGAAACAAAGCTTGATGCATCTTCTGCATCTATAAAAGAGGAAGGCAAGTTCATCCTGACCATCACCTCTCTCAGATAGCCCCAGTGTATTCTATCAAACGCCTTCTCAGCATCCAAAGATAGAAGGAGAGAATGTGTCCGATTTATTTTAATTTGGTGAATCAGATTAATGCATCTTCTGGTGCCATCTGGTGCTTGTCTGCCCATAACAAATCTGACCTAATTATTGTTAACAAGCGAGGGCACAAATTAAGCCAAAATTATCCACCCAACTAAAATTAGTAACATGTTTGCCGGATATTATAAATCCCACTATAATTTGGAAAATGACACCGCTAAAACCCAACCGTCATCAGATAATGTAAAAATGTTTTTAGATAAAATTCAATTGACACAAATCCCTGCTGAAAATGTAGAACTTTTATCCAAATTTTAGAAGCCATTCGAAAGACCCCTAGTGGTAAAGCGCCTGGGCCAGATGGGTTTACTTTGCAAAATTATAAACCATTCTCTGAAATACTTTTTCCCCATTTGACAAAACTATTTTGCTATTATTGGCATGTGGGAGTTATGCCAGAAGAGACCTTAAAAGACAGAGTAATCACTTTGCCAAAGCCAGGAAAGACACCTGACAAATGTTCTGATTTTCGCCCAACTATATATCCAAAGTAATACTTCTGAAAAAAAATATATAGTTTATAAATAGCTTATTTAATGTTGTGTCATATAATTAGCATTATATAACCAACTGTACATTATCTTATAATAAATAACCTGTAATAATGTTTGTGGTTTCTCAGTGCGTCATGCTATCATGTCATGTATCACCAGTGATTCTGGTTATATTAGGAGTGTCTGGACATAGTATTTTAGCCTATGGCATGTTAAACAAATGGAGGACAAAATGTGGACATCCTTGGTTTTTCATGATTTCGTGTTGCCATTATAAAATGTTTATCATTTTATGTGCATCATAATGTGCAGGTGTATACCATTCCATTTCCTCTTGGTAAATGGGATCTCATAACAGAAAGTTAACCTTTGCATGTAACCCCTTAACGACCAAGTGGTACTGTTTCATGGACCACAAACATGCACGATCCTGCCTATTTTGGCTCTTTAAATCCTTGCAGTTATTGATGAGTCATTGTATTTCGGCATAAAGTCCCTAAAGAACACATTGTTCTACTCTGTATATGTTCATTAGAGTTTCTCTCTCCCCTGCACCCCCACAGTGCTTAGAGGACTAAAAATTATTTTGGCCTTCACCTGATTCCACGCTGATGTCCCTCGGCACTTGATCAGACCCGCCTCTGCTCCTCCTCCGCCCAAATAAGCCAGCACGGGAGATCAATGCGCATGTGCGCCAAGCGCCATGATCACATTAGGTCTTCCCTATAGGAATGAATGTAAGACAGCCACTAGAGGTGGAGTTAACCCTGCAAGGTAATTATTGCAGTTTCTCAACTGTAATATTTACAATTTCAGGGTTAAGGGGACAGGGGTTGGATACATCCATGGAAAATCAAAAAATGCAGACACTTTGATTTACTCTTTACTTAAACAATTGTTGTACCAGACAAAATGAGTTATGCTTGTAAATTAGGAAAAAGATCTTTGATATTTACTACCATGCCTTGCTTTGTTTCTATTTTAGACTAAAATATAAAGTTTACACACAAAAAGCGGTACAAAAACCTAAAGTTAAAATAGAGTGCAGGGCTCCACAATCACAAACGTGAGGCAGATTATAGTTCCCACTTTGGAGAGGAAAATGTAACCTCACATGAAAGAGAAAAACATAAAGAGAATCATAGTACAAATTTTAATTACAATGGTGGGTAAAAACCAATACAATGAACACTCGCAAAAATATTGGCACAATTAAAAACATCAATTGTGGCACCCTGCACTGTATTTTACAGCTTTTGTGTTTATTCTTTGGAGGGATTTTAGGGAGTGTTCCCATTATCAGTGGCTTGCCTGCACAATTTTGCCCTTTAATATCCCACTTACCCATAATCTAATTTGTAAAATATACCCATAATCTAATTTGTAAAATATAAAGTTCACTTTAATTTCACTATGAATTCTCGACAATTCTCACTTTAGTACATGACCCTGTATTAGCAATTGGTCCAATTCCAGGTAGTGATTTGATTATATGATTTAATAATTGGAGGAGACAGTAGTTTAAGCAGTAAATTAAATGACTACTTTATAACGCTTAGCTTAGACGGTGATGCTTGAGCCCATAAACAATGGAGTTAACTTGGTTAGTAACATCTTAGAAAGTCATAACACAACAATATTATATATATATATTTACAACAATAATATTATATATATATATATATATATATATATATACAACAATAATATATACATATATATATATACAAGATTTCTAGTACATACTAGATGAGAATCCTTGCTACTTATCAAGTTGGAATTCCATTTACCTCTTAAACGCAGGAACCAAGCTTCTAGGCTCTCACCTTTATCCCCTGTATATTCTTAAATGTATCCAAAGTGGCTCTTTGTTGTGTCTGAGCAGTAAGCCCACGAGCATACCAAGCACCGTATAGATCAAGTCTGATATTTGAGCTATAGTCAGATGCATTTTTTGCTTCTAACCCTTGACACAGTGAAGGCATTCACGTTATGCTTTTTGCTATAAGTACACTTATCATTTACTAAAGATTAGATGAATGCATTGTATTACTCTTCATTGGCACAATTCTTCCTTTATCATGAATGCAGCCCTTTTATCCCTTAGTGTTTATAATGGTAACAAGTAGTTTTTCTCCTAACCCCCTAACCACTTCTAATATCTTTAACCTTGAAAAATGTTCTTATATAAAATATGTACAATTTTTCTTATTCATAAATGTTATAGATGCAAGTGTGCTGAATTGGTTATGGTGCTTGATGTGTTTCCTTAACTAGGAAATCAATTATAATCGTAATGCACATAACAAACTTTATTGGTGATTCTATTTGAACCATGCAAACCTCCTTGAGTGCTGAGTTCATTACTGATTGATGCCCTAACAAAGTACTGTAATAAGATAACTGTCATACTGAGATTTGCTGTAACCTAAAGTTGGTCTAGCCCCCAGTATAGCACATAGATCAGAGAGGTAGCACTCAGCAGAAAGTGCTTAAAGGGACACTATAGTCACCAAAACAACTTTAGATTAATTAAGCCGTTTTGGTGTATAGATCATGTCCCTGCAGTTTAACTGCTCAATTCTCTGCCATTTAGGAATTAAATGACTCTTAATTTCAATTTACAGAGCAGGTGTGTGACAGTGCTCTGGTACTCAGACTGAGTATCTCCACTTTATTGGATACACGACTGCTATTTGTACAGAGAAGTGTGGATTCTATAAACCAAAACTGCTTCATTAATCTAAAGTTGGTTGACCATTTTAGTGTATCTTTAAATTATAAGCATGCCTACTACAATCACAATTTCTGGAACACAACTTTAAAAATGTTTTTCTTGAATGAGATTATATACAAACTGTGATTGCTTTCTTCAAAGTGAAAGTGAGCAACACAGCTCCTGTATCACCATACACCTTATTTACTACTAGTTGAGCATCATTGTATGAATATGAATGGACCTCTTGCCAGCACAGAGCTGCTAAAGCTTCAACAGTATGAAATTCCATGAGCCAGGTCACCTAATTAGTGTAAGACCAACCAATATTATAGTACTGTGAAGTAGTGGTGGGCTTAACACAATATGACAATACAGTGGAACTGAATCCACATATTTGTTTGCTGAGACAGGTGATCTTACATAGCCTAGTAAAATGTAAAATTTTATTTTTATGCGTGTGATGTTCCTTAATCTGCATTATGCATGTGGGCAGCAGCACCATTTCAATGCATATTCCGGGTGTGCCCCCAATTCATTTTGGATTTACACCTCAAATTTGGGCATTAAACTCTCCAAAATGGCTGCTTCTGCACAAAAAAATATGGAGACCTTTCAGTTACTACTAATATGGCAAAAATCTAAATGGTCATGTTTAGTAGACTTTTGTATTGCAGAAAAATTTGGTCTAGTCGATTGATTCGAAAAAACAAAAAGAAAGGGAATTCTCATATTTACTGAAGCGTGTTCTGGTTGGAATTCAGTCAACTGTATTCCATCCTAATTATAACAGAATTAATTTGTATTAAAAATTTGGTTCACATTGGGGCAACATTCGTACTTTGAGCGTTTGATTATTTCTGAGCATTCGGTTGCAGATTTTAAGCCTTTAGTCCATCCGATCTTTGGTTCAATTATTTATTTATTTGAATTAGTGGCTGTTTACAAACTATCAATCATATTCTTTTTCAGTTTTCTTTTGCAAATTAGCTACTTTCCCCTAATATTTCCAATCCCCTTGTTCAAT
This sequence comes from Pelobates fuscus, assembly GCF_036172605.1. Classification (NCBI taxonomy): domain Eukaryota; kingdom Metazoa; phylum Chordata; class Amphibia; order Anura; family Pelobatidae; genus Pelobates; species Pelobates fuscus. Next base: position 30,752,354 of record NC_086319.1, on the reverse strand, counting down.
TTAAATTTATTATTTAATGTAGTGAATTACATTTTTTTACATTTTTATTTAAAAAATTTTTTTTTTATTATAAGTAATACATTTTACCCACAGTTATTTGAGATACGCTCACTAAACGGTGAAATATGATAACTTGACAATGGTAGATCGGAATGCTGTGTTTACTTTATCCATTTATTAAACTGCACAGCAATTATGAATACTATATAAGTATTAGTGAAATATTTGAATTTGCTTCTTTATTAGGAATTATGCTATTTATATTAATGTATTCTATTCTAATACAAATTATACAGGGGAGAGATGGGTAGGGCTATTAATTGAATTTGTCCTCTGACCAAAAGTTGCTATCCCTCTCTTGCATGTAGCCATAGCACGATTCTAACAATGACAAATTCTATGAACACCTAGTTTAAATGAAAAGCTTTTAGCTTTCTGAAATCTGACTTAAAGCCATGACAAAGCAGACATTAGTACAATGTTCTGGAACCACTTGAATTTAAAGAACAATTAATATTTCCTTTATTAGCACAGGAAAAATAGAATTGCAAACATAGTAAAGCTTTGAAAGAAAACTTACCATGCTTTTCACTTACATTTAGCTTCCGGCGATTATTTTATTTAACCCCTTAAGGACCAAACTTTTGGAATAAAAGGGAATTATGACATGTCACACATGTCATGTGTCCTTAAGGGGTTAATTGAGAACTGAATATGAAGAAAAAGTATTGTATGAGCTGTTACAATTGCTAATGCAAATTCTTTTTTTTAAGGAATTTAATGAAAACATTGCAAATCGAACCAATGACTGGTTTTTGATGTTCATTTTAAAATGCCACATTATATATATCTACATGTATACTTAACATTTTATCATACTTTGTACCTTTTCTGCCACACTGAGTAAATTTTCTTAAATGCAATGAGATTAATTAAGGTACCAAAGAAAAGGCTGGAAAATGGATAGCTAAGTACATTAAGTCATTTATTCTATGACAAATCAAATAGTAACTGTTTGACGTATGCCAAATAATATATTTTAAGAATGTTTGTCTGGCCCGTTGATGCTGCATCTAATTTTTGGTAATCTATCTATCTTTAGGGGGTAAACACAATATTTGACCAGATGTATTAAAATCACAGATACAATGTACAGATACATTGTAAACTGGGACCCGCTGGAGTATAAGCTCTTTCGGGCAAGGTCCTCATCAACATATTACTCCTGTTACATTTTGTCATTGCATCATTTATTGTTAAATTTCCCCCTTTTATAATATTGTAAGATGCTGCAGAATAAGTTGGCGCTAGATAAATGCCAATAATAATAATAATAGAAAATAAACAGAATTATATAAAATAGAAAACACAAATGCAAAAGAAGTGAACTTTAACTGAAACTTTGCTCTCTCCTTCTGACACAGCTAACTCTGCATCATTATCCTATGATGGTCTACAGTTTACGCACAACCCAAGACAGTCTAACAATAAAGGTGGCAGTGTAGGGTTCACCCCACTGCTCCTTCAAACCTCTGCCCCCCCCCCCATCTTTCTCCTCCTTTGAAATTCACTTTATTTGCTTATTCAAACCCATATCTACAAACATTGCAGTTTTTTTATCAGCCCCCTGGTTCTCCTCATCTCTTCCTTGACCATTTTGCTTCCTGGCTTCCTTACTTCCTTTCAAGCAGTATCCCATGCCTCATTCTTGGGGATTTCAACATTCCCATTAACCAACCCTTGTCCTCAGTAGCCTCAAAACATATTTCAATCACCTCCTACTTTGGGCTATCGCAGTGGGCTAATTCTCCCATACATGTAGCTGGCAATCCCCTAGATCTTATTTTTTCAAATGCATGCTCAGTCTCCAATCTCTGTAATACTCCTCTATCAGACGACCACCTACTAACATTTGTTCTTGAGTGCACTCACACCCAATATCCTCATCCTAACCCCCCTCAATTCAGGAGGAATTTGAATTCTCTCGACCTCCAGCAGCTTTCAAATGATATCCATTCTGAAATCTCATCCATCCCTACCCTCTTTTGTCCCTCTCTGGCTATCTCCTCATATGATGCTACCCTCACCTCTGCCCTAGACACTGCAGCCCCATTCCAAGCACGCACCTCAAGGAGTGCACGCCTCTAACCGTGGAACACTAAGTTAACCCTCTACCTGCAGAGATGCTCCCATTCAGCTAAACGCTGCTGGAGGAAGTCTGGCACCTTGTCAGACTTTCTACACTATAAATTTGTCTTGCGTTCATACAGCGCAGCCCTCTCCCTTGCTAAACAGTCCTACTTTTCTTCTCTCATTAGTTCATGCTCCCGCAATCCTAGGCATCTCTAATACTTTTAATTCTTTTTCACCCTGCTGTGGCCACCCCACAAACTAATCTTTCAGCTGATAGCTTTGCATGTCACTTTACTGACAAGATTAAACAGTTAAGGAATTCATTCTCCTCCCTTCTCCCCTCTCTATCTCAACCTTACTTGGATCATACCACCCCTACTCTCGAAGCCTTCTCTCCACTACAGCTAATGAACAGAAGGTGGCTGCACGTCTCCTTTCCTCTCATCCCACCATGTGTCTGCTTGATCCCATCCCATCCCACCTCATCAGATCTCTCGCCCCTTGTCTGGTGCAGTAGTTAACACACATCTTCAACTGCTCTCTTTCTTCTGGTGTTGTCCCAGCTCCCCTTATACAAGCTACTGTTGTATCTGACCTAAAGGCCATCTCTTGACCCTACATCACCCTTCCAACTACCGTCCCATATCCCTGCTGACTTTTTCCGTCTTTTCCTGTTTGTCTTGCTTCCTCAACTCCAACTCTCTTCTTGACCCTTCTTCAGTCTGTATTCCGCCCCCTCAACTCCATAGAGACTGCTCTGACTAGAGTTACAAATGATCTAATTGCAGCTAAATCCAAAGACCACTACTCCATACTATTTTTTTTTTACTTCTCTGCTGCCTTTGACACTGTTGATCATAGCCTCCTTCTCCTAACTCTTCAATCTCTTGGTCACTGTGGCACAGCCCTCTCATCAGGACCGTCTTTAACAAGGGGCAAACGGGGCAGCTGCCCTGGGCCCAGTTGCTCCTGGGGGGCCCAAAGCAGCTGCCATGTGGGCCCCCTGCCTGCAGCCAGGTCTGAACAGCCCACCGGGATACTGAGAATGATCCCGGTGGCCTGCAGCAGGTGAGTTAATCAGGGACCCCGGCCCTTTAAGAGAGCTCCATACCGGGCCTCTGTCTTCCTGCCTGCTGGGAGGAAGTGTTGTGAGGTCACTTCCGTCCAATTAACAGAGTGCTGCTGGGGAGGAGGAGGCATACATGGAGAGAAGGTCTATACCTACACCTTCCCATCAATCTCAGCCATCCAGCTCCCACTGGACTCCAGGGAAGCCACATGTATGTAAAGGTAAGGAGGGTGGCTAAACTATGTAAATTGATATGACTGTGTGTGTGTATATCTGACTGTGTGTGTGTATATATATCTGACTGTGTGTGTGTATATCTGACTGTGTGAGTGTGTATATCTCACTGTATGTGTGTAAATCTCACTGTGTGTGTCACTGTGTGTCACTGTGTGTGTGTATCTCACTGTGTGTGTGTGTCACTGTGTGTGTGTATCTCACTGTGTGTCTATCTCATGTTTGTGTGTATCTAACTGTGTATCTGACTGTGTTTGTGTCAGTGTTTGTATCTGACTGTGTGTGTGTGTATATCTGGCTGTTTGTGTCAGTGTGTATCTGGCTTTGTTTGTGTCAGTATTTGTTTATTTGGCTGTGTTTGTGTCAGTGAACATGTACCTTTGTGTCAGTATTTATGTGTATCTGTTTGTATGTATACCTGTGTGTCAGTTTATATGTGTACCTGCATGTCTGTGTATATGAGTGTCAGTATGTGTAAGTGTGTATCTATGCATGTGGCAATGCATACACCCCATCTAACATTGCACACAAATACACCCCTGCATTCCAACATTAACAATGCACACAAATACACCACTGCATGTGTATCTGTGTTCCTGTGTGTAACTCAGTGTTTGTTTAAGTGTGTATCTGTGTGACAATGCATACATCCCAGCATTCCTACGCCAACACTGCACACAAATACACCTCTGCATGTGTACCTGTGTGTATCTTTGTGTGTGTACATATCTGTGTCAGTGTATGTAAGTGTGTATCTCTGTGTGTGGATGTGCCAGTGTTTTTATCTCTGTGTGTGCATGTGTATTTATGTATGTGTCGTTGTGTGTATACGCCAGTCTTTTTTCAGTGTGTGTATGTGTCCAGATGTGTGCATGCATCAGTTTGTTAATGTGTATGTATATGTCTTGCACCAGGGCCCTGTCTACATTAGGTCTGCCACTGTCTTGGGATGGAGGGCGTGATTGCATGCCAGAGAGTGAAAGTGTGAGGGAGAGGGCAGGATCCAGGGACCCAAACAAATGCTTGCCCAGGGTCCAATCAATATTAAAGATGGCCCTTCCTCTCATGGTTCTCCTCCTATCTCTCAGAACGCTCCTTCACTGTCTCTTTTTCAAACAACACCTCCTCTCCTCATTCTGTCATAGTTGGAGTGCCTCAAAGTTAAATTTTTGGTCCCCTTTTGTTCTCTCTCTATACTGCCTCTTTTGGCAAACTCATTAATTCATTTGGATTCCACTATCAAATCGACGCTGACGACACTCAGATATACCTCTTCTCCCCTGACCTCTCCCCTGCTGTCCTACAACGTGTCACCAATTGCCTTTCTTCTATCTCTGATTGGATGTCCTCCCGCTTTCTGAAACGCAATCTTTCAAAACTGAGTTTCTTATTTTTCCTTCTCATAACACTGATCCTCCTCCTTCACTCTCCCTTCAGGTTGACGGCACCTGCCTCACCCCATCCTTTCAAGCTCGCTGTCTTGGTGTCATTTTTTATTCTGGCCTCACATTTGTGCCTCATGTCCAGTCTGTTGCTAAAACCTGTTGAGATTCCAGCTTGAAAACATTGCCCGTATATGCCCCTTTCTTACACAAGATGCTGCCGAGTTACTGTAACTCTTTCCTAATTGTTCTTCCCAGAAGCCGTACTGCCCCCCTGCAATCTGTGATGAATGCCGCTGCCTGGTTGATCTTTCTCTCCTGTCGCTCCTCTCACACCTCACCCCTCTGTCGATCCTTACACTGGCTTCCTGTTACCTACAGGTGTCAATTTAAAATACTAACCCTTACCTATAAAGCTCTAACCAACTCTAGCTCCTCTTACATTTCTTCACTGATTCATAGGTATGCCCCCTCTCGGTCTCTCCACTCTGCCGGTGACTCCTGTCCGCTGCAAATTCACGCCTGCAAGACTTCTCACGGGCAGCTCCTTTCCTGTGAAAAAGCCTGCCTACGCTTCTCAGACTCCCCCTAGTCTTCAATGCTTTAAGAAGTCTATCAAAACCCATATTTTCAGGAATGCTTATGACTTCCAGGAGTAACTTCTATCTCTCAAACCTTCCTCTCACTCTCTCCTAAAGGGCCACACGCTGTGGAATAAACTGGTGCTATATAAATACCAATTATAATAATAATAATAAACAGTTCAGCAGGTTGAAAATTTATATGATACAAAACACGTTCAGTGCCTAGTGGTAACAATGTTTAAATATAGAGGATATATGACAACACTATTTTACATGACCACGGAGTAAATTAGAAAGATTTAGCAATTGAGGACATCACCCAGACTGATGGCAAGTTATGTGGACGTGGACCCCTTGCTCATGGTGCCTAGAGAGCTGTTCCTCACTGACAATGCCTAACAAGGCTTATACGATCTTCTGTGGTTGCTGTATCTCTCTTGCAGAGAGAGCCAGCCTGCATTTCGGATCTGGACTGCCCTTATGGGTGGAATCAGGCTGATATGCAAATGGCCTGGTTCTTTGTGTAATGGCACAAAATGAGCTAAAACCAGCTTGAGATCTAAACAGGGACCCACCGAAGGACCGGCTATTTGAGCTGTTGTCCCTTTTCAGTGTTCTCTTGCTCCATGTTTTTTGCTCTCCCCAAGTTAAAAGGGTAATCCAGACGTGGACTCTTTGCTAATGGTAGCTAGAGGGATAGCACTTATACCACACTGATGAGGCCTAACAAGGCTGAAACGATCGTCTGTGGTTAATGTACCTCTCGTGCAGAGAAAGCCGTCCTGCATTTCGGATCTAGACCACCCTTTTGGGTGGAATCAGGCTGATATACAAATGGTCCTGGTACTTTTTGTAATGCACAAGATGAGCTAAAACCAGCTTGAGATCTGAGCGGGGACCTATTGAACGTCCGGCTATTTGAGCTGATGTCTGTTCTCAGTATTCTCTTGCACCTTGTTTTTTGCCCCCAACATAGTTATGATTCTTAGACAGCTCCCATAAAGGGAAACTGACAAGTTTTTTTAGGATATTATACTACGGAAAACATTGAAAATCACCTAAAGTTAACTTTTTAGCTTGTTTACACTCTTTCATGTAATGCTCCATAAACTTACAGTATATTTGATATTTAGCAATTGGTCTCACATAATAGGTCAGTCCAGGCACAGCCAGGGCACGCATTGCAAATGAGGAGGAAATAGAAATATTGTTTAATTTCTCCCCTTCCCTCTATTATTGCTCCATTATGACGGACAGGTGCAAAGGTCAGAGCTCATAAGAGTGATTGGCAGGAATCTAAGATGGAGGCTCCCAGTTGCAAGATAAAGAGGTGATTTTCTATAATTAATTTTATGTTTCACACCTCACAAAAACACACTTATTAAATATAGGACATATATAATCTAAAAAACATTACAAATAAATCACTAAATATACAATTAAAAATGAGTGGAGCGACATACTCCCTTAAGGGTTGTTTGTCTGTTTATATGGAAAATACATATTTTGTTAGGAGTTAAACACTAATATTTAGTTTCATGGTGCTTTTCTGATGCTAATTTTGAGTTGAACTCCACATAACTTAAAGCCTGCAGCCTTCACTCAATTAGTAATAATCGGATTAAAACTTTGCTTTTTGGATTTAACATTTAAATAGAAAACCCTTGGCTAGTACTCAACATGTTCTAACATAATCTTAAACTAAACATTTAAGCATGGACAATATTAAATTTAGTACATGAGCAAGGAAATCCTTATATGCCAAACTTACTCTCTCTGCATGACTCTGTGTACATCTGGTTTTAGGTTTGTGCCTGTGTGTGTCGTTGCTTATGTCTCTCTGTGTAAATATAAAGTAAAATATGCTCATGTTAACCAAATACCAAAATTTCAAATTCAAATTGTCTATGATCAAGTCTAGTAGAAGGCAAATTTGCTAAATAAATTCACCTGCTATTAACAGACTAACCTGTAGGAATACACACTATTTGAGCACAAAGAGCCAGTAGACAAAGAGCTAAAACATACAAAAATAATAAAACAATTTTGATCATTATTGTACCCTTCTATGGAATAAACCGTCTTTGTATTTTTTTTACATAAGTGGAGCTAATGATATTTACAATGTGTTAGCTTGCAATAGTAATTGTCACTTTCTTTCTGCAAATTTTGTTCAACAGAATTTCGGCTGATCCGATTTTGCAGACTAATTGTGTCCCGTTCTGATGAATTATTATAGATTATGAACATTTGGTTGAAAAATATTTATGTCTGCTAGAGTTCCGTTCATTAAAACTGCAGTGTTGGAACAAAACACTTCAACTATGAGTAGTTAGCAGGTTCAGTTCCTGAGTCTACATTCACTATCAACAAAAAAATAAATTTAAAAAATTGATATTTCTAAATATAACCAGCTTTTATAAAGTTGAAAGGGATCCTGCACCCTCTTAGCCTCTGCTCTCCAAACTCCAATTTCATGTTAGAAGTGAATGTTATACTTTTGTTAAACCCACCTCCGGTTACCCTTGTGCCTCCTGCTCCCTTCATATTTCCCTCCTAGATGACACTTCCCCAGGCAGGGCAAACCTCTCCTATGACGCAAACATGATGGCTTTGTTGCCAACATGCTGGAATGTGAACAGATTAACAGCACTCCCTGTATTCCTTTTACTCCCTAGCCATCACTAGCAGATTCGGCTAGGTAGTTACCATAGATACCACAGAGAAGTTGCTGTGGTTGTTACATAGTTACATAGTTACATAGTTAGATAGCTGAAAAGAGACTTGCGTCCATCAAGTTCAGCCTTCCTCACACCTGTTTTTTGCTGTTGATCCAAAAGGCAAAAAAAAAAAAAAACAACCCAGTTTGAAGCACAATTTTGCAACAAGCTAGGACAAAAAATTCCTTCTTGACCCCAGAATGGCAGTCAGATTTATGCTTGAATCAAGCAGTTATTACCCTACATTGAAAGATTATATCCTTGAATATTCTGTCTTTGCAAGTATGCATCTAGTAGCTGTTTGAACATCTGTATGGACTCTGATAAAACCACTTCTTCAGGCAGAGAATTCCACATCCTGATTGCTCTTACAGTAAAAAACCTTTCCTTTGCCTTAGACGAAATCTTCTTTCTTCCAGTCTAAACGCATGGCCTCGTGTCCTATGTAAAGTCCGGTTTGTGAATAGATTTCCACACAATGGTTTGTATTGGCCCCGAATATATTTGTATAATGTTATCATATCCCCTCTCAGGCGACGTTTTTCTAAACTAAATAGGTTTAAATTTGTTAACCTTTCTTCATAGCTGATATGTTCCATTCCTTTTATTAATTTTGTAGCCCGCCTCTGCACTTTTTCTAGTGCCATGATGTCCTTCTTTAGAACAGGTGACCAAAATTGCACAGCATATTCAATATGTGGTCTTACCAGTGATTTATAGAGAGGCAAAATGATATTCTCGTCCCGAGAATGAATGCCCTTTTTCATGCATGACAATACCTTACTGGCCTTGGCCACTGCTGATTGACATTGCACATTGTTGCATAGTTTGTTGTCTATAACAATTCCCAAGTCCTTTTCGTGTGTTGTTATCCCTAATTCACTTCCATTAAGGGTATACGTTGCTTGTGTATTCTTTACGCCGAAGTGCATAACTTTGCATTTTTCAACATTAAATTTCATCTGCCATTTGAGTGCCCAGTCCTCCAGTCTATCTAAATCCTTCTGCAGCAAAGTAATATCTTGCTCACATTGTATTATTTTACAAAGTTTTGTGTCATCTGCAAACACTGAAACATGACTTTCAATGCTGTCTTCAAGATCATTTATAAAAATGTTAAATAGAAGGGGTCCCAGAACAGACCCCTGAGGGACACCACTTGCCACCTCTGTCCAGCTTGAAAATTTACCATTAACGACAACTCTTTGTATTCTGTTTTTAAGCCAATGTTCTACCCAAGAACAAGCATTTTCATCGAGGACGATTTCCTTGAGTTTGAACACTAATCTTTTGTGTGGAACTGTATCAAATGCCTTGGCAAAATCCAAATAGATCACATCCACTGCAACACCCTGATCTATACTTCTACTTACTTCTTCGTAGAACGCAATCAAGTTAGTTTGACATGACCTGTGCTTCATAAAACCATGCTGATTTTTGCTGATAACCATATTCTTCTCAAGGAATTCTTGAATATTATCCCTTAGTAAAATATTTTACCAGCCACAGAAGTTAAGCTCACAGGTCTATAATTTCCAGGCAAGGATTTTGAACCCTTTTTGAATATAGGAACCACATCTGCCTTCCTCCAATCCTCCGGAACACTTCCTGAAAGAAAAGAATCTTGAAAGATTAAAAACAGAGGTTATGGGTGGAAAGCAGAAGGACTGCCTATAGGAGGTCTCTTCCTATCACCTTTATCAATCAATTTTTCATCATAGAATCTATGCCAAATAATTGATTGACAGGTTAGAGAAAATCCTGTTTTTAAGTAGGTTTTTCTCCCAGTTCATACATTTGCTTGCATAACTGCTAGCACAATGTATAGATAAAATGCCAGATGCTCTTTAAAGAACTAAAGTAGTTTTGGGCATGACGGTGCTGCTTTAAAATACCTTTATTTCTTATTTAGGACATTCAGCTGAGACACAGCTTGGCGACGCACAGACAGGAGGCTTGAACTAATTTCATGCCTCATCAGCACTTCATCATACTTTAAATTTAACAAAAGCTTGTTTGAGTTGGAAATCTCCTTATCTAGGTTGTTGTTATTGTATGAACATTTGGTTGCCTGGTTCTATCATTTGGTTCTGGATTTTAGTCATTCAGTGCCATTCAGACAGGATGAAATCTAAGCTGAATTAAGTTTGTTCGGATGCGGTTATTCAAAATCTGGACTTCCGGATATCTTGTTGTCAGTGTGTGGATTTCAGTAGCTGGGTTTTTGTATCCATAGGACCAGATTAAAACCCTGGTGGTGACTATTATGATTGACCTAATTATAGAATCTTTTAGAAGGGGGGCAATCTGGCATGAATGCATGCCAGGCTGCTTGTCAATCATGCAGGCTGGCCAACTAAGAGCTTGGCAGAAACACGTCAAATGATGCAATCGGTCTACGCTTTCTGGGGACAGATTACTGGTGTTCCCCAGCACTCACTTGTCCACTCCTCTCTTTTCCTTCATCCTAGCAAGCAAAAGCTCCTGGCATGCAGCCTGGGACAGAAAATATGGATGTAGTGAGTGTAACAGAAAGGGAACATACCACATTGTTAGAGAGACTGAAACAGAAAGAGCATTTGCACAGAGCTTTACCTTAACTAGTTTATGGTCAACCAGTCTAAATAAGTTTTGATCCCCTTCATTCCTCTTAAGTTCCCATTTTTAATTCCATCTGTACAAAGCAAGAGCATGTGAAGACAAGTGAAAAAAAACAAAAAAACATTTTTTTTTTTTTAAATCAGTAAGCCTATTCCATGGGCATGAGCTACAGCTCCATTAGCCCCTATGTTAATTTGGCCCTGGATGTCCAAATGCCCCTGGATGATATCATATTATTTTTCATAAATAGGAGTGGTGGCATTCAACAGTTAGTTAATAACCCCTTAAGTAACATTTCATTACATTTCAAGGGACACTCTTCTCAACATTTGTATCACTGCTATCTCCCATATTTCACCAATACAGAAATGTGTTTTCAGGAATGCTCATTTTCTTTCAAGAAGAGCATTGGGGTATTTTTCTCAATGCAGCTATAAGCACAACTTCAAATGAATGCATTTGTGTCTCTATCTTTTAAATAGACTTCTGTCAAAGTATCTCACAGGAAGAGGAAACTGTGTAGCACATGTAGAGCCAAGGGGAAGGTTGGCTTTTACCTGTTACTTTACCTCTTACTTATTACTAATGTGAGTGAGGCATGGGCTACTAGCAAATTGTTGCAGTTATAAGCAACTGTGTGCCAGGGCATACCAAACCCCAAATTAAGAGCCTGTTATGGTGCTCGGAATATCTCTAAAATGGATACCGTTTCATATTCTGTGGTGGTACATGGTGCTTAAAATTTCTCAAAAATGGATACCTTTTCACATTCTGTGGTCGTACATGGTGCTTGGAATTTCTCTAAAATGGATACCTTTTCATATTCTGTGGTGGTACATGGTGCTTGGAATTTCTCTAAAATGGATACCTTTTCATATTCTGTGGTGGTACATGGTGCTTGGAATTTCTCTAAAATGGATACCTTTTCACTTTGCTTTGCACAACTAAATTTATCGTTTGTGTTTTTAACACTTCTAGCATAATGATAAATATTTTTGCAAACTCTATTTAGTTGCTTATATTGCTTGTACGTCTATATAATTTTTTTAAAAAGCTTTAGATTTAAAAAAATGAGACACGGGTGTTATCTTTTTTTCCATATAATGGTAAACATTACATTAATTAGAAGTTATACAATGTACAAATATGTAGACCTAAAGAGATGAAACCTTGATGTTGTCATTTCAAACAATTTTAAAAAGGGTGTTTTAGAATGTATACAGACATACCATTGTAGGTAAGCATGCCTTATTAGATCAAAGTACTGTCATTTTTCAGTGCTATTTTAACAAGTCAGTAATGCACAGTGTGAGTTGCATTGTTACCCATCGCAGCATAACTTTTGAAGTTCCATTTTGATCAATCACAAAACAAAAAGCGAATGATCTATCAACAACTGACAAGTCAACACAGAAAAATAAGCTAAGACCTTTTGATGCTGCTGATTATCTAGAGCATTTTTGTAAATTTTGGGGTGAATGCCAGTCTTTGTAAAGATTAAATAGTTCACAGAAAATATGCATTCCTCTATTAATCCAAAGTCCAGCCATCATTGTACTAGTTTCTGCAAATCAGTCTCCCAGACGTTGTCTCACTTATGACCTGAACTTTAACCCCCAGGACCAACTTCTCCACAGGACACAGATAAGTCTACAGGCTGGATAAATACTTGATTCTTCATGTAGCTGGCTTGTACCAAAGTCAAATCAAATAGCTTTAGGTAAATTAAAGGATTATAAAAGATTCTCAAAGAAAATTATTTTGTCTAAAAAAATCTTATCTAAATCAATAAGTAAATTACATGAACTTTAAACATTATTATTATTATTATTATTATTATGATTTCTTCTTTTTGGAATGTAATTTTCTTCCTCGTTTATATAAGCGCTGTGGTATAAGCTGGCGCTATAAATGCCAGTAATAATAATAATAATAATAATAATAATAATATTATTGGCGAATGAAGTGAAATTGCAACATGTGTGATCAGCAGTTGGTATTGAATCCAAACTGCACATATCACAAACGTATAATGAAAACTAATGCATTGAATTAAAGTGGGGAAAAAATAAAATTTGTCATGCAATTTTAACATATAGCGAGGCTATGTAGAAGAAAGATATTATAGAACACAAGTATAGGTAAGAAAAGACATTAACAAGATACATATAGACTTAAAATTCATCAGAAAATACGGCACTCTCCAAAATTTTACTTTTTAGGGTTGATTTTGTTTTCTTTAGTTGTGTGCTTTGATCTTGTTCGAAAGTGCCAAACCGAATGCCATTGGTCCGAATTGCCGAAGCAGACTAATTTTTTCCTTACATGAATTTCCGAACCGAACCAAAGTTTTGCCCATGCACATTCCTATTATCTTCTCTTTAAAATAACTTTATTTCAATAAAAGTTTTTTGAAGGCTGGAGTCTCTGGGTAAAGGTTCACCTTAACCCCTTAAGGACACATGACGTGTGACATGTCATGATTCCCTTTTATTCCAGAAGTTTGGTCCTTAAGGGGTTAAGGAGATAAACTGTATTTGAACAGAAGTGATTTCTACTCTCTACTTTGATTTACTTTAAAAAATATTAACTTTAGTTAAGAATTTTGGCATTTAGTAAAGTGACACAATAATACCCAATGGTCCCCTTATGTAAGATTTCCATATTTTAGGATACCAAATTAGAGTACTGTTTAACATACAGCTCCATTATTTGGTGTCCTTATATATGGCAATGCAACATAAAGATACACATTAGTAATATAGTTATATACTTAACAGTTGATCACAATTAAGAGGTGTCATTAGCCAGCTCAGAACAATAATTGAGTGTCTAATGTACTTCTTGGCCAGTTTGGTGTCTGACGCAAGCACACACAGCATGCCGGCATCAGACAGCCAGTGGCAGCATGTTTTAACTGTGGTATTTTATGTGCCCCCCATATATTGTTAATAGAGCTGCCACTGCAGAAAGATAATTCAGAACCAGAAAAGTGCAAACAAAATCTACAAAATTAAAAAGGTCATGGAAAACATTAGTTATGTAGAAAGACTAGAAAAACTTTATTTTTATTTCTTTACACAAAATACCTCTCAGATGGGATATGATAGCAATATCTGTAGACCCCTAAAACGTCAAAAATGGAAAGCTTCCCTAGTAGGATGAATAGAGAGGACCTGTTCAAAAGTTTTCAGCGTCCTCACTGCAGAAACTTAGTGCAAAAAAGCAATAATTTTGCACAATCAAAAGACATAAGTGTTAGTGTATGCTGAAACCTCCTGGGTAAAAGCAGCAATGCACTCACTTATCCATATTACATATAGGCTGAGTAGTACATAAATAAAGCCTTCAATGTTGGTAAATGGGCGATAGTGAGGGCTGAGACCTCCTGGATAGAGATCGCTAATACACCCGATAAACAATGTAACACCTTATTGACAATGTAGCACACATGCTAACATAGTATACACCAAGAAGCCTAATATGGTGCCCAATAGAGCCTTATATGTATATGGAGGGGTACAATCACGGTCAGCAGTAAGCCCCAAAATTTATATACATAAATGAATAAAAGACTGATAGCTAAACTAGGAAGGTCAGTATACAAAAAAATACGTGATTGTACCCCTCCATATATATATAAGGCTCTATTGGGCACCATATTAGGCTTCTTGGTGTATACTATGTTAGCATGTGTGCTACATTGTCAATTGGGTGTTACATTGTTTATCGGGTGTATTAGCGATCTCTATCCAGGAGGTCTCAGCCCTCACTATCGCCCATTTACCAACATTGAAGGCTTTATTTATGTACTACTCAGCCTATATGTAATATGGATAAGTGAGTGCATTGCTGCTTTTACCCAGGAGGTTTCAGCATACACTAACACTTATGTCTTTTAAGTTTCTGCAGTGAGGACGCTGAAAACTTTTGAACAGGTCCTCTCTATTCATCCTACTAGGGAAGCTTTCCATTTTTGACGTTTTAGGGGTCTACAGATATGGGTTTTACCCTAAACGTTAGAATATTTAACAGACATTATTTGGGAAGTTTATTAACGTTTACGTTTACATGTTAATAACGATCTACTTTCTCAGACATATGTTTCCTACCAGATTTATAACAGTGTCAGTTTCTAATTATTTTCTTGGGGTTATTCCCACATTTTAAATGCATTATTAAAGGTATTAATTATTTAGGGCACTCACCCCTCTTTTTCTATCTCTTACTACTTTGGTAGTTTCCCCAGGGTTACCCCCTTTATCTTGAGTGCTCTCTTCAGGCTTCCAGCTCTCCTCTTTTTGTATGATAGCAATATGCAAATAAATACATGCAAGGTCAGTACAAACGCTATGTGCTGAGCTGTTTTTTTTGTCGTCAATTGAGACTTGTGGAAAGGCGTTTTCACTTACTGCTGAGAAAGGATTCTTTACAGTAAGAACAATAAAGAAGTGGAACTCTCTACAGGAAGAGGTTGTCTTATCAGATACTGTAGATATTTAGAAAAAATGCTGTTATGATTTTTGGTGAAAAACAGAATATTCAAGGATATACTTAACATGTATATAGGTTGTTGATCCAAAGTAGAAACCTGATTGTTATTATGGAATCAAGGAGGATTTTCTCACTCTTTCGTGGCATAATTGTCTATCGCATCATATTGGGTTATTCTGCATTTTTTCTAGATCAACGGTATACAAAGATGTGTTTTAAAGGCTGAACTTGAGTCTTTTTTCAATCTTAACCCCTTAAGGACCAAACTTCTGGAATAAAAGGGAATCATGACGTGTCTCACACGTCATGTGTCCTTAAGGGGTTAATGTAACTCCTAAACCCAGTCCCCATATTCCTAATTCTCCTTTGTGCAAGAGTTAGGGGATGTTTAGGAGTTGACAGAAGTTACAAACCATAGCACCTTCAAGATCCTGAACCCTTTAATCCTATGCCCCCTAACCCTAAATGCTCCTTGGGTGAGTGATGTTTATGGCTAAAGTAAAGTATGGATGCCAATGAAAGGACTCGCAGTTCATTTGTAGGCAAATACCCCTAAATCCATATTCCCTTAATTCTCCCCAACCCTAAACCCCTGGTACACAAAAATGATACTGCAACCCTAAACCTCCATCCTCTTAGCTATAAGTGTCCTTTTAAGCGACACCTTTTTACGTTCTATGACTGCCGAGCCATTGCAATTTTGCCTTATGTATATATTGAAATTCCAGTTTATGAGGTTTTTCCGTCTTAGGAAACGTCTCATAATTGATTCTGCTATGTAATAGCCGGCAAGTCGTTAAGTGAATATTATCAGGGAGGTGGATGGGCTCTACAATACTTGAAATAGATACGCAAACTGTTAAACCAATCTGCTCAGAAATACTATGTCATGTTCTTTAGAAAATAAAAGTTTATTTTGATTTTCTGTTATGAGAACACAAAGCATTCCGAGTCTCTGAAATATATTATAGTGCCACATATCAAGAAAAACAAATGGAATATTGTGTGCTGCTCTCAACCCTGAGCCTAAAGGGCAATGAAACCATTAAACACAGCTTGAAAAGTGCTTTGTTCATATAGTCTGTATTTTTCTCCCATTGTGTTCTTAATGTTGAACATTGATACAACACCAAACAGTTTACAGCATTATTTGCTTCCTATTGTTTGTTGCTCTGTGTTTGACACTGAATGCTGGTCCAAAGCAAAGGACAAAACATCTAAAAGCATCACATGTGATCTGATAAAATGACCACTTGCCCCATCTAGTGTCCAAGATAATAAACTAGAAATAATAAATATTGCAACAAAAATAACATATAGATCATCAAATGTGCAAATTTTAAAATATACCTGGTTGAATTTGTTTAAACACCGTTATTCAAAAACAAGTCTAAATACCCAATCTGAAATCAGTCATGGTTGAATGAAATAGTGGGTGTCTTTAGAGCCATACCTACTGCTTTTGAAACTTTTGATTGATTTATGCAATAGCCATTAAAATAGTGTCATCAAAATGGAGAGTTCAAAGTGTCAAGGGTCACATGAGTAACAGTTGCATTTAAAAGAGGGCAGAATGATTGCAGCGTCATAATGGTCCCAATATTCATGGTTAGGGTATCCTTAGGATTCAGGCGCATAAGTGGATGCTTTGGTCCTTAATGTTTACCAGGTCCTTGGTGTTCCTATATTTAGGGTGCAGGACTCATTAGAGTTCATTAAAGGTGTAGTCTAGAAGATACCTAGGTATACAGTGTGGAGCCTAGGGTTAAAGGGTGCAGTTTCACTGAAGATAATGTGAATTGTAAATCCCAGCATTTGCATTGTCTAGCTGAGAGAGGTTACAGTTACTGAAGATGCAAAAACAAGAATTCAATGTTTAAGTGATAGGTTCCCCCACATCAAACATAAAGTGTGAGTGCGGCGATGAAAAATTATACACTTTTCCTTTAAAAATATGGGGGTTATACAATATACAATAGTGCATTATTGCCAGAGGCGGCACTCTAGTTAGGCAAGTATGAATGTACATTCGTAACGGAACGGATTGCACGAGTCTACATCACATGAATGCAAGCCAACACTCTTACAGCCTGATTTATATACTACCCCACCCCAATTACTCTGTGTGCCTTCATTGGCCAAGTGTCAGTGACAAAATCACCAATAAGTGGCTGTCCTCTAACATCAATAACAAAAATGTGCCCATTTCATTGGACAGGGAATAGTTAAACCGGATTGAGCAAGCAAGCATTACATTGCACAAAAGAAATTAACTTATTGGTCAAGATTCCTGTCATAATTAACGTAATGTTTACTCCCTCTCTCTTGTTTTGCAACTTTTCAGAAATTCAAATCACTTTGGAGCTTCAGAGCTTCGGCACTTCCAAACTACCGAACTTCGTCGCTTCAGAACTTCTTCACTTCAGACATTCGTAAGCATCTGAATGGCATGAAATTCGTATGAATGTTCATTCAGAACGAAACAAATCACACATATCTACTGTCATCCTTCCACACACTGTCACCCTCCTACTAATATTACATTTTTGGCTAATCTACTATATTATTGCCAGAAATACTGCACACAGAATGTTTTGTTTGTTCTCTCCTTTGTGAATTTGTGGAAGAGACAAACAAGGTCCCGAGCGTGCAGCCCAGGCATCATTCACGAACAGCTTCATGTCACAGACATCTCGGATACTACAGCTCTGCACAAGCATTACCAATATCATAGTTCCATCTATTTACATACAGCTAAGGAACTTCAACCGGGTGAGAGCTGTCCTTTTGGGGATTACCCCTTTATCAAAGCATATGGATAAAGAGCTCTTGGTTTTTCATTTTTCGTTTTTTTTGGTCTTTTGATGTATTAGGGGTGTGTACACACTAGGACTGACTATTATGAACTTTGGGACATTCCTTGACTTCATATGATACATTTTTTATTTTTCTCCTTTTTTCCCTCCCTTTTCCCCACAATTTTTCATTTTTTATTATTTTTGGGGCATTTCCATAGGTATTTTAATATTGGTTATTAGATATCCCAGACAAGTCTAATCAAAATTAAGATTAAGAAAGCATACAGTGAAGGGATCTTTAATCACTGTTCTATGTGTTTAATAAGTTCAGATACCACGTTTGTTGAGACTTGGCTAACTTTTGACATGCCTTGTATACTATTTATGTGATAGTGTTTATATTGAGTGAAAGGGTTACTTCTATATAACCTGTTATAATCACGGAATAAACATTTAGTTTCTTTTGCATCTACATTTTGAGTGCGGTATCATATATTATTTTAAAATATTAAATTATTGGCTAATCTACTATATTATTTCCAGAAATACTGCACGCAGATATTTTTTGTTTGTTCTCTTCTCTCCTTTGTGAATTTGTGGAGATATACTCAGGAAGTACAGTGAAATAAAGGTTTGGTTGGCACCTTAAACACCAGAGAAGCCCCTATGTTTAGAGCCTCTACCATCAAAAGGTTCTACATGGCAGCCAGACGCATTCTGTGAAAGAAACATAGAATGTGACAGCAGATAAGAAACATTCGGCCCATCAAGTCTGCCCAATTTTTGAAATACTTTCTTTAGTCCCTGGCCTTTTCTTATAACTAGGATAGCCTCATGCCCATGCTTAAACTCCTTCGCTGTGTTAACCTCTACCACTTCAGCTGGAAGGCTATTCCATGCATCCACAACCCTCTCTATAAAGTAATACTTCCTATTATTTTTAAACCTTTGCCCCTCTAATTTAAGACTATATCCTTTTGTTGTGGTAGTTTTTCTTTTTTTAAATATAGTCTCCTCTTTTACTGTGTCGATTCCCTTTATGTATTTAAATGTTTCCATCATATCCCCGCAGTCTCGTCTTTGCTCCAAGCTATACATGTTAAGATCCTTTAACCTTTCCTGGTAAATTTTATCCATGAAGTTTAGTAGCCCTTCTCTGAACTCAAAGTCTAGCATGGGCCACAAACAAAGCTTATGTTTATGTGGGCCTCAAAACAAAAACTACTTAAATTTTCATAGAAACGTAGGTTTTATTTTTATACCGCACCCCATCTACTAAATCCCAGTCCCCCCATATACTAAATCCCAGTCCTCCCATACACTAAATCCCAGTCCTCCCCATATACTAAATCCCAGTCCTCCCCTATGCTAAATCCCAGTCCTGCCCCCTCTACTAAATACCAGCACCCCCCTCTAGCCAACAAGCAGACTCCACTTACATTGCCGCTGCCAGTATACGACTCTGGATTCTGGCCTCTGGTATTCCCAAAAAGGCACACCCTGTGCCAAAGCAAATCCTCCCACTACTTCTTGAAACCCTGTGAAGGTGGAGAACGTCGACTTCCCATCAGAATGTGATGTGGCGTGCCTCCGTGCACCTCCAGGTACTCCACTGTCCAGCCGCGGCCATCAAAACAATGACTGAGACACACATACTGACAGGCACACACACACAGACAGACACACACTGACAGATATACACACACACTGACACACACACAGACATACACACACACAGACATAGACACACACAGACACACACACATACACACTGACAGACACACACATAGACATACACTGACAGACATACACACTCACTGACAGACACACTGACAGACATACACACACACAGACATACATACACTCACTGACAGACATACACACTCACTGACAGACATACACACTCACTGACATACATACACACACACTGACATACATACACACACAGACACACACTGACAGACATATACACACACTGACAGACACACACAGAAATACACACACACTGACAGACACACACAGATACATACACTGACAGACATACACACACACACAGACATACACAAACACACAGACATAGACACACACACTGACAGACACACACACTGACAGACACACACACTGACAGACACACACACTGACAGAGACACACACACTGACAGACATACACACACACACATATATACATACACACACACTGACAGACTGACAGACATACACACACAGACACACACACTGACAGATACACACACACACTCTCCAGTACTGCACCAAGTAATGTCTCACCAGTGTTCTGTACAATTGCATGAGCACTTCCCTCTTTATACTGCTAATACCTCTCCCTATACAACCACGCATTCTGCTAGCATTTCCTGCTGCTCTATTACACTGTCTGCCTACCTTTAAGTCATCAGAAATAACTACCCCTAAATCACCTTCCTCAGATGTGGAGGTTAGGACTCTATCAAATATTCTATACTCTGCCCTTGGGTTTTTACATCCAAGATGCATTATCTTGCACTTATCCACATTAAATGTCAGTTGCCAAAGCTATTACCATTTTTCTAGCTTACCTAAATCATTTGCCATTTGGCTTTTCCCTCCTGGAACATCAACCCTGTTACATAGAGAGCTCCTGCATGACTCTTGTACTTATCAATTTATTTAACACCAAGCACTTACATCTTGCACAATTCGTGACTACCCAATCACTGGAGCCACATTGGGTGCCCTAGACCAGTTCCATTGCCGGTCTGCCACTGCATTTGCCGGAGCCATCGGTGACGCCTAGTAGTACAATTAGGCAGGTGAGGCGGCCGTTCACGTTCACTGAATTACTCCTCAGCTCTCGATTTCCCTTCTTTGGACCGGCAGGGATATCCCGGTCTCAACTGGCACCACCTGTCTCATCCAGACAGAGCCTGTTTTTTCCAAGATGGTGGAGATGCTCTCACCTTGTGAGAACAAGCCGAGGCCTGCAGAAAGAGACCAGATTGTCTTTGTGGAGCGATCATTGTAGCAGCTAGAGGAGATTTAAGCACTTGTAGCTCCCATAATACTAGTACCATTTCAACATCAAGTATCAGGCCAGGGAAGTGAAGGCTGGAGGGGTGAATGGGATACATTCAGGCAAAGCCCCCACATAAATGCCTGTACCATGCAGGACAAGCCCATCTAGACTGAGGGCCACTAGAGCCCCATTAACCCTATAGGTGAGGCCCTTTTTAAGGCACCTGGCGACTAACTGTGATTTGGGCCGATGGACGTAGTACCTCCGAGTATGAGGATGGGTGTTGGCTTTGCGGGACCACTAACGTAAGGCATAGAGGCCTGAGAAAGTATTCATAATTGGACTCCTGGTGCCCTGTCAGCCAGTAACAAAACTAACTAAGGGAGTCAGGGCAAGCAATCAAATAAGTACGTGTAATGGTTGACGAACCTGAGAATGAGTAGTCAGTAATGCGTTTTGACGTAGACCTATAGGGGGTAACGAGACATTATAGGAATCGTTATATGTTTCCTAAAAATATAGGTATCCTGGTATGCCTACAAGATAAGTATCGAAGATAGTAGAAGGGAGTGCCGTAAATCGTAGATACCTAGCACCTTAAGATTTGATGATGAAACTTACATGTGTGAGATTTAAGGGTCACCTCGTGGACCCAACTGAAAAATCTATAACAGACCTACCTAATGTCAGGATTACTGTTTGATCCAGCACGTAGAACTGTATAGCACGGATGACAAATAAGTAACTAATTACCGGTCCTTAGAATGGCCGGATTTAACGTACAAAGAATAGTCAAAAATACTAGCCAAGATCAGGGAACACAGAAAGGGACACAGCGATAAGGAAAGTCAGGAGTCAGGATACCAGAATATAGAGAAGTCGATAAACAAAGCCAAAGTAAAAAACCAGGTAGAAAACTATAAACAGGAACGCGCTCTCGGACAACCACAAGGGAAATCACGACAGGGCACTGAGCAGAATGAGAACTGGGCCTAAATACCCCTCCTCTTTGACCCCAAATTCAGTTACCAGGTTTCATTTGCATAATTGCTGCTCAGCATTAACCCTTCTGTGGATTAGGTTGCTGCTCGGCACAACTTTTCCTGTGTGGACAGTAAATGTCATTAACCACATTTTTATAAGCAGATGAATACGTGACACCTAACAAGCATAGTATAAGGGAAAAGTGAAAGCAGTAGTTTCAATTAATGAAACTAATGATATAATGAAATATACAAAGGGTATGTGCATGGTCCTGCCCGGGACCTCCTTGGGGATAGAGATAAAATAGTAGTGCTGTATAAGGGACAAGAAACGTGGTAATATGTCAAGAGATTATACTATATACTTGAGTAGAATTGAGGTAAGCAGTGTAAGGAAGCCACCATAACAGGAGATTAGGGGTAAGGATCCTAAACTTAGTAAAATATAATTATATACCAAGGCAAGAATTGTGGGTAACTTACTATACAGAACTAGAGATAACATCTAATCCCCAGTTAAGTGTCAAGGACCCGAACTCCACAGAATATATAAACCGATACAAGAAATCGTAGACCTACATAGAAGCGGAATAGTAGTAACAAAGGTGCAGGTTATACTGTGTAGATGTTAGATATATGTTAAGGAATTGTGCCTTAGTAACATGACTATAGGAATACACCGGGTGAGCATTTAGAGGCTTAATTGAGTGAAAACCTTATAGTATTATTTAAGTGAAACAATCGTAACGTCAGGAGTTACTGATAAAGCGTGAAAATAAATAATTAAGCAATGCACTTGTTAGCCCTAAATTATCAATTAGAAATTCAGACAAACGTCTAATATATACCTGTGCAATATTGAAACTGACCACTAGAGACCGACATATAACATGCCGTATTTAACCGAAACAATGAAATTAAGACATTTCATATGATTTTGTATAAAACCTTCTGCTAGAATAGGCCGTTCGGCTGTAAACATACGAACGGCCCTTGTAATGGGCTAAGTTTCATATATAACCGAACGTTCGGAGAATAAAGAAAACCCACACGAATTAACTGTATGAGATATATAACAACTTAGTGTTCGTAGGTATTAAGCCAAACAAGTGCGTTTGTGCGCATGCTCCCAAAAGCCCACTAAACCTAAGTGAGTTGCGAAAGATAGTAATGTAGCCTAATCATTCGCATAGCCGCGAAATGCAGAAAAACAAACAAAATGAGAGTTAAGCATAGAGCCGGTCCAGGATGATGCTGAGCGCCCGCGACTGAGGCGCGACAGGCGGCTCGACTTACAGTTTTGACGAATCAGTTAACAAAGTGAGTGGAGCAGTTTCGGGCATCGCATCGAGGCTCAGGAGCGTTTGGAAGACAGCGAAACGGACAACCAGGGGCTGCAGGACCAGGTAAGCATTGCCACGTGTTCAAGGTAGGTAAATGGAGATTTGCACTGACCGGAAGTCACAGTATGCAAATCGCCAGACTGAATGGTAATGAGGAGCGGTCTGGCGTCCTTAAGAAGGGAATTCAAGCCACTCCCATAACTACAGGCCCAGCTTTCCATATATATACATACACCAAAATAGTATTCAGATAGCACTGCAGGGACTCCAAAACTTTAAAATAAAACAACTTTTATTGCTCAGAAATAAAAGATTGACGTTTCAGTTTGTAATCCAAACTTTCACAGATCCTGATTTCTGAGCAATAAAAGCAGTTTTACTTTAAAGTTTTGGAGTCCCTGAAGTGCTATCTGAATACTATTTTGGTCTATGAATGCTGACAAGCACCGGGTAACAACATCAGTTAGAGTGCAAGACAATATTTTGTATATATAGATATAAGAAACTAGGGGGCTGGCTACACTCACCTGAACATGCATAAATAGGGTGCGGCTGGGAGCCAATTTATACAAGAAAAAAAGAAAATCCAGCGCACTCCATTATCCACTAAACAGCAACTTCAATGCTGACAGATTTTGTTCGTTTGTAAAAAAAAAAAAAAACATAATCTGGGCAAAAATAATGGGGGTTTAGTTTAATGATATGATCATACATTGCATAAGCATGCCACAACGTCAATGTACCCCATCTTTGGCAGGTCGTACTCTAACAGCCTAATGTCTGCTCTTATGAGATTAACCCACTTACTTGGGGACAAAATTCCATCTGGGGCTCTCTGCAGTACAAGGCTAAATAGGGACCTGAGATGAGGCACCTGTGACAGGGAGAGGTGCAAAACCAAGGAGTTGGCTAGACTAATATATATATATATATGAGAAACATGCTTAAATAGGGTGCTGCTGGGAGTCAATTTATACAATAAAAAATAAATTATATATATATATATATATATATATATATATATATAAAAATTAATATAAATTAAATATTGGATCTATTAGAAACATTATACGATACAAATACAATACTCACAATACTGCTATGTTATAAAGGCTGTCTGCAGGCTTTAATGTTTTTACTTCTATCTTGTGAGATACCTAATTTATTTCACACAGAAGGCAGCTGGCATAGGGTATTGCTTTATACCAGTATTAGCTATTCCAATGCTCTGAGCAAAGAATAAAAAAAGACCCTCCCATCCCATGAAAGTCCTAAAGTAAACACTCTGTGCTGAACATAAGATAGGGTTGAAATTAATATATCTTTTCAGGAAGTGTGTAGGGAGGCTGTGTGATTGACAGCCAGGGGAGAGCTACAGAAAAAAAAAACAATTGTTCAGAAACTACCTGAATAGGTCAAATCTGTTACTTTTATCCACCGAGCTGTGAATTAAGGTGAACCTTAATCTGAACCTGAAAACATACTCTTTTGTTTTTTTTCTCTTCATTTCTAACATTTTCATTGTCCACATTTTCAAAATCTACCTATTAATACATAACTCTGTGCAAGTCATACCATCTCTAAGTGCTGTCTGTTGTTGTTCATCCTCATATTGTTTAACTTCCTAAAATAAAAACTACCTTAAATAAAACAAAACAAAAACATTAATTTGATTTTGGGTGGTAGACATATTTGCAATGTTTATTCAGTTTTTACAGATATTTGTCAGAGTTCTAAATGTTTTCTCATCAGTTGGCGTCTCTGTCCAGGCCCCATTTTATAACAACTTCCGTTTTATCTGCAGATACTTGCAGAGATGACATTTTTTTTTTTTTATAAAACAAACATAAAAGACAAAACACAACCGATTTTATGTGAAGAGCAAAAATAAAAATCTCATTAGAACATAAAATATTCCTGATACGAAGGACATGAATAAAACACAAAATACCTGAATGGTTTACTGTTGTTGCAACATATATATAATATATATATAGGAAACACAAACTAAAAGTACAAAATCACAGGAGAAGAAACAGTTGGAATTCAGTTAACAATCATGTTTAGGGGTGGAGGTTTAGCTTATCATAAGGTAAGACATTTACTAGTCGGCTGGTATTAAGTACAAAGGCAAGAAGAAAGTGAACATCTCTTATCCTCAAAAGGTGACTGCTGGGTGTATGTTTTCTGTTCACCCACTCTTCCTCTCAGTGTGCATGTACGATACATTAAAATATGTCAAAAAGAAAAACAATTGCTGTCAAATATATTTCAGTTAAAAGTCAAAATTTCCCACTGTTTCGCCCCCAAAGTGAATGCAATCTCACTAACAAAATGTAGCGTGTATCTGTATGGATAAAAGTTCAGACCCTCATTAGATCGGAAACAAACACTGAAAATAGGAACAAGTGACAGCTAAAAGAAAAAAATTGCAATTCTTTAGAACCTCACAAATGGTTTACAGGAATGTATAAAATAGGCTTCGAAAATGTAATGAGCAAAATGTAACGGTATAAAATGTATGCACCTTCCCCTTACCGTTTCTATTCATTAGATGGTTTTGGCTAGCAAGGGTCCCAAACAAACAAAATGTTTAGTATATTACATGTGGATGGAGTGTAAATGGATACCATGATAACTAACAATGATACAACACATTATAAAATATAAAGAAATATAAATAGATGCAAAAGGAAAAAACACAATTCTGATATTTTGAATAACTGAATCATTGAATTCTATTTATTCAAAGTTATGTTATTTTACATTTTAAGTATATCTTTTGTGACTTTGCTACAGTGTAGACTGTTTAATGATTAAAGTTTCTGTAAAGAGGGCGGTGTTTTAATATATTTTTTTATCCACTCTTTATGTCACCACTCTTTTTTGCATGTATTCGATACTTAAAGCAACACTATAGTGTCAAGAAGACAAACATGTATTTCTGACACTATAAAGCCTGTGTGGTGTTTATGTCGCCATCCCCCTGTCAGAACAGTGAAAAGGTTTGCTGGTCTCACAGTGGTTGGCCCCACTCAATCTTGATGATCTCAGCCAATAGGAAAGCATTAGGAGGCTATTGCACATGCATGGCATAATGTCACACTGCGCCAATCAGCATCTACTCATAGAGCTGCATTGAATCAAATTTACGTGTTTACTGAGAGTAGCTTCAGGAGAGAGACTGATATGGGGCCTAATTGTACTAATACAGGAGATGGTGCTCTTTTCTGTCTCCATGACAAGTTCCACAAGTCTGTCCTATTTAGTGAATATTCATCCAGGTGAAAGTGGTTTGTCATCTAATAAAAGGCTCATGTGCTTGCACTCCATAGGATGCACAAAAGTCCCTGCATGTCTGTACTGGCCTAGGAGAATGCACTAGACAAGCTAATTGAAGGCTTTATAAAGAAAACCTGTTTGATTTCCCCTAAGGCAGCACCAACTTAGACAATTGACCTATAAACACAGTCTCAACTATCAATGGAGATGCAAAACTGTTCACCATCTGTCCTAGAGTGGAGAACCAGAAACAAGCCCATTTAAAGTAGGCTCTGACATCAGCCTACCTGAACACCTTGTAAACAGCAAGGCAAGAAGGGGCCCTCTCTCTGCAGATGCGAGTCAAAAAGAGATGCAGGTGGGAATCCTGCTTCTATTCACTGGATCAACAACAGGGACACCATGAACTAATGAATGGGAGATGAACTTGGCTGCAGTCCAAGATGTTGATTAGCAGTGTTACAGCGCCACTTTACTCAAGTGTTGCTACCATGTCCATGTTTACTAGACATCTTACCACCTGGTGAACAAGTTAGGTTAAGTGACCTTTGAATCTTTGTGATTCATTTGTATCATGTTTTGATATATGTATGGAGACAGTTTACTTTAATAAAGCATTATTTATTTATTTATTCATTTAGTTTATCTAGTGTTTTTCTAACCATCTCTGTATTTATGAAGATTGTAGAGTTTTATTTTAAACAAATTCTGCAGAGCTGTACAATGGGTGGACAAACCGAGACGTATTTGTATTGAGACAAGTTGGATGCACAAGAACAGAGAGGTTGAGCGCCCTGCTCAACGAGCTTACATGCTAGATATGTTTTGTCTCTATCTATTTTGTTTTATTTTTATGTTGCACAAAAAACACATATAAAGTGCAATCATATTCTGGAAAACACATATTCCCTGTCATGTATAGCTTTGGAAGATTGTAGATTATAATGGCTTGATGTCTTGGACCACCTACAGACTAGCATAAATCCTGATATTGCTACTATTGCTATTCCAGTGATACGGAAGACTACAGTTTTCCTAGACCTACATTAAAGTCTTCTCTTCCTAACCCATTTGTAAAACCTATTGGACAGTAGAGTGTATTCCATCTCTCAGGACTCTTGTGGTAGGGGTAAAAAAGGTAAAGAAACTTTTAACGAGACTTAGGGTATCTAAACAATTGTATATACATACTGTCACCTTATCACCAATTTCTCCTTCCCTGAGAAGCTAATAATTTCTTATTATTCTTCTATAAATGGTTCTACAATACTATGGTGGGGATATTCCATAATTTTGCAGAGATTTTTAAACATTTGAATGCAAAATAAAAATGACTTAATGGAAAAGAGATATACCATAACCATATATAAAGTATTTTTATTGCCCCCTCAACCCCACAATTTTTAACTAACAAATAAATAAATAAATATAAAGAAAAAAATATTTCACAACTACTTTCTAAATCATTTTGAAAAATGAAAAACGGGCTGTGTGGACTATATTACAAAACCATTTATGTGAATGTATACATTACTTTAACATAGCACACTGTTTATAATAAAATCCTGACACTTAATTCGGTTTTCCCCACTCTCTTTATACAACATTTCCCTTTACATCAAATATATGTTGGATTTGTCATATTAACAACTTACACATTCCAAGGCTTAAAAAACTTGCATTTCAAGTTAATTGAAAGCAAGTTTAGGCTTCTTGAATTTGCTATTCTTCAGTATGTTTAGATGTGCTTTTCTATGCTATATTGACGTTCTAGGATAACGTCTGCTCTCATGCTGCTCTGAATCTCAATGCATAAAAGCTAATTGGAATAGACATCTGCTTATAGTGAGAAATATTTATTAAATAAAAAGCGCTGTTGTTCTCTGAAGGATTAATAAAGGATACAAAAATAAAACCACATAACAATTCAACACATGAATAAATAAATCGGCTTACCCAAACACACAGGGAGCACATATGAAAATGGAACAAAATGTTAACATATTGTTTTTCCTTTGAAAACGTGCTTCTCTTGTATTAAAGAGATGGAGATATTTGTATAATACAAACATATTAAAAGATGCAGTTGTCCAACAGCCTTTTTCTTTGACACATTTTGAGTGGCGACTGAGATTGTATTCATTATGTCAATGTTATTCTTTGCTTCCTTATCGTGTTTTTTTTTAACTTTACCTCTTTAGATTACTAAACATATGAGGTAATGTCTTTAAATAGTCCTTTTTTGTTCATTTCTCTTTGTGTGCATCATCTACACCAGTGAATTTGTTTAGTATATAAGATCAAAAGTCATGTTCTCACCAGCCTTTTTCTTGGTAGGGACTTTGTATAATTGGGTCACAATGCAGAATTGCAAACTTGAGGCCAGATTCTCCTTGCCCTCAGTATCTCTCTCCATGCCAATGTTGTTTTTGTCTAGGACAAACATGTTAGGCAGTTGATATTACTATTATTCAAAACCTAAAGTCTGTGTCTCAAATATCTGATTAAAATATTGGAGATGTTTTGACTAGATACATGGTCTTTCTCAATGGGGTTAGTTTCACCGACTGGTATTGGAAAAACGCTGACACCAGGAATGTCGTCAGACTATAAACTGGTTATCAAATCAAGGCTTGTTCTGGGTATAAAAGTTGTAAACTCTATCTACTGTTAAATTTTATGTTTGAATAGTTTTTTAGTACTGTAAAGTTTAAAGGAACACCCTAACGTTAGAAATACAAACATGTTACGGAATCTCTGCAGGACCCTCTAGTGGTTGTCCGAGTGAGGTGTGGTTAGGCTGTAGTGTAAACACTACCTTTTTCTCTTAGAAGGCAGCATTTTAACTGCTGAGCCTGCAGGGACAATATTTTGCCCCAGTACCACTACATTAAGCTTTAGTGGCTCTGATGCCTCGAGTGGCCCTTTTAAAAAAAAACATATACTTTATAGTCCTTTTAAACCCTTCATGGTCAATTGTGAGGTATCTGCAGGCACTCTGGAATAAACATATTTAAATTCTATATTACTCTATACAATTTGTCTTACGTACACATCTTTGAAATGTCACCTTTGAGTTGGTGACAGTTCTGTCTGCAGTTACAGCAGTAATTGTTATAGACATGTTTCTGTGTTGAGGAAAACAGAAGAGGTAAGTACAAACCCTTAAAGCGGCACTGTCATGCCGAATTCCGTTTTTTTTTTAACCCCCCTCCCGCCTCAACTACATCCAATCGACCCCCTAGTCACCCCCAAATGCCCCTATGCCCCCACATTACCTATTTTTTATTCTTTATTTTCTGCCCCGATCTATATTCAGGGCGCCGCCATCTTTGTGTGGGTAGGTGTAGTCCCTGTGGGACAAGTCATCTACCCACACTAGATAGCCCTGAGATTTCCGCACATGCCCAGTGAAACATCTGGACATGCGAACGGGAATTTCACCTATTCATTCATTCATCAGACAGACGAATGAATGAATAGAAAAAATCAGACGAACAAACTAACACTGAGTATCAGTGTTCGTTTGTTTGTTCGGTTTATTACAAGGAGGGAGCTACCGGCGTGCAGCTCCCTCCTTGCAATATGTAAAGACAGAAGCGGCAGGGAGCAGTGCTCCCCACCACTTCATAAGCCCCCCAGGTCCCCTCCTCACTCTATGGGGGTCAATATGACCCCCATAATAGCACAAGGGAGATTAAAATCTCCCCAATGCCCCTACTCGCTATATCGCGAGTAGGGGCATGTCCACTAAACAGTGAGCAGCCTGTGGCTGCTCACTGTAAAAAAAAAAAAAGGGTAATAAGGGGGGGACGGGGTTCCTACTGTCCTCCCCCGCCGGCCCCCACCCCTGGACGGCGGGTGGGGGCCATAATGGGAATGAGGGGGGACCTACTGTCCTCCCCTCAGGCCCCCACCCCTGGGAGGTGGGTGGGGGCCATAACAGTAATAAGGGGGGGGACCTACTGTCCTCCACCCCCCGGCCCCCACCCCTGGGCGGCGGGTGGGGGCCATAATAGTAATAGGGGTGGGGGGACCTACTGTCCCCCCCCCCGGCCCCCACCCCTGGGCGGCGGGTGGGGGCCATAATAGTAATAAGGGGGGGGGAACCTACTGTCCTCCACCCCCGGCCCCCACCCCTGGGCGGCGGGTGGGGGCCATAATAGTAATAGGGGGGGGACCTACTGTCCTCCCCCCCCGGGCCCCCACCCCTGGGCGGCGGGTGGGGGCCATAATAGTAATAAGGGGGGGGAGACCTACTGTCCTCCAGCCCCCGGCCCCCACCCCTGGGCGGCGGGTGGGGGCCCTAATGGAAAAAAAGGGGGGGGGACCTACTGTCCTCCCCCCGGCCCCCACCCCTGGGGCGGCGGGTGGGGGCCATAATAGTAATAAGGGGGGGGATCTACTGTCCTCCCCCCCCCGGCCCCCACCCCTGGACGGCAGGTGGGGGCCATAACGATAATGGGGGGGGACCTACTGTCCTCCCCCCGCCCCCACCCCTGGGCGGCGGGTGGGGGCACTAAGTAAATTCCCCCCCCCCATCAAGGTGACTAGGGGTGCCCAAGCCCCTAGTCACCCACCCCCCACCCAAATAAAAAATGCCCCTACCTACCCCCCTCACCCTAAAAAATAGTGAGGGGGGAATAAAATTGCTAACCTGTAAAGTAAAATTAAACTTACCATTCAACGTCTTCTTTTTTCTAAAATCTTCATTTTTCAGCCCCAAAAAAGGCCAAATAAAAAACCATCATAGCCGTCGAACTAAAAATAAAATAAAAAACCCGAGCGCAAAAAAAAAAACTTGACGAAAAAGAAAAAACCCGAGCGCACAAAAAAATAATCCATCTTCACCCATGGAGGGCTCCGCGCAGACTGAGCTCCGCAGGGCGGGGCAAGGCTTATAAAGCCTTGCCCCGCCCTGCAATTAGCCTAAGAAAACTCTGATTGGTGGGTTTAAGCCAATCAGAGTGCTCTTTGTCATTTTATTCCAAAGAACTTTCCCACGCTTGTAAAATGACACAGAGCACTGTGATTGGATGGATTTCAAGCCATCCAATCACAGTGCTCTGTGTCATTTTACAAGCGTGGGAAAATTCCAAAGAACTTTCCCACGCTTGTAAAATGACACAGAGCACTGTGATTGGATGGATTTCAAGCCATCCAATCACAGTGCTCTGTGTCATTTTACAAGCGTGGGAAAGTTCTTTGGAACTTTCCCACGCTTGTAAAATGACACAGAGCACTGTGATTGGCTTAAACCCACCAATCAGAGTGTTCTTAGGCTAATTGCAGGGCGGGGCAAGGCTTTATAAGCCTTGCCCCGCCCTGCGGAGCTCAGTCTGCGCGGAGCCCTCCATGGGTGAAGATGGATTATTTTTTTGTGCGCTCGGGTTTTTTCTTTTTCGTCGGGTTTTTTTTTTGCGCTCGGGTTTTTTATTTTATTTTTAGTTCGACGGCTACGATGGTTTTTTATTTGGCCTTTTTTGGGGCTGAAAAATGAAGATTTTAGAAAAAAGAAGACGTTGAATGGTAAGTTTAATTTTACTTTACAGGTTAGCAATTTTATTCCCCCCTCACTATTTTTTAGGGTGAGGGGGGTAGGTAGGGGCATTTTTTATTTGGGTGGGGGGTGGGTGACTAGGGGCTTGGGCACCCCTAGTCACCTTGATGGGGGGGGGAATTTACTTAGTGCCCCCACCCGCCGCCCAGGGGTGGGGGCGGGGGGAGGACAGTAGGTCCCCCCCCCATTATCATTATGGCCCCCACCCGCCGCCCAGGGGTGGGGGCCGGGGGGGGGAGGACAGTAGATCCCCCCCCCCTTATTACTATTATGGCCCCCACCCGCCGCCCAGGGGTGGGGGCCGGGGGGGAGGACACTAGGTCCCCCCCCCCTTTTTTTCCATTAGGGCCCCCACCCGCCGCCCAGGGATGGGGGCCAGGGGCTGGAGGACAGTAGGTCCCCCCCCCTATTACTATTATGGCCCCCACCCGCCGCCCAGGGGTGGGGGCCGGGGGGAGGACAGTAGGTCCCCCCCCTACTACTATTATGGCCCCCACCCGCCGCCCAGGGGTGGGGGCCGGGGGGGGGAGGACAGTAGGTCCCCCCCCCTCTTATTACCATTATGGCCCCCACCCGCCGCCCAGGGGTGGGGGCCGGGGGGGAGGACAGTAGGTCCCCCCCCCTTTATTACTATTATGGCCCCCACCCGCCGGCCAGGGGTGGGGGCCGGGGGGGAGGACAGTAGGTCCCCCTCCCCTACTACTATTATGGTCCCCACCCGCCGCCCAGGGGTGGGGGCCGGGGGGGGGACAATAGGTCTCCCTCCCTTATTTTACTTTACGGCCCCCACCCATCATTTAGGGGTGGGGGGCAATATTTTTTTTATTACTAGACATGCCCCTACTCGCGGTATAGCGAGTAGGGGCATATTATTTACTAATACCAAGTCATTTTTACTTGGTGTTAGTAAATTTGGCTGAAAGACCAATTTAGGTCTTTCAGCCTTTTAGTAGATAGCTCCCTGATACCGTGGGAATTGGGGAGTTATCTACTAAGTGGCTGCAAGATGCAGCCACAGCAATGAATAGGATCGGAGTTTCATTCATTTGAATGAAATTCCGATCCGAACAAAGTACCGAATTGCATCCTAACACCAATGGAGAAACTGTGCTCATTCTGTTAGGATGCAATTCGGCAGTTTTGCCGGCGTTCTGTCTAAGTGACAGGACTTTCGGCAATACTGACAGGAAGCATTGTGGGAACAGGGAGGAAAGCTAGGGATCATGGGAAAATTGCTCTGACCAGCGGAAATGAAGCACACTTTGCTCCTCCGCTGGTCAGAGCTGGTCAAGCGGAGGAATCCTCCATAAGACAGAGTCCCTACTTTGTCTTATGATTTTAAAGAAAACTAAAGAAGAATGGAAGAAAAGAATAACAGATCCCGAGAGAGGGGGAGAAGAGGAAGAGATTGAGGAAAGGTAAGTTCGGCATGACAGTGCCGCTTTAATGAAAAAATATATAATGATACATTTCCCTTTGTCTCTGGTCCAAAAACAGTTGAATCAGAGGCTAGGGAAAAGCGGTCAGGATGGTGGTACCAGCTCCACCAAAGAATGGGCTTGAACCTGGATATTTAAATGTAGAAAATCAGAGAAACAATAACTGGATAGCTCGCTTTTAACCCCTTAAGGACCAAACTTCTTGAATAAAAGGGAATCATGACATGTCACACATGTCATGTGTCCTTAAGGGGTTAAAGGGGTGCTTCCAATCAATCTGGTAGTGTTGTCATAAAAATGCTAATTGGTACAAGGATATACCTATTAGCTTATAAAGGAGACAACGGCAAAAGATAGAGAATACAGGGAAAGAGTACACTAATATATTAGACACTGTATGAACATGTATCCTAACTTAACAGTGATACACTGAAACTTTATTGAAACTTTATTTTTCACCTACTACGTACCCCACAACCTGCACAATTGGTCCTTTTCCCTTTTATATTTTACATATCACGGGAGGATCCAAAGCATCATAAGAAGAGAGAACACTCTACCAGTGCAACCAGTGCAACAAACATTGACATTTATCCTTCTTTTTATTTTTTCACTTCTATTGGGACTTATTTCACTGTATTTTTAGGTCATTTTTGGCGCAGCCTTTTTCTCCTTTTACCTGTACATCTTTGTGGCTATGCCTTGATATTCATTAATGTGACAGGAAAATCTGTATTTTGAAAAAATAAAAGAACAGCTGGCTAACTGTTATTTAGCTATTTACTTTATAAATCACAGTTCCCCTTTAACTACTAAATGAAAATTACAACTTCAGTACAATGACAAACTCCTGATTAAAGCAGTCTAAAGGAACACTCTAAGTAGCTTGCTATAGTGGTTAAGTTGTCCGGAGTCCCATGGTATACCCCCACAGTTTTTATATTAAATCATGTTTCTAGACTAACCTGTACCCAGCACCTTAAGCCAATTAATGTTATCAATGTTCGATGAAACTGACATTGATAATTCGTAAGTGTTAATTCGACATTTTTAATAAGGCTACTGTGGGAGCATTCCTTCAATTCAGGAAGACACTTGGTTTCTATCAAACTGCTCTGTAATGGTTTATTATTCACTGTGGGGTGGCAACAACTGTTTCTAGGTGAAAGTGAGCTTGTCTGTAGTGAGCATGTGTGTAACAGTGAGCATGTGTGTCAGTGAGTTTGTCTGTAGTGAGAATTTGTGTGTCAGTGAGCTTGTCTGTAGTGAGCATGCATATGTCAGGGAGCTTGTTTGTCGTGAGTTTGTGTGTGTGTCAGTGAGCTTCTCTGTAACTGAGCTTTTGGGTGTCATTGAACTTGTCTGTAGTGAGCAATTATGTGTCAGTAAGCTAGTCTGTAGGGAGCTTGTGTGTGTGTCAGTGAGCTTGTCTGTAAGCAGCATATATGTGACAATGAGCTTTTCTGTAGTAAAATTGTGTGTATGTGTGTGTGTGTGTGTCAGTGAGCTTGTCCGTAGTGAGCATGTGTGTAGCAGTGATCATGTGTGTCAGTGAGTTTGTCTGTAGTGAGCATTTGTGTGTCAGTGAACTTGTCTGTAGTGAGCTTGTGTGTATTAGTGAGCTTGTCTGTAGTGAGCATGTGTATGTCAGGGAGCTTGTTTGTCGTGAGTTTGTGTGTGTGTCAGTGAGCTTATCTGTAGTAGAGCTTATGATCATGTAATGTAACTAATCCCCCATTATTTTTGCCTAGATTAGGTGTTTTTTAAAAAAACAAATAAAATCTTTCAACATTGAAGTTGCTGTTTAGTGGATAGGTGAGTGTCCTGGATCTTGTGTATTGTATAATTTGGCCCCCAGCAGCACCCCCATTTATGCATGTTCAGGTGAGTGCAGCCAACCCCCCTTTTTTCATATATATATATATATATATATATATATATATATATACATATATATATATACATATATATATATATATATATATATATATATATATATGTATATATATATATGTATATATATATATATATATATATATATATATATATATATATATTACACAAAACAGGACTTATGGGGCTAGCATACATTTTATTCCAGGACTGCTTTGTAACCCCAGGCACATGTTGTGCCAAGCAATGGATATCTCTGATCAAGGGCACAGTCAGGCTTAATGGCCCTTTAATAGCGCAAGAGACTGGACGCTCGTCAGATTATTAGTTACCTCAGGGAAGGCCTGCTAGAAGGAAGTGCTGTCAGGTAACTTCTTCCCAATTTGCAGAGAGATGCCTAGGGAGGGAGAGAAGGAGGAAAGGGCAGATGGAATTTGAAAGCCTAGAGCCTCAGACCTCCATCAGCCTTAGCGAGCCTACTCCCACTGAACCCCTGGGAATCACCCCCCAGCACCCAAAAGGTTTGTGTTGTGTGTGTATTTGTTTGTGTCAGTGTCTGCATGTGGGTATCTGTTTGTGGCAGTGCACACATTCCGGTATTCAAGCTCTGCACACAAATATACTCCTGCATTCAAGCTCCAACAATGCAAACAAATATGGCCCTGCATTCAAACACCAACACCATATGCTAATATGCCACTGCATTCAAACACCAACACTACACACAACTATATCCCTACATTGAACTGTATTAAATTACAAAATTACAAACACACCCCCGAATTCAAATACAGACACCGTACAAAAACATAACTGCATTCAATTGCCAGTATTACACACAAATACACCCTTGCAATCAAAAGTCAATTCTACACTCATACGAAGACAATCCTAAAACCATCCTCCAATACTACACACAAAAACACCACTGCAATTGGCAACAGTACATGCAAACACATAACTGTATACAAATACCAACAGAACACACAAATACACCCATTTATTCACATACATACTCCATACTACTTACATTTAAACACACAGACACTACTCACAAATACAAGCCTGTAAGAATGGGCAAATTGTAGATCCATAACTTTCGAAGCATTGTGAAAGTTGTAGGCCAATAGAGGCTCTAGCTTCTGGACAGCTTGCACTAGAATGGAGCCCCTCAAAAAGTTTTGCACCAGGGCCTTCTCTATATTAGTTGTACCACTAGTAAGTAATAATGATACTAGAAAATAGGCATGTGCATGGGGAAAATATTCGGCTCGGATCGGCATTCCGAAATTCGGGACTTAATCAATTCGGGACTTCGGCAATTCGGCACTTCGGAACTTCGGCAACTTCGGCACTTCGGCACTTGACCACTTCGGAACTTCGGCACTTCGGAACTTCGCCACTTCGGAACTTTGGCAACTTCGGAACTTCGGATCTTAGACACTTTGGAACTTCGGCACTTCGGCAACTTCGGCTCTTCAGAACTTCGGCACTTCGGAAACTTCGGAACTTCCGCAACTTCGGAACTTCAGCATTTCGGGACTTTTGTTGCAGCCGCTTGGTAGATAACTCCCTAATTCCAACGGTATTAGGGAGTTATCTACCAAAAGGCTGAAAGACCTAAATTGGTCTTTCAGCCAAATTTACTAATACTAAGTAAAAATTACTTAGTATTAGTAAATTGTGCCCCTACTCGCAATACCGCGAGTAGGGGAATGTCTATTAAACAGTGAGCAGCCTGTGGCTGCTCACTGTTAAAAAAAAATAAAAAATAAAAAAGGGTCTTCCCCCACCCTGCAGAGCTCAGTCTGCACGGATCCCTCGCCAGGTGAAGATGGATTATTATTTTTTGCGCTCGTTTTTTATTTTTATTTTTTTATTGCGTTGGTTATTATGGATTTTTATTTGCCCTTTTTTGGGGCTGAAAAAAGAAGATTTTAGAAGAAAGAAAACATTGAATGGTAAGTGTATTTTTTTTTAAGGTACTTAGTTAAATGGTCCCCCCTCATTATTTTTAGGGTGAGGGGGGTAGATAGGAGTTTATTTTTTGGGGGGAGGGGGTGACTAGGGGTTTGGGGACCCCTAGTCACCTGGGGGGAGGGGGGTTAAATATGTATTTAGGGCCCCCACCCACCACACAGGGGTGGGGGCCAGGGGGGAGGACATTAGGTCTCCCCCCTTATTTTTGTTTAGGGCCCCCACCCACCGCTCAGTGGTGGGGGCCAGGGGCGAGGACATTAGGTCACCCCCAATTTGTGATTAGGGCCCCCACCCACCGCTCAGGGGTGGGGTCCAGGGTGCAGAACATTAGGTCCTCCCCCCTTACTTTTGTTTAGGGCCCCCACCCACTGCTCAGGGATTGGGGCCAGGGGGAGGACATTAGGTCCCCCCCAATTTGTGTTTAGAGCCCACACCCACCGCTCAGGGGTGGGGGCCAGGTCCCCCCCTTACTTTTGTTTAGGGCCCCCACCCACCGCTCAGGGGTGGGGGACAGAGGGGAGGACATTAGGTTCCCCCCAATTTGTGTTTAGGGCCCCCACCCACCGCTGAGGGGTGGGGGCCAGGGGGGAGGACATTAGGTCCCCCCCAATTTGTATTTAGGGCCCCCACCCACCGCTCAGGGGTGGGGGCCAGCAGGGAGGACATTAGGTCCCCCCCCAATTTGTATTTAGGGCCCTCACACACAACTCAGGGGTAGGGGCCAGGGGGGAGGACATTAGGTTCCCCCCCTTATTCTTGTTTAGGGCCCCCACCCACCGCTCAGGGGTGGGGGCCAGTGGGGAGGACAATAGGTCCTCACCCTTTTTTTACTTTAGGGCCCCCACCCACTCAGGGAGGGGGTACCCTTTTTTTTTTTAACAGTGAGCAGCCACAGACTGCTCACTGTTTAATAGACATGCCCCTACTCACGGTATAGCGAGTAGGGGCATAATTTACTAATACTAAGTAATCTTTACTTAGTATTAGTAAATTTGGCTAAAAGACCAATTTAGGTCTTTCAGCCTTTTAGTAGATAACTCCCTAATACCGTGGGAATTAGGGAGTTATCTACTTATTCATTCCTGTCATTACACTGACTGGCTAAGTAACTTACATTTTATATGAATGTATGTTACGTGATTGTTGTAAGTGTTGCAAATGCTTACAGCTGAATCCTGGCTATGTTTGTATACTTTTTATTTGAAATTGTATACAGTGTAACATTCTTCTTCTTTCACTGGGTAAGTATATTCGTACTTAGGCAATACTGTGCTTCGGAACTTCGGAACTTCGGCACTTTGACACCTCGGAACTTCGGCAACTTCGGAACTTCGGCACTTCAGCAATTCGGCACTTTGGCACTTTGGCACTTCGGCAATTCGGCACTTCGGCAATTCAACTATTCGGACATTCGGAAGCACCCGAAAGTCCGAATTGCCTGAAATTCAGCCAAATTTTAATTCAGACCGAAACGAATTGCACATGTCTACTAGAAAAATGCTTTATTTTCCAAAAAGAAAACCCTATAGAGGAGAATAATTTTGTAGATAACTCTCATAACTAAATATTAATTATTGTGTGTGCAAAACGTGGTGATAGATGAAGTCAGTTATTTGGCTTGATTTGTTAGATATTTTAAAAGAACTAAGTGATCCACATACAGTGGGACACATCTTGACATTTGCCACGGAGAGTTTTTGAGCATTATTCTATATTCACAAGATCCTTGAGAGCATGACACCATTATCTGCTTGGAATAAAAAAAGAGATAAAGGCAGCACCAGCTTTTAATATTAAAGTAACTAGATGAACCCTGTTATGTTAGAAGAACATACAGACTTTGAAAACGTGAAATCAATGGGGTTAATGCGTGAAGTCATCCTCTACTTGGCATATTTGCATGATATTCAGTTGCTTAGCAGGGTGAGTTTCTTATAGAATGCTTTTGTCAAACATTCTGAACAATTTTATTTTTTTTTATTGTAAAAATGTCTAGTAAAAGCACATTTTTACTTTAGGTTGAGCATTTAAATCTTTGAACCAATGAATAATGTTTTAAAATGAATTGATGTCACACCTCTTAACCATGACAGGACCAGTTGGACTACTCATCTTCTGAAGAAGTAAAATAGGAAAAAGGACAAAACTGCTTCCTGGAATTGTTACATGTGTATCAATTAACCTAAGAACTGAAGATGCATTTTTGTGTCAGAACACATAGTGCATCGTGGCTTGCTGTGTATGGGGCTGTGTAGACCAGTCAGATTTCCTATGGTGACCCCACTCCACCATCATCAATGGAGATGTGATCATCAGAACATGATGATGGAGCAATGGAAGAAGGTTACCCAGTCTGCTGAAACACATATTCTTTTAGATCCGGTAGATGGCCGAGTGTATGTGTATCATTTACCTGGGGCAGAGATGGCAGCAGGATGCACTATTGGAAGAAGCAATTCTGAAGGCAGTGTTATGCTCTGGGCAATGTTATGCTGTGAAACCTGGCATTCATGTGGATGTTACATTGACACGTACCACCAATTTAAATATTGCTTTAGACCACAAACACCTCTTCATTGCAATGTTGTTCCGTGATGGCAGTGGCCTCTTTCAGCAGGATAATGCACCAACTTACACCATAAAAGTTCTTCAGGAATGGTCTGAGGAACATGACAAAGAGTTCAATCTGTTGCCTTGACTTCCAAATATCCCACATCTTGCATTCTCCACATCTGTGGTATGTCCTAGAACAACAAATCTGATCCATGGAGGCTCCAACTCCAAACTTTCAAGATCTGCTGCTAATGGTGTCAGATACCACAGGGCAAATGTATGCATTGAATCAACGCATCTCCATATGGAAAGTTCAGTGTCTCCATGCAGAGGGTGGAGACACTAAAGGGCAAGTGGAGTTATCCGTAGGCTTTAATGTAAACACTGCCATTTTGCTGAAAAGGCAGTGTTTACTGCAAAAAGCCTGAAGGGACTGACTATACTCACCAGAACAAATACATTAAGCTGTAGTTGTTCGGATGACTATAGTGTCCCTTTAAGTTGAAGTATTTAAACAACTTTCTCTTTCTCTCTCACCTTTTTCCAGTTCCATTTCCATTTCCAGTTCCATTTTTTTGGGTCTATGAGCTACCTAACACATATTCTCACAACATATTCGTATGATGCCATTGTTTCAAATGTTTTCATTAGCTTTCATTTTTTCTTTAGTCCGTGATTATCATTTCTGTTAGAAGACTGTAAAAGTTTTTTTTTAACTAAAATGTATCTTAATATATCACTTGGTTTTCAAAAATTCCAAACGATGTTATGGATTCAACCACCAACTACTCAAGGTCATGGCTGAAACCTAACAATTGAAGCAACAACTTTTTCAGTTATTTGTAAATATACATTTATAAATAGAAATTATACAGTTTAGAAGGTGAATGTGAGAATATTTGCTATCCAGCTCGTTATTCAACGCATACTCATTTGCATGTGTTTGACTTGAATATTTGATTCTCGTTGAAGAATTGTATATCGGATGATTATTATGTAGCAATGAAGGGCCCTGGGCTAGACTGAGTGTGCTCAAAAGTATAATTTATTAATAGCGAACTACAATAAAAATTTAATCCCATTGTTGTATGCCATTTAAGAGTTTAGAATACTTACTTGCAAATTATGGGATTGTATCTTGTTCACCTACGATTGGGCATATTACTAACACAACTGATAAAGACAAGGACTCTTTGACCATGTTATAAAACAAGAAGCTGTGAAACAGTATATATTGAATTATAGTTTATTTTAATGTTGTAAGCTCTACTATGCTTCTTAGATTCAATACTATTGTGTGCTAAACTATTGCCCAAGAACATTTTCTACATTCATGACAGATACATGTTTTCCATGACTCCTCTTCTGTTCAACAGACAACCCTAGTGCAGTCTAGAAGTATCTAGACGACAACCAGCACTAAGTAGCAAGTGTTCGTACAAACCTAAAGAAAAATATGTCAGGGGCTTCCTTAAAGATAAACCATCCGGCACAATGTCAATGAGAATTGTAGTAAACGATATAGTATTAAAGATGTTTAAGTCACCAACTTGTACTGAACATGATTCTACATGGAGCAACACAACATCCCATTTCGTCAGATGCTGAATAAAACTTTATTTTATAAATATCAAGTTGTATTATTTCGTTCTACTTTTGAAATAAGGGCACATAGAAGATATAGCACAGTTTCTTTGAGATAACTAACTAAAGCTACAAAATGAGCACTGCATTTCGAAGGTACATAGTTCAAAAGTTGTAAGATTACTACGAAGGTTGTTTCATTCTTTACTGCATTTTGAACAGGAAGACTGTGTTGTTCTTAAAGAATTCTAAAAAGCAATGTCACAGTCTGATGACCTCTTCTGCTCATTAAAACCTTTCCAAAGACATCTCTCTGCATGATGTTTTGTATCTTCAGCAACCATGAACTAATTTGTACCTCTTATTTTGATCATGCACTGGTGAAAGCACCAAACAATATTTTTCTTTAAACATGGAACGTTCTTTCAACAGCTCAGCGTGGACTTTTACCCTTTTTTTTTAATCTTAGAGCACCTATTTATTTGCTCTTTTCACCACTAAATCTTCTTCCCTCTTTTTAGCCCCCCTGCGGGGCTACTAGTTAAAATCTGTAGTGCTTTTTTTTTTCTCTCTCCATAGGCTTAGAATTCGAGAAGAGGACATTACCATAAAAAGGAAGATGAGAAAATAAAGGAAACAGTTACACGCTAGATTTGAATTCGTAATTTTGATCCAACTGTGTTCAAATATTTGTTATCAAAATGGATAAAATGCTATGTACATTTGCTACCTAGATATCATAGGGTATGCATTTAGTGTATTTTATCTTAAACAGGGTATATATGAATATATATGAGTGTAAAATAAATATGTATAACTATGTATGTTCATTTTTTTTTTACTTTCAATTTTTTTTTTCATTTTGCATTTGAATATGGTGTATGATGTATTCATTATAAAACTAATTTTCTCGCAATGTCATCACATCGGCAGCTTAGACTGTACAGACAGGTAGTGCAGTATGACCACATGGGTTTAGTGCTTAAGGCATTTACCTGTCAAATGGGAAGGATAGATCTGCATTATTTGACACTTTGAGATGCAGAAGCAATTTTTTTTTTATCGAATAACCTGAGTTCTGGTAGAAATTGTGTTTTTAATAGAATTTTAATGAATGGATATTAATATTGCAAAGGCTTTTAATTGGCAAAATGCAGAGTAACTTGCAAGATGCTATATATTTTCTCAAATATATTTTGAATATTAGAATCACATTATACACAATACATACATTGCATGATGGAAACCAATGAGTGTTGCAAATACGAACAAACAGAGGAACTTAGACAGACAGATAGATAGATAGATAGATAGATAGATGGATAGGTAGATAGATAGATGGATGGATAGGTAGATAGATAGATTGATGGATAGGTAGATAGACGGATAGGTAGATAGATAGATAGATAGATAGACATATAGATAGACAGATAGGTAGATAGATAGATAGACAGATAGGTAGATAGATAGACAGATAGGTAGATAGATAGATAGATAGATAGATAGATAGATAGATAGATAGATAGATAGATAGATAGATAGATAGATAGATAATGTATCATGTCTGCAAGAAGCTATTTTACAAATGACATACTATTTAGAAAAAACACCTGGAACATGCATTTCTAAATAGTGGTGTTTCCTTAAAAATCAAAATATACAATACAGTATGGAGATTCAGTTATACCATTTGGCCATATTGAGTTAAACGCACAACTGCATCACAGACCGCCAATATTGGGGGTCGTACACTAATTTCAATAATTTTCACTTAATATTATTATTATGATATTTTTAGAGCGCCGTCAAATTCCACAGCGCTTTACAATGGGTGGACGAACAGACATGTAGTTGTAACCAGACAAGTTGGACACACAGGAACAGACGGGTTGAGGGCCCTGCTCAATGAGTTTACATGCTAGAGGGAGTGTGGTAAAATGACACAAAAGGTAAGGATAGTATTAGACTAGTGACAGTTGCAGAAGAGGAATCAGTTGGGAGCTATTAACAGTTTAATTGATACGCTTTTATGAAGAATTGGGTTATTAACGATTTTTTGAAGGAGTGGAGACTGGGTGAGCATCTAACGGAGGAGGGAAGCGAGTTCCACAGGAATGGTGCAGCCCTCAAGAAATCTTGAAGGCGAGCATCAGAGGTGGGAGTACGGACAGAAGACAGACATAAGTCTTCAGCAGAGTGTAAGGGCCTAGACGGGGCATACTTGTGTATAAGGGAGGATAGATAGGTGGGAGCAGCATTATGTAGAGATTTGAAAGCAAGAACCAGAATTTTAAATTGAGCTCTATATTTTATAGGAAGCCAATGTAGGGACTGACAGAAGGGTGAATTGAAAAGTATTGCAGATAGCATGTTAATGGCCCATGTTAAAATTAGTGTAGGATCCACTGATATTGGGCTACTGTGACGTAGAGTTGGGCTTAAAGCAACAT
Source organism: Pelobates fuscus (assembly GCF_036172605.1). NCBI lineage: Eukaryota > Metazoa > Chordata > Amphibia > Anura > Pelobatidae > Pelobates > Pelobates fuscus. Next base: position 30,708,262 of record NC_086319.1, on the reverse strand, counting down.
GGCCACATAGTGTACTTGAATCCCCATATTTCTCTGCTTTGAAGCCTGGTAAAACTTAAAACTCTATTTTTGTTTGCCTGTGCTGTTCCCTAATCTGTACACTTATTTGTTTACCTTTTTCTAAATCTTGGCAATATACCCTTTTTCAAATATTTTGATAACAATAATAATGATATTTTAAATGTAATTTCAGCATGCCCATCCTATGCCTCTTATTGAACTGTGCAATAACGTACTCTTCCTCCTTAACCAGCCAAATAAACAGGGCAATAGTTCTATCTTGATAAACTAACATGAGTGTACTCAAACTATATACTAACTGTATACATTGTAACCTTGCTATACAGTAAATATTGAATACAATTAGAATATTCACATTACTATTTCTTCCTTTTGTATAAATGTTGTATATATATATCTGTGCAGTCATATGCAGGTAAACCATGCAAAGTATTTACAATATAAACCTGTACATGCTTAGACAATAAGAGAAGAAGGTTCTGTATCAACATGTACACAAAGTGGTTTATTCATTAAATTCACATGATTAAACGCTGCCTTGTCCAAAATTGTCCAAAATTTTTTACGAGTTTTGTCACTAAACTGAAATTTGTGGAGAATTGACAAATAAAAAATGCAAATTTTAGGCTGAACTGGAAAAATGATCAGGCTTGTCTGTTTTATGGTTCTGCTACTTTATCACGTCATTATTTTCTCCAAATCATCTTTTTTTTTTGTCCTAGAATTTCCTAGACACCTCTTAATTTTCTTTATTTCACTTGTATATTTGGGGATTTATATATTTAACATTGAGGATTAATGTTTAGTAAATAAACCCTTGGAATACAATACATTCTGTAGTGGGATAAAAAAAAAAAGCCAGCTGTGCTGTTAGTGTTAAACTATACAAAAATACATTGTGTTGTTTTCTTTTTTCTGGCAATTTTTTGGGGGGCGTGGCATGTTTCTGTGTGCATGTTCATGAAAATCGCACGCATGTGTGTATAACAGCTGACCTGGTAAAATATTAGAAAAAAAGGAATACATCTGCAGAAAATGAATGACAAAGTTACAAGGTGAATGTCATGCAGTGTAAAATATACACTGAACATTTTCATGGACTGAAAGATCTAAGACTTTTAAGGCCTATTTCTATAAATCTGTATTAGGGAGCACTTCTCCTTTGCCCAGATAATCCATCCACCTCACAGGTGTGGCACATCAAGATGCTGATTAGACAGCATGATTATTGCACAGGTGTGCCTTAGGCTGGCCACAATAAAAGACCACTCTAAAATGTGCAGTTTTATCACACAGCACAATGCCACAGATGTCGCAGGTTTTGAGGGAGCATGCAGTTGGCATGCTGACTGCAGGGAATGTCCACCAGAGCTGTTGCCCATGAATTGAATGTTCATTTCTCTACCATAAGCCATCTCCAAAGGCGTTTCAGAGAATTTGGCAGTACATCCAAGCGGCCTCACAACCGCAGACCACATGTAACCACACCAGCCTAGGACCTCCACATACAGCATCTTCACCTCCAAGATCGTCTGAGACCAGCCACCCGGACAACTGTTGCAACAATCGGTTTGCATAACCAAAGAATTTCTGCACAAACTGTCAGAAACCATCTTAGGGAAGCTCATCTGCATGTTCATCGTCCTCATCGGGGTCTTGACCTGACTGCAGTTCGTCGTCGTAACTGACTTGAGTGGGCAAATGCTCAAATTCTATGGCGTCTGACACTTTGGAGATGTGTTCTCTTCACGGATGAATCACGGTTTTCACTGTACAAGGCAGATGGCAGACAGCGTGTATGGCATTGTGTGGGTGAGCGGTTTGCGTATATCAACGTTGTGGATCGAGTGGCTTATATTGGCAGTAGGGTTATGGTATGTGCAGGCATATGTTATGGACAACAAACACAGGTGCATTTTATTGATAGCTTTTTGAATGCACAGAGATACAGTGACGAATTCCTGAGTCTCATTGTTGTGCCATTCATTCACGGCCATCACCTCATGTTGCAGCATGGTAATGCACGGCCCCATGTTGCAAGGATCTGTACACAATTCCTGGAAGCTGAAAACATTCCAGGACATATCACCCTTTGAGCATGTTTGGGATGTTCTGGATCGGCATATATGACAGCGTGTTCCAGGTCCTGCCAATATCCAACATCTTTGCACAGCCATTGAAGAGGAGTGGACCAACATTCCACAGGCCACAATCAACAACCTGATCAACTCTATGCAAAAGAGATGTGTTGAACTGCCTGAGGCAAATGGTGGTCACACCAGATACTTACTGGTTTTCAGACCCCCACAAACCCCCGCCCCAATATAGTAAAACTGTAGCCTTTTATTGTGGCCAGCCTAAGGCACACCTGTGCAATTTTCATGCTGTCTAATCAGCATCTTGATATGCCACAACTATAAGGTGAATGGATTATCTCGGAAAAGAAGAAGTGCCCACTAAAACAGATTTAGACAGGTTTGTGAACAATATTTGAGAGGAATAGGCCTTTTGTGTACATAGAAAAAGTCTTAGATCTTTGATTTCAGCTCATGAAAAATAGGGGCAAAAGCAAAAGTGTTGCGTTTATAATTTTGTTCAGTGTAATAGGAAATGTACATTGTGTCTGCTACCTCAGCACTTGAGAACTCACGCCAAGCTAGGTATTAAAAACACTCCTAAAATGTGTGCCGCTGCGCCCTTGGGCGGGGCGATGGGCACACAGGGAGCAGCAAAATATTTCCCCAGTGCTATGATCAAAAGATCATAGCACCTGGAACCTTCCCTCCTGGAGGCAGGGAGAGAGAACCCAGGGGAGTTCTAACCTACAGCTCTGCCGGGTTCTCCTCTAACGAGCTCCTGAGGCTGCTAGAGTTCACTCTCAGCACTTGTACCACCAGGGATTCCCCACCGGACCACCAGGGATTAGTACTGTACCCCCTCCCAGGTACAGTTAAGCAGAGAGGGGGGATTTCAAAATATATATATTTTTTTTTTTATTAAAAAATATATATTTATTAATCTACCCTCCTCCTCCTCCTACCCTTGCCCACTATACACACACACTGCCCACATAAACACACACATATACACACTGCCCCCTATACACACACACTGTACCCCTCACATATACTGTCCCCCATACACGCACATTGCTCCCCTCACACACACACACACTGTATCCCTCACACACACTGCCTCCCATACACACACTGCCCTCATAAACACACACTGTACCCCTAACACACACACTGTACCCCTCAATCACACTCTGCCCTTACAAACACATTGCCCCTTCAAAACAAACACACACACTGCCACCCTCAATACACACACTGCCCCTCACACACACACACTGTACCCCTCACGCACACACTGTACAACTCACACACACACTGCACCCTTCAAACACACAGACACAATGCACCCCACACACACACTACATCCTTCACAAACATAACACACCCCCGTACACACACTGCACCACACACACACACACAAACACACTGCACCCCTCATACACACACTTAACCCCACACACATTGCACCCCTCACATAAACACATACATTGTGCCCCTCACACACACCACTGCCCCTATCCCCTACTAAACCACCCATTCCGGCAGACCCCAGGTAAGTTGTCAAGCTGTTATTAAACCGTTTGACTACTTAGCCTGAGAGGGCACCATAGCACTCCTGGCACCATACACACTACAGCGTGCTGTAGTGGTTATTTTGCCTGGATTGTTTCTTTAAATAATCTACAAGTGCCCCTCCTGAGATTAGGTTCTGGATCCGCCCCTGACAGGGAAACATTTGACTTGGGGTGCTTTGGAAAAATATTGAAACATTAAGGGTGCCTTGAACCTAAAAAGTTTAGGAACCACTGTTCTAAATGATGCACTTTACACATTTTCTTTTTCAATTGTTCATTCATCCTTTGCAGCATTCACAGGTTAATATACATTAACAGAGTTTATACAGTATTTGTGTCTTTGCATTGTTCCTAAAAGATTACGAAAAGTTATCCTAGACTTTATGGGGTATACTATACTAAATCAGGCAACTGACATGACATCAGAAATGATGTAATCTCAACAGAGATATTAATTTATAAAGTAGCAATCAGCAATACCGAATTGTCATAGGTTGCGAAGAAGTTAAATAACATTATTCTTAGAAGTTCCCTAAAGTCACCCAGGCCACTTAGGCTCAATGTGCATCAGGACCTCAATGTTCATCAAGGAGGATCATTTAATAGGACCATTGTGGAGGATGCCATGTCTTTTCCATGATGTTCCCAGAGGTGGAGAGGTTAGAATCCTGTTATTTTTTTATTTTATTTTTTAATTGCACACACAGGGGTCAATCAAACTATGGACAGGGACATTAAAGCATTACGAATGCAGGCTTGTGTTCAATCAATTCATTTATCAATTATCTGCTTTATAGTTCTATTACAATCAGTATAATCTTATAAAAAGTTAAATGATACATTTTTATTATAGATAAGATGAACTGTTCTATTCTGGGAATACGAAATACAATGCCTGATATCAAAGCTAATCCTTGTGCCGACCGTGCAGGTGCACTGCTGATAGGCAAGGGGTGTAGCACTAATGTAAGGTCCCTCCCATCTCATTAGGCTCCACCCCCTTCATGATTTGTGCCAGGCACCAGGGCTGGAAGTAAATAATTACAAGCTGACAAGCTGACTTGTCATGTTGTCCTCAAATAGCTTGTCAGCGTGTAACTGTTGTCATTCCAGCTCTGCCGCCCGGTGCGGATTGCAACGGGGTGGTGTGAGATATGACACAAGCGTGTGGAGCCTAGCACTGCAAATCCCGACTATCTACAGAGCACCCATCCAGGATCGACTCTGCCTGATATGTTAAGCTAGCTTTTTGCTTGAAAAGCTTACTATATAAACATAAGAAAATATGAAAAAAAAGTCTGATTATTGCATCAAATATGTTGTATATTATGGTTTATAACAGGGTTATATCAGGTCCCATTGACTTATTTGTCTTTACTTTTGACAGTTGAAATAGAACCTCTTCCTCTGTAAACTCACATGTAATAAATGACTCATTTATCCTTTTTTTTAACAGAGGTCCCTTTCCTTCATTTTCAGCTGTAAATACCGAACAAAAATATTCATTGAGGCAGTCAGCTAGACCTTTATCCTCATCTACATACCTTCCTTCTTTTGTTTTTAATCTAACTAATCCTTGTTTTACTTTTCTTTTCTCATTTATGTATCTAAAAAAAGTTTTGTCCCCCTTTTTTACTGACTGTGCTATTTTCTCTTCTGTGTGTGATTTGGAAGCTCTTATAACTTGCTTAGCCTCTTTCTGCCTAATCTTATAGGTCATTCTGTCTTCCTCACTCTGGGTTTTTTATAATTACTAAATGCTAACTTTTTGTTTTTTACTATTTTGGCCACATCTGCGGAGTACCACAGTGGTTTCTTGAATTTTTTGCTTTTACTGACAAGCCTAATGCAATTTTCTGTTGCCTTCAGTAGTGCAGCTTTTAAATAATCCCATTTATTTTGGACTCCATTTAAGTTGCTCCAGTCTGATAATGACTCCTTTACACATATTCTAATTTTAGAAAAGTCTGTTTTTCTAAAGTCTAAAACTTTTGTTTTTGTGTGGTGTGACTCAGTCACTGTTCTTATATTAAACCACACTGACTGATGATCACTGGATCCTAAACTTTCACCTACAGTAATATCTGATACCAAATCTCCATTTGTTAACACTAAATCTAGTATGGCCTCTTTACGAGTTGGCTCCTCAACGACTTGTTTTAGAGACAATCCCAGTAGGATTGCAACGGGGTGGTGTGAGATATGACACAAGCGTGTGGAGCCTAGCACTGCAAATTCCGACTATCTACAGAGCACCCATCCAGGATCGACTCTGCCTGATATGTTAAGCTAGCTTTTTGCTTGAAAAGCTTACTATATAAACATAAGAAAATATGAAAAAAAGTCTGATTATTGCATCAAATATGTTGTATATTATGGTTTATAACAGGGTTATTTACTAAACACCAGACTTTGTTCAAATGGAAAAAATCTGGTGAAAACAACCAAACCAAAACAACCCGAGCACCTTGTCTCTTTCTCCCCCAGCCCTTTTGTGTCTCTTTGCCCCCTACATAGAAACATAGAAACATAGAATGTGACGGCAGATAAGAACCATTCGGCCCATCTAGTCTGCCCAGTTTTCTAAATACTTTCATTAGTCCCTGGCATTATCTTATAGTTAGGATAGCCTTATGCCTATCCCACGCATGCTTAAACTCCTTTACTGTGTTAACCTCTACCACTTCAGCTGGAAGGCTATTCCATGCATCCACTACCCTCTCAGTAAAGTAATACTTCCTGATATTATTTTTAAACCTTTGTCCCTCTAATTTAAGACTATGTCCTCTGGTTGTGGTAGTTTTTCTTCTTTTAAATATAGTCTCCTCCTTTACTGTGTTGATTCCCTTTATGTATTTAAATGTTTCTATCATATCCCCCCTGTCTCGTCTTTCCTCCAAGCTATACATGTTAAGATCCTTTAACCTTTCCTGGTAAGTTTTATCCTGCAATCCATGAACCAGTTTAGTAGCCCTTCTTTGAACTCTCTCTAAGGTATCAATATCCTTCTGAAGATATGGTCTCCAGTACTGTGTACAGTACTCCAAGTGAGGTCTCACCAGTGTTCTGTACAATGGCATGAGCACTTCCCTCTTTCTACTGCTAATACCTCTCCCTATACAACCAAGCATTCTGCTAGCATTTCCTGCTGCTCTATTACATTGTCTGCCTACCTTTAAGTCCTCAGAAATAATCACCCCTAAATCCCTTTCCTCAGATGTTGAGGTTAGGACTCTATCAAATATTCTGTACTCTCCCCTTGGGTTTTTACGTCCAAGATGCATTATCTTGCACTTATCCACATTAAATGTCAGTTGCCACAACTCTGACCATTTTTCTAGTTTACCTAAATCATTAGCCATTTGGCTTATCCCTCCTGGAACATCAACACTGTTACATATCTTAGTATCGTCCGCAAAAATACACACCTTACCATCAAGACCTTCTGCAATATCACTAATAAAAATATTAAAGAGAATGGGTCCAAGTACAGATCCCTGAGGTACCCCACTGGTGACAAGCCCAAGCTTTGAATATACTCCATTGACTACAACCCTCTGTTGCCTGTCACTCAGCCACTGCCTTACCCATTCAACAATATTGGAATCCAAACTCAAAGATTGTAGTTTATTGATAAGCCTTCTATGTGCAACAGTGTCAAAAGCCTTACTGAAATCTAGGTAAGCAATGTCTACTGCACCACCCTGATCTATAATTTATTTACCCAATCAAAAAAATCAATAAGATTAGTTTGGCATGATCTCCCTGAAGTAAACCCATGTTGTCTCTGATCTTGAAATCCATGTGTTTTTAGATGTTCAACAATCCTATCCTTTAACATGGTTTCCATCACTTTCCCCACTACTGAAGTAAGGCTTACTGGCCTATAGTTGCCCGACTCCTCCTTATTACCTTTCTTGTGAATGGGCACAACATTCGCTAACTTCCAATCTTCTGGGACTACTCCTGTTAACAATGATTGGTTAAATAAATCTGTTAATGGTTTTGCTAGTACACCACTAAGCTCTTTTAATAGCTTTGGGTGTATTCCATCAGGTCCCATTGACTTATTTGTCTTTACTTTTGACAGTTGAAATAGAACCTCTTCCTCTGTAAACTCACATGTAATAAATGACTCATTTATCCTTTTTTTTAACAGAGGTCCCTTTCCTTCATTTTCAGCTGTAAATACCGAACAAAAATATTCATTGAGGCAGTCAGCTAGACCTTTATCCTCATCTACATACCTTCCTTCTTTTGTTTTTAATCTAACTAATCCTTGTTTTACTTTTCTTTTCTCATTTATGTATCTAAAAAATGTTTTGTCCCCCTTTTTTACTGACTGTGCTATTTTCTCTTCTGTGTGTGATTTGGAAGCTCTTATAACTTGCTTAGCCTCTTTCTGCCTAATCTTATAGGTCATTCTGTCTTCCTCACTCTGGGTTTTTTTATAATTACTAAATGCTAACTTTTTGTTTTTTACTATTTTGGCCACATCTGCGGAGTACCACAGTGGTTTCTTGAATTTTTTGCTTTTACTGACAAGCCTAATGCAATTTTCTGTTGCCTTCAGTAGTGCAGCTTTTAAATAATCCCATTTATTTTGGACTCCATTTAAGTTGCTCCAGTCTGATAATGACTCCTTTACACATATTCTAATTTTAGAAAAGTCTGTTTTTCTAAAGTCTAAAACTTTTGTTTTTGTGTGGTGTGACTCAGTCACTGTTCTTATATTAAACCACACTGACTGATGATCACTGGATCCTAAACTTTCACCTACAGTAATATCTGATACTAAATCTCCATTTGTTAACACTAAATCTAGTATGGCCTCTTTACGAGTTGGCTCCTCAACGACTTGTTTTAGAGACAATTCCAGTAGGGAGTTTAGAATATGTGTGCTTCTGGCACAAGTAGCTATTTTTGTTTTCCAATTCACATCAGGAAGATTAAAGTCACCCATGGTGATAACTTCCCCCTTCATTGTCATTTTAGCTATTTCTTCAACTAGTAGATTATCTAACTCTTCAATTTGTCCTGGGGGCCTATAAATCACACCTACACGAACTACTGTGTGATTACCAAATTCTAACGTAACCCAAATGGACTCTATGTTCGTGTCACTAACCTTTATTAGGCTAGATTTTATGCTATCCTTCACATACACCCCTCCCCCTTTCTTGCCTTCCCTGTCTTTTCTAGCCCCTTGTCTATTTCTCCCCCAGCTCATGTCTGACTCTTTTGCCAATTCTCCAGCCACTTTTGCCGGTTAAATGGATCCTGCGACCCCCGGATGGATGGTTAAATGTTTAAATGGATCCTGCGACCCCCGGGTCATGTGCCCTAAAGAAGCTACTTGTGCAGCCTTAAAGGATGCCAGTTGCACTACTAGTTTGGAAAGCTCTTTCATTGGCTTATCACACTATGACGGTTATCGCAAAGTGTTGGAAAAAATTTTGACCAAGAGAGCACACTCTCAAGACTTGGCTGTCAGAGCACTCTGATTTATTGATTTACTAGCCAACCAATCAGAGCTCTCTTTGTCATTTTGAAATTGAAATTATCCCATGCTTTGTGATACCTGTCATAGCATGGGAAGCCTATATAAGTGTGAAGATGTATTATTTATGGTTCCAGTGTGGATTTACTTCTGCAGCAGGTTTTTGTATTGCAATCTATTTGATTTATTTTTTTAATTAAAAGAAAGAAGACTTCTGATGGTAAGTATATATTGTTTTACATGTTTTAGATTCATTGGCCCTCTCCTCACTATTATTAGTGTGAGTGGCAGAAGGTAGGGAACTTACTTATGGGGTGGTTAGGGGATTGTGGACCAGGGCAAATTGTTTGGCTTTATTTGCAAATCGGGACTCGGAATCGAATTCTCCAAGCTTGGATTTGCCACATTCGGCCTTGAATTAAGCAGGCCACCAGAGTTGGGCCAAGCTGAAATCCAGACTAATCGATTTACAATATCCAAACATTGATACATTCCATCAACAATGTCTAGATTTTGCATTCTGAATGGCCCTGGATGCAGCCAGACTTCAGTGAATAACCCTGACAATCTCCTGCAGTATTTTCTGTTGGGAAGCTCACATTTATTATAGAAGTGTCACTTGCATGTAACATCCACTAGATGTCTCTAGTATACTATATTCAGAATTTACGTAATTGTCTTAGGAAACATGTAGAATAATAGATGCTCTAAGAACATATGATTGTTTATATCATTTTCCTTTTTTTACAACGAGTTATGAAAAGAATAAATAATATCATAACATTTTATGTTAAAATACTATGGATTAAGTGATTATAAGTAAAGGAGTGTTATTCCTTTAATTCATTTTAATCCTATGATATTTGATATATTTGTACCTGTGCATTCATTTAATACAATTAATTGTATTCCTCTGCACTCTCATTAGCATTGAGAGGAGAAACTTGTTTTCAGAATTACATAGTTAAAATATGAGTGTCACTGTACCAGTGGTCTCTCTGTTTACTCTTCTTTGTTTATGCTTAATAGTTCAGAAAATTTCTATTTTTTTAACATTATTCACGTACTGTCTGTGTTTGAACTGCTTCATAAATTATATATGTGTCTTGAGAAAAGCCAGTATACATACACTGCTCAAAAAATAAAGGGAACACTTAAACAACATAGAAACATAGAAACATAGAATGTGACGGCAGATAAGAACCATTCGGCCCATCTAGTCTGCCCAGTTTTCTAAATACTTTCATTAGTCCCTGGCCTTATCTTATAGTTAGGATAGCCTTATGCCTATCCCACGCATGCTTAAACTCCTTTACTGTGTTAACCTCTACCACTTCAGCTGGAAGGCTATTCCATGCATCCACTACCCTCTCAGTAAAGTAATACTTCCTGATATTATTTTTAAACCTTTGTCCCTCTAATTTAAGACTATGCCCTCTTGTTGTGGTAGTTTTTCTTCTTTTAAATATAGTCTCCTCCTTTACTGTGTTGATTCCCTTTATGTATTTGAATGTTTCTATCATATCCCCCCTGTCTCGTCTTTCCTCCATGCTATACATGTTAAGATCCTTTAACCTTTCCTGGTAAGTTTTATCCTGCAATCCATGAACCAGTTTAGTAGCCCTTCTTTGAACTCTCTCTAAGGTATCAATATCCTTCTGAAGATAGGGTCTCCAGTACTGTGTACAGTACTCCAAGTGAGGTCTCACCAGTGTTCTGTACAATGGCATGAGCACTTCCCTCTTTCTACTGCTAATACCTCTCCATACAACACAATGTAACTCCAAGTCAATCACACTTCTGTGAAATCAAACTGTCCACTTAGGAAGCAACACTGAGGGACAATCAATTTCACATGCTGTTGTGCAAATGGGATAGACAACAGGTGGAAATTATAGGCAATTAGCAAGACAATAAAGGAGTGGATCTGCAGGTGGTGACCACAGACCACTTCTCAGTTCCTATGCTTCCTGGCTGATGTTTTGGTCACTTTTGAATGCTGGCTGTGCTTTCACTCTTGTGGTAGCATGAGACGGAGTCTACAACCCACACAAGTGGCTCAGGTAGTGCAGCTCATCCAGGATGGCACATCAATGCGAGCTGTGGCAAGAAGGTTTGCTGTGTCTGTCAGCGTAGTGTCCAGAGCATGGAGGCGCTACCAGGAGACAGGCCAGTACATCATGAGACGTGGAGGAGGCCATAGGAGGGGAACAACCCAGCAGCAGGACTGCCAGAGCCCTGCAAAATGACCTCCAGCAGGCCACAAATGTGCATGTGTCTGTTTAAACGGTCAGAAACACTCCATGAAGGTGGTATGAGGGCCCGACGTCCACAGGTGGGGGTTGTGCTTACAGCCCAACACCGTGCATGATTTTTGGCATTTGCCAGAGAACACCAAGATTGGCAAATTCGCCACTGGCGCCCTGTGCTCTTCACAGATGAAAGCAGGTTCACACTGAGCACATGTGACAGACGTGACAGAGTCTGGAGATGCCGTGGAGAACGTTCTGCTGCCTGCAACATCCTCCAGCATGACCGGTTTGGCACTGGGTCAGGAATGGTGTGTGTGGCATTTCTTTGCGGGGCCGCACAGCCCTCCATGTGCTCGCCAGAGGTAGCCTGACTGCCACTAGGTACTGAGATGAGATCCTCAGACCCTTGTGAGACCACATGCTGGTGCGGTTGGCCCTGGGTTCCTCCTAATGCAAGACAAAGTTACACCGCATGTGGCTGGAGTGTGTCAGCAGTTCCTGCAAGACGAAGGCATTGATGCTATGGACTGGCCCACCCATTCCCCAGACCTGAATCCAATTGAGCACATCTGGGACATCATGTCTCGCTCCATCCACCAACGTCATGTTGCACCACAGACTGTCCAGGAGATGCTTTAGTCCAGGTCTGGGAGGAGATCGCTCGGGAGACCATCCGCCACCTCATCAGGAGAATGCACAGGCATTGTAGGGAGGTCATACAGGCATGTGGAGGCCACACACACTACTGAGCCTCATTTTGACTTGTTTTAAGGACATTACATCAAAGTTGGATCAGCCTGTAGTGTGTTTTTCCACTTTAATTTTGAGTGTGACTCCAAATCCAGACCGCCATGGGTTGAAACATTTGATTTCCACTTTTTTATTTTTGTGTGATTTTGTTGTCAGCACATTCAACTATGTAAAGAACAAAGTATTTCCGAAGAATATTTAATTCATTCAGATCTAGGATGTGTTATTTTTGTGTTCCCTTTATTTTTTTTGAGCAGTGTATATACAGATAGGCCTCGATTTAATTTTTGGATACGTTTTTCAAATGATTTAATATGTTTTGGATAAACTTTTCAAGTAATTTAATATATTAAAAAATATTTTAATATTTTGATATTTTTGATATATTGATATTGATTGATATTGATATTCTTTTTTTATATATGAGGTATTTTTTCTATTTGAACATTTTGAAAAAAAATATTTTATAAGTTTATCCAATAATATTAACTGATTTAAACATATTATCCAAAAATATTTAATAGAGACCATAGTTAGATAGATAGACAAACAGACAGGCACATGTATGGATGAGCAGACTAAAACATCAGTGAGAGTATACACATTTAAGTAATCAAAAGTAATAATCTAAAGTTGTTATGGTGGCTAGTGCATCCTTTTAACTTGGGAATTTAATGGGCTGTATTTTACAGTGATCAGCCACAACATTAAAACCATCTGCCTAATATCATGTAGGTCCCCCATTGTGCTACCAAACCAGCTATGATGTGCCAAGGAATGTACTCCACAAGACCTTTGAACATTTCCTGTGTTATCTGGCACCAAGACTTTAGCAGCAGATCCTTTATGTCCTGCAAGTTGCGAGGTGGCACCTCCATGTGTTGGATTTGTTTTTTCAGCAGACTAAACAGATGCTCAATCGAATTCAGATCTGGGGAATTTAAAGGCCAAGACAACACATTGAACTATTTTTCATGTTCCTCAAAAACCTTTTCTGAATATTTTTTGCAGTTTAAGGTCACTGCCATCAGGTTACACCATTGCCATGAAGGGGTGTACAAGGTCTGCAACAATCGCTAGGTAGGTGGTACGTGTCAAAGTTATATCCACATGAATGCCAGGACCCAAGGTTTCTCAGCAGACCATTGCACAGAGCAAAACACTTCCTCCACTGGCCTGCCTTCTTCCCATAGTACATCCTGCTGCCATCTCTTCCCCCAGGTAAACGATGCACACACACCTGGCCATCCACCTGATCTAAAAGAAAATGCCATTCATCAGACTGACAACCTTCTTCCATTGCTCCATGGTCCAGTTCTGACGCTCATGGCCCCTATTAAAGGTGCTTTTGATGGTGGACAGGGGTCATCATTGGCACTCTGACTGGTCAGCCGCTATGCAGCCTCATATGCAGAAAACTGCGATGCATGCACTGTGTACTCTGACACCATTTCATCATGGCCAGCATTATGTTTTTCAGCAATTTGAGCTACAATTTCTCTTCTGTGTGATTGGACAGACGGGCTAGCATCGCTCCCCATGTGGATTACTGAGGCTTGGATGCCATTACCCTGACATCGGTGTACCAGTTGTCCTTTCTTGCACTACTTTGGGTAGGTACTAACCACTTAATACCGAAAACACCTCACAAGACTTGTGATTTTGGAGATGCTCTGACCCAGGGATCTAGCCATCACTATTTGGTCCTATGTTTGTCAAAGTCACTCACATCTCTTCGCTTGCCCATTATTTCTACTTCCAACACATACATTTTAAGAACTGACTGTTCACTTGCTGCTTAATATATCCCACCCTTTGACAGGTGCTATTGTAACAATGTAATTAATGTTATTCACTGCACCTATCAGTGGTGTTATTGTTGTGGCTCATCAATATATATACACCCCCTCCCCAACCGCCACAGACATCTCACTGCAAAGCTTTGAACTGCAGAGAACTGCAGAGGATGGATGTCCACTAAAAAGTGTTCTTTTCATAAGCCCAGATATTAGCTTAAGATAGACCTGCTAATGTGGGTACGCGGGTGCTGTTAAAAAAAATTACGTGAGACACAGGGAGCTTCTTGGCCCATTCAGTTTGTTGATGTTCACCTTACATTCTGAGAAGGGGGTTGTATTAACTTCTCACCTCTGTATGAGGTAAGCCAAGTGCACAAAATTGTTCTGTCCAAGTTAGCAGAGTGTAATTTTGGCTCATAGCATTTATGAACCTCATTCTAAAGCTAAGCATTCATTTGAAGGCAGGGCCAGATTAAGAGCCATGCTGGGAGACTAGGGGACACTGGGAGACATGGGGACACTGAGAAACTAGGGACACTGGCTGGGAGACATAGGGACACTGGGAGACATGGGGACACTGAGACACTAGGGACACTGGCTGGGAGACATGTGGACACTGGGAGACAGATATTTGAGGACACTGGGAGACATGGGGACACTGATACACTAGGGACACTGAAAGATATGGGGACACATACACTGGGAGACTAGGGGACACTGGGAGCCATAGGGACACAGACACTAGGGACATTGGCTGGGAGACATGGGGACACTGAAAATGTTGGAGACATGTTGGAGACATGGGGACACTGAGACACTAGGGTCCCTGGCTGGGAGACATGTGGACACTGGAAGACAGACATTTTGGGACACTGGGAGACATGGGGACAATGAGACTCTAGGGACACTGAGAGACATAGACACTGGGAGACTAGGGGACACTGGGAGCTGTGGGGACACTGAGACACTAGGGACATTGGCTGGGAGACATGGGGACACTAGGAGACATGGAGACACTGTGTCCCTAGTGGCTCCATGTCCCAATGTCCATGTGTCTCACAGTGTCCCCAAGTGTCTCAGTGTCCCCTAGTGTCTCAGTGTCCCCATGTTTCCCTGCTGCCTTTCCCCCATCCTTCACTTTCCTGCCTTTCCCCACATCCTTCACTGGGAGACATGGGGACACTGAGACACTAGGGACACTGGCTGGGAGACATGTGGACACTGGGAGACAGATATTTGCGGACACTGGGAGACATGGGGACAATGAGACTCTAGGGACACTGAGAGACATATGGAAACAGACACTGGGAGCTGTGGGGACACTGAGACACTAGGGACATTGGCTGGAAGACATGGGGACACTAGGAGACATGGAGACACTGTGTCCCTAGTGTCTCCATGCACCAATGTGTCTCCCAGTTTCCCTATGTTTACAGTGTCCCCTAGTGTCTCAGTGTCCCCAAGTGTCTCAGTGTCCCCATGTTTACCTGCTGCCCCCCCCCATCCTTTCCCCCCCATCCTTCACTTCCCTGAGCTGCAGTCTGTCTGCAGACTGGGAGCTGCTGTCTGAACTCTCTGTGCTGTGTAGCTGCTCCCCTGCGGATCAGTGAGTAGAGAGGCAGGGAGGGATATGCTGTAACTTCCTATCCCTGCCTCTCTCCACACGCAGTGACCCCTACTGGCTGGTGCTGGTATTGCAGAGTAATCTCCATTTATACTGAGAAAAATATCTGCATTTGTATTGCCGGTTTTATTGCAATACCGTCACAGCCAGGCAGACCCAAATACTGGCTGTGCTGGTAAAATACCAGTCAGGTGGCAAACCCAAGAGTAGTGTGTAAAAAAAAAAAAAAAGTTAAAAAAAAACACACCTTTTTTTCTTTTAAATGGACCTATTCCATGGGCCTGGGCCTGGGCCTGGGGCTGCAGCTCCATCAGCCCGTGTGTTAATCCGGCCCTGTTTGAAGGGACACTCCACTGCCACCATACAAAATATATATCACTATTAAGTAAATATACCCCCAATGAAAATATGTATGTATATAATTATGCATTTTTTTTATTTCAGGGGTATATCTACAAACAGCTTGAAAAACACGCAGTTCACTTGTCTGCAGCATTTGAAAGCTCCCGTTCTAACTTTCTGTGGCTGTCCGATCGCAGACTCCCCAATGCAGCTCAATGAGAAGTGTTCGCAAGGCAGGTGCTGTGAATAGAGATGTCCCGAATAGTTCCTGGCGAACATAGCTTGTTCGCGTTCGCCCCGGATGGCGAACATATGCGATGTTCAGTCCGCCCCCTATTCGTCATCATTGAGTTAACTTTGACCCTTTACCTCACAGTCAGCAGACACATTCCAGCCAATCAGCAGCAGACCCTCCCTCCCAGACCTTCCAACCTCCTGGACAGCATCCATTTTAGATTCATTCGGAAGCTTTTTTTTTTCTTATTTGTTTTTTTTTTACAGAAGTGTGTTATATTTGAGCATGCTAGGCTGAACGTGCGTATATCATGGCTAGTTGCACTGAGGGTATGAGTATATAGCAGTACATTGTTGTGAAAGATGGCTGTCATGTTTAGGGTGTAGCTTGCACGTTATCAACTGTGTATTTATATCAGCAGCTCCACCACTAGTTATAAATCAAGTGTAAGTCGCCCCATGAGATGAGACTAGTGAATAACATAATACATGAACGGTTAAGGTAAAGGCATGTAAGGAACTACGACAATAAACTCTTTAGGAGGTGAAATAATGACATGTTTAAACGCTTGCTACTTTATGATTAGTTAATGTGCAGAGAGCAGTTCATGTGATCAAAGGCATGGTGTGGAGGATCGGCTATAGTGGGACATGCTTGGCAGGCTGCTGTTTACTGCTTGTGCTCATCCGATTCCTTCTGGGCATCAGGTGCAGACCCTGGGAGTCCCTGATACCTGGAATAACAAAGGCAAGTCTCTGGCTGAGTGCCAGTTTCGCGGCTTGAGGTGGTGGAAGCTTGTTTTGTCGGGTGGTCGGATCTGTCCCAGTGGTGCTTCACGTCCGGTGCGGGATTGTGGTGGCTTAAGGTGGAGGCGAGTGCTTGACGTGGGGCAGGCTCTGCATTTCTGTTTGTGCCTCCGGTCCCGTCTTAGACGCCTTTTGCGTTGGTGGATTTTAATGGGGACTGCTTCGCTTAGCTGTGGTGGAGCTTGTTGGGGCTGTGGTGGAGCTTGTTGGGGCTTCCTGCTTGTTATTTGCTTCCAAAATTGATTAAAGAGTCTGTCCAGCTTAGACTCAATATCCTGCCATGCTTTGCTGGTACCAGGAGGACACGCGGCTGCCGCCATATTGGGAGAGTCGCAGATGAGTGTGTCAGCCTGGGCGGCTGTGCTCTGTGCGTCCATTAGCTTCAGACAGCCTCTCAGGGGTGGACCGGGATAACCCCCACCGGTCCAAAGGGGGGGGTAACGGAGCTCCTGCCGGGAAGTAGCTGCTCCTGGGCATCCCAGGATCGGGAGGTCGACCGCCTCTCCCGCCCGGTGAGCACCAGGCCACACTTGCCACGCAGAGGTAAGTAAGACTCTGTCGAGTTGCTGACCGCTATTAAGCATGTCGGGTCGGTCAGGTAGGAGCAACATTGCTGGGTCATCCCCTTCTGGGGAGAAATTCTTTTGTTGATAGCTGATTAACCCCTTAAGGACCAAACTTCTGGAATAAAAGGGAATCATGACATGTCACACACGTCATGTGTCCTTAAGGGGTTAAAGTGAGATATTGAGAAAGCTCACACGAAGTGCGTCTTTGCTCCATGACAGCTAGGCCCCGCGCCCGGAAGCTGCATTCTTAGTGAGAGGAGGGACAGTGTAGCTGCTGCTGATTTAATAGGGAAATCGATAGCTAGGCTAGTGTATTCAGTGTCCACTACAGTCCTGAAGGACTCATCTGATCTCTGCTGTAAGGGCAGCACCCCAGAAAGCCCTTTTTAGGGCTAGAACATCAGTCTGCTTTTTTTTTTGTGTAATCTAATTGCAGTTGCCTGCCTGCCAGCGTGTGTGTCAGGCTCACAGCGTATACTGTGCCGACTTGCCCAGTGCCACCACTCATATCTGGTGTCACAATAGCTTGCATTTAAAAAACAACAACTTTTTTGACTGTAATATAATAGCAGTCAGTTTCCTTCACACGTGTGCGTTTCAGGGCCTGCCAGGGCACAGTGTCACACCAGTGCAACTCATATCTGGTGTAACAGTAGTGTACATTAAAAAAAAAATGTTTTTGATTGTAATAGATTGAATAGCAGTTAGTTGTCTGCAAGCGTGTGTGTCAGGCCTACAGCGTCTACTTTGCCAACTTCTGCCAGTGCACAGTGCCACTCATATCTGTTATCTGTTGTCACAGTAGCTTGCACGCATAGTACCACTAATCGAAAAAAAAATGACAGGCAGAGGCAGGCCACCCCGCAGGGGCCGTCATGGTCGTGGTGCTAGGATTCCCTTTGGATCTAGAATAATGCCCAGTGTTCAGAGGCCACGTACCCTGAACTCGAAAAGTTCTGAGGACATAGTTGACTGGCTAACACAGGACACCCAATCTTCTACAGCTTCCGCTCGGAACCTTGACGCACCATTCTCCTCCAGTTTAGCTTCGGGCACCTCTCAAGTTACCACTCGCCACCACCAACACTAGCACCACAGCCGCTTCAGTTGATCTGTCAAAGGAGTTATTTACACATCAGTTGGAAGAAATGAGTGATGCGCAACCATTGTAGATAACAGGGATATGTTTCAGTCAGGCAGCATTACACACATGGACGTACGGTGTGATGATGATGATGTTGTACCCGCTGCTGCTTTCTTTGCTGAGGTTTCAGATACAAGTGAAGCGGTTGATGATGACGATGCGTAGGTGGATGTCACATGGGTGCCTGCTAGAAGAGAAGAAGAACAGGGGGAAAGTTCAGATGGGGAGATAGAGAGGAGGAGGAGATGAGTTGGAAGCAGGAGGAGGTCGTCGGAAGGAGCTAGTGCCACAGTCAGTCAGCATGCATCGGCACCCGGGGTCAGCCAGACAGCACGCCAATCAACGCATGCTGTTGCCACCTCCAGAATGGCGTCATTGCAGAGCTCAGCAGTGTGGCAATTTTTTGGTGTGTCTGCCTCTGACAACAGCGATGCCATTTTCAACCTGTGCCAAAAGAAACTGAGTCGTGGGAAGTCCAACACCCACCTAGGTACAACTGCTTTGCGAAGGCACATGATCGCACATCACAAACACCTATGAGATCAACACATGAGTACAAGCAGCACACAAACTCAAAGCCGCCATCCTCCTCCTGGTCCAGCATCTTCAGCCACGTCAACCACTGCTGTCCTGCTTGCCCCCTCTCAACCATCCGCCACTCCGTCTCTTGCCTTGAGCAGTTCCTGCTCATCTGCCCACAGTCAGGTGTCTGTCAAGGACATGTTTTAGCGTAAGAAGCCAATGTCACAAAGTCACCCCCTTGCCCGGCCTCTGACAGCTGGCTTGTCTGAACTCTTAGCCCGCCAGCTTTTACCAAACAAGCTGGTGGAGTCTGAGGCGTTCCAAAAATTTGTTGCTATTCGGACACCACAGTGGAAGGTTCCCGGCCGAAATTTCTTTGCACAAAAGGCAATCCCCAACCTGTACTCGATTGTGCAAAAGGAAGTAATGGCATGTCTGGCACACAGTATTCGGGCAAGGGTCCATCTGACCACTGATACCTGGTCTGCAAATATCACCTACACTGCGCATTGGGTAAACCTGCTGACGGCTGCCAAGCATGGAATGCGTGGCTCTGCAGAGGAGTTGGTGACACCGCCACGACTTGCAGGCAGGCCTGCTGCCATCTCCTCTACTCCTCCTACTCCATCCTCTTCCATAACCTCCTCGACTGAGTCCTCTTCTGCTGCTGCATCTTGCTCCACATCAACGGCACCCCCCCAGCTACCCAGGTACTATTCCACATCCCGGATACGGCAGTGTCACGCCGTCTTGGGGTTGACTTGCCTGAAAGCAGAGAGTCACACCGGACCAGCACTCCTGTCTGCCCTGAACACACAGGTGGATCAGTGGCTGACTCCGCACCAACTGGAGATCGGCAAAGTGGTTTGTGACAACGGAAGAATTTTGTTGGCGGCATTGAATTTTTGCAAGTTGACACATGTGCCGTGCATGGCACATGTGTGTAATCTGAAAGTACAACGCTTTATGCATAAGTACCCAGGCTTACAGGACGTCCTGAAGCAGGCCAGGAAGGTGTGTGGCCATTTCAGGCGTTCCTACACGGCCATGGCACACTTTTCAGATATCCAGCGGCGAAACAACATGCCAGTGAGGCGCTTGATTTGCAAAAGCCCAACACATTGGAATTCAACACTCCTAATGTTCGACCGCTTGCTCCAACAAGAAAAAGCCGTTAACGAGAATTTGTATGACCGGGGTGCTAGGACAGCCTCTGCGGAGCTGGGAATTTTTTTGCCACGTTACTGGACGCTCATGCGCAATGCCTGTAGGCTCATGCGTCTTTTTGAGGAGGTGACAAACCTAGTCAGTCGCACCGAAGGCACCATCAGCGACATCATTCCATTTGCTTTCTTCCTGGAGCGTGCCCTGCGAAGAGTGCTGGATCAGGCCATAGATGAGCGTGAAGAGGAAGAGGAAGAGTTGTGGTCACCATCACCACCAGAAACAGCCTTATCAGCATCGCTTGCTGGACCTGCGGCAACGCTGGAAGAGGATTGTGAGGAAGAGGAGGAATGTGGCTTTGAGGAGGAGGAGGAAGACCAACCACAACAGGCATCCCAGGGTGCTCGTCTTCACCTATCTTGTACCCGTGGTGTTGTACGTGGCTGGAGGGCAGAACATACCTTCAGTGAGATCACTGAGGACGAGGAACGGGACATGAGTAGCTCGGCATCCAAGCTTGTGCAAATGGGGTCTTTCATGCTGTCGTGCCTGTTGAGGGACCCTCGTATAAAAAGGCTGAAGGAGAAGGACCTTGTGGCGAAACCGACCTCGCCACGTGTCCTTGGAGGGGGCTGATTGCCCGCCTCTTGCCTTTGGACTATGGACCAGAATTTATGGGAATGTGATACCCCAGATAGCCATACCATGGAGCCTATTCATATAATGAAAGACTATGGGAAAGACTTTAGCTCCATGGCAATTGTACTGTGTGAGTAGGATCTGCGCACTATTCGGTAGTTTTGTGCGCGCAGATCGCAGCTATCTGGGGATAGGTGAAATGTCTGTGTGTTATGTGTAAATGTGACTTTATGTATTTTAAAGTGTTTTATGTCGTTTTGCAACCATGTGGTTAATGGAGTCTGCCTCTAGTCCTGGATAATTGGATTACTTCTCCAATTAACTCCAGGGCAGAAGGGAGGAAACCAGGGTGCATTGTGGGCAGGGCCGGTGCTTGGATTTTTAGTTACATAGGCAAAGATGCATTTTTCCGCCCCCCCTCCCCCCCAAAAAAAACATCTTCACCTATGTGCCTCTTAACCAGCCCCTCTCCCCTCCCTGACCATTAATGGTCCCTTTCTCTGTCCCTTAGTGTTCTTCTCCCCTACCCCCTCTTTTCCCTGTCTCTTGGTGTTTCTCTCCCATTCCCTCCCTGTCCCTTGGAGCACCCCACACCCCTTTAGTGGTCACACTCCCCTTCCTGGTGTGTCAGTGTGTACAGAGTGTAGCGGAGCGGAGCGCGGTACAGGAGCTTCAGTTTTCTGTACCCGGCCGAACTGACAGGGAGTGCTCTCTCTGTGAGCACCTCCTGTCAGTCTGGCCAGGTACAGGAAACAGAAGCTCCTGTACCGTGCTCCGCTACACTCTGTACACACTGACAGTCACACACTCAATGACAAACACACAGACGTCACTGACAGACACAGACTCATTGATCTGACACACACTCATTCATTGACACTGACAGACCCACACTGATTGACACTCATTGACAGACACAATGATAGTCACACACAGACTCAATGACAAACATACTCTCACTGATTTGACAGACACACACTCATACACTGACAAACACACTCATCATACACTGACAGACACACTCATACACTCACATGCACACACACAGACGCACTCACACACACACGCTGTCACTCACAGACGCACACACTCTGTCACTCACAGACACATACTGTCACTCACAGACACACACTCTGTCACTCACAGACGCACACACTGTCACTCACAGACGCACACACTCTGTCACTCACAGACGCACACTCTGTCACTCACAGACGCACACTCTGTCACTCACAGACGCACACACTGTCACTCACAGACGCACACACACTGTCACTCACAGACGCACACACTGTCACAAACAGACGCACACGCTGTCACTCATAGACGCACACGCTGTCACTCACAGACGCACACTCTGTCACTCACAGACACACACTCTGTCACTCACAGACACACACTGTCACTCACAGACACACACTGTCACTCAGACACACACTGTCACTCACAGACACACACTGTCACTCACAGACACACACTCTGTCACTCACAGACACATACACTCACACACAGACACATACACTCACACACACATACACTCACACACACAGACACATACACTCACACACATACACTCACACACACACAGACACATATACTCACACACATACAGACACATACACTCACACACACTAACACACATACACTCACACACACACTCACACACATACACTCACTATTTATTTTATAAATAAATATTTTCCACCCAGCCTCCCTACCTGGAGAGCTGGTGTGGATGATGAATCCTTCCCTGGGGTCCAGTGGGGCTGCTGGGCGGCGTGCGGCTGTGCTGAGATCAGACGCGGCGAGGGAGCTCTAACCTCTCTGCTCTGCTCCCTCGCGCGCTGCCTGTCTGCTGATACCGCGGGAGCCGGAATATGACGTCATATTCCGGCTCCCGCGGTATCAGCAGACAGGCAGCGCGCGAGGGAGCAGAGCAGAGAGGTTAGAGCTCCCTCGCCGCGTCTGATTACAGCACAGCCGCACGCAGCACCGGGGGCCGAGATGGTGGCCCGGCAGGAGGGAGAGCTTCCCTCCTGCCGGTCACTGAAATCTTGCGCCCCCAGAGCCCGTGCGCCCTAAGGCGGCCGCCTGTGCCGCCTTATGGACGCGCCGGCCCTGATTGTGGGGATGTTTTTCTGCCAGCCAGGAGGGACAAAAGATACTTTTAGTAACTTTTGAACCCCTGGTTGGATTCTTGCCATTTTTTAATATGTTGTTCCCCTGAATGGATTGATTGTGGATATGCATTTTTATGTGAATGTGATGTATGGTTTTAAAGTTATGAAAGTTGTGTAAAAGTATATTTTAAACTGTATGCATAATGAGATTATGTGTCACACTAAGGGGAGGGGATGTGTGGGAGGTAACATCTATGTCATTGGTTTATGCCTCCCCCTGGGTGTGGCCTGTATGTGTGAATTGGAAATAAAAGCCAGGCTGGATGAGCCAGTCCAGAGTTCCTGTTTAACCCTCAAAATGAAGTGTCGTCTCGTTCTTGGGGGGAATTGGATTGTAAGCTGACTGCCAGGAGTGTAAGCGGATTGTATGCTTTTCTTGTTCAGCTGTTCCAGTTCGGAGTGTTATTTCGTATCCAGATCGGGAGTTTGGTGTTCTGCAGTAGCTGTGCCTGTCTCTAGGAAAGGGGATAAGCGCCTAAACGGATTTTATTCCTTTTTATGCTGAAACGGTCCGCAACAGACCTGTACTGGGTGTCCACGCTACTAGACCCCCGGTATAAGCAGAAAGTGCCTGAAATGTTACCGAATTACCGCAAGTCGGAAAGGATGCAGCAGTTCCAAAATAAATTAAAAAGTATGCTTTACACAGCGTATAAGGGTGATGTCACAGCACAACGGGAATCTAACAGTGGAAGAGGTGAAAGTAATCCTCCCACGACCACGCCGGCAAGGACAGGACGCTTTACAGACGTGTTGTTGATGGAGGACATGCAGAGCTTTTTAAGTCCTACGCATCGCCACAGCCCTTCGGGGTCCACCCTCAGAGAACGACTCGACCGAAAGGTAGCAGACTACCTCGCCTTAACTGCAGATATCGACACTCTGAGGAGCGATGAACCACTTGACTACTGGGTGTGCAGGCTTGACCTGTGGCCTGAGCTATCCCAATTTGCGATAGAACTTCTGGCCTGCCCCGCTTCAAGTGTCCTGTCAGAAAGGACCTTCAGTGCAGCAGGAGGTATTGTCACTGAGAAGAGAAGTCGCCTAGGTCAAAAAAGTCTAGATTACCTCACCTTTATTAAGATGAATGAGGGATGGATCCCGAAGGGACTGACAGTGGGCGATACATTCGGCTAAAAAAGGCCTGATTAGGGGGATGTAACAGGGATTAAACTGATAAGAATAGTACTACTTAACACACCACTCCTATCTGGTGGCACATTAGATTGCACGCGCAGTGCCCCAAATTTGAAGTAGGAGGACCAACCAAGCATCTTTTTCCATCTCCCGGTTCCTAAAATCGATGCCATATACACATCCCCTGATAGGGGACGTAACCGGGATTAAACTGATAAGAATAGTACAACTTAACACACCACTCCTATCTGGTGGCACATTAGATTGCACGCGCAGTGCCCCAAATTTGAAGTAGGAGGACCGACCAAGCATCTTTTTCCATCTCCCGGTTCCTAAAATCGATGCCATATACACGTCCCCTGACAGGGGACGTAACAGGGATTAAACTGATAGGAATAGTACTACTTAACACACTTTATAATAATGCAGAGAGAGGCAATGCAGAGAGAGGAGTCTGAAGAAGAGGAGTCAGAGGAGGAAGGTGGCTTTGAGGAGGTGGAAGACCAAACACAGCAGGAGTCCCAGGGGGCTTGTTGTCACCTTTCGGGGACCCTTGGTGTTGTACTTGGCTGGGTGGAGGAAGAGACCTTCAATGACATCAGTGAGGACAAGGAACGGGACATGGCTAGCTTGGTATCCAACCTTGTGCAAATGGGGAGTTTGCGGTTGTGCAAATGGACTGTTTGCGGTTGTTTGCGGTGTGTTAAACGGGGAGTTTGGTCTGTCACTGTGAAGCGGGCGTAACCCTTACACTACCTGATCGATACAACATCATACCTGATGTTTTAAAGCACGTTATTCCAAACAATTTAGGAATGTTAGGTGATTTATGCCCTTTATGGATTAAAACCAGACTCTGCATCAACTATGTAATTTTCCATGGGAGTTTTGCCATGGATCCCCCTCCGGCATGCCACAGTCTAGGTGTTAGTCCCCTTGAAACAACTTTTCCATCACTATTGTGGCCAGAAAGAGTCCCTGTGGGTTTTAATATTCGCCTGCCTATTGAAGTCTATGGCGGTTCGCCCGGTTCGCCTGTTCGCGAACATTTGCGGAAATTCGCGTTCGCCGTTCGCAGACGGAACCTTTTATGTTCGCGACATCTCTAGCTGTGAACAATTGCTGCCTCTTGATTTTAATTCCATTAAACGAAACAACCAGGAAGTAACAGGATCGGTTGTCTGACTGACTGCCAGGAGGTCTAACAAGGTTAATTTATAAAAGTGTCACTATTTATTTAACTCTTTTTGTAATATGAAAAAAAAGAAAAAAATTGGACCCACTTCAGCAAGCTAAAATGATTAATTTATTTTATTTATAAAATATTTTACCAGGAAAGATACATTGAGATTTCTCTCGTTTTCAAGTATGTCCTGGGTCCACAAATCATTGCACTGATACAATAGGATACAATTAAATACAAAAACAATATTAATATACAATGTATGCAAAATTGAACATAGAACAGTTAGGAAATATATAATCAACCATGACACGTGCATTCTGTTTTTAGGTATGTACAGAGGGATCTCTTAACGGACTTTAGGCTTTGGGAAGATTTGAAAGTGTGCGGGAGGTCGTTCCATAATTGTGGTGCTCTGTAGGAAAAGGAGGATTGAGCCGCTTTCCTCTTGTATTGAGGTAGACTAAATAGTCCCTTTAAAGCTCATGATACTGGCTGCTAGAACATTATATTGTTTGTATGCATTTATTTGATTCAGTTTAATATTGTCAGAGTTATTTACTAAAGTGAGAATCTAAACTGAATTCAAAGTGAATTTCGAATTTAAGACCAGACTAGCTGAACTGAAAGCAATGTTTCCAGCTCAGCTATTTTGTCCCTAAATTTTAAATTCACGTTTAATTCAAATTGAATTCTCAACTTTATTGAATTACCTGACTATTTTAAAATGAATCAAATAAATGCCTAAAAACAATTAAATGTTTATAACATCTGAGCAACCAGGAGGAAGTTAGAATAGCTTCTCCGCCCTTTGTGTCTTTAAGGCACATTGAATTGTAATTGCTAGATTTGTTGTGTATCCTCTTGTCCTCTTGTTTGTCATACTGAAACAAACAATAAAACAGTTAGAAAATACACAGACTAGAAAGACTTAACAAATTAACTAAAATCTAAAAACACAATTGCTGATACCAGTATATGTGAACATTGTCGAGTTGCTCTGGTCATATAGTATTTAATATGTCTGTATTTTACTTGCTATTATGTCTCTCTTTTGGGTTTGTTTGTTTTTGTCGAGTTTTGGAACATTCAACATGACCCTTTCTTGGACATTTCTAAAGATTGTTTTATACATTTCCACTCTTCATCCTTGATTCTACTTCCATTTTTCTTGTAGTCCCCTGTTTTTGTGACCTTTCCCACTTGTGATATCTTGTAATGTTATGTTTGTTAAATGTATGTATCTCTTGTGGCATTCTTCTATCTTTTTCTTACTGTTAAACTTACACGTGGTCTATGCTCAGTTTTGAATACTCATTTGTCAACAGTTTAAGACATTCATTTGTCTGTTCCTCTTGTGATTATCAGTGTCTTTTATAACTTTATACTTTTTCTGTCTAGTAGTCACATGTGCCATTTGTGACAATCTTCTTCTCCCATTTCATAAACATCCTTAGTCTCTCTGTTGTGTACTCTTGACTAATGTTTAGCTCCTCTCCTTTGAATCACATTTACTTTATTTTCCCATTTGTAACTTTATTACCCATTGTTGTCCTCATTTAGGTTATCACATATGTAGGACAAAATGTCCAGGATACACAGGTCGGATATCTCAGAGTGGACTGTTACTAATAAAAACCATAAGTTTATTTAAACATCACTCTGAGATATCATTTTGTCCAGGATCTCCCCTTTTTTCTTTTTGTCAGTTCATATATTTAGGGTTACCCCCTACTATTGGATATTTTCAGGACACACTACATTGTCCCTGTTTCGCAGGGCTATTTTTGTTTTTTCTATCACATATGTAGCACTATGTGGTTATCCCAGTTGTTTTCATGAATACTTATGGCACTCGGTTCCCGATATTAACAAACCAAAACTACCTTAGCAATTTCATTACTGAATAGAAAAAAGGTAGATGTACACTGTGCTTGTGCTGCCATCAAGATGTTGCTGACTTCATATATCCTCTAATTGATATTATCCCCACCTATCCTCCAACAGATTGTCTCTTGGTTTGGTTTTTGGTTGATAGCTTCCATTGTTCTACGCTTTAGTTTAGAGTCCTCCTATTTTTGCCTCCTGTATACATCAATGTTTTCACCGCTCATTTAGCTAAAATTCATTTCCAGATATTTTTCTTTCATCTCACCCTACTTTATATTAACACGTAGTCTCTCTCACAAATTATGTCACTATCTACACATTTCTACCACCTAAGTGTTGTTCCTCATTCCACTTCCCCAGCTTAGCTTTCCTCTTTTATTGAAATATGTTCTGTAACCCTGTGAATCTTCTGGTAATGCCCCTCCCCTTCACACCAGACCTGCTATAAAGATTAATCAGCATCTCAAGGAGTAGCAGACTGTGCAGTATATTACCCACCAAGGATATTAAACACTTTTTGTTGGTCAATTATCTCAAGGGCTTTGGATTGTTTCAGCATAGGACTAAACAAAGAGGTTAAAATTATACTGTTAATAATGAACAAATTACCAAATGTAAAAGATATTACTCACGTTGTCCAGAGCAACACTATGCTCATAAATAAGCTAAAGGTGGTACAATCCCTGCTGGAGGGTAAAGTAAACAGCTTCCATATAGATAAACCTGGAGCTTCTAATATTATTCTATTCTACTCTTTTAACATATTCAAATACATACATATAATTACTAATTCATTTTGAACAGTTGGCTCTTCCTCATTTAAAAGGCAACATAGTTTTAACTAATCCGATGGGTTTGTTTTCTATCATCTCAGATTGATTCAACAGTGGAAACTTTCAACCTGGCACATACTATATACATTCAAAACAGAGATACAAAGGAACAAAGTGTCTGAATGCCATTCGTATAATACAATACATTTTTGAGATGTAAATATTAATACTAGTTGAATTATTTTGTCACTTTGGCATTAGCTGAAAATATGATTCACTGGTATTGGTCATTACCATTTTTATTTTCAGTTCACTTCCTGGTCTTAATGTTTCCCCATAGGGTGGCAAGTTTTAAGACGTCTTGATCAGAAACCACACTGATCCCAGAAACACCCCTGCATGTTATCCTTACATAATGTGTTTCAATAGTTATAACATCATGCTCAAGCAGTGGGAATCTCAAAAACTGGATTTGAGCAGTTTTAATTATTTAATTATGCAAGTTCTTTGGTCAGAAAAATCCTTCTTCCCTCTATAATGGCAATAGTTATTTTTCTTGGATCAAGAAGATGTCCCTATAGATACTAATAATGATTATGTTTTTCGCAAAAAACATCCAGACTTTTCTTAAAAAACTATATAACTTGAAAATGTGTTCCGGTCCAAACTGAAATTCATCCAAATTTTGGGCTGATCAGGTTATCGGTTGAATTCCCGAACTCCAGGCCGAAATGTACCTGAATCACGAACCAACTCAAATAAATATATGCTTTCTTCTATTGGGTACTTTTCCTCAATTATCTGTGAATAAAATGGTGGGAAATGCTCCTATCAGTGCACTGTGAAATATATATATATATAAAAACCATATGTTGACACATTCAGTACCAGTGCATTGTAATAAATGTCCACTTTTTAGTTTTAATGCCCTCCAATGTACCATCATTGAACAAGTAGCCTTAGATGGAAGAGGTGGAGATCTGCTACTATTGAGAAAAAGAGAGGGCTATTGGATACACACCTTACAAACAATGCAACCAAGGGGACTGAATGTTGATTTCAATTTAATTTGTTTTCTTTGATTGACATTGTCACTTCTGTCGTTTTTTTGTCTTCTTTGCCTTTCATGCACTTTTTGCATTTTTTCTTGTGTACTCTCTCTTTAATGATAGATAATTGTAGGAATTTTTTAGACATCATTGCCTAATTAACCATATGTGATTAGTATTTTTTGGGAGTGTAACATTATATGTCACACTCTGTACTCTATACCAACTAGGGGTTCTTGAGAAGAGTTAGAAATAATAATTAATTTGAATATTTTTTGTGGATAATATTTTATTTGATTTTCAATATTACTGTTGTAAGCATAATTGATGCTGTGTATATATATGTTTTTTTAATATATTTCTTATGTTTGTGGATGCTTTCCGCTTTGCGAATGAGCGGTGGAACGCATAATAGGTGGAACGCAAGGATGTATACTCGGATCCGATCTGGAAGAGAGGCTTGAGCCGCACTTCCGGTTGCGTCATATGGACGCACACGGAAGTACTACGGATAGGCGAACCCGGAAGTGAGTTGCCAATTGGAGGACAATCTCTGCGCGCCAAAACCGGACGGATTTAAAGCACATCAGAGCCTTATGGACGGTTATGCCTGCGCATAGAAGGACTTTCATCTCATGCCCCTGAGGAAGTTCAAGGACGTTTGAATGAAACGCGTAGGGCTGCTGTATAGTGTTTTAGAGTTTCTGTTTTATTGTTTGCTGTGTAATCTTATTATGCTCCGGTTCCATTGATCCTGTGATTGATCCTGTGATCCTGAGACTGGTTCATTTTATATGCCTGCTTACCACTTCAATCTTGTAAGTGTGCCCTATAATTAAAGTGTTTATTTTATCAAGATACTCTGCACTATTATGCTTTTTTGTTTCCTTCTATGTATATCATGACGTCTCACCTATCCTGAGGTATCCACCATCTTTATGATATGCCTACAATCAATTTTGGTTTGTGAGTGTGAATAACTATTTGTATTTCCACTCCTTTTTTTGTATTTCCATGTCTTTTTCCGTTATCATTGTATTGTAGATTAATTCCTTTTCCATATATATATGGATTGACAGAAAATAAAAAGCAACTTTTGGAAGACCTAGAGTGCCAGTATTTTTTCTACTTTATATTACATTGCTACTGAGCACCAGACTGTACAATTTGATAGTTGGAGTGCAGGAAATCCTATCTTTATTATATATATATAAATAATAATTTGGATATATTTTTTCTAATTGGCCCATTTCCTCTATATATTCAAGAACTCCTGATAGACCTTTAGCTGTGTTGTTGGTAACATTGTTTAACAATGTATACAAGGAATACTCAGCCCTTTTTTTTCTTTAATGGTAGATTTTTTTTGTTTTTCTTTTTGTAGAAAAACCTCTATCTAAAAAGCAAAGAATAAAAAAATAAATTAGTTGTTACATAAAGATCTCCCAACAAAAAGTTGTGAATTACCCACTTTGAGGAAGTGAACACCAGCATTAAACACACCAGATAATTGTCTGAAACCCCCAATCCTGTGCTTCCTCGTGGTCTATAGCCCACATAGGAATCTTGTTTATATGAATCTCTGAGTGAAGCATTCTTTAGCGTTGCAGTGATGGGGACAAGATTGTACACTTTGCTAATGTACAGAAGGGAATGTCACCCCTCCTTCCCAAAGATGCTACTGCTTAGAGAAATTCCATGATTAATATTTAAGCTAATTCAATCCAGTGTTTATATAGCTTGTGAGCTCTTTCATGCAGCATCCTCATCAACCTATTGTTCCCGTAACATTTTGTAATTGTCTCATTGATTGAGGAATAACTTGGCGCTATATGATCGCCAATAATAATATATATTATATAGCCATTAATATGAAAGACGATTAAATATTTTAATATACCCAAACTGAAATTTAACACAAATATTAATAATGAATTATCATTTTCAACAAATGGAACATTGTTTTTCCATATATTTTTATTTTTAAACCATAATCCCTTTGTAAAAATATATCCATTATCTTTGTGTCAGGGTCCCATGCAAGTCTTCTGGGGTCCAGTCTCTTTTTAACACCCTTTTTAACACTAGCCTTTCTCCACTGCATGTGTCAGAGCATTGCCTGATGGTTGAAAGTTGGTCTAGTGTTCTTGCCCAGTTATCTTGGAAAACCTGCTACTCTTGCGAGGACCTGTGGTTATACCAGCAGGCAGGTCTGGTGCAAAGATTTTTAGGTATACAGGTGAATATGATTTTGGCACACCCCCTCCCACCCCCCCACACATAAAAAAGCATCTTCACCTTTGTGCCTGTTAACCTTTTGCTTCTTATTCCCTTCTTTAAATGTCTTACCCCCTTTAGTGTACCTTATCCCCTATTTTTCCCCATTGTGTGTCTTATACCTCCCTCGTGTATCTCTTATAGCCCCCTTTGTGTGTCTAACTCCCCAAAGCCCCTCTGTGTCTCTTTTTCCTCTTCTCCAGACCCTATTTGTCTCTTTCACCCTCATCCCCTATGTATTTCAATCCACAGGCCCTTCTGTGTGTCTCTTTAATCCTCAGTCCCTCTGTGCATCTTTCTAACCCCAATCTGTGTGTCTTTCTCCCCCCTCATGTCTCCCTGTGTGTCTTTCTCCCCACTCAGGCCACCCTGTGTGCCACTCTCCCCTCTATTTCCCTTAGTGTTTCTCTCCGCTTCACTCCATGTCCCTTAGTGGTCCTCTCCCCTTCCTGTCCCTTATTGTTCCTCCGTTCCACGTCCCTTAGTGATCCCCTCCCCTCTCCTGTCCGTCTCCCCTGCATGTCCCTTAGTGTTCCTCTCTCCCCTTTACCTGTCTCTTAACGCCCCCTATCCTCTTCCTGCCCCTTAGTGTTCCTCTCGCCCCATACCTGTCTCTTAGTGCCCCCTTAGTGTTCCTCTCACCCTTAACTGTCCCTCACCTTACATGTTTTTCTCCCCTCCTGTCCATCTCTTTTAGTGGTCACCCCCTAAGTGATCCTTTTCCTTTCCCTCACCTGTCCCTTAGTGTTCCTCCACCTCCCTTACCTGTCTCTTAGTGTCCCTCTTAGTGTTCCTCTTCCCTCTCTTTTAGTGCCCCTCCCCCCCCTTTCCCTTAGTATTTATTTTCCCTTCCCTCCCCAGTCCCTTAGTGCCCCCCTCGTCCCTTAGTTTTCCTCCCCTCCCTTCCTGGTATGCCACCTATTCCAAGCGGCCACCTGTTCCAAGAGTTCAACATTGCGTTGTTGCTCTCAGACATGAGAGTTGGTTCAGGGTGCCCCAAACACCAAGCAGCTTGCAGGCTAACTTGTTAATTATATTATGTTTGTGCTTTGGTCAATGAACTCAATTTCAAGTAGAAATCTATACGTTTAAACAAGTCCTATACCTAGGGGTCTCATGCAATTCCGTAAAGAAACACTCAGGTAACATGACCGTTGGGTGGTGGAATAAATGGATGAGAGAATATCTCATCACCGGTTTTCGCCATTCGGTACTGCCATCTTCTTTCTTTCTGTGCCACTCAAGTATGCGATGATGTCCCAATGGGACCCCACACTGTACGTGAAGTTATCAGTTCTAAAGACAAGACGTAGCTGTCCTTTTTTTTGTCCACTTATGCGACTGACATTAGATTGGTTAAACATTTACCAATTTGGTTGTCTATTAAGTTCATTATGTATATTTCTTCCACATTTCCAAGTAGCTCAACTAAGAAATTAAACTTTTTCTTCTGCTGGATTTACTATAAAAAGTCATCTGAGTGTTAATCCATTCTGAAACAAACCAGAAGTCTGTATTTATATTATAATCATTCTCAGAAATCTTAAAGAACAACATTAGTGTTACCTGCAACATAAATCACATTTAAACAGATCAAGAATCCACTTAATCAAACAACCGATTAGTATTTATAAACAATTATTAAAGTTAATAACAATAAAAGATAACAAAGGTAAATAAAGTTAAGGACTCCAAACACCTAAAACACTCCAGCTTGCAGAACTGCTTTAGGTGTTAAAGGAATATTCCAAGCACCATAAATGTTATAACGTGCTATAGTCGTTATGATACCAGGAGTGCCCTGGATATCTCCATATAATATAATATTATATCATGGTCAGGTAATGCAGAGCTGGAATTAGATTGCCCAGGGCAGTAGGCAGAATACCCCACTGGCAGGGCCGGTGCAAGGATTTTTGCCGCCCTAGGAAAAAGTAAAGTTTGCCGCCCCCCCCCCATGTGACATCTCAATGCCCCACCCATATGATCTGCCATGTTAACTAACGCCAGTGCTGCAGTGCCGCTACTCTCTTTCTCCCCCCTCCCCACTCTTTTTCTCCCCCCTCCCTCCTCCCCACTCTCTTTCTCCCTCCTCCCTCCTCCCTCCTCCCCACTCTCTTTCTCCCCCCTCCCTCCTCCCCACTCTCTTTCTCCCTCCTCCCTCCTCCCCACTCTCTTTCTCCCTCCTCTCCACTCTCTTTCTCCCTCCTCCCCACTCTCTTTCTCCCTCCTCCCCACTCTCTTTCTCCCTCCTCCCCACTCTCTTTCTCCCCCCTCCCTTTCTCCCCCTTCCTCCTCCCCACTCCCTTTCTCCCCCCTCCCTTTCTCCCCCCTCCCTCCTCCCCACTCTCTTTCTCCCCCCTCCCTCCTCCCCACTCTCTTTCTCCCCCCTCCCTCCTCCCCACTCTCTTTCTCCCCCCTCCCTCCTCCCCACTCTCTTTCATCCCCCTCCCTCCTCCCCACTCTCTTTCATCCCCCTCCCTCCTCCCCACTCTCTTTCATCCCCCTCCCTCCTCCCCACTCTCTTTCATCCCCCTCCCTCCTCCCCACTCTCTTTCTCCCCCCCACCTCCTCCCCACTCTCTTTCTCCCCCCCACTCTCTTTCTCCCCACTCTCTTTCTTCCCCCTCCCCACTCTCTTTCTCCCCCCTCCCGCCTCCCCACAAACTTTCTCCCCCCTCCCGCCTCCCCACTCTCTTTCTCCCCCCTCCCCCCACCTCTATTGTAACGTGGCTGAGCTCTGTATGGTCCGCGGGTACAGGGAGCTTTTGTTTCTTGTACCCGGCCGGACTAACAGGAAGTGCACACCCAGTGTGCACTTCCTGTTAGTCCGGCCGGGTACAGGAGACAGATGCTCCCTGTACCAGCAGACCATACAGGGCTCGGCCACGCTACAGTGAGGGAGTGACAGGAGGGGGCGCTGAGCGCTTCCCTCCTGTCAGCCCCTCTCCTCATGCTCCGCCCAGGCGGTGCGCCCTCATGGACGCACCAGCCCGGGCAAAGCTGCAGCCACGTGAGGCTCTCTACAGAGCGCTCAGGCGGCTGCAGCATGAGGGGGGCCGGCGCTCCTGGCGGCGTCCCTTCCTAAGGGGCACCCTCGGCGGCTGCCTGGTCCGCCTAACAGGTAGGGCTGGCCCTGCCCACTGGGGCCCCCTCCTAGAACTCTGGTCTCTGTTTCTGTGAGTGTTGTGTGTGTGTGTGTGTGTGTGGGAGTGTGTGTTGTGAGTCTGATGTGTGTGGAGGATGAGAGCTGTATGTGTGGGAGTGTGTGTGCGCTGGTTGAGTATTGTGTGCGTGGAGGCTGAATTTTTATGTGGTGCAATCGGAGTATTGTGTGTGTGTGTAGGACAGCGTTTCTCAAATGGTGTTCTGAGGAACCCTAGGGTTTCTACGAGAACAAAATTGGTGTTCCTCGACGATATGCCCGTCAAGTGGCCCAAGTATTTGGGGGGCCACCTGATGGGTATCGCTAAACAGGGGTCCGGTCAGGCACTGCGCCCATCTAAGACCACGACCAGATCTCTGTCGCATGGGATGCTGGAGGAAGTGACAGGCATAGCATGCCGGCTGGAGGGAGAGAGGGAGCAGCGTGGAATGAGCAGCACACCAACCTCAGCCAGCAGGACTGAAAACCCTCCTGCAGAAAAAAGGTAAGTGAACAGAAAATGTAAACATATGTGTGTGTGCGTGTGTGTGTATGTGTGTACCTGTGTCAGTGTATCTGTGTAACAAGGTGTGTGAATATCTGTGTGTCTCATTCATTTATAACACTATGTGCTGGTGTGTGTATCTGTGTGTCAGATACATACACATACACACACAGATACACACTGACACACAGATACACACACCGGCACATACACAGATATACACAACTTGACACACAGATACACACTGGGGCACACACACACTGGCAGATACACACAGGCACACAGATACACAAGATACACACACTGACGGACATATACACACACCTTGACACACAGATACACACCCCTTGACACACAGGAACACACACACACACTGTGTGTCAAGGTGTGCGTATCTTTGTACCAGTGTGTAAATGTGTGTCTGTGTGTGCATGTGTCAGTGTGTATCTGTCAGTGTGTGTATATCTGTGTGTCAAGTTTGTTTATGTCTGTGTGTATGTCCCGGTGTGTATCTGTGTTTGTATGTGCATTTGTGTGTCAAGGTGTGTGTATCTGTGTCTCTGTGTGTATCTGTGTGTCAAGGTGGGTTTATCTGTGTCAGTGTGTGTGTCTGTGTTTGTGTGTATATGACTGTGTAAGTATGTATGTGGTAGTACATGTACAGACATCCCAGCATTCAAACACCAACACAACACACACTCCTGCAAACATAACATAAAAAACACCCCTGAACTCTAGCATGTAAACTCATTGAGCAGGGCCCTCAACCCCTCTGTTCTGTGCTTCCATTTGTCTGGTTACAATTACGTGTCTGTTAGTCTACCCATGGTACAGCGCTATGGAATTAGCTGGCGCTCGACAAATAATAAAATAATAATCATAACTCTAACTCTAAAATTATATAGAAACACTCAAACACCAATACTACACACAAATGCACATCCACATATAAAATCCAACACTACATCCAAATACACCTTTGCAGTCAAATGCTAACATTCCATACAAACACATCCCTGTATTTAAACGATAAAATTATATACAAACACTAACTCTACACACAAAACCACACCTGCTACGAAGTACTACAATATATTTACTATCTCTATAAATTAGTGTATATATACGAAAAAAAAATAAAAATGTGCTAAAAATAAGACATTATGCTCTGCTGATTGAAAGGTTTACACAACAGCGCAAAATAGTTTTTTAATGTTTTTTTTTTTGGGGGGGGGGGGAGGAGGGGAATTCCACAATCTTTCTTTTATTGAGGCAGGAGTTAAATGGGGTAAAGAATAAAGAAGAGGGGATGCACAGTATTTGTACAAAGTGGGATCGCTTTAACACAGTAGTACATCTCCTACAAAGGACAGCCTCATTTTATATTTTATATTAAGCAAGCTTTTCAGTAGATCAATAGCACGCATAAAATAACAGTTATAAAAGTAGTTTACACTAAACGATTGAATCATCAGGAGTTAAATGAATGAAAATATGCTATAATACGAAGTAAGTGAGCCAAGCAATCCTGGTAGGTATAAGTGTGTAGCGAACACGCTAACATGCTAGACTAGTCATGTATACAATAATGGTTAGTGCCCTTGATCGTTTATGATTATGCTAAACATAGTAATAACAACCTGGCTAGTCATGCTCATCTAAAGAGAAGTCATAGGAGTTAAACATGAATGCAGGCATAGAACGGTTAACAGTATACGGCAAAGGCCTTGCTTAGCAGTCGTTATCCCTGGAACAAGATTAAAAGGCCAGATTAAGTTTAGTGAGGCTTATACATTGCATATGCACTTCGGTGAACTTAACGCAATAGTAGAATGAGTAACTGCCTGGCTAGAGTTACTATCAGTGTGGTAACATAAGTGTACACTTTGCTAGGCCTTTGGGTTTGGTTATATTTAACAGGTGAGAGACAATGCCCTAAAGAAGAAATAACAAGTGGTAGGCTGTGGGATACGTTACAGAAGCCAGTAGGTTAATTATGAGCGTTCAAGTCCTTATGTGGCATATTGGAGCCGCGTAGGTAGTCCAGGTTAACCTGATTAGCCTATGCCCATTCGTGAGGCCGGTTTCAGACGTTCGGTCAGTGGTGGTGATGGTTCCTCCTGCACAGCGTCTCGGTTTGCAGCTTGAACCCTGAGATGTAGGTTTGTGCCGCGCTGGTCTATGGGTCTTGGGTCCTTGTTAGGGAGGGTGGTGCCGTCTGCTTGGATGGTCCTGCTGGGAGTTGCAGTGGTGGTCATCCGTGATTTTTGAGGCATGGGGAAAGGTTGTGTGTGACGAGGGGTTTTTCCCCGGCTCCAGGCGTTATTGAGGGTCGACACCACGTGGCCACAGACTTGGGGACTTCTTGAGGCCGGGTCTTTCCCTTTATGGGCGCTGAGGAAGGCCCAGGTGGTCATCCGCCGCCGGCGGCGGGTGGCTTTCCTGCGGTGTGGTCGGTGTCCCGGAGGTAGTCTCCTGGTGACCCTCGGCCCAGATGGGCATGCCGCCCTTAGCGTTAGGTCGGCCTTGCCCGGGGTCTGCCCTCTCCGCCCTCCTGATTTTTCCAGCAGCACCAACCTGTGCGGAGTGGGGGCGAGTTGGGCCTCCCTGCTCTCCAATTTCTCCCAGAATCTCCTGAACAGTGCATCTAGGCGCTCGTGCAGGGGTTGTAAGGGTGCAAGCTCGACAGCCTGTTCCTCGGCCATTTTGCCAGTGTCGGTTTGCCTGTCAGGCCCACGTTCTGAGTAGTTGCTAGCGTGTGCAAGCCAAGTTGGTCTGCGGTTCACGATGGTTGTGACCGGGATAACCCCTGCCGGTCCAAAGGGGGGGGGGGGGCGATGCTGCGGGTGCTGCTCGAGTTGATGAGCTGGGAGAGCAGCCGTCTCTCCCCTGCCCTGCACGATGTAGGCCCCAAGCCTCTGGTCTGGTGTCTCTGCGGTCATTTCAGCTTAAAAGGTGTCCCCCGGTTCCTCTGCTTCTGCGCTTCTCAGTGAGGTATGTTGGGGTCTAGGTTTGGGCGATTAATCCACCGTATTTTACCATTAATCGGTTCCAGGCTCGGGAGCTCACAGAAAGCATGTCTGTCTGGCTTCCCGGTCAGGCTCCGCCCCCCGAATTCCACAATGTTAATACACTATGTCAAAGGGTTCCACTATGTCAAAGGGTTCCACTATGTCCTGAGTGTGTGACTTTTTTTTTTATTTGATTCCCTTTTGACAGGAGGGTGTGTAATTCCTGGTGGGTCAGTAGAGGCCATTCTTTGCAAAATGCACACTGAGGAGATGGATTACTGGTGGTTTGATATGAGAGCATTGTGGTCTGTGACAATATCAGACATGGTGTAACATGTCACGTGCTGTTGTTCATCTGATGTTGTATTTATCTAAGTTTATGACCTGTTATGGAACAGATGATTGTTATTATGTCCTGATATGTAAAACCATAAAATTCAAAGAGGGTATACTTTCTTTTTATCATGACTGTATATAACATACATATGCACTGCAGTGTATATTACACCAGTCTACTTATATTCTCAAACCAAGTATCAATTTCCTCTTTTTCCCCAATATGTACCTCCCAACATTAACCCTTTGTGTTGGACTGCTCCTAGGTGACCAGCGTTTCCTGCCAAGCACTCCCTTTCCCCCTTAGAGATTAGCCCTATTGTGAATATAACTCATCCTTAGTCATTAGCCAAGGTGGAATGTAAGGGTAAATGAAGTACACTTTATTGGAGTGACATTCTTTTTTCGCCCGAAATTCAGTAAAAAATCATTTGTTTTCGCCCATTGGGAAAAATAACACTGAGCAAGCGCCCCCGACCCCCCCCCCCCCAAAAAAATAAAAGCAAGGAGGTAGGCGGCAGCACTACCAGCTCCCTCCTTGTAATAAATATCAACAATTCATACCCAGTCCCCTGCATAAAAACCTATGGGGGTCACTATGATCCCCATAATAATAAAAGGGAGGTTAAATCCTCCCGCATGACTATGTCTTCCAACACTGGACTTTCTTTTCTGGTTTGCTCAAGTACACTGAACCACGAAATTTATGTATATGATCATGCTGGGGTAGTTGGCGGGGTGAAAGTGTAACTTAAAGCGGCTGTTGGTTAGACAGCTACCTGCCTGGAGTTGACAAGCAGTAGGGGATGGATTGCAGTCCGGGAGGAAGGGACTGGGGGTTGGGCCGCAGATGGGAGGAGGGACCAAACATCTGCTGACCTTATCACGAATGTGTATTTTATAAAAAAAAACTAAATAATACGGGGAAGGGGGAGTTCTTAGGTGGGCACATAGGAAACGGTAAGCTTAGCAGTTCTTCCATTGTATCCCTGCCCTTTAGGTTCAGCTTGTTGATTAGGTTCAGCTTGTTCTTGACCCTGGTATAACTAGGGACATCTCGGGGGGTATTGGCTAATACATGAGGTGGTTGTGGACGGACTGGTGGGGAGGGTAATGGGTGTGCGTGCATGGGGACCTGGTTGGGAGGTAACGGGAAT
Source organism: Pelobates fuscus (assembly GCF_036172605.1). Classification (NCBI taxonomy): domain Eukaryota; kingdom Metazoa; phylum Chordata; class Amphibia; order Anura; family Pelobatidae; genus Pelobates; species Pelobates fuscus. Next base: position 30,668,601 of record NC_086319.1, on the reverse strand, counting down.
GGGGGGAGGGGACATATAATTTCCAGTTATTTTTGTTCTTTTATTGCTGATATGTTCCAAATTATATAAGTACATTCTTAATATATGTGGGACATGCCCTACTGGGGTACATCTATTTGTACCTATTTGCACCTAAATCTATTTGCTGTAATATACTTGGGCGGAGTCTGGGTTGCGTTTCTCAACCCATACTCATGTGTGTCTTTCTACGCATCCTACGCAAACTCGCATCCTGGTCTGGTTACCGGAGCGAATCTCCTAGGGCTCCCATCGTAGCACGTGTCCCCTCCTATTAAGGGGGGAGGTTGCAGGACATCTCTTGTTTGGTTGGGGATATCCCCTTTGGAGTTTTCTCCTTTTTTAAATCATACCCTATCTTTACCCCAACATTTCCTCTTCCACATTTCTGATCGGGAGGAATTTTGGTCAATCACTGATCCTGTAGGCCCGGGGAGGGACATACAAAGGCGATAGTATTGTCCTCTGTCTACAGATTGCCTGTGCTAGATCCCTCTCTTAGGAGACTCCTCTGGCTGCTCTTCTTTCCCTATATCTGGGGGGCGGAGGGCTTGGATACTCCTGCATCTTTTCACACTTACCTGCTCACGCTCTTCTTTTCTTTGGTTCTTTCTTCCGTCCTCTGCTCTCCCTATCCTTCTCTTCTCCCTTAGTCCACCCCGGGGTGTCGGGCTTCCTCGGGGCTGCTGCCATCGGGTTCGGGGGGATAAGGGAGTTGGTGAAGTGTCTTCTGCATGGGCTGGGCCTGGCTCGAGGATAATTATGGCATATCACTCAGCTCCCCTGTCCCCTGACTGACATGCAATGGAATATATTCTCTTTGTAATGGCACAAGTGAGCAAAAACTATTTTGAGACCTGAGCGGGGATTTACCAAAGGACAAGCTATTGATTTCCTCTAAGCCTGTGTCATTTCTCAGAGTTCTGATGTTCTCATATTCTGTTTTTGTTGTGTAAGGACTCCACAGATAAAATATTGACTGTCAGTCTTTTCGAGATTGGTCACTGTGGTCAGAATCACTATATTATAATAATACGTAGTACTTTAGTCTATGCTACTTTCATGTACTTCGTTTTACTTACAAATAAATGTTCTAGCATAGTGAGGGATCCAACAATGGTCTCAAAATGAGGACGTATTTAAGGAAGTCCTATAAGTGTGGCCAGGGTAGTTGCCAGGTAAATGGTCTTCTGGAACTCCTTAGTGAACCAGCAGCCAGGCTTAGCATGACACACGCTGACCACACACACACACACACACACACTCTCACAGACTGACACACACACACCCAGCTGCTTGGATGCCTCACTATTCCTTCTTCTTTACCCACGCTCTCTGCACAGAGCTGCTTATCCTCCTCCTCCCCTCTGTGTCCTTCCCCTGCACTGCTCTAAATGACCCAGGAGGAAGTGTAATCACTTCCTTGCAGCACAGTGCCACCGTGCAGCTTCATGGGGGAACATCCATCTAGTTTGGCAGGTCCCAGGATTTGTTTATGTTGGGACAGGAGCCCAAAAACAGCCCCACCATGACCCTGTCTTAGCATTGGCACTAAGTAGCTGCCTATACCTCCTTATGTGTAACCCAGCTCTGGCTACACCAGAGGTGACCCTATTTTTTATTTAAAAAGCCTATAACAACACAAATATATATAAAAAAAATACAATCAAAAATAGTCAATTTGCAGAGACAAGAAAATGGCTGACAACTCATGGCGAATCATGGATTTTCAACTGTTTTTTATTGTGTCTATCCCATAACATCCTGCATAGAAAATGTTTCCGAAATACTTAGTTCAGCTGTAAACAGTCTACTGAGCGCTGAAGAGAAGACAGCAGACCTTTCTATGAGAGAGCTTGTACAAGTCACTCAGAAATTACATTACGTATGACTGCCATTTCTGTGCATAGCGTACAAGAACCCGTATGAGTCAAGGGGAAGCTATGCTTCCCATATGATGTTCTGAGTGTGATTGGGCATATACTCTAGCTGTTGCAAGTTTACTAGCTCTGTAGCTAGATAGAACACAATGAGGGAAAGGTAAGAACTAGGATTTTTTTCCACCCCTGCAATGTGGATATAGTTATTGAAAATCTCCATAACAATTTTTACTGTCCGTGATCTGAGAAACACCATCTCAGCCAATAAATACCGATCAGAAGAACTATGCAAACAGCTACATTTTTCTACATGTCGAAATGTAAAGCCTTCCGAGAAAGTTTTTATTTTTAAATATAAGTTTACATTCATTTAAAAAAAAAACTGGCAATATATTCAAGGGGATTGTAAGCCTTCCAACACCTTGTGCATGCAATTTTTTATGATACTATGTATTATCCTGAGATCTGAAAATCTAATGGATGCTTTACTCTTCAAAGGGTTACATACTAATTATTCACAAAGGAAACTTGACGCATACTTTATTAGCAGCACATACTCTGGCAAGGAACTTTATATTTTTTCAACCTGAAAGTGTTTGGATTTTTTCCGAAAACTAATTAATTTTCAGTAAATATTTCTTTGAATTTTAAGAATGTTTCTGAAATCGAAGTGATGTTTAAGGTTAATATCAAAGCATCTCACACTCTCCATCTGTAACAGAGGCTTGAGATGCATAGCCACAATCAGTGAATACAGGTGGTTCATAAGAAGCCGCTGCTCCCGATTTGGCTTTTGGCGTGAAGATAGGCTTTTTAAATTGACTAGAAGAGAGGATCTTTATTCACACTCTGGATGACCCTGAGGAAGTCCTTCATTGGATGAGACATGTAAGGCTGGGACACTCAACATAATGTTCAGACTGTCAGGGTGGCGGTCCGGTGCCCGGGAGCCAGACACTGTCCGGGCGGCGGTGCGTGGACCGGGACCCAGTATGCCTGATGTTCAGAGTAGGAGTCACAGCGTGGAGGTGGATTAGCAGGGTCTGGTGCAGGGTAACCGCACGCCCCCTGGTGTTGAGCACCAGCGTTTGTGCAGCCACATACCAGAACCCTGATTCAGCTTCAGCGGATACCAGGACCTAGGAGCTTGGAAATTAAGCAGACCTCCCAGGAGCTGAATAGGGAGGCTCTGCAGCAAGATTGTATCCAGAACTAGAAACAAGACAAGGCTAGAGCTAGGCACCAAACATGAAAACAGGACAGAACTAATAGAACCCAGAACCAGAGAAGGATAGTAAGCTAAACCCAGAACATGTACACAAGACATGAGGGAAACATGAACATAACATGGGCATGACTGGACAGGACTGTACATGGGCTGGGTATACAAACTAAAACAAGACAAGATAACATAGGCAAAACAAGAGGAGAAATAACTAAGTACTACATATGGAAATCATGGGGATTTAGTCACACTATATGATCATACATTGCATAAGCCTGCCAACGATGCCAATGTACCCCATATCTGGCAGGTCCTACACTGCCTAATGTATGCTAAAACAACCAAAGAAGACATTTATAGCACTTACCTGCAAGAAAGGGCAGAGACTTAAAACACTGCTGCAGGTCCAGGCTGAAACCAAAAGGAATGATGGAAAACAAACGGGTGTGGCAAATAAAACAAACATTTAAATAAATCCAAGAGACTGGGAAATCCAGGGACGGACTATAGGAATGAATCCAGAAATCCCAGCATAAAGAAAACCAGACATAGAATAGAAAACCAAAAAACCAAGAAACCAAGAAAAACTAAACAAGAATTGTAACAAGAGTACTGGATACCAGAAGCCATTGCCAGACATCTCCACAGAACAGAGCAGGATGTGACACAGACTTGGAATTTATAGAATACCATTTTTATTCATGTTTTTGTTTTTCTACATTTAACTGCTCAACCATTACTGCACCTGTGGGACCTCATCTGTTTCCTGACCTTAGAAGAGTGAGATGTTGATGTATTTTTTATATATGTCTTTTTTTCCCGTGAGTGCAACCTAAATAAAGCTGTTAATTTTGTTTATATTGCTACACTATGTGTATATCGCTTTCCTTTCGTGTATTAAATGTGGGAACTGAGAAGAAAAGAAGGTCCCATATTTTTTTTTTTTTTTTTTTAATTTTTTATTTTTGTTGTGCATAGGAGGTTACAGCGTTGCTTGCATAGCCACAGCAGCTCTGACAAGCGAAGTATTCGTAAAGTCGTGAACATATTAGTGGCATACGAGTAACTGGCACATTTTTTGTTTTAGTAGATGAGTCTTATAACGCTTAGTAATTGCTAGCATAATATCAAGTAATGAGTATACGGTTACATGCAGGTAATTGCTTAGGTTAGTTAGGTACATGCTTAAGTATATACGATACAATATCACCCCTTACGCCCCTTAGCTACACATGGATGCATTAGGTAAGGCCTGAAAGATACACCATCAACCCCTAGCCACTTATAGCTACACATGGATGCATTTAGCACATGAAGACAGGTAATATTTCGTCATGGTTATACTAGGGAGAGTAAAGACTATTTAGGCATGCTTATAAAGTCCCTTCGTGTCTTGAAAGTCCTGCCTTCCATGGAGTCAGCTTGTTCCCGCTGTTGTCTTGTGGTCTGCTCCTGTTGCGGCATCTGTGGGCTGGGTAGACAGTGCTGCATGTGGTGCCTGTGAGTGTCCATAAGGAGATGTGTTGCAGAGTGGGGGCTAATGTGTTCTGCCGGTCAGGTAGATGCAGGCTTGGCGCTCTGTGCCCTTTTCCCCACCGCTGGTTGCTGATCCCTCTCCTTACCGGAACCGAGAGCTTAAAGAGGATTCCTCGAGGTAAGTGAGTGTCCCAGTAGGACGGCATATTGCGGGTATACGTCTGGAGCTTGTGGGTGGCTGATCCCGTAGAGCTGTTGAGCCTCTTTAGATGCGGCGTGTGTGGGGTGTGTTTCTCCCGCTGGGATCTTAAAGGTAGGTGCGTGTCCTCCGCCATTTTAAATTCTGCCTCTGGCAGTTCCGCAAGGCCCAAGTCCCAGTCATGTCGGTCAGGGTTTCAGGGTGAGGACCGGGATCACCCCCCCGGTCCAGAGGGGGGGGAACGGAGCCGGTTCCTCGAGGGCCTAGGCCCAGGTCTGGGCGCCGTTCGGGGGATAGCGGGGCAGCGGCCATCCGCTCCACTCACCGCCCGAGTAGGCCTCAATTTCAGATTTCCCTCCCAGGGGACTAAAACTCGGCGAGCTAGCCTCTCCCCGGGTCCGGTGCACTATGCCCGTCGAGGGCCGCCGTTGCTGGCCGGAATTTTTGGCGAAAGCTTCAGTTGAATTGCTGAAAGGCTCAAGTTTTGCTGGAGCTGGTCTGTCTTGCGTCCATCCAGCTCGGCGGTCCGGCCCCGCCCCCCGAAGGTCCCATATTTAAAGTCATTCTATGTGCCTACAATCAATTGTACCTTTGTGAGTGCAATATACCACCTTAACATTTTTTTGGTGTTATACAGTATTATACAATTTGCGTTCTTTGTTTCTACTGATAATATATTTCTATAGACATCAAGTCCTGTTACTTCCTGGTTTGCTCAGTTTAGTTACACTGAACTCAAGAGGCAGCAATTGCACAGAGCAACTGCTTGCAAAGACTTCACAATTAGTTTTTTAGGATGTCTGTGATTGGACAGCCACAGAAAGTCTGGGTGGGGTTAGAAGAGGAGGGATTGCAAAGGCAGCAGACAAGATATCTGCAGTTTTTGCAAGCTCGTTTTAGATACAACTCCAATGAAACAATGCAGAATAAAATTCAGGCAGGTTTTCATTTGGGGTATGTCTACTAAACAGTGATTTATATTTATTTTGTATTTTGCCAGTTGAGTGTCCCTTTAAGGTGTCTATTAGTGAGGACTGGCTATATGTGACAGGGGTGGGGATTAACTACAAACAATTTGCTTAATTTGGGCAAAACCTACTTATTGTCTCATCACACACACAGGGGTGTGGCCAGGGGCAGAGCTGTTCTAAGAAATTTTAGTGGACTTACTAATAACTTTTAAAACTAAAATTAATTTAAAACCAAAACAATGTATCTTCTTTATACAGACTGATTTATAAACACTTTTATTTTAGTTAAAAGACACATTAGTGTGATTATTATTGCTGCAGAGTTCTGATATACACTCAGACACACCAACAATATGGTGCTCCTTGAAAAGGGGGAAATTAATATAGAAAAGTGGGAAAATATATTGTTATATGTGTAGACGTATATTGCGTTATTAGTTCATTGGATATATGTTTGATTGGTATATATTTGAAAAATAGTTTTTCAATAAATAATATTTGAAAAGAAAGGAGGGACAGAGGGATTTTGGCCCAAAATAGGGACTGTCCCTCCTAAATAGGGGCACTTGGGAGGTATAAGAATCTATTGTCATGTAACCAGTAACTGATGCTACATCTATACATTATCTAACTAGTTGTTTACCAGTTAGGGATTTTACATGATGCATTGTGTAATTCTCCTAAACTAAAAATTTGCTCTTTTAAGGCATCTTTACAAACAAGGACATGTCGTAGATGCTTCATCACCAGATGTTTTTTTCCCTCATTTGACTAATAAGGAACTAGAAGACTGTCTGTAGCTGACATAACGTACAAGGAATGTGGTCCATTTTTACTGTATTTATTGTTTGCTGTTGTTACAGAAAATGAAGCATGCTGTTAGCTGTCCTCTCCGCTACTCGTCGTTCTAGTACAGTATTGGATTTATAATATCATATCACATTAAAAAAAACATTATTTTTTAACCAAGGCATATTTACTATTTAACTATATAACAAAATAATAATTTATCCACTCAGGAATGCACCATGTCCACTTATATTACAGTCTAACTGTCTACAAATATAATCTGAAAATAGAGAACTGGTAAACCAAGAACCGAATGTTTGGAAGTCACTTAAAACATTTAGACTTCAATAAACTGCAAACTGCAAGTACACAATAGAAATGTAAACTGCCAAATGCCACACAAAAAGTTTTTTTTGGTTTTTTTTAACACCAAAAACGTTCCCACTGCCATTTCTAAGAATTATTGAATCGCGAGACATTTAATCAATGTAATGGTGTTTGTTCTCAAACTGGAAACAGACAAGGTCATTGCAAATTATAGACAGTAACACAAAGTAAAAAAAAAATTCTACTTAACAATTTTTCCAACTTGGTCCTCAATTTAATTCTATTGGATGTGCTTTTCAAATGATCACAATCTGTTAGAAAAACTTTTGATATGATTTATCATCAGAAGTAATCATTAACGTCTCTGGCAGGTAGATACCCAGATGTAGAATAACTACAAGGCATCATGGATTGGCAAGGCATCATGGAAGCTGTGGTTTTAAAACATCTGGGGATCCACCTTTTGGTCATGCCCGGTCTATGGGAATTATTTTGACCGAGTATTTTTTGTTCAATGACTTGCTGCAATTTTATAAATTCTGGTTTAGTAAATAAAACTCAATGTGCAAAGATGGACAGATAAGCTACAGATACCACTGTGTAAATATTACTACATCTGCCAAAATATGGACATTGTTTTATTGTCTTGCGATAGCGGGGCTGAATACTGTTCACGTTCAAGCTAAAATAGCAAGATTTTTGTATCCTTCTTTTATTTTGGTCTTTAATGAGAGACGATTCAGTATTGTAATATATATAATTTAAAAGAACAATAACAGATGACAAGATTCTTTTTTTCCAGAGTGCAGAGTGTGTTTACTTTAGAAGTTTTTAGCTCCTGCTCTGTTAAGTGCATGCAAAGCAGCCTCTTGAGTAAGATTTGATAAAGTTAGACATAGAAAGAAGAAATTAAAACTTCAGGCAAGCACAGATTGGAGCCAATTCCTACACGCTGGAATTACATTAATGTATTCATATATTTTGTTTTGACCAAAGTGTGCTGCAGCAGGTGGCTGGATAGCTCTTATGCTCTGAGATAATCTATAATGTATCTTTTTTGTTGTCAATATTCTTTATTGTGGTGCAAACAAAATACATGAAATGTGCAGCGACATTACACAGTATGAAGCCTACATAATTCACAAATAGGAGCAGTATAACCATGTAAGTGTGAATGAAAGGCACTATTATTTTGTTTAATAACATGTTTGATGTAGCAAGTTCGGAACTGAAAGTTTGTCAGTAGCAGAGAAATCGAAAAAATAAACAACTATGGATTGTAGAAACTGACAATATGAGGAGAAAACACGTGAGAAAGACATCAGGAGGTGAACAAGCACAATAGACATAGATGCATAAGCTCTCTCCTCTAGAAGGAAGCAGCAAAATAACATTCTGTGTGTCAGCAAGCCTCAGAGAGGCCAAAACCAGGTGTATAGTTCCTCGCCAGAACCAATGTTCTTCCCTTCCTTCCCACAACCATATAGGTTATGCTGGACGTCACGCTGCAAAAGGTGAGTTAAGCCACCGATTCCTGTATTCTTGATACTATAGTTACAGGTCATAAAGAGAACAAGTGCCCCCGTGACCATAGTTCCCCCATAGGAAGGCCCACAGCCTAGATGGGGAACGGTTGGTATGGTCAGCTTTCTTGGGTAGCAGGGTAGCAGGAGGGGTAGGTACCTTGCGTCGGCTGTCGATTCTATGCCTGAGGTCCTGGCAGAGTGCATCAAATCTGGCAGCAAACAAATTTCTCCACTCCTGGCCCACAGGAGTTGGTTGGCTGAGCTGTGGCTCCAACAAGGAGGCCATCTTGGTTGCGCCATGTGGTTCACAAAGTTGGTATTGAGGCAATTCCATTTTTGCTTCTGTGAACCCCCATGGGGACCGGGATATCCCCTAATGCAGGGGTAACGGGGCAACAAGTAGTAGGTGTTGAGGTGCCGGCTCAGCGTCGGGAGATCGGTAATATCTCCACTCCGCTGGCGTGGCAGGCTCAGTAGGTCACAATAATAAACAGGATTACTTCTTGCCCTTATTTATATATTTTTCAATACAAGGGCACTATATAATACTTCACAGGGAGGAAGAACTGGGCTCAGAATTTAAACAATGAGATAAAACAAACAGTAACATTTTATTCGACCAATATCTTGCCCCAACATGTGTAGAAACTCATTCAACTCTCTAAGAAGATGATCGACTTATTAACAATATATCCTTCTATGAACAAAACTGTCATACCATGCTCTGTTTTATTACAAATACTACTGGATATCTTTGCCACTCTACAATAATAATACATAATCTTCGGCACATGATTTTCATAACTCTTACAACTTCGAAATATCTGCTTCCATGCCTTAAATAGACACTACAGGACCCAGAAAATACTGCAGCTTATTGTAGTTTTTCTGGAGTCTATAACCCATGGGTGCCTAAAAGGCAGATTCCAAGATTTTGGCCCCCCTCAGATCTGTTTTAAACTTACCATTTTTGGCCCCGCCTCTATGGCTGAGATCATCAATCTTGATGATTTCAGCCAATCCAATACTTTCCCATAGGAAACATGCTGCTCTGCACCAATCAGCATCTACTCATAGAGATGCATTAAATCAATGCATCTCTATGGGAACGTTCAGTGTTTCAATGCAGAGTGTGGAGATGCTGAATGTAGGTGCTGCCCATTGTGCAGCACTAGACTAGGAAGCACCTCCAGTAGCCATCTGAGTGACTGCCACTAAAGGTGTTACTAGGCAGCAATGTAAACACTGACTTTTCTCAGAAAAGGCAGTGTTTACAGTGCTCAGCCTGCATGGACATTCTACAGACACCGAATCATTATGTTAAGCTGTAGTGATTCTGTTGACTATAGTGTCCCTTTAAGACTACATGTTTGTATTTCAAACACTATAGTGTGTTTTTTAAGTTTCACATTGGTCTATCAACATTAACCATATATCTCCCACATTCCTTTTTTGTGTTTTATTATGTCATTAACCCCCATTTACTTTGCTTGTTTTGTTAAAGATATTTCATTAGTGATGGTTGTCAAAGTAATGTCTACACTATTTCAGAGATACATAATTAGTGCTGGGCTTGAAGCAACACACAAGATAACTCACCAAGTCTTTAAGGATTATTTTTTGGCAAGATATATTCATAAGGCTATAAAAGATATATCTGGCAAATATTTGTTTTAAATCATTCTACAAACGTGTCCAGATAGTCTGGATCTGGTTCTCTTCATATCTATATATCTAGCAAGAGATATGTTTATGGTTACTTCAATCTCTTTATTAAGAAGCAATATTGTGTACAGTGCCTTGCAAAAGTATTCACCCCCCTTGGCATTTTTCATGTTTTGTTGCCTCACAACCTGGAATTAACATGGATTGTTTGAGGATTTGCATCATTTAATTTACAGAACATGCCCACAACTTGGAAGGTGTTTTTTAATTTTTTTATTGTGAAGCAAACAACAAATAGGACAAAATAACAGAAAAAGTCAACGTGCATAACTATTCACCCCCCTAAAGTGAATACTTTGTAGAGCCACCTTTTGCGGCAATCACAGCTCCAAGTCACTTTGGATAAGTCTCGATTAACTTGCCACATCTTACCACTGGGATTTTGGCCATTCCTCCTTGCAAAACTGCTCCAGCTCCTTCAAGTTGGATGGTTTGCGCTTGTGAACAGCAATCTTTAAGTCTGACCACAGATTTTCTATTGGATTGAGGTCTGGGCTTTGACTAGGCCATTCCAACACATGTACATGTTTCCCCTTAAATCACTCAAGTGTTGCTTTAGCAGTGTGTTTGGGGTCATTGTCCTGCTGGAAGGTGAACCTCAGTCCCAGCCTCAAATCACGCACAGAGTTGTACAGGTTTTGCTCAAGAATATCCCTGTATTTAGCATCCATCTTTTTTTAGAATAAAAGTCTGAGATCACTGAGAGTGGAAATCTGTTAAACAATTTCATGTTTTGACAAAAAACCTTGGCATGATGCCCAGAGAGTTATAGCAGTAATATAATTAGAATGACCTGTAGTGGTTATGGTGCTTTGAGTGTTCCTTTAATTAATTCCTGTCAATAGAGTGGAAGTCACATTATTTAAAAACATACTGGGTACGTCACAGCAAACTATTTAGACACCTACAGAGTATTTACTGAACACCGGATTTTACCTGGATTGTAGACATGTTCAATTCCTTTTGTTCCGAACTTAAATTCGGGCAAATTTCGGCAATTCGGACATTCGGATGCTTCTGAATGTTCAAATTACCGAAGTGCTGAATTTCCGAAGTCCTGAATTGCCGAACCAAACCGAATTGTCGAATTTCGGAAATGCCGAAGTGCTTTGGATTTCTGAAAAGTGACAAAACAGGAGAATGAGGGAAAATTAAGGGAATGATGACAGGAATCTAACCCTAGCCCTAACCCTTAAACCAACCTTCCTCAAACCCAAACCGTACCACTAATCCTACCCCTAACTCTTACCCCAACCTTCCTCTAACCCTAAACCTTCCCCTAACCCTACCCCTCCCCTTAACCATATTAGGGTTAGGGTTATGGTTAGGGGTAGTGGTAGGGTTAGGGAATTGCCAAAGTGCCGAATTCCCGAAGTGCCAAATTCCCAAAGTCCAGAATTGTAGAATTCCTGAGGTCCCGAATTTCGCAAGCGCCGAACCGAACCGAATTGCCGAAGTGATTCGGATTTCTAAAAAGTGACAAAACAGGAGAGTGAGGGAAAATTAAGGGAAAGATGACCGTAATATAGCCCTAGCCCTAACCCTTAAACCAACCTTCCTCTAACCCAAACCTACCACTAATCCTACCCCTAACCCATTACCCCCCAACCTTCCTCTAATCCTAACCCTTCCCCTAACCCTACCCTTAGCCCTTTTAGGGTTAGGGTTATGGTTAGGGGTAGGGTTAGGGAATTGCCAAAGTGCAGAATTCCCAAAGTGCCGAAGTTCAGAATTGCAGAATTCCTAAAGTCCCGAATTCCGGAAGTGCCGAACCGAATTGCTGAATTTCAGAAATGCCGAAGTGATTCGGATTTCTGAAAAGGGACAAAACAGAAGAGGGAAAACTAAGGGAATGATGACAGGAATCTAACCCTAGCCCTAACCCTACACCTAACCCAAACCGTACCCCTAACCCTTACCCCAACTTTCCTCTTACCATAACCCTACCTCTACCCTTAATCCTAGTAGGGTTAGGGTAATGGTTAGGGTTGGGGGAAGGGTTAGGGAATTGCCAAAGTGCCGAATTCCTGACCCCAACCAAAGTCCCGAATTTTGGAAGTGCCGAACCAAACCATATTTTATGCCCATGCACATCCCTCCTTGATTAACAAAATCAGGTTAAATGGACCAAATTCCAATGGCAATGGCACTTCTCATATTTAGTAAAGCCAAATGTGGTCGGCCAAGCTAATCCCATTTACCACCCCTGGGAGCTGCAGGAAAAAGTCCCACAAGTGGGAGATACGCGACAACCATCTAAAACTCCCACTCGGCCTAAGGTCAGACAGCAACTCAGTACTACACCAGGACTCCAAGAAGGGTGCTGATTGGAAGGAAGGCAAATGAGGTGGAGAGTTAATGAAAACCACTAAAATTAAGAGGGAGCCCCCTTCCATGGAGCCTGAGCAACTTCTTGTTTATGACTGGCACCTACTCACCGATAGCCTGGAATTCTGTGCTTGATCAAACTTTAGCCATGTTATAAACTTATTTAGATGATTAGATGAATGCGATTCAAGCATTTTTTGGACAGTTGACTATTGAGAGCAAGCCCTGTCTGGTGAGGTATGACTTTTCACCTGTACTTTTGGGGAACATTAGGTTTTATGGCTTATATTGTACAGCACACTTTGACTCGGAGTTAATAAAATCATGCCCCATTGATTAAGTCATCCCCTAGACACAGCAGTGCTGGCAATGGGTGGATTTAATGGCTTCCTTTCAGCCCCCACCCAGTGGTAGTGGTTGTGGGCTGTAAATGTAATTTTCATTGGGGGGCAGGTTTCCACCCAACCCCCCTCCATGTGTGGGAAGATGAGGCCTCTAAATAAGTAAATGATGGTGGGCATGCCATTGTCCAATATTTGCACTGTAATACAGAGATAGTGACATGCCCCCCTGCTTGGTTAGCAAGAGGTAGTATTCAATCCTCTATCTACCCCCAATTAAAAGTAAAGGACTCTATCCCCAATAAAACAAATGCCTGTTAAAAAAAGACCTTATGAGAAGGCATTATCACTCTATGTAATATCAGTAAGGGAGGCAAGTCTTGAGAAAAGCCTAAACTGTAATGAATCAAGGAGTATTAATAATTATAGAATTGTTGGTTTATTCATCATACTTCAATTTATTGCAAATTGAAACCTAAATGGCAAAATTCTCCAACTAAGCTATAGCTACAACTTGAATATTTGAATTTCAGTTATGCCAATCAGGTTTTAAAGGAGCACTATAGGGTCAGGAACACATACATGTATTCCTGACCCTATAGGGTTAACACCACCATCTAGCCACCCTGGTTCCCTCATGCTCCCTAAATATAGTAAAACCTTACTTGTATTCAAGCCTGAAGCTGCTTACTTTGTCACTGTTTCCTTTAGACCTGCCCACTGCCTGCTGACATCAGCAGAAGTGGTAGCCTGATCCAATCACAATGCTTCTCCAAAGGATTGGCTGAGAGTGACAAAAAGGCAGATCGGGGGCAGAGCCAGCAAAATTCAAACACAGCCCTGGCCAATCAGCATCTCCCCATAGAGATGAAATTAATCAATGAATCTCTATGAGGAAAGTTCAGTGTCTGCATGCAGAGGGAGGAGATACTGAATGTTTGAATGCATTTTAGGCAGCCGTGACCCAGGAAGGATCTCTAACAGCCACCTGAGGAGTGGCCAGTGAAGTTATCACTAGGCTGTAATGTTTACAGCAAAAAGCCTGAATGTAATGATTCCACTCACCAGGACAAATTCAATAAGCTGTAGTTGTTCTGGTGACTATAGTGTCCCTTTAATTCACTACAGTTTTTCGTAAAGTGAATAAACCTTTTCTATATACATAAAAGTATTTATGTTTTTATTATAATTATTATTATTATAAGTCTACAGGGAGTGCAGAATTATTAGGCAAGTTGTATTTTTGAGGATTAATTTTATTATTGAACAACAACCATGTTCTCAATGAACCCAAAAAACTCATTAATATCAAAGCTGAATATTTTTGGAAGTAGTTTTTAGTTTGTTTTTAGTTATAGCTATTTTAGGGGGATATCTGTGTGTGCAGGTGACTATTACTGTGCATAATTATTAGGCAACTTAACAAAAAAAACAAATTTTTACTTACCGTAAATTCTTTTTTTCTTAATATGGTGGCAGTAACCTCTGGGTTTTGCTCCTCCCTGTGGACAAGACCTTTAACAAGCTATTTTAAAAGGATCCTCCCCCTTTAGGTATAAATACTGAGCCCGCAAAACCTACCCCAGTACGTGACAAGTAAAGAAACCAGACCAAGCAAACATCAAATGCAAAAAATTCTTTAATAAAAAGGGAGGGTAATAATACTGCCACCATATTAAGAAAAAAAGAATTTACGGTAAGTAAAAATTTCTGTTTTTTCTGTCATATGGTGGCAGTAACCTCTGGGATATAGCAAGAATCCCTCGGGGCGGGACCTATGCCACGACGGCTTGTAACACCTTACGCCCAAAAGCAGCTTCAGAGGCAGAGAATATGTCTAGCCGGTAGTGCTTGATAAAGGTGTTGAAGGACGACCAGCATGCCGCCTTGCAAATGACTTCTGGAGATGCAAGTGCTCTTTCTGCCCATGAGGTAGCCATGGCTCGAGTAGAATGGGCCTTGATTGTAGCAGGAGACTGAAGACCTGAGGAAGAATATGCCAAATCGATAGCCTGAATAAGCCAACGAGATAAGGTCCCACGGGAAGCTACCTTGCCCTTTAGGTGACCCTGAAAATTAACAAACAGGTGATCCGAAACTCTGAACTCCTTTGTTCTGTTTAAATATATACATAACGCTCTTCTGACGTCCAACTTTTGCCATCTGTGTTCTTGAAGGGATGAGGGCGCACTAAAAAAGGAAGGTAAAATAATAGGTTGATTAACATTTTTGAAGATAAAACTTTCGGAAGAAAAGATGGTCTCGGGTAAAGAACCACTTTGTCCTCATGAAAAATGGTGAATTCATCTGAGGAGGATAGGGCGTGAAGTTCTCCCACTCTTTTGGCTGACGTGATGGCTACCAAAAACAATACCTTAAGAGATAAAAATTTTAAAGGAACTTCCTCCAAAGGTTCAAACGGGTTAGTACTAAGGGCCTGAAGGACTAGGGATAAGTCCCACGTCGGAAACACCGATCGTTTAGGAGGTCTCTTGAGGCTGATGGACCTAAAAAATCTTCTGACGAAAACATTGGCTGCCAAATCCTTAATAAGAAAAAAATTCAAAGCTGAGATTTGAACCTTGAGAGTTGAGACTCCCAGGCCTGCGTCAAAGCCGTCTTGCAAAAACTGAAGAATGTTATCTATTGACGGTTGCAATATCGAGACCCGGTGATCCCTACCCCAGTGAAGAAACTTGGACCAAATTCTGAAGTATATCCTAGAAGTTGATCTTCTAGTGGCGTGGAGTAAGACTGTTATTCTCTCATCTTGCAAGCCCTTGTTTCGAAGGATCAGCCTTGCAGTAGCCAAGCCGTCAACCTGAACATTTCCAGTACTTTCAAGGGTAGGTTCCTGTTCACAATGAGATGAACTGAAATGGGAAGCTCCCAATAGTTGATAGTCATCTTCTTTAGGGCCGCAAACCAGACTCTGTTTGGCAAATAAGGGATTATCGCCAATATCCTCTGTCCGTTCGTATCTTGAGGAGGACCTTTGGGATCAGGGGCAGAGGTGGGAAGATGTAAGCCAGCTGAAAATCCCACCTTATCGATAGAGCGTCTATCCAATTGGGTTGATCCGTTCTGAATAGGGAGGCGAAGTGGAAAACCTTCTTGTTTGATTCTCTTGCCATCAAATCTACTTCTGGAACTCCGAATTTCCCAGTCAAGATTCTGAATACGTCTGGGTTTAGAGACCATTCCTTTTGGTCCCACTTCCCTCTGCTTAAATCGTCGGCTATTACATTGTCGCTGCCTCTTATGTAAACCGCTGCGATGTCTTCTAGATATCTCTGGGCCCATTCCATAACTTCTGTACAAAGACTGTAAAGCCTTCTTGCTCTGGTTCCTCCCTGTCGATTGATATAAGAGACTACCGTGCGATTGTCTGACTGTATCTTGACCGCTCTTTGAAGTAGCCAAGGTCTGAGGTGATGAAGAGCATACAGAACCGCCAATAATTCTTTGAAATTTGTCGATTCCTTTGCTTCCCTGGAAGACCATTTTCCTTGGAACATGGTGGAGCCTAAGTGGGCTCCCCAACCTGAGTTTGAAGCGTCTGTGGTGACTATTAGCCAGACCTTTGGTAGAAAGGATAAACCTTTTAAAAGGCACTCTGAGGTTTTCCACCAATCTAGTTGCGTCTTCACCTGAGGGGACAGCAGGAATATTTCGTCCAGATCTTCCTCCTTCTTTGACCAGGAAGTCAGGATGTTCCACTGTAAGGGTCTGACCTTTGATCTTGCCCATTTGACCGCCGGAAAGGTGGCCGTAAGAAGACCTAACACACTCATGGCCTCTCTGAAGGAACAAGTTTGCATCCTTTGGAGGTTGGAAATCGTTTTTCGGATCTTTTTCCTCTTTCGTTTGGGAAGGAATATTGACATGGAGTCTGAATTGATCTCGAAGCCGAGAAACTCTATAACTCTTGTTGGAACACAAACTGATTTCTTTAGATTCAAGATCCAGCCATGGTCCTGAAGAAACCTTATAGTGACCTGCAGATCCTCGTGTAGTTGATCTTCGGTATGTGCCACTAGAAGCCAGTCGTCTAAATATGGGATAATTGAAATACCCCTTTCCCTCAAATGAGCAGTTAGAGGAGACAGGATCTTTGTAAAGATCCTTGGAGCGGATGACAGACCGAATGGCAGGGCCCTGAACTGGAAATGAACGGTGTGACTTCTTCTTCTTATTGCAAATCTTAAATATTTCCTTGAAGCGGTGGCTATCGGAACATGAAGATACGCATCCTTTAAGTCTATCTTTACCATAACGTCGCCTCTTTGTAATAGAGGAAAAATTGATGCGATTGATTCCATACGGAATCTGTGATAGGGGATAAACTGATTTATCTTCTTCAAATCCAGAATGGGCCGAAACGAGTTGTCCGGTTTTGGAACCAGAAATAGTCTCGAATAGACTCCCTGAAATTCCTGTTTTCTTGGAACTCTTTCTATAACCCCTTTGTGTAGAAGCAGCCTGGTCTGATAATCTAGAGCTCGAGATTTTTTTGCAGACTGGTAAGTTGATAGTAGAAACCTTGATCTTGTTTTTTCCAGAAAAATAATCTTGTGTCCCTTTCGGATAATCTTTAGAACCCAGGGATCCTCTGTGGTCTGTTCCCACACCGGAAAAAAATATTGGAGCCGTCCTCCCACACCTCTGGCGTCAAAAACGTCTCCCCTTGTCTCTGAAGGATCTTTTGACCTCATTACTTTCAAATTTCCGGCTTTTATCCTTTCTTTGAAAAAAAAATTGGTCTCTCTTGAAAGGATCTCCTACCCTTAGATTGGTAATTTCTGTACCCCGGTCTCCAGGAGAACTTTCTATCTTGCGGAAGTGCCTTCTTGGTTTCAGACATCTGTCTTATGATTTCCTCTAAGGGAGCGCCGAATAATTTAGATTTTTCCAGAGGAAGTTCAAAAAGGACTGCCTTAGACGCTGTATCTGCCGACCAAGACCTCAACCATAGGGCACTTCTTGCCACAGAAGACAAACCCATGATCCTGGAGGCCAATTTCAGCACCTCAATGGACATATCCAAAAGGAATTAATTCGCCAAATGCATGTTCTGAAACATGTGACTCAGATCATCAACATGACCAGACGATAAATTTTCTTGTACTAAATTTAGCCACACTTCATTTGCTCTGGCTACTGCTGCTCCTGCCAGTAAGGCTTTGCATTGGAAGCCGGCTGTCTGATAAGCCCGCCTACACGAGGTTTCGGCTCTTTTATCCATAGGATTCTTTAATGCTGCAGTTTCTCCTATAGGGATAGTGGTTCTCTTGGCAATTTGTGCCACCTGAACATCAACTTTTGGGAGATCTTCCCACATAACGTCGCTAGCCAGCCTGAAGACATCCTTGAAGTGTCTGGAAATAAAGGCACGTTTTTCCGGGTTTTTCCATTCCCTAAATATAAAATCAACTAGGCTCTGTTGCACAGAAAAGCCTTTCTTTGGATTTTCTGATCCCTGAGGTAGGATTGTCAGATTTACTTCTTTATTAAATTTACGGATTGCCTCAGAAGGAAACCCCACTGGTTCACTCGACGAGGAACCTGAATCCGCTGATTCGAAAGAAGAAGAACATTCTCCCGAAGATGATTCAGATGAAGAAACTCTCTTTCTTTTATTAATCTTTTGTTGAATGGGGGCTTCTACCCTTTTAGATTCTTTAATCGTGTCCAAGGTCTGGGACAAATTCTCCTGGAACCAGGATAGGAAAGATTGCATATCCTTTTGCTTATCTCTTTCCAAAGAGTTTGCAGTACACTGACTGCATATTTTCTTCCTAGACCCGTCTGGGAGAGGAGTTGCACATTCGCTACAAACAATATGTTTGGACTTCACCGTAGCCTTTCTAGGCGTGGGGGTTAGCTTTTCCTTATCCATCTCAGGTGGACTAGACATATCTGTAAAAAATAAATGGAGGCTCTTAAAATATAGATCTTCTTCAGAAAGTATTTCAAAGTAAAGATTTCTTTATTAATCTTACCTCAAAATACCTCTGAGCCGTGTGGGGGGGCAGGTGACACGGCGTACCACTTCTGACCTGCATCCATGCTGTCAGTGGGTACCAGCACAGCTTTTAAATTTAAATTTCACATTTTTTTTTGGTGTGTGTGTATTTCTTTAAGCTTCCGTTTGCGCATGCGTCTTTGCGCACCCGGAAGCTTAGGTGGAACGCAAACACCACCAGGGCGTGCGTTCCACCGCTGTGCGCTTGCTCAGAGCGAGCTCCGCCTCCCGGAAGCGTTTTGCCGGAAACCTTCTCGGCATAAATTCAACAGCCTCTGTACACTCCGTAACGGTGTGACAACGGAGCATGGGCCACTCAGCTTACCACCCGGGCAGCTCTCGGACCGGATCCCCCAGACAACATCCCGTGTGCCGCACCAGACGACGAAAGTCCTGTCCATCCCTATCGGGACAAGAAAAAAGACTGGGGTAGGTTTTGCGGGCTCAGTATTTATACCTAAAGGGGGAGGATCCTTTTAAAATAGCTTGTTAAAGGTCTTGTCCACAGGGAGGAGCAAAACCCAGAGGTTACTGCCACCATATGACAGAAAAAAATATATACCCATTTCAATTATTTATTTTTACCAGTGAAACCAATATAACATCTCAACATTCACAAATATACATTTCTGACATTCAAAAACAAAACAAAAACAAATCAGTGACCAATATAGCCACCTTTCTTTGCAAGGACATTCAGAAGCCTGCCATCCATGGATTCTGTCAGTGTTTTGATCTGTTCACCATCAACATTGCGTGCAGAAGCAACCACAGCCTCCCAGACACTGTTCAGAGAGGTGTACTGTTTTCCCTCCTTGTAAATCTCACATTTGATGATGGACCACAGGTTCTCAATGGGGTTCAGATCAGGTGAACAAGGAGGCCATGTCATTAGATTTTTCTTTTATACCCTTTCTTGCCAGCCACGCTGTGGAGTACTTGGACGCGTGTGATGGAGCATTGTCCTGCATGAAAATCATGTTTTTCTTGAAGGATGCAGACTTCTTCCTGTACCACTGCTTGAAGAAGGTGTCTTCCAGAAACTGGCAGTAGGACTGGGAGTTGAGCTTGACTCCATCCTCAACCCGAAAAGGCCCCACAAGCTCATCTTTGATGATACCAGCCCAAACCAGTACTCCACCTCCACCTTGCTGGCGTCTGAGTCGGACTGGAGCTCTCTGCCCTTTACCAATCCAGCCACGGGCCCATCCATTTGGCCCATCAAGACTCACTCTCATTTCATCAGTCCATAAAACCTTAGAAAAATCAGTCTTGAGATATTTCTTGGCCCAGTCTTGACGTTTCAGCTTGTGTGTCTTGTTCAGTGGTGGTCGTCTTTCAGCCTTTCTTACCTTGGCCATGTCTCTGAGTATTGCACACCTTGTGCTTTTGGGCACCCCAGTGATGTTGCAGCTCTGAAATATGGCCAAACTGGTGGCAAGTGGCATCTTAGCAGCTGCACGCTTGACTTTTCTCAGTTCATGGGCAGTTATTTTGCGCCTTGGTTTTTCCACACGCTTCTTGCGACCCTGTTGACTATTTTGAATGAAACGCTTGATTGTTCGATGATCACGCTTCAGAAGCTTTGCAATTTTAAGAGTGCTGCATCCCTCTGCAAGATATCTCACTATTTTTGACTTTTCTGAGCCTGTCAAGTCCTTCTTTTGACCCATTTTGCCAAAGGAAAGAAAGTTGCCTAATAATTATGCACACCTGATATAGGGTGTTGATGTCATTAGACCACACCCCTTCTCATTACAGAGATGCACATCACCTAATATGCTTAATTGGTAGTAGGCTTTCGAGCCTATACAGCTTGGAGTAAGACAACATGCATAAAGAGGATGATGTGGTCAAAATACTCATTTGCCTAATAATTCTGCACTCCCTGTATATGGACTGGGCCAGAGTAACATAGGGGTATTGTGGGAGCACCACCTGGACCATGCTTAAAAAATAGGCCCAAAGTACCCGTAATAAAAATATTCTGCTATTTATTTAGCTGCCACTACAGCACTTCACTTGTATTGCTTTATTAAAGGATCACATTAGCACCAAAAAGAAACATTTTTAACTCTAGTGTGCTTCTAGCTTAAATACAAGTTTACCCCTTTTTAAACGTACTGGTAACCTGGCATTTACCCCAGGACAGTTGCTCCTTCCTTCCTATAAGGTTTTCCAGATAATCCAGGGGTCAGCCCAGTGCTTCTTGTTGAAAAGAACTGGGGTCTTACAACGTAACAGATTCTTCACAGAGATACCGTACACGAAGGCTGACAATTAGTGAAAATCTTAACAAGTAAGTGGTTGGTTGATTGATTGAAGCCACTAGATGCAAACTGACAGACATAAACATTGCCACTTTTCACACACACCAATACATTGCATTGCAAGCTCTATGTACCAAAACAAACTCATGAAGATTTAGTGGTGGTTTTGGTCATTGGAATGTCCCTTTAATATGTTCCTAGTACTCGGGCTGTGCATTGAGGCTGGGTTTGGTGAGGGGAGGGAGAGACCAGAGGTTGCGTTACAGTGGGTTACTGTATGTCACACATCATGTAGTCTATAATTGCTTAGACAATGGAAAATTAAATTCAGTTTATCTCATTATTCCCATCAGGTTTTCCGCCCCAGACCTGTAAAACCCTGGATTCAGTTATGGACTGCAGTGGAGATATATCTTACTTATACTAACTTCACATTGATGATTATTTAAAGTTAAATATAATAGTGTTAAAGTTAGAAACGGAAACCACTACTTAATACACCCAGGGAAGCTTACTCAGCAATATTCTGCAGAAATCTGCACTTATTATTTCTTTATTACAAGTTAGAGGAAGAAACCTCGATTTGCAGAGCAAAATCAGCAATGCTTCATACAGTGAGTGACTGCTGCCTCTCTGTCTGATCTCTCTGATACAGCGCAAAGTATGTGTCCTGCTTGGTATAGTGCTGAATATATCTCTGCTTAGTACAGTGCTGAGTATTTAGTTGCCTGAAACAATGCTGTATCTCTGACTGATACAGTGCCGAATATTTGTGCCCTGCTTGGTGTAGTGCTGAGTATTTATGCCCTGCTTGGTACAGTGCTGAGTATCTCTCTGATACAGTGCGGAGTATTTGTGCCCTGCTTGGTACAGTGCCGAGTATCTCTCTGATACAGTGCGGAGTATATGTGCCCTGCTTGGTGTAGTGCTGAGTATTTATGCCCTGCTTGGTACAGTGCTGAATATCTCTCTGATACAGTGCTGAGTGTATGTGCCCTGCTTGGTACAGTGCTGAGTATCTCTCTGATTCAGTCCTGAGAGTATGTGCCCTGCTTGATACAGTGCTGAGTATCTCTCTGATACAGTGCTAAGTGTATGTGCCCTGCTTGGTACAGTGCCGAATTTCTCTCTGATACAGTGATGAGTGTATGTGCCCTGCTTGGTACAGTGCTGAGTATCTCTCTGATACAGTGCCGAGTATACGTGCCCTGCTTGGTGTAGTGCTGAGTATTTATGCCCTGCTTGGTACAGTGCTGAATATCTCTCTGATACAGTGCTGAGTGTATGTGCCCTGCTTGGTACAGTGATGAGTATCTCTCTGATACAGTGCTGAGTGTATGTGCCCTGCTTGGTACAGTGCTGAATATCTCTCTGATACAGTGCCGAGTGTATGTGCCCTGCTTGGTGCAGTGCTGAATATCTCTCTGATACAGTGCCGAGTGTATGTGCCCTGCTTGGTACAGTGCTGAGTATCTCTCTGATACAGTGCTGAGTGTAGATGCCCTGCTTGGTACAGTGCTGAATATCTCTCTGATACAGTGCTGAGTGTATGTGCCCTGCTTGGTACAGTGCTGAGTATCTCTCTGATACAGTGCTGAGTGTATGTGCCCTGCTTGGTACAGCGCTGAGTATCTCTCTGATACAGTGCTGAGTGTATGTGCCCTGCTTGGTACAGTGCTGAGTATCTCTCTGATACAGTGCTGAGTATATGTGCCCTGCTTGGTACAGTGCTGAGTATCTCTCTGTATGCTATATCAGTGACCACTGTAACACACTATGAGTATCTCTCTGTATGCTATCAGTGCCCAGTCTTACACAGTATGAGTATCTCTCTGTATGCTATCAGTGCCCAGTCTAACACAGTATGAGTATCTCTCTGTATGCTATCAGTGCCCACTGTAACACAGTATGAGTATC